>NC_138769.1:4968277-5570777 GCF_965119305.1 Pelophylax lessonae | reverse complement strand
TCGGTGACACACGCAGTCCTCTGTGATATGTCGGTGTCACTCCCTCTATGTCAGCTCTTTGTAGTGGAGATCAGTGGACGGTAATGGGATCTTCTCTTTGAAGCCATCCAGGTGCAGAATGGAGTGTGAATCATTCCAGGTGTTTCCATCCCCCCCTCTACCATAATCAGAGACCATCAACCCCCTGAACCACATCAAACACCCCCCCACCCCCAATGCATCACACCGATGACACCGATACATTGTGTCATATATGGTGACACTGCCAAATTCTATCCCACTGTGACATCATTACATTACATCACACATTGTGTCATTATATTATATGGGGTGACCCCGCTACACTATATCATGCATAGTGACCCCGCTACATTATATTTTACATAGTGACCCCGCTACATTATATCAATCAGTATGTCACAAAAGTAAGTACACCCCTCTCATTTTTGTAAATATTTTATTCTATCTTTTCATGTGACAACACTGAAGAAATGAGACTTTGCTACAATGTAAAGTAGTGAGTGTACAGCTTGTATAACAGTGTAAATTTACCGTCCCCTCAAAATAACTCAACACAGCCATTAATGTCTAAACCACTGGCAACAAAAGTGAGTACACCCCTAAGTGACAATGTCCAAATTGGGCCCAAAGTGTGAATATTTTGTGTGGCCACCATTATTTTTCAGCACTGCCTTAACCCTCTTTGGCATGGAGTTCACCAGAGCTTCACAGGTTGTCACTGGAGTCCTCTTCCCCTCCCCCATGATGACATCACAGAGCTGGTGGATGTTAGAGACCTTGCGCTCCTCCACCTTCTGTTTGAGGATGCCCCACAGATGCTCAATAGGGTTTAGGTCTGCAGACATGCTTGGCCAGTCCATCACCTTTACCCTCAGCTTCTTTAGCAAGGCAGTGGTCGTCTTGGAGGTGTTTGGGGTCGTTATGTTGGAATACTGCCCTGCCCCCCAGTCTCTGAAGGGAGGGGATCATGCTCTGCTTCAGTATGTCACAGTACATGTTGGCATTCATGGTTTCCTCAATGAACTGTAGCTCCCCAGTGCCGGCAGCACTCATGCAGCCCCAGACCATGACACTCCCACCACCATGCTTGTCTGTAGGAAGACACACTTGTCTTTATACTCCTCACCTGGTTGCTGCCACACACGCCTGACACCATCTGACACCAAATAAGTTTATCTTGGTCTCATCAGAGCACAGGAGATGGTTCCAGTAATCCATGTCCTTAGTCTGCTTGTCTTCAGCAAACTGTTTGCAGGCTTTCTTGTGCATCATCTTTAGAAGAGGCTTCCTTCTGGGACGACAGCCATGCAGACCAATATAATGCAGTGTGCGGCGTATGGTCTGAGCACTGACAGGCTGACCCCCCACCCCTTCAACCTCTGCAACAATGCTGGCAGCACTCATACGTCTATTTCCCAAAGACAACCTCTGGATATGACGCTGAGGACGGCACTCAACTGCTTTGGTGGACCATGGTGAGGCCTGTTCTGAGTGGAACCTGTCCTGTTAAACCACTGTATGGTCTTGGCCACCATGCTTCAGCTCAGTTTCAGGGTCTTGGCAATCTTCTTATAACCTAGGCCATCTTTATGTAGAGCAACAATTCTTTTTTTTTCAGATCCTCAGATAGTTCTTTGCCATGAGGGGCCATGTTGAACTTCCAGTGACCAGAATGAAAGAGTGAGAGCGATAACACCAAATTTAACACACCTGCTCCCCATTCACACCTGAGACCTTGTAACACTAACGAGTCACATGACACCGGGGGAGGGAAAATGGCTAATTGGGCCCAATTCGAACATTGTCACTTAGGGGTGTACTCACTTTTGTTGCCAGCGGTTTAGACATTAATGGCTGTGTGTTGAGTTATTTTGAGGGGACAGTAAATTTACACTGTTATACAAGCTGTACACTCACTACTTTACATTGTAGCAAAGTGTCATTTCTTCAGTGTTGTCACATGAAAAGATAGAATAAAATATTTACAGAGATGTGAGGGGTGTACTCACTTTTGTCAGATACTGTACATATTGACACCGCTACATTATATAATTTAAAGTGACACCACTACAAGATATGACTTAAAGCAGCACCAATACAAGCTAGCACACTGGGTGACACAATTGGCTGATACTCTTCATACATGATGTGATGTGAGATACTCTGCAGCGTTATCTACTCCTCTGCATTGCTGCGCTGGGTGGTAATACTCTGCACTCCTCTACGGTATATGACTCCGTATAGCTGTGTGCGGCGCAGTGGTGCAGTTTTATCTGCGGATTGTCTTGTAATAACACAGTTATGATGTTTTCCATCATCTCTCCAGAACTAATTACTGCACTGGGGGGGAGGGGGAGGGGGGTTATTTCTTTTCCTCATAAACAGAGACAGAGATTTACTGTAAGACTCTGCCCTCTGCCCTCATCACAGTCCTCTACCTCCACCTGGTGGACATCTTTCATTATTACATACTGCAAAATAACACCACCAGCAACTTCCCTACGCTCCTCTCTTATCTCAGTCCTCTGCTTCCACCTTGTGGACATTTTTAGGTAATGCACCCACACCTGATCATTTCTATTCTGTCATTTCTATTGTTCCATTCTCACACCTCCACCCCCCCCCCCCATAAAGCAGAAGGTATGTTTACATACCTTCTGAGGAACCTGTTTTGTTTACTCAGCTAGAATTTATTTTTTACTTAAAATAACAAAGTAATTAGAAATCTTTTTTTTTTTTTTTTTTAAACAAACAAGACTTTTTTTTTTGGGAAATATTGTCTTGCAAAACTAAAAATGTAAAACCAAAAATCTCTTCCGAAAAAAAAAAATAACAAAAATGTTAAAGAAAACGGAAAATTTATATCAAATACTTACTGTAATTTTCCTTTCCTGATGGACTCCATGGCAGCCTACGTGTGGGTTAGTCCCGCCTCCTCCTACCTCATAGGACCCCACTCCCATAAATTTCACTCTGCCCTAGAGACCATGTTCCATAAAATAGCCTCCTCCGGCAGATGGGTGGGGACTCCGGCTGCCATGGAGTCCATCAGGAAAGGAAAATTACGGTAAGTATTTGATATAAATTTTCCGTTTTCCTGACAGACTCCATGGCAGCCTACGTGTGGGAAATAACTAGCCAAACACACCAGGGTGGGCAATCTGCTGTTCAAAAGAAATTAAATTTGCACCATCAACTGATAGTATCCGCAAACCAAAATCAACAGATGATAAAGAAGCTGGCTCGACACAATAATGAGCAATGAAAGTATAAATTGAAGACCATGCATACAACTTCAGGAGCCACATGATGGAACGCTGCCCAAGAAGTCGACATTCCTCTTGTAGAATGCGCTGTCACAGCCTCCGGGGGAGCCAACCCTTTAGCTCTATAGGCCCACTGAATGGACTGGACAATCCAAGATGCGATCGTTCTAGATGAAGCACGCAAGCCTTTATTCTTCCCATAGAACAGGACAAACAGATAATCCGAATGGCGGAAATGAGATGTGGCTTCCAGATATAGCTTCAGAATTTGCCCTACATCCAGTGGATGAGTCGCAGAGTCAGAGGATTTGAATGTTGGCAAGACAATTTCCTGATTTTCATGAAAAATAAAGGATACTTTAGGATGAGAATCCAACATGGGAATCAGAATCACCCGATCCGGGAAAAACGTCAAAAAGGGTTCTTTGCTGAGACCCTTTTTGCTGAGGTGACTGCCACCAGGAACGCTACTATAAGAGACAATTCTTTGATGGAGAGTTGAACCAGGTTATCTCTTCTGAGGTCTGCAAAGAAATCCAGAACAAGCGGAAGATCCCACTTAGGGAATCTGGGCTTCCTTTGTGGTCTGAGCCTAGAAGCTCCTCTGAAAAATTGCCTCACTAGGGGATGCTTTGCCCAGGATGTTCCTGTGAAAGCCGAGATAGCTGACACTTGAACTCGAAGAGAGCTGACTGATAAAGGCAGATCCAGGCCAGATTGTAGAAAACTCAAAATATGTTGAACCTTTGGAGTGCCTTGCACATCCATATTTCCGGAGATATGAGACATGAACTTCTTCCATATCCTTACGTAGACTCTATTTGTTCCAGCTCTTCTCGCATTCAACAGTGTGGAGATAGCTCCGCTTGGACACCCTAATGCCTCCAGCCTTTCCCTTTCAAAAACCAGGCCATCAGGTGCAGATGGGCTGGGCAAGGGTGTAACACCGTTCCCTGAGACAGGAGATCCTGCCTGCAAGGTAGTGGAACTGGCTCGCGAAAGCTCAGCTGTAGCAGCATTGGAAACCAGGGCCTGTTCGGCCAATATGGCGCTATCACAAGAGCCTCCACTTCTTCCGACCTGAGTCTCGTCAGGAATCGAAGGAGGACTGGAACTGGTGGGAAGGCGTAAGCCTTGTGAAACCTCCACTGCTCTGTTAGGGCATCCACCCCGAAAGCTTGTGGGCATTTGAATCTCGTGTAATACTTCTTCAACTTGAAGTTGCACGGGGAAGCGAACAGATCCACTTCCGGAAGGAACCCTAGGGATTTTAGCCACTGAAACACATCGGCATGAAGACTCCACTCGTTGTCCATGGAGACTCGTGATAGAAAATCCGCCTGGATGTTCTGTGATCCTGGTAGATAAACCGCAGTGACGTTGGATAAGTGTTTCTGAGCCCAGACCATTATTGGCTCGACTTCTTTCAATAGAGAGTGACTGCAAGTTTCCCCTTGACGCTTTATATACAACACTGCCGTCGTATTGTCCAGCCTCAGGAGGACAGATGTTCCTACTGTAAGGTGATGAAATGCTTGGAGAGCTTGAAATGCTGCCCGAAGCTCCAGGATGTTTGAGACTTCCCTGTGTAACCGAGGATTCCATTTGCCCTGGGCTATCTCTGATAGGCAATGAGCGCCCCAACCTGTGTTGCTTGCGTCCGTGGTTATCGTGACCCAGGAGATGGGAAGGATAGAATGGCAATTGAGTAGATTCCTCTTCTGCAACCACCACAGGAGACTGTCCCGCATTACTGGGGAAATCCAAATCAGATGATCCATGTCGCCTGGGCACCATTGGCAAAGAAAACCTGTTTGAAAAGGACGCATCCTCCATTGAGCCCATTTCACCATAGGTGTCGTGGCCACCATAGTACCTATTATTTTGAGGCACTGTGAGGCCCGGAGATGGGATGATGACATAGCCAGCTGTACTCTGTCTCTGATAATCGGATTTTCTCTACAGGCAAGGAGATGGTGCCCTTGACTGTATTGAATTGAGCCCCGAGAAAGATAAGTGCCTGTGTGGGCTCCAGATGGCTCTTTTCTAGGTTTAGCAACCAGCCGAACTCGAGAAGAGTCGCAGTGACTAGATCTCTGTGAACCAGGAGTTGCTCTCGATCTTGCGACAGAAGTAGTAAGTCGACTAAATAATGGTGAAGACGAACTCCCTTGATTCTGATCAGGGCTACCACAGCCAATAAGAGTTTTGAAAATGCTCGAGGAGATGTTGTGAGCCTGAATGGGAGACATGTAAACTGAAGATGGTGTTGATCCACAGCAAACCGCAGGTATTTCTGGAACTCTGTTGCTATAGGCACATGGAAATATGCATCCTTCCAAGTCTATTGACACAAGCCAATCTCCTGGTTGAACCGCCTGGCGGATTGTCAATAGTGTCTCCATTTTGAATTTTTCCTTTTTTATAAAGGAGTTTAGATGTGTGAGGTCTATAACCGGTCTCCAGGAGCCATTCTTCTTCACTACTAAGAAGAGTGGAGAATAGAGGCCTTGAAACCTCTCTTTGGCTGGTACTGGAACTACTGCGCCTTGAAGCAGCAGCGCATCTACGTATGCTGAAAGGATTTGCCTTTTTTCTTCCGACCGTGGAAGAGCTGTGGGAATGAACTTGAGGATAGGTGGACTGCAGAACGACCAAGTGTGGCCTGTGGAGATTGTCCTGATGACCCAAAAATCTCTTATCGAGGCTGCCCAGATGTGTCGAAACCGGAGAAGGCGAGCACCGACCTGAACCGTCTGGACAGGCCCAACATCAAAAGGACTTAGCCGCTTCCCGGCTACTAGAAGAGGCTCCTTTGGAAGCCTTTTGGTTTGAAGATTGATTTTTCCTCCATGTTTTCCGGAATTCACGACCAGGTTTGTAACTTCGAGCATCCTTCGCTCTATCCGAAGATTGTCAGGACTGTGTCCTTCTCTGACCCAGCAGGCGACGATCCTGCGGGAGGAACCCCGACTTACCGCCCGTGGCCCGCGAAATAGCGCTCTCCAGCTTGTTCCCGAAGGAGGAAGATCCTTCGAATGGAATACAGGACCAAGCCTGCTTGGAGGAAGGATCAGCCAGCCAGGGGAGCAGCCATAGAGCCCGTTTAGCTGTCACTGAAGAGAGCATGACCCGGGCCACCAGACAAATAATATCTAGGGAAGCCTCCCCCAGAAAAGAAGCCGCCAGTCTGAGCTCATTCACTGAAGAAGCTCTGGCTACTTCTTCTGATACAGACCTTAGATCCGAATCCACCTCTAGTGTCAAGGCCTCCATGGCCTTGGATAAAGCCGCAATGGCTAGGGCTGGTTTACAAGCCATTCCAGCAGACACATAAATCTTCTTAAGGTCAGTGTCGATTTTTCTTTCCAGCCCATCTTTAAAAGACACTGTGTCTTCGAGTGGAAAAGTAACGTGCCTCGCTAATCTCATGAGGGCGGCGTCCACTAGGGGCGCTGACTCCAGGTGCTTCACATCCTCACTCTTGAATGGGTACATCCTGGAAACTTTGGATACCAGAGAATTTTTCCTCTCTGCACATGCCCACTCATCCAAGATGATTTCGCCAAGCTCACCTAAAAAGGGAAAATTATGGCGCTCTTTCTTTAGGTGTTTGAAGTACCTGCTTTGTTTAGATGGAGACTCTACTGGCTCCTCCCACTTTAGGGCTCCCTTAACTGCCTTAACCAGGGTAGGGACCAAGGCAAAATCAAAGCCTGTGCCAGGAGTATCCGATTCGTCCTCACTATCCGAGGAGTTGAAGCCGGAAATGCTCTGCTGAGAAGGGCCGGGAGTACTGAGACTATCCCTAACAGGGATGTCTGCCATACCAGCCGAGGGGCTACAGGTGCGGTCAACCTCCAGGTTTTGTAGGGATTCTTGGACCACCCGTCTAACCAGGGATTCCACCTGCTGGTTATCATTCCCCCTTTCTCTAGAGGCATGGGCAAAACATGCATCACATAGTGATTTGCCATCAGAAACACGTGCTCCACAACCCCAGCAAGAACTTCTATCAGGGTGTCTTTGTGCTGATGCAAGCGTGGAGCCTTCCCTGTGATGTTTGGTAGAAGACTTGTGGCGACTAGTGCCAGGAAATGTGTGATGACGTTGTGACCTAGTAAGGTCCTTATCTTCGCGTGCTTTAGTTTGTTTATCAGACCTAGAAGGGCTAAGAGAAAAGGGAAAAACTACCCCTACTGCCCTAAATCCGAACCGTACAGGGATAGGTAAAAATAATACCATTCTTACCTGTAGAGTAAGGGTTGGCCACTGGGGGGCGGTGAAGTATCCATACTGCTCTTAACAGGAAGACTGTAACAAACACAGGAATAAGGAAGTGCTGCATACACCACAGACTGCACACAGACATCCAGCAGGATTAAGTTTACCACTAGCAGAGAACGATCAAACACAGGGAAGCCGCCGCATATGCCCGCAGTACAATCCCAATGTGATCCACTGTGACAGCAGTTTAAATCTGCCGCCAGATGATGACGTCACCGCCCCCCCGTGACAGACAGCATCCGTGCGCATGTGTGAGCACGAACAGCCACTCCACTGCGCCAGCACCGCCCCCAGACACCCAGCGGTGACCCGGAAGCTGCGCTGGGACACAGGAAGAGCCGGGGGCCGCAAGATGAAACGCACCTGCGTTCCAAAACACAGCAAGACAAAATACATATACAAAAAATGGCTGCCATACATTACCAAGCACGCTCCGAACCACGGTCTGACCTGGGACACGAAAACCTCCAGTGCATCGATTCGGTGTGTATTAATGGGCCTCCCGCTAGTAGCTAGGACGATTGGCCATATTCAGCTTGCCCGCCAGTGGCCAGGCTTTATGCTTCTCCAATGCATGGGATTGCACACCCGTGTCCTACCCCGCTAGTAGCTAGGGCGTACTGGACTCTTCAGGAATTCAGCCTGGAATCGATCGTGTAAATCACCAGGAAATAGACCGAAAATATTCATGAGGTAAGACTTGATATCCATCCAACAGGAGGAGGACAAAAAAGGAACATGGTCTCTAGGGCAGAGTGAAATTTATGGGAGTGGGGTCCTATGAGGTAGGAAGAGGCGGGACTAACCCACACGTAGGCTGCCATGGAGTCTGTCAGGAAAATTATTTTTTCAATGCTTTAATCATTGTTACTTTTTTTTAAAAAAAAAATATTGTTTGTTGCTGTAAATAAATTTACAAAATTATTTTTATTTACAAATAAAATAAAGGCCTTTTTTTCCCCCAAAATTTTCTGCTTTTTAACCACTTAAGCCCGGAGGATTTGGCTGCTCAAAGACCAGGGCCTATTTTGCGATTCGGCACTGCGTGACTTTAACAGACAATTGCGCGGTCGTGCGACGCTGTACCCAAAAGAATTTGACGTCCTTTTTTCCCACAAACAGAGCTTTCTTTTGGTGGTATTTGATCACCTGTGTGATTTTTACTTTTTGTGCTATAAACAAAAAAAGAGCGACAATTTTGAAAAAATAAAAATATTTTTTACATTTTTTTATATGAAATTCCCCCCCCAAAAAAATGTCAAAATCAAAATTTTTTAACATTTTAGGCCAATTTGTTTTCTGCTACATATTTTTGGTGAAAAAAATCGCAATAAGCGTATTTTGATTGGTTTGCGCAAAAGTTATTGCGTTTACTAACTACGGGAAAAATTTCTGTCATTTTTATTGTTTTTTTTTAACGAGTAATGGCGGCGATCTGCGATTTTTTTTGTGAGACTGCGACATTGCGGCGGACAGATCGGACATTTTTGACACTTTTGGGAGTACCAGTGACATTACTACAGTAATCAGTGCTATACATATGCACTGTTACTGTAAAAATGACACTGGCGGGGAAGGGGTTAACTTTATTAGTGATCAAGGGGTTAAGTGTGTCCCTGGGGGCGTGATTATAACTGTAAAGGGGCGTGGCTTGTGATGTTACCACAGAGACATACAATCCTACATAGCAGGATCGTATGATCTCTGCAGTTACACCAGGGAGAATAACAGACGGCTGTGTTTACATCAGCCGCCTGCCTTTCTCACTCTCCAGCGGGAGATTGCGAGTGACCGGAGGACATCGGAGCCGCTGGTCACTCGCGTGAGGACCTCCGTGAACGAGTGGGGGCGGGAGCGCACCTCCGGCGGTGCGCGCTCGCCCCCTACAGGCTCCTGGGCGAGCGAGCGACGTAGTACTACGTCCCTTTGCCCAGGAGGGGCTGACTGCCGCAGTAAATGTACTTGCGGTGGTCAGCAAGTGGTTAAAATAACAAAGTAATAAGTAATCTTTTTTTTTTTTAACAAACAAGACCTTTTTTTTTGGGAGATATTGTCTTGCAAAACTAAAAATGTAAAACCAAAAATCTCTTCCGGAAAAAAAAAATAATAAAAATTAAAAAAAAAATTTTTTTTTCAATGCTTTAAACATTGTTAGTTTAAAAAAAAATATTGTTTGTTGCTGTAAATAAATTTACAAAATTATTTTTATTTATAAAGAAAATAAAGGCCTTCCCCCCCCAAATTTTCTGCTTTTTTACGTGACATAAAAAAAATATACCAAACAAATAATAAAGCTATTTCCTTCACTAATAGATGCAGCACCTGGCAGCGCTGTAGGAGCTGCATGCAGACTCAGCTACATGACATCACTATCCCAGCCTCAGCTACGTGACATCACTATCCCAGCCTCAGCTACGTGACATCACTATCCCAGCCTCAGCTACATGACATCACTATCCCAGCCTCAGCTACATGACATCACTATCCCAGCCACAGCTACATGACATCACTATCCCAGCCTCAGCTACGTGACATCACTATCCCAGCCTCAGCTACATGACATCACTATCCCAGCCTCAGCTACATGACATCACTATCCCAGCCTCAGCTACATGACATCACTATCCCAGCCTCAGCTACATGACATCACTATCCCAGCCTCAGCTACATGACATCACTATCCCAGCCTCAGCTACATGACATCACTATCCCAGCCTCAGCTACGTGACATCACTATCCCAGCCTCAGCTACATGACATCACTATCCCAGCCTCAGCTACATGACATCACTATCCCAGCCTCAGCTACGTGACATCACTATCCCAGCCTCAGCTACATGACATCACTATCCCAGCCTCAGCTACATGACATCACTATCCCAGCCTCAGCTACATGACATCACTATCCCAGCCTCAGCTACGTGACATCACTATCCCAGCCTCAGCTACATGACATCACTATCCCAGCCTCAGCTACGTGACATCACTATCCCAGCCTCAGCTACGTGACATCACTATCCCAGCCTCAGCTACATGACATCACTATCCCAGCCTCAGCTACGTGACATCACTATCCCAGCCTCAGCTACATGACATCACTATCCCAGCCTCAGCTACGTGACATCACTATCCCAGCCTCAGCTACATGACATTACTATCCCAGCCTCAGCTACGTGACATCACTATCCCAGCCTCAGCTACGTGACATCACTATCCCAGCCTCAGCTACATGACATCACTATCCCAGCCTCAGCTACATGACATCACTATCCCAGCCTCAGCTACATGACATCACTATCCCAGCCTCAGCTACATGACATCACTATCCCAGCCTCAGCTACATGACATCACTATCCCAGCCTCAGCTACATGACATCACTATCCCAGCCTCAGCTACGTGACATCACTATCCCAGCCTCAGCTACATGACATCACTATCCCAGCCTCAGCTACGTGACGTCACTATCCCAGCCTCAGCTACGTGACATCACTATCCCAGCCTCAGCTACATGACATCACTATCCCAGCCTCAGCTACGTGACATCACTATCCCAGCCTCAGCTACATGACATCACTATCCCAGCCTCAGCTACGTGACATCACTATCCCAGCCTCAGCTACATGACATCACTATCCCAGCCTCAGCTACGTGACATCACTATCCCAGCCTCAGCTACGTGACATCACTATCCCAGCCTCAGCTACATGACATCACTATCCCAGCCTCAGCTACATGACATCACTATCCCAGCCTCAGCTACATGACATCACTATCCCAGCCTCAGCTACATGACATCACTATCCCAGCCTCAGCTACGTGACATCACTATCCCAACCTCAGCTACGTGACATCACTATCCCAGCCTCAGCTACGTGACATCACTATCCCAGCCTCAGCTACATGACATCACTATCCCAGCCTCAGCTACATGACATCACTATCCCAGCCTCAGCTACATGACATCACTATCCCAGCCTCAGCTACATGACATCACTATCCCAGCCTCAGCTACATGACATCACTATCCCAGCCTCAGCTACATGACATCACTATCCCAGCCTCAGCTACGTGACATCACTATCCCAGCCTCAGCTACGTGACATCACTATCCCAGCCTCAGCTACGTGACATCACTATCCCAGCCTCAGCTACGTGACATCACTATCCCAGCCTCAGCTACATGACATCACTATCCCAGCCTCAGCTACATGACATCACTATCCCAGCCTCAGCTACGTGACATTACTATCCCGACCAATCAGAGGAAGCCTTGTACTCATTCATAATATGCAAAGCTTCCTGTGAATGGCAGAGCAGCACTGCGCCTGATTCAGTTTTGTTATGGGAGTGGAAGAGAAAGTTCCCCCGACGCTGCCAGAACACAGCACTGTACACTCTATGTGACCGATGGGACATACAGCTTACACAGAGCACAACGCCTCTATCAGATGGCAAAGGAAATCTCCTGTCTGATCAATGTTTATAAACAATGTTACTTTGTATCTCTCTATCTCCTGTCTGATCAATGTTTATAAACAATGTTACTTTGTATATCTCTATCTCCTGTCTGATCAATGTTTATAAACAATGTTACTTTGTATCTCTCTATCTCCTGTCTGATCAATGTTTATAAACTATTATATTCAAAAAATCGATCAAAACTTCACGTGACAATAATCAGATCCAACATCAGGCACGTATTATAACCTCGTACACAAAACAACATGATAGAGTTTATAATGTCCTTAACAAATACTGGCACTTACTTACATGTGATCCACATCTTAATCCTTTTGTTACTGACCAACCGGCGATAACTTATCGCAAGACCCATTCACTCAAGGACAAGTTAGTTAAAAGTGAATACACAGGCGAATTTCGCCAAGATCCCTGTAAACGCTTAGGAACTTTTAAGTGTGGAGGGTGCAATATATGCCAATACATCTGCACAGACCCCAATATAATTCTGCCTAATGGATCCCCATATAGACCTTTACATTTCTCTAATTGTCAAACGATAGGAGTAGTCTATCTCCTCCTCTGCTGCTGTGGGTGCTTTTATGTCGGGAAAACGAAAAATGAATTTCATAAACGAGCTCAACGACATATTACATGTATGCGCCAACGCAATCCCGATCTCCCCCTTGGGAGACACGTCCTGACCACACACAGCGGCATTTTCCCACGCTGTTTCTTTGTCATCCTTGACCGCGTGCACCCCAGCAGCAGAGGAGGAGATTGGGACAAAACTCTTTTACAGAGGGAATCCAGATGGATCCATAACCTTAGAGCTACCATCCCCCCAGGACTCAATGAAAACATCAGCTTCAAGCCCTTCCTTGAGGGGTTTTCATCAGGAGGATGGGATCCATAATCTATCTGTGGTTAAACGACAATATTATGGGGCAATGTTCTTCTGTGTAATATCTGCTTCATTTTAAAACTACCAAATGTATATATACACCCATTATATATTGGACACAATCCCCTTTTTTCTCCCTCTTGAGGACATTATCCTATGATAACACCCTGGGGTAATGTCTTTAAATGTAATTCATGTTTCACTTTAAAATTACCAAAACACATCTACATACCCATAACATATGGGATATGATTTCTTTTCTCCCTCTTATTCACATGTATAGAATAAATAAATTTCTCTACATCATATAACATACAAGTACCACTTCGTGGTTATTCAATATACCCTTCTTGCAGTGGCTTTTTGCTCCTGTTTTTTATTGAGTGCTATTTCAAAGTATCCAATATCAATTCATATCTTTTTTCTATATTTGCCTCTTTTTTATGCAAATATGCGGCTATTCAATACACCTTCCTTGCAGTGGTCCTTTGCTCCTGTTCCTATTGAATGCTATTGCAAAGTATCCAATATCAATTTACATCTGCCTTCTTATATTTGCATTTTTGTGTAAACATAGAGTTTGCCTTGTTTATATGTCTTCAGTCTTGGTTTTGTCCCCTTAGCTGCAGCCAAATGTCAGTGACAGTGTATGCTTCCCGTGCAGATTCTCCCCCCGGCGCACATGGGGGCGTTCTTTCGCCCCATCACCGGTCACCTGATCCCGCCGTTGACAGAGATTCAGACCCGGACACTGTGCGTCGGCGTGCCCGGAACGCACGCCGCGGCCAACCATGTGTGGGCGGCGTCTGTGCGCTCCGGACACGGGGGACCTCTATTGGTCCACACACGCCCTGGGAGGAGACCAGACGCAGGCTCCGGCGCATGCGCCGGCGTTCTTAATGGCGGACCGCGCTCTACTCAGAGCGCGCCGCCATTACTCATACACACAGACCTACACAGGTAAGTTACTCTCTCCCTGGATATTCTAAACTGCTCTTAGGACACCCGCCTTTGTCACAGAACTCTGGCTAACATTCATTTTTGGTATCTGGGCACCCTTTGAGACTTCTACTAGGACTATTTTCCCTTCACTTGGCTACTCCTATCTCTGACTCCTAGGATATCTGCTTTTCGCCATTGAACTCTGGCTAATATTTATTCTGATACCTGGGCACCCTTTGAGACTTCTACTAGTACTATCTTCCCTTCACTTGGTAACTCTCATCCCAGACTACACACTGCTCCCATATTCCTCCTCACTACTCAGCTTTTTCTCTTCTTAGTTTTTTCTTTTTTCCTACCAACTGTAGTACTCATGTTGGGAAATGAGACCTTTTTCTACCTTTGCATTTACTCCCTACCTATTTACCCTTTGATATCCCTCACGATTTCATGCTTGACATATTTCATGTCAACAGGGATGCATGGCTGGATACGTTCCAGCACTATAAATTCATCGGGGGACATGCTTACTCTACTACTATTTTACAGGTATTCTTTACCCACAATATCCTTTCTCATTTTCCCTTTTATTTCCCATTATTGACATACTTCATTGAATTTTTCCTCTATTTCTTTTCATAACTTTCTAGATGACCTGTGCGTTTTTGACCTCACTCTGGAGATCCTCGTGGGATTTTCTGTTCGTGGAGCTCCTTTCTCACTGTCATTTGCCATACCACTGTGTATTTGGCTTATAATTATTTAAATTTCCCCTGGAAGCCCACATAAACATTAACATATTGCTCTGAGTCTATCTTGTATAGACCCAATTTGATTAGCATATACTCTTTGCGGCCATAGACAATTGAAGGCCTTTTTCTCATCCACCAAGGCCCATCCCTTTGGTCTCACGTCCTGGATTCCACAGAGGTCTTACATATCTGGTATGTAATCATAGAGGCATTTTTTGCCCCCCCTTTTTCACATCTAAATACGACAAACACTATGTATAATGAATTATGTGTTACATTGCTTTTAACATTGTTTAATACATGTTAAATCTAACCTCATACTTACCCTTTGTATTATACTCATTGTTACCTTTTATGCTCCTAGTCTGAGCTCTGGTGTTTTGTGGACCATTGAGAAAGGCATTTGGACCGAAACGCGTCTAGTCCGATCCAGACACCTCAGACCCTCCTGGTTCCAAGACGTATCTATGACCTTGTTTTTATCATATACTTTATATGTGATTATGTATAATTTATCTTTATTATATGTGTAATAAAATTTATATATTTTCATACTCAAGTCCTGATTCTTGCCGTTGAAAGTCCCAATCCTCAGGGGTTATTTTTGTTCCAATGTTTATAAACAATGTTACTTTGTATTTCTCTATCTCCTGTCTGATCAATGTTTGTAAACAATGTTACTTTGTATCTCTCTATCTCCTGTGTGATCAATGTTTATAAACAATGTTACTTTGTATCTCTCTATCTCCCATCTGATCAATGTTTATAAACAATGTTACTTTGTATCTCTCTATCTCCTGTCTGATCAATGTTTATAAACAATGTTACCTTGTATCTCTCTATCTCCGTCTGATCAATGTTTATAAACAATGTTACTTTGGATCTCTCTATCTCCCGTCTGAGCAATGTTTATAAACAATGTTACTTTGTATCTCTCTATATCCCATATGATCAATGTTTATAAACAATGTTACTTCGTATCTCTCTATCTCCCGTCTGATCAATGTTTATAAACAATGTAACTTCGTATCTCTCCATCTCCTGTCTGATCAATGTTTATAAACAATGTTACTTTGGATCTCTCTATCTCCCGTCTGATCAATGTTTATAAACAATGTTACTTTGTATCTCTCTATCTCCCGTCTGATCAATGTTTATAAACAATGTTACTTCGTATCTCTCTATCTCCCGTCTGATCAATGTTTATAAACAATGTAACTTCGTATCTCTCCATCTCCTGTCTGATCAATGTTTATAAACAATGTTACTTTGGATCTCTCTATCTCCCGTCTGATCAATGTTTATAAACAATGTTACTTTGTATCTCTCTATCTCCTGTCTGATCAATGTTTATAAACAATGTTACTTTGTATCTCTCTATCTCCCGTCTGATCAATGTTTATAAACAATGTTACTTCCAGCTTTCCTTCTGACATGTGGAAAATGCCAGCATTTGTGTGTATGGGAGTGTTGCTTGTTATAGTATATACTGTACATTTTGCACACATCAGAGACATTCTCGGATATTGAATTTTTAAACCAATATAAACAAAGATTACATATTTTTAGGTTTATTTTTTGTGTATGCAGCGATGATTATGAACTTACATTGAATCTCTTACCAGATATTATTCACCAGCATCCCCAGCTTCTCTTTCTATACCACTTATCTGTCTCCCCCATGTGGGCACTCTGGGGTACTGCACCCAACCATTATGACTCTATAGAGGGCGTACACTCAGGGCATTCAATGATGGAGAATATCTGGGTGTTCCAGTAGATCACAGGCATGTCTTATAACGTAATATCACAAACTAAGGTCATAAATGTCAAGCTGCAGCGTCCAGAGGAAGCAGTGGGAGGTCCTCTGAAAAATCCATAGCATACCCTTAATGCAAGCATCCATCCCAGCTGGCCAGCATGGGGGGGACAAGTCCGCAGCCCCCTTCTAACCAATACCAGGCCACATGCTCTCAACATGGGGGGGGGGTGCCTTTCCAGGGGGACCAAGCCTGATGGCACTGCTCATCGAATGGCAGCTCCCCAAGCTGTTATCTGGTGTATGGGAAGAGGCAGGGATAGTAGTGACATCGTTGGCTAAATACACTATATTGTCAAAAGTATTGGGACGCCGGCCTTTACACACACATGAACTTTAACGGCATCCCAGTCTTAGTCCGTAGGGTTCAATATTGAGTTGGCCCACCCTTGGCAGCTATAACAGCTCAGGACTCTGTGCAGGCCAGTCAAGTTCGCCCACCCCAAAGTCGCTCATCCATGTCTTTATGGACCTTACTTTGTGCACTGGTCCAAATCATTTGGTGGACGGGGGATTATGGTGTGGGGTTATTTTTCAGGGGTTGGGCTTCGTTCCAGTGAAGAGAACTCTTAAGGCGTCGGCATACCATGACATTTTGGACAATTTCATGCTCTCAACATAGTGGGAAGAGTTTGGGGATGACCCTTCCTATTCCAATATGACTGCTCACCATCGAAGACTGCGAGCCAGGACCTTGCTTTGTGCACTGGTGCACAGTCATGTTGGAACAGGAAGAGGCCATCCCCAAACTCCTCCCACAAAGTTGGAAGAATGAAATTGTCCAAAATGTCTTGGTTTGCTGATGCCTTAGGAGTTCCCTTCACTGGAACTAAAGGGCCAACCCAACCCCTAAAAACCACCCCACACCATAATCCTCCCTCCATCAAATGATTTGGAGCAGTGCACAAAGCAAGGTCCATAAAGACATGGATGAGCGAGTTTGGGGTGAAAGAAATTGACTGGCCTACACAGAGTCCTAACCTCAACCCGATAGAACACCTTTGAGATTAATTGAAGCAGAGACTGCAGAGCCAGGCCTTCTCATTCAACATCAGTGCCTAACCCCACAAAAGGGTTTCTGGAAGAATGGTCAAACATTCCCATAGACACACTCCTAAACCTTGTGGACGGCCTTCCCAGAAGGGTTGAAGCTGTTATAGCTGCAAAGGGTGAGGCTGCACTACTGTTGCTCTCCTGAGCTCCAGTGAGACCTTCTGATCTGATTGTTTCCTATACACAGAGCGGATGCAGGAGCCTGGGTTGGACCCAGGGGAAGATCCCCCAGATGGCCATAGTACCGGTCCTCCCATACCAGTGTTTGGGGACCTGGGAAATGGCCCAGCTAAAGGTGACTGCTTGGCAGCCTACAGGAAGAAAGTTTGTGCGAGGATTGCGAGAGTTGCCAAGGAGGAGGAGGTACTGGCAGGGCCGGTGCTTCCACTAGGCAAACTAGGCAGCTGCCTAGGGCGCATTGCCACCTAGGGGCACAGCCAGGTGTCGGCACTCTCTCTCCATCATGAATTCTCCATCATGAAGGATTATTGTGAGCTGAGGCGAGGGGCGGAGTTGGGGGGGGGGGGAGAAGGGACAGCGGAAGATGCCAAGTGTCTTGGGCAATGGTGGAACTACCAGGCCCTAGCTTTCCACCACTGTTGGAGGGGCCCCAAAAGGCAAGAAGGAAGCCCCCCAGAGTGCTGCCTGCATGATGATCCTCTATAGGTGGAGCTGAGTGGCCTTAACCCCGGGCAGGAAGTGACTCTCTGCACTGAGCTGAAGGGCAGCCGTTTATTTCCCTGGGTTGGTATTAAGCCGGGAACGGAGGAGAGCTGAACCTGAGCCAGAGCTTGGCACTGGGGCAGAAGCGACGAGGCACCAAAATGGTCTGAGGAGGTTGGTGATGAAGTACGTGCGGAGCTCTCTGACTGCTGCTTCTCCCTCCATCAGGAGCCACCGCGTTTAACAGGGGTTCGGGGTCTCCAGGTGTGCCATGAGGAATTGGGGTCCCTGGGTGTGCCATGGGGGATTGGGGTCCCCAGGTGTGACACGGAGGAACATCAGGGTCCCCAGGTGTGACACGGAGGAACATCAGGGTCCCCAAATGTGACAATAAAAAACATCAGGATCTGACATAGAGGTACATCGGGGTCAGTGGGTATGACAGCATGACATGGAGTAATATTGGGGTCCCAGAGTGTGACATGGAAAAACATCAAAGTCCCTGGGTGTGACATGGAGGGACATTAGGGTCCCCAGGTGTGAAATGGAGGAATATGGGGGTCACTGGGTATGACAGCATAACATGGAGGAACCATCAGATCAGGGTCACATAGAGGAGTTTTTAACCCCTTCCCTTTTTTTTGGGGGGGGGGAGGGCGCAAGTAGCTGGTCTTGCCTAGGGCATAAAATAGTCTAGCACCGGCCCTGGGTACTGGCAAAGTAAGGGTTTGACTTTAAACATAAAAAACTTGCCAATGATCGGATTCACAGATCTAAGAGAAAGCAGATGCTTCCTGAGTTAATGGTTTTGGAGGCTAAAGTGGAGAGGCAGAGTCTGCTGGTGGCTGCGCTGAAGGAAACCAGTGGGGCTTTCAAAGGAAAATATACACTGCCTGGCCAAAATAAAAGTCGCCACCAAAAAAAGGTCACACACTCTAATATTTGGTTGGTTTTGATTACGGCACACATTCGCTGTGGCGTTGTTTCAATAAACTTCTGCAACTTCACTAGATTTATTTCCATCCAGTGTTGCTTTCATTTTTCACCAAGATCTTGTATTGATAATGGGAGAGTGGGAAGAACTTGTGTTGATGATGGGAGAATGGGAAGATCTTGTATTGATGATGGGAGAGTTGGAAGACCTTGTATTGATGATGGGAGAGTGGGAAGATCTTGTATTGGTGATGGGAGAGTGGGAAGATCTTGTATTGATGATGGGAGAGTTGGAAGATCTTGTATTGATGATGGGAGAGTTGGAAGATCTTGTATTGAGGATGGGAGAGTTGGAAGATCTTGTATTGATGATGGGAGAGTTTGAAGATCTTTTATTGATGATGGGAGAGTTGGAAGATCTTGTATTGATGATGGGAGAGTTGGAAGATCTTGTATTGATGATGGGAGAGTAGGAAGATCTTGTATTGATGATGGGAGAGTGGAAAGATCTTGTATTGATGATGGGAGAGTTGGAAGATCTTGTATTGATGATGGGAGAGTTGGAATATCTTGTATTGATGATGGGAGAGTTGGAAGATCTTGTATTGATGATGGGAGAGTGGGAAGATCTTGTATTGATGATGGGAGAGTTGGAAGATCTTGTATTGATGATGGGAGAGTTGGAAGACCTTGTATTGATGATGGGAGAGTGGGAAGATCTTGTATTGGTGATGGGAGAGTAGGAAGATCTTGTATTTATGATGGGAGAGTTGGAAGATCTTGTATTGATGATGGTAGAGTTGGAAGATCTTTTATTGATGATGGGAGAGTTGGAAGACCTTGTATTGATGATGGGAGAGTTGGAAGATCTTGTATTGATGATGGGAGAGTGGGAAGATCTTGTATTGATGATGGGAGAGTTGGAATATCTTGTATTGATGATGGGAGAGTTGGAAGATCTTGTATTGATGATGGGAGAGTGGGAAGATCTTGTATTGATGATGGGAGAGTTGGAAGATCTTGTATTGATGATGGGAGAGTGGGAAGACCTTGTATTGATGATGGGAGAGTGGGAAGACCTTGTATTGATGATGGGAGAGTTGGAAGACCTTGTATTGATGATGGGAGAGTGGGAAGACCTTGTATTGATGATGGGAGAGTTGGAAGATCTTGTATTGATAATGGGAGAGTTGGAAGATCTTGTATTGAGGATGGGAGAGTGGGAAGATCTTGTATTGATAATGGGAGAGTTGGAAGATCTTGTATTGAGGATGGGAGAGTTGGAAGATCTTGTATTGAGGATGGGAGAGCGGGAGGATCTTGTATTGATGATGGGAGAGTTGGAAGATCTTGTATTGAAAATGGGAAAGTTGGAAGATCTTGTATTGAGGATGGGAGAGTGGGAAGATCTTGTATTGATGATGGGAGAGTGGGAGGATCTTGTATTGATGATGGGAAAGTTGGAAGATCTTGTATTGAGGATGGGAGGGTGGGAAGATCTTGTATTGATGATGGGAGAGTGGGAAGATCTTGTATTGATGATGGGAGAGTTGGAAGACCTTGTATTGATGATGGGAGAGTTGGAAGATCTTGTATTGATGATGGGAGAGTTGGAAGATCTTGTATTTATGATGGGAGAGTGGGAAGATCTTGTATTGATGATGGGAGAGTGGGAAGATCTTGTATTGATGATGGGAGAGTTGGAAGATCTTGTATTGATGATGGGAGAGTTGTAAGATCTTGTATTGATGATGGGAGAGTGGGAAGATCTTGTATTGATGATGGGAGAGTGGGAAGATCTTGTATTGATGATGGGAGAGTGGGAAGATCTTGTATTGATGATGAGAGAGTAGGAGGATCTTGTATTGAGGATGGGAGAGTTGGAAGATCTTGTATTGATGATGGGAGAGTTGGGAGACCTTTTATTGATGATGGGAGAGTTGGAAGACCTTGTATTGATGATGGGAGAGTTGGAAGATCTTGTATTGAGGATGGGAGAGTGGGAAGATCTTGTATTGATAATGGGAGAGTTGGGAGATCTTGTATTGAGGATGGGAGAGTTGGAAGATCTTGTATTGAGGATGGGAGAGTGGGAAGATCTTGTATTGATGATGGGAGAGTGGGAAGACCTTGTATTGAGGATGGGAGAGTGGGAAGATCTTGTATTGATAATGGGAGAGTTGGAAGATCTTGTATTGATAATGGGAAAGTTGGAAGATCTTGTATTGATGATGGGAGAGTGGGAAGATCTTGTATTGATGATGGGAGAGTGGGAAGATCTTGTATTGATGATGGGAGAGTTGGAAGATCTTGTATTGATGATGGGAGAGTTGGAAGACCTTGTATTGATGATGGGGAGAGTTAGTTGGAAGACCTTGAATTGATGATGGGAGAGTTGGAAGATCTTGTATTGATGATGGGAGAGTGGGAAGATTTTGTATTGATGATGGGAGAGTGGGAAGACCTTGTATTGATGATGGGAGAGTGGGAAGACATTGTATTGATGATAGGAGAGTTGGAAGACCTTGTATTGATGATGGGAGAGTTGGAAGACCTTGTATTGATGATGGGAGAGTGGGAAGATCTTGTATTGATGATGGTAGAGTTGGAAGATCTTGTATTGATGATGGGAGAGTTGGAAGACCTTGTATTGATGATGGGAGAGTTGGAAGATCTTGTATTGATGATGGGAGAGTGGGAAGATCTTGTATTGATGATGGGAGAGTGGGAAGATCTTGTATTGATGATGGGAGAGTTGGAAGATCTTGTATTGATGATGGGAGAGTGGGAAGACCTTGTATTGATGATGGGAGAGTTGGAAGACCTTGTATTGATGATGGGAGAGTGGGAAGATCTTGTATTGATGATGGTAGAGTTGGAAGATCTTGTATTGATGATGGGAGAGTTGGAAGACCTTGTATTGATGATGGGAGAGTTGGAAGATCTTGTAATGATGATGGGAGAGTGGGAAGATCTTGTATTGAGGATGGGAGAGTTGGGAGATCTTGTATTGATGATGGGAGAGTTGGGAGACCTTTTATTGATGATGGGAGAGTTGGAAGACCTTGTATTGATGATGGGAGAGTTGGAAGATCTTGTATTGAGGATTGGAGAGTGGGAAGATCTTGTATTGAGGATGGGAGAGTGGGAAGATCTTGAATTGATGATGGGAGAGTGGGAAGACCTTGTATTGAGGATGGGAGAGTGGGAAGATCTTGTATTGATAATGGGAGAGTTGGAAGATCTTGTATTGATAATGGGAAAGTTGGAAGATCTTGTATTGAGGATGGGAGAGTGGGAAGATCTTGTACTGATGATGGGAGAGTGGGAAGATCTTGTATTGATGATGGGAGAGTTGGAAGATCTTGTATTGATGATGGGAGAGTTGGAAGGCCTTGAATTGATGATGGGAGAGTGGGAAGATCTTGTATTGATGATGGGAGAGTTGGAAGATCTTGTATTGATGATGGGAGAGTTGAAAGACCTTGTATTGATGATGGGGAGAGTTAGTTGGAAGACCTTGAATTGATGATGGGAGAGTGGGAAGATCTTGTATTGATGATGGGAGAGTGGGAAGATCTTGTATTGATGATGGGAGAGTTGGAAGATCTTGTATTGATGATGGGAGAGTGGGAAGATTTTGTATTGATGATGGGAGAGTGGGAAGACCTTGTATTGATGATGGGAGAGTGGGAAGACCTTGTATTGATGATGGGAGAGTTGGAAGACCTTGTATTGATGATGGGAGAGTGGGAAGATCTTGTATTGATGATGGGAGAGTTGGAAGACCTTGTATTGATGATGGGAGAGTTGGAAGATCTTGTATTGATGATGGGAGAGTTGGAAGATCTTGTATTTATGATGGGAGAGTGGGAAGATCTTGTATTAATGATGGGAGAGTGGGAAGATCTTGTATTGATGATGGGAGAGTTGGAAGATCTTGTATTGATGATGGGAGAGTTGGAAGATCTTGTATTGATAATGGGAAAGTTGGAAGATCTTGTATTGAGGATGGGAGAGTGGGAAGATCTTGTATTGAGGATGGGAGAGTGGGAAGATCTTGTATTGATGATGGGAGAGTGGGAAGACCTTGTATTGAGGATGGGAGAGTGGGAAGATCTTGTATTGATAATGGGAGAGTTGGAAGATCTTGTATTGATAATGGGAAAGTTGGAAGATCTTGTATTGAGGATGGGAGAGTGGGAAGATCTTGTATTGATGATGGGAGAGTGGGAAGATCTTGTATTGATGATGGGAGAGTTGGAAGACCTTGTATTGATGATGGGGAGAGTTAGTTGGAAGACCTTGAATTGATGATGGGAGAGTGGGAGGATCTTGTATTGATGATGGGAAAGTTGGAAGATCTTGTATTGAGGATGGGAGGGTGGGAAGATCTTGTATTGATGATGGGAGAGTGGGAAGATCTTGTATTGATGATGGGAGAGTGGGAAGATCTTGTATTGATGATGGGAGAGTTGGAAGACCTTGTATTGATGATGGGAGAGTTGGAAGATCTTGTATTGATGATGGGAGAGTTGGAAGATCTTGTATTTATGATGGGAGAGTGGGAAGATCTTGTATTGATGATGGGAGAGTGGGAAGATCTTGTATTGATGATGGGAGAGTTGGAAGATCTTGTATTGATGATGGGAGAGTTGTAAGATCTTGTATTGATGATGGGAGAGTGGGAAGATCTTGTATTGATGATGGGAGAGTGGGAAGATCTTGTATTGATGATGGGAGAGTGGGAAGATCTTGTATTGATGATGAGAGAGTAGGAGGATCTTGTATTGAGGATGGGAGAGTTGGAAGATCTTGTATTGATGATGGGAGAGTTGGGAGACCTTTTATTGATGATGGGAGAGTTGGAAGACCTTGTATTGATGATGGGAGAGTTGGAAGATCTTGTATTGAGGATGGGAGAGTGGGAAGATCTTGTATTGATAATGGGAGAGTTGGGAGATCTTGTATTGAGGATGGGAGAGTTGGAAGATCTTGTATTGAGGATGGGAGAGTGGGAAGATCTTGTATTGATGATGGGAGAGTGGGAAGACCTTGTATTGAGGATGGGAGAGTGGGAAGATCTTGTATTGATAATGGGAGAGTTGGAAGATCTTGTATTGATAATGGGAAAGTTGGAAGATCTTGTATTGATGATGGGAGAGTGGGAAGATCTTGTATTGATGATGGGAGAGTGGGAAGATCTTGTATTGATGATGGGAGAGTTGGAAGATCTTGTATTGATGATGGGAGAGTTGGAAGACCTTGTATTGATGATGGGGAGAGTTAGTTGGAAGACCTTGAATTGATGATGGGAGAGTTGGAAGATCTTGTATTGATGATGGGAGAGTGGGAAGATTTTGTATTGATGATGGGAGAGTGGGAAGACCTTGTATTGATGATGGGAGAGTGGGAAGACATTGTATTGATGATAGGAGAGTTGGAAGACCTTGTATTGATGATGGGAGAGTTGGAAGACCTTGTATTGATGATGGGAGAGTGGGAAGATCTTGTATTGATGATGGTAGAGTTGGAAGATCTTGTATTGATGATGGGAGAGTTGGAAGACCTTGTATTGATGATGGGAGAGTTGGAAGATCTTGTATTGATGATGGGAGAGTGGGAAGATCTTGTATTGATGATGGGAGAGTGGGAAGATCTTGTATTGATGATGGGAGAGTTGGAAGATCTTGTATTGATGATGGGAGAGTGGGAAGACCTTGTATTGATGATGGGAGAGTTGGAAGACCTTGTATTGATGATGGGAGAGTGGGAAGATCTTGTATTGATGATGGTAGAGTTGGAAGATCTTGTATTGATGATGGGAGAGTTGGAAGACCTTGTATTGATGATGGGAGAGTTGGAAGATCTTGTAATGATGATGGGAGAGTGGGAAGATCTTGTATTGAGGATGGGAGAGTTGGGAGATCTTGTATTGATGATGGGAGAGTTGGGAGACCTTTTATTGATGATGGGAGAGTTGGAAGACCTTGTATTGATGATGGGAGAGTTGGAAGATCTTGTATTGAGGATTGGAGAGTGGGAAGATCTTGTATTGAGGATGGGAGAGTGGGAAGATCTTGAATTGATGATGGGAGAGTGGGAAGACCTTGTATTGAGGATGGGAGAGTGGGAAGATCTTGTATTGATAATGGGAGAGTTGGAAGATCTTGTATTGATAATGGGAAAGTTGGAAGATCTTGTATTGAGGATGGGAGAGTGGGAAGATCTTGTACTGATGATGGGAGAGTGGGAAGATCTTGTATTGATGATGGGAGAGTTGGAAGATCTTGTATTGATGATGGGAGAGTTGGAAGGCCTTGAATTGATGATGGGAGAGTGGGAAGATCTTGTATTGATGATGGGAGAGTTGGAAGATCTTGTATTGATGATGGGAGAGTTGAAAGACCTTGTATTGATGATGGGGAGAGTTAGTTGGAAGACCTTGAATTGATGATGGGAGAGTGGGAAGATCTTGTATTGATGATGGGAGAGTGGGAAGATCTTGTATTGATGATGGGAGAGTTGGAAGATCTTGTATTGATGATGGGAGAGTGGGAAGATTTTGTATTGATGATGGGAGAGTGGGAAGACTTTGTATTGATGATGGGAGAGTGGGAAGACCTTGTATTGATGATGGGAGAGTTGGAAGACCTTGTATTGATGATGGGAGAGTGGGAAGATCTTGTATTGATGATGGGAGAGTTGGAAGACCTTGTATTGATGATGGGAGAGTTGGAAGATCTTGTATTGATGATGGGAGAGTTGGAAGATCTTGTATTTATGATGGGAGAGTGGGAAGATCTTGTATTAATGATGGGAGAGTGGGAAGATCTTGTATTGATGATGGGAGAGTTGGAAGATCTTGTATTGATGATGGGAGAGTTGGAAGATCTTGTATTGATAATGGGAAAGTTGGAAGATCTTGTATTGAGGATGGGAGAGTGGGAAGATCTTGTATTGAGGATGGGAGAGTGGGAAGATCTTGTATTGATGATGGGAGAGTGGGAAGACCTTGTATTGAGGATGGGAGAGTGGGAAGATCTTGTATTGATAATGGGAGAGTTGGAAGATCTTGTATTGATAATGGGAAAGTTGGAAGATCTTGTATTGAGGATGGGAGAGTGGGAAGATCTTGTATTGATGATGGGAGAGTGGGAAGATCTTGTATTGATGATGGGAGAGTTGGAAGACCTTGTATTGATGATGGGGAGAGTTAGTTGGAAGACCTTGAATTGATGATGGGAGAGTGGGAGGATCTTGTATTGATGATGGGAAAGTTGGAAGATCTTGTATTGAGGATGGGAGGGTGGGAAGATCTTGTATTGATGATGGGAGAGTGGGAAGATCTTGTATTGATGATGGGAGAGTTGGAAGACCTTGTATTAATGATGGGAGAGTTGGAAGATCTTGTATTGATGATGGGAGAGTTGGAAGATCTTGTATTTATGATGGGAGAGTGGGAAGATCTTGTATTGATGATGGGAGAGTGGGAAGATCTTGTATTGATGATGGGAGAGTTGGAAGATCTTGTATTGATGATGGGAGAGTTGGAAGATCTTGTATTGATGATGGGAGAGTGGGAAGATCTTGTATTGATGATGGGAGAGTGGGAAGATCTTGTATTGATGATGGGAGAGTGGGAAGATCTTGTATTGATGATGAGAGAGTGGGAGGATCTTGTATTGAGGATGGGAGAGTTGGAAGATCTTGTATTGATGATGGGAGAGTTGGGAGACCTTTTATTGATGATGGGAGAGTTGGAAGACCTTGTATTGATGATGGGAGAGTTGGAAGATCTTGTATTGAGGATGGGAGAGTGGGAAGATCTTGTATTGATAATGGGAGAGTTGGGAGATCTTGTATTGAGGATGGGAGAGTTGGAAGATCTTGTATTGAGGATGGGAGAGTGGGAAGATCTTGTATTGATGATGGGAGAGTGGGAAGACCTTGTATTGAGGATGGGAGAGTGGGAAGATCTTGTATTGATAATGGGAGAGTTGGAAGATCTTGTATTGATAATGGGAAAGTTGGAAGATCTTGTATTGATGATGGGAAAGTGGGAAGATCTTGTATTGATGATGGGAGAGTGGGAAGATCTTGTATTGATGATGGGAGAGTTGGAAGATCTTGTATTGATGATGGGAGAGTTGGAAGACCTTGTATTGATGATGGGGAGAGTTAGTTGGAAGACCTTGAATTGATGATGGGAGAGTTGGAAGATCTTGTATTGATGATGGGAGAGTGGGAAGATTTTGTATTGATGATGGGAGAGTGGGAAGACCTTGTATTGATGATGGGAGAGTGGGAAGACATTGTATTGATGATAGGAGAGTTGGAAGACCTTGTATTGATGATGGGAGAGTTGGAAGACCTTGTATTGATGATGGGAGAGTGGGAAGATCTTGTATTGATGATGGTAGAGTTGGAAGATCTTGTATTGAGGATGGGAGAGTTGGAAGACCTTGTATTGATGATGGGAGAGTTGGAAGATCTTGTATTGATGATGGGAGAGTGGGAAGATCTTGTATTGATGATGGGAGAGTGGGAAGATCTTGTATTGATGATGGGAGAGTTGGAAGATCTTGTATTGATGATGGGAGAGTGGGAAGACCTTGTATTGATGATGGGAGAGTTGGAAGACCTTGTATTGATGATGGGAGAGTGGGAAGATCTTGTATTGATGATGGTAGAGTTGGAAGATCTTGTATTGATGATGGGAGAGTTGGAAGACCTTGTATTGATGATGGGAGAGTTGGAAGATCTTGTAATGATGATGGGAGAGTGGGAAGATCTTGTATTGAGGATGGGAGAGTTGGGAGATCTTGTATTGATGATGGGAGAGTTGGGAGACCTTTTATTGATGATGGGAGAGTTGGAAGACCTTGTATTGATGATGGGAGAGTTGGAAGATCTTGTATTGAGGATGGGAGAGTGGGAAGATCTTGTATTGAGGATGGGAGAGTGGGAAGATCTTGAATTGATGATGGGAGAGTGGGAAGACCTTGTATTGAGGATGGGAGAGTGGGAAGATCTTGTATTGATAATGGGAGAGTTGGAAGATCTTGTATTGATAATGGGAAAGTTGGAAGATCTTGTATTGAGGATGGGAGAGTGGGAAGATCTTGTACTGATGATGGGAGAGTGGGAAGATCTTGTATTGATGATGGGAGAGTTGGAAGATCTTGTATTGATGATGGGAGAGTTGGAAGGCCTTGAATTGATGATGGGAGAGTGGGAAGATCTTGTATTGATGATGGGAGAGTTGGAAGATCTTGTATTGATGATGGGAGAGTTGAAAGACCTTGTATTGATGATGGGGAGAGTTAGTTGGAAGACCTTGAATTGATGATGGGAGAGTGGGAAGATCTTGTATTGATGATGGGAGAGTGGGAAGATCTTGTATTGATGATGGGAGAGTTGGAAGATCTTGTATTGATGATGGGAGAGTGGGAAGATTTTGTATTGATGATGGGAGAGTGGGAAGACCTTGTATTGATGATGGGAGAGTGGGAAGACCTTGTATTGATGATGGGAGAGTTGGAAGACCTTGTATTGATGATGGGAGAGTGGGAAGATCTTGTATTGATGATGGGAGAGTTGGAAGACCTTGTATTGATGATGGGAGAGTTGGAAGATCTTGTATTGATGATGGGAGAGTTGGAAGACCTTGTATTGATGATGGGAGAGTTGGAAGATCTTGTAATGATGATGGGAGAGTGGGAAGATCTTGTATTGAGGATGGGAGAGTTGGGAGATCTTGTATTGATGATGGGAGAGTTGGGAGACCTTTTATTGATGATGGGAGAGTTGGAAGATCTTGTATTGAGGATGGGAGAGTGGGAAGATCTTGTATTGAGGATGGGAGAGTGGGAAGATCTTGAATTGATGATGGGAGAGTGGGAAGACCTTGTATTGAGGATGGGAGAGTGGGAAGATCTTGTATTGATAATGGGAGAGTTGGAAGATCTTGTATTGATAATGGGAAAGTTGGAAGATCTTGTATTGAGGATGGGAGAGTGGGAAGATCTTGTACTGATGATGGGAGAGTGGGAAGATCTTGTATTGATGATGGGAGAGTTGGAAGATCTTGTATTGATGATGGGAGAGTTGGAAGGCCTTGAATTGATGATGGGAGAGTGGGAAGATCTTGTATTGATGATGGGAGAGTTGGAAGATCTTGTATTGATGATGGGAGAGTTGAAAGACCTTGTATTGATGATGGGGAGAGTTAGTTGGAAGACCTTGAATTGATGATGGGAGAGTGGGAAGATCTTGTATTGATGATGGGAGAGTGGGAAGATCTTGTATTGATGATGGGAGAGTTGGAAGATCTTGTATTGATGATGGGAGAGTGGGAAGATTTTGTATTGATGATGGGAGAGTGGGAAGACCTTGTATTGATGATGGGAGAGTGGGAAGACCTTGTATTGATGATGGGAGAGTTGGAAGACCTTGTATTGATGATGGGAGAGTGGGAAGATCTTGTATTGATGATGGGAGAGTTGGAAGACCTTGTATTGATGATGGGAGAGTTGGAAGATCTTGTATTGATGATGGGAGAGTTGGAAGATCTTGTATTTATGATGGGAGAGTGGGAAGATCTTGTATTGATGATGGGAGAGTGGGAAGATCTTGTATTGATGATGGGAGAGTTGGAAGATCTTGTATTGATGATGGGAGAGTTGGAAGATCTTGTATTGATAATGGGAAAGTTGGAAGATCTTGTATTGAGGATGGGAGAGTGGGAAGATCTTGTATTGAGGATGGGAGAGTGGGAAGATCTTGTATTGATGATGGGAGAGTGGGAAGACCTTGTATTGAGGATGGGAGAGTGGGAAGATCTTGTATTGATAATGGGAGAGTTGGAAGATCTTGTATTGATAATGGGAAAGTTGGAATATCTTGTATTGAGGATGGGAGAGTGGGAAGATCTTGTATTGATGATGGGAGAGTGGGAAGATCTTGTATTGATGATGGGAGAGTTGGAAGACCTTGTATTGATGATGGGGAGAGTTAGTTGGAAGACCTTGAATTGATGATGGGAGAGTGGGAGGATCTTGTATTGATGATGGGAAAGTTGGAAGATCTTGTATTGAGGATGGGAGGGTGGGAAGATCTTGTATTGATGATGGGAGAGTGGGAAGATCTTGTATTGATGATGGGAGAGTTGGAAGACCTTGTATTAATGATGGGAGAGTTGGAAGATCTTGTATTGATGATGGGAGAGTTGGAAGATCTTGTATTGATGATGGGGAGAGTTAGTTGGAAGACCTTGAATTGATGATGGGAGAGTGGGAGGATCTTGTATTGATGATGGGAAAGTTGGAAGATCTTGTATTGAGGATGGGAGGGTGGGAAGATCTTGTATTGATGATGGGAGAGTGGGAAGATCTTGTATTGATGATGGGAGAGTTGGAAGACCTTGTATTAATGATGGGAGAGTTGGAAGATCTTGTATTGATGATGGGAGAGTTGGAAGATCTTGTATTTATGATGGGAGAGTGGGAAGATCTTGTATTGATGATGGGAGAGTGGGAAGATCTTGTATTGATGATGGGAGAGTTGGAAGATCTTGTATTGATGATGGGAGAGTTGGAAGATCTTGTATTGATGATGGGAGAGTGGGAAGATCTTGTATTGATGATGGGAGAGTGGGAAGATCTTGTATTGATGATGGGAGAGTGGGAAGATCTTGTATTGATGATGAGAGAGTGGGAGGATCTTGTATTGAGGATGGGAGAGTTGGAAGATCTTGTATTGATGATGGGAGAGTTGGGAGACCTTTTATTGATGATGGGAGAGTTGGAAGACCTTGTATTGATGATGGGAGAGTTGGAAGATCTTGTATTGAGGATGGGAGAGTGGGAAGATCTTGTATTGATAATGGGAGAGTTGGGAGATCTTGTATTGAGGATGGGAGAGTTGGAAGATCTTGTATTGAGGATGGGAGAGTGGGAAGATCTTGTATTGATGATGGGAGAGTGGGAAGACCTTGTATTGAGGATGGGAGAGTGGGAAGATCTTGTATTGATAATGGGAGAGTTGGAAGATCTTGTATTGATAATGGGAAAGTTGGAAGATCTTGTATTGATGATGGGAGAGTGGGAAGATCTTGTATTGATGATGGGAGAGTGGGAAGATCTTGTATTGATGATGGGAGAGTTGGAAGATCTTGTATTGATGATGGGAGAGTTGGAAGACCTTGTATTGATGATGGGGAGAGTTAGTTGGAAGACCTTGAATTGATGATGGGAGAGTTGGAAGATCTTGTATTGATGATGGGAGAGTGGGAAGATTTTGTATTGTTGATGGGAGAGTGGGAAGACCTTGTATTGATGATGGGAGAGTGGGAAGACATTGTATTGATGATAGGAGAGTTGGAAGACCTTGTATTGATGATGGGAGAGTTGGAAGACCTTGTATTGATGATGGGAGAGTGGGAAGATCTTGTATTGATGATGGTAGTGTTGGAAGATCTTGTATTGATGATGGGAGAGTTGGAAGACCTTGTATTGATGATGGGAGAGTTGGAAGATCTTGTATTGATGATGGGAGAGTGGGAAGATCTTGTATTGATGATGGGAGAGTGGGAAGATCTTGTATTGATGATGGGAGAGTTGGAAGATCTTGTATTGATGATGGGAGAGTGGGAAGACCTTGTATTGATGATGGGAGAGTTAGAAGACCTTGTATTGATGATGGGAGAGTGGGAAGATCTTGTATTGATGATGGTAGAGTTCGAAGATCTTGTATTGATGATGGGAGAGTTGGAAGACCTTGTATTGATGATGGGAGAGTTGGAAGATCTTGTAATGATGATGGGAGAGTGGGAAGATCTTGTATTGAGGATGGGAGAGTTGGGAGATCTTGTATTGATGATGGGAGAGTTGGGAGACCTTTTATTGATGATGGGAGAGTTGGAAGACCTTGTATTGATGATGGGAGAGTTGGAAGATCTTGTATTGAGGATGGGAGAGTGGGAAGATCTTGTATTGAGGATGGGAGAGTGGGAAGATCTTGAATTGATGATGGGAGAGTGGGAAGACCTTGTATTGAGGATGGGAGAGTGGGAAGATCTTGTATTGATAATGGGAGAGTTGGAAGATCTTGTATTGATAATGGGAAAGTTGGAAGATCTTGTATTGAGGATGGGAGAGTGGGAAGATCTTGTACTGATGATGGGAGAGTGGGAAGATCTTGTATTGATGATGGGAGAGTTGGAAGATCTTGTATTGATGATGGGAGAGTTGGAAGGCCTTGAATTGATGATGGGAGAGTGGGAAGATCTTGTATTGATGATGGGAGAGTTGGAAGATCTTGTATTGATGATGGGAGAGTTGAAAGACCTTGTATTGATGATGGGGAGAGTTAGTTGGAAGACCTTGAATTGATGATGGGAGAGTGGGAAGATCTTGTATTGATGATGGGAGAGTGGGAAGATCTTGTATTGATGATGGGAGAGTTGGAAGATCTTGTATTGATGATGGGAGAATGGGAAGATTTTGTATTGATGATGGGAGAGTGGGAAGACCTTGTATTGATGATGGGAGAGTGGGAAGACCTTGTATTGATGATGGGAGATTTGGAAGACCTTGTATTGATGATGGGAGAGTGGGAAGATCTTGTATTGATGATGGGAGAGTTGGAAGATCTTGTATTTATGATGGGAGAGTGGGAAGATCTTGTATTGATGATGGGAGAGTGGGAAGATCTTGTATTGATGATGGGAGAGTTGGAAGATCTTGTATTGATGATGGGAGAGTTGGAAGATCTTGTATTGATGATGGGAGAGTTGGAAGATCTTGTATTGATTATGGGAAAGTTGGAAGATCTTGTATTGAGGATGGGAGAGTGGGAAGATCTTGTATTGAGGATGGGAGAGTGGGAAGATCTTGTATTGATGATGGGAGAGTGGGAAGACCTTGTATTGAGGATGGGAGAGTGGGAAGATCTTGTATTGATAATGGGAGAGTTGGAAGATCTTGTATTGATAATGGGAAAGTTGGAAGATCTTGTATTGAGGATGGGAGAGTGGGAAGATCTTGTATTGATGATGGGAGAGTGGGAAGATCTTGTATTGATGATGGGAGAGTTGGAAGATCTTGTATTGATGATGGGAGAGTTGGAAGACCTTGTATTGATGATGGGGAGAGTTAGTTGGAAGACCTTGAATTGATGATGGGAGAGTGGGAAGATCTTGTATTGATGATGGGAGAGTGGGAAGATCTTGTATTGATGATGGGAGAGTTGGAAGATCTTGTATTGATGATGGGAGAGTGGGAAGATTTTGTATTGATGATGGGAGAGTGGGAAGACCTTGTATTGATGATGGGAGAGTGGGAAGACCTTGTATTGATGATGGGAGAGTTGGAAGACCTTGTATTGATGATGGGAGAGTGGGAAGATCTTGTATTGATGATGGGAGAGTGGGAAGATCTTGTATTGATGATGGGAGAGTTGGAAGACCTTGTATTGATGATGGGAGAGTTTGAAGATCTTGTATTGAGGATGGGAGAGTGGGAAGACCTTGTATTGATGATGGGAGAGTTGGAAGATCTTGTATTGATAATGGGAGAGTTGGAAGATCTTGTATTGAGGATGGGAGAGTGGGAAGATCTTGTATTGATAATGGGAGAGTTGGAAGATCTTGTATTGAGGATGGGAGAGTTGGAAGATCTTGTATTGAGGGTGGGAGAGTGGGAGGATCTTGTATTGAGGATGAGAGAGTGGGAAGATCTTGTATTGATAATGGGAGAGTTGGAAGATCTTGTATTGAAGATGGGAGAGTTGGAAGATCTTGTATTGAGGATGGGAGAGTGGGAGGATCTTGTATTGAGGATGGGAGAGTTGGAAGATCTTGTATTGATGATGGGAGAGTTGGGAGACCTTTTATTGATGATGGGAGAGTTGGAAGACCTTGTATTGATGATGGGAGAGTTGGAAGATCTTGTATTGATAATGGGAAAGTTGGAAGATCTTGTATTGAGGATGGGAGAGTGGGAAGATCTTGTATTGATGATGGGAGAGTGGGAGGATCTTGAATTAATGATGGGAAAGTTGGAAGATCTTGTATTGAGGATGGGAGGGTGGGAAGATCTTGTATTGATGATGGGAGAGTGGGAAGATCTTGTATTGATGATGGGAGAGTTGGAAGACCTTGTATTGATGATGGGAGAGTTGGAAGATCTTGTATTGATGATGGGAGAGTTGGAAGATCTTGTATTTATGATGGGAGAGTGGGAAGATCTTGTATTGATGATGGGAGAGTGGGAAGATCTTGTATTGATGATGGGAGAGTTGGAAGATCTTGTATTAATGATGGGAGAGTTGGAAGATCTTGTATTGATGATGGGAGAGTTGGAAGATCTTTTATTGATAATGGGAAAGTTGGAAGATCTTGTATTGAGGATGGGAGAGTGGGAAGATCTTGTATTGATGATGGGAGAGTGGGAGGATCTTGAATTGATGATGGGAAAGTTGGAAGATCTTGTATTGAGGATGGGAGGGTGGGAAGATCTTGTATTGATGATGGGAGAGTGGGAAGATCTTGTATTGATGATGGGAGAGTTGGAAGACCTTGTATTGATGATGGGAGAGTTGGAAGATCTTGTATTGATGATGGGAGAGTTGGAAGATCTTGTATTGATGATGGGAGAGTGGGAAGATCTTGTATTGATGATGAAAGAGTGGGAGGATCTTGTATTGAGGATGGGAGAGTTGGAAGATCTTGTATTGATGATGGGAGAGTTGGGAGACCTTTTATTGATGATGGGAGAGTTGGAAGACCTTGTATTGATGATGGGAGAGTTGGAAGACCTTGTATTGAGGATGGGAGAGTGGGAAGATCTTGTATTGATAATGGGAGAGTTGGGAGATCTTGTATTGAGGATGGGAGAGTTGGAAGATCTTGTATTGAGGATGGGAGAGTGGGAAGATCTTGTATTGATGGGAGAGTGGGAAGACCTTGTATTGAGGATGGGAGAGTGGGAAGATCTTGTATTGATAATGGGAGAGTTTGAAGATCTTGTATTGATAATGGGAAAGTTGGAAGATCTTGTATTGAGGATGGGAGAGTGGGAAGATCTTGTATTGATGATGGGAGAGTGGGAAGATCTTGTATTGATGATGGGAGAGTTGGAAGATCTTGTATTGATGATGGGAGAGTTGGAAGACCTTGTATTGATGATGGGGAGAGTTAGTTGGAAGACCTTGAATTGAAGATGGGAGAGTGGGAAGATCTTGTATTGATGATGGGAGAGTGGGAAGATCTTGTATTGATGATGGGAGAGTTGGAAGATCTTGTATTGATGATGGGAGAGTGGGAAGATTTTGTATTGATGATGGGAGAGTGGGAAGACCTTGTATTGATGATGGGAGAGTGGGAAGACCTTGTATTGATGATGGGAGAGTTGGAAGACCTTGTATTGATGATGGGAGAGTGGGAAGATCTTGTATTGATGATGGTAGAGTTGGAAGATCTTGTATTGATGATGGGAGAGTTGGAAGACCTTGTATTGATGATGGGAGAGTTGGAAGATCTTGTATTGATGATGGGAGAGTGGGAAGATCTTGTATTGATGATGGGAGAGTGGGAAGATCTTTTATTGATGATGGGAGAGTTGGAAGATCTTGTATTGATGATGGGAGAGTGGGAAGACCTTGTATTGATGATGGGAGAGTTGGAAGACCTTGTATTGATGATGGGAGAGTGGGAAGATCTTGTATTGATGATGGTAGAGTTGGAAGATCTTGTATTGATGATGGGAGAGTTGGAAGACCTTGTATTGATGATGGGAGAGTTGGAAGATCTTGTATTGATGATGGGAGAGTGGGAAGATCTTGTATTGAGGATGGGAGAGTTGGGAGATCTTGTATTGATGATGGGAGAGTTGGGAGACCTTTTATTGATGATGGGAGAGTTGGAAGACCTTGTATTTATGATGGGAGAGTTGGAAGATCTTGTATTGAGGATGGGAGAGTGGGAAGATCTTGTATTGAGGATGGGAGAGTGGGAAGATCTTGTATTGATGATGGGAGAGTGGGAAGACCTTGTAATGAGAATGGGAGAGTGGGAAGATCTTGTATTGATAATGGGAGAGTTGGAAGATCTTGTATTGATAATGGGAAAGTTGGAAGATCTTGTATTGAGGATGGGAGAGTGGGAAGATCTTGTATTGATGATGGGAGAGTGGGAAGATCTTGTATTGATGATGGGAGAGTTGGAAGATCTTGTATTGATGATGGGAGAGTTGGAAGACCTTGAATTGATGATGGGAGAGTGGGAAGATCTTGTATTGATGATGGGAGAGTTGGAAGATCTTGTATTGATGATGGGAGAGTTGAAAGACCTTGTATTGATGATGGGGAGAGTTAGTTGGAAGACCTTGAATTGATGATGGGAGAGTGGGAAGATCTTGTATTGATGATGGGAGAGTGGGAAGATCTTGTATTGATGATGGGAGAATTGGAAGATCTTGTATTGATGATGGGAGAGTTGGAAGACCTTGTAATGATGATGGGGAGAGTTAGTTGGAAGACCTTGAATTGATGATGGGAGAGTTGGAAGATCTTGTATTGATGATGGGAGAGTGGGAAGATTTTGTATTGATGATGGGAGAGTGGGAAAACCTTGTATTGATGATGGGAGAGTGGGAAGACCTTGTATTGATGATAGGAGAGTTGGAAGACCTTGTATTGATGATGGGAGAGTTGGAAGACCTTGTATTGATGATAGGAGAGTGGGAAGATCTTGTATTGATGATGGTAGAGTTGGAAGATCTTGTATTGATGATGGGAGAGTTGGAAGACCTTGTATTGATGATGGGAGAGTTGGAAGATCTTGTATTGATGATGGGAGAGTGGGAAGATCTTGTATTGATGATGGGAGAGTGGGAAGATCTTGTATTGATGATGGGAGAGTTGGAAGATCTTGTATTGATGATGGGAGAGTGGGAAGACCTTGTATTGATGATGGGAGAGTTGGAAGACCTTGTATTGATGATGGGAGAGTGGGAAGATCTTGTATTGATGATGGTAGAGTTGGAAGATCTTGTATTGATGATGGGAGAGTTGGAAGACCTTTTATTGATGATGGGAGAGTTGGAAGATCTTGTATTGATGATGGGAGAGTGGGAAGATCTTGTATTGAGGATGGGAGAGTTGGGAGATCTTGAATTGATGATGGGAGAGTTGGGAGACCTTTTATTGATGATGGGAGAGTTGGAAGACCTTGTATTGATGATGGGAGAGTTGGAAGATCTTGTATTGAGGATGGGAGAGTGGGAAGATCTTGTATTGAGGATGGGAGAGTGGGAAGATCTTGTATTGATGATGGGAGAGTGGGAAGACCTTGTATTGAGGATGGGAGAGTGGGAAGATCTTGTATTGATAATGGGAGAGTTGGAAGATCTTGTATTGATAATGGGAAAGTTGGAAGATCTTGTATTGAGGATGGGAGAGTGGGAAGATCTTGTACTGATGATGGGAGAGTGGGAAGATCTTGTATTGATGATGGGAGAGTTGGAAGATCTTGTATTGATGATGGGAGAGTTGGAAGACCTTGAATTGATGATGGGAGAGTGGGAAGATCTTGTATTGATGATGGGAGAGTTAGAAGATCTTGTATTGATGATGGGAGAGTTGAAAGACCTTGTATTGATGATGGGGAGAGTTAGTTGGAAGATCTTGAATTGATGATGGGAGAGTGGGAAGATCTTGTATTGATGATGGGAGAGTGGGAAGATCTTGTATTGATGATGGGAGAGTTGGAAGATCTTGTATTGATGATGGGAGAGTGGGAAGATTTTGTATTGATGATGGGAGAGTGGGAAGACCTTGTATTGATGATGGGAGAGTGGGAAGACCTTGTATTGATGATGGGAGAGTTGGAAGACCTTGTATTGATGATGGGAGAGTGGGAAGATCTTGTATTGATGATGGGAGAGTTGGAAGACCTTGTATTGATGATGGGAGAGTTGGAAGATCTTGTATTGATGATGGGAGAGTTGGAAGATCTTGTATTTATGATGGGAGAGTGGGAAGATCTTGTATTGATGATGGGAGAGTGGGAAGATCTTGTATTGATGATGGGAGAGTTGGAAGATCTTGTATTGATGATGGGAGAGTTGGAAGATCTTGTATTGATGATGGGAGAGTTGGAAGATCTTGTATTGATAATGGGAAAGTTGGAAGATCTTGTATTGAGGATGGGAGAGTGGGAAGATCTTGTATTGAGGATGGGAGAGTGGGAAGATCTTGTATTGATGATGGGAGAGTGGGAAGACTTTGTATTGAGGATGGGAGAGAGGGAAGATCTTGTATTGATAATGGGAGAGTTGGAAGATCTTGTATTGATAATGAGAAAGTTGGAAGATCTTGTATTGAGGATGGGAGAGTGGGAAGATCTTGTATTGATGATGGGAGAGTGGGAAGATCTTGTATTGATGATGGGAGAGTTGGAAGATCTTGTATTGATGATGGGAGAGTTGGAAGACCTTGTATTGATGATGGGGAGAGTTAGTTGGAAGACCTTGAATTGATGATGGGAGAGTGGGAAGATCTTGTATTGATGATGGGAGAGTAGGAAGATCTTGTATTGATGATGGGAGAGTTGGAAGATCTTGTATTGATGATGGGAGAGTGGGAAGATTTTGTATTGATGATGGGAGAGTGGGAAGACCTTGTATTGATGATGGGAGAGTGGGAAGACCTTGTATTGATGATGGGAGAGTTGGAAGACCTTGTATTGATGATGGGAGAGTGGGAAGATCTTGTATTGATGATGGTAGAGTTGGAAGATCTTGTATTGATGATGGGAGAGTTGGAAGACCTTGTATTGATGATGGGAGAGTTGGAAGATCTTGTAATGATGATGGGAGAGTGGGAAGATCTTGTATTGAGGATGGGAGAGTTGGGAGATCTTGTATTGATGATGGGAGAGTTGGGAGACCTTTTATTGATGATGGGAGAGTTGGAAGACCTTGTATTGATGATGGGAGAGTTGGAAGATCTTGTATTGAGGATGGGAGAGTGGGAAGATCTTGTATTGAGGATGGGAGAGTGGGAAGATCTTGAATTGATGATGGGAGAGTGGGAAGACCTTGTATTGAGGATGGGAGAGTGGGAAGATCTTGTATTGATAATGGGAGAGTTGGAAGATCTTGTATTGATAATGGGAAAGTTGGAAGATCTTGTATTGAGGATGGGAGAGTGGGAAGATCTTGTACTGATGATGGGAGAGTGGGAAGATCTTGTATTGATGATGGGAGAGTTGGAAGATCTTGTATTGATGATGGGAGAGTTGGAAGGCCTTGAATTGATGATGGGAAAGTGGGAAGATCTTGTATTGATGATGGGAGAGTTGGAAGATCTTGTATTGATGATGGGAGAGTTGAAAGACCTTGTATTGATGATGGGGAGAGTTAGTTGGAAGACCTTGAATTGATGATGGGAGAGTGGGAAGATCTTGTATTGATGATGGGAGAGTGGGAAGATCTTGTATTGATGATGGGAGAGTTGGAAGATCTTGTATTGATGATGGGAGAGTGGGAAGACCTTGTATTGAGGATGGGAGAGTGGGAAGATCTTGTATTGATAATGGGAGAGTTGGAAGATCTTGTATTGATAATGGGAAAGTTGGAAGATCTTGTATTGAGGATGGGAGAGTGGGAAGATCTTGTATTGATGATGGGAGAGTGGGAAGATCTTGTATTGATGATGGGAGAGTTGGAAGATCTTGTATTGATGATGGGAGAGTTGGAAGACCTTGTATTGATGATGGGGAGAGTTAGTTGGAAGACCTTGAATTGATGATGGGAGAGTGGGAAGATCTTGTATTGATGATGGGAGAGTGGGAAGATCTTGTATTGATGATGGGAGAGTTGGAAGATCTTGTATTGATGATGGGAGAGTGGGAAGATTTTTTATTGATGATGGGAGAGTGGGAAGACCTTGTATTGATGATGGGAGAGTGGGAAGACCTTGTATTGATGATGGGAGAGTTGGAAGACCTTGTATTGATGATGGGAGAGTGGGAAGATCTTGTATTGATGATGGGAGAGTGGGAAGATCTTGTATTGATGATGGGAGAGTTGGAAGACCTTGTATTGATGATGGGAGAGTTGGAAGATCTTGTATTGAGGATGGGAGAGTGGGAAGACCTTGTATTGATGATGGGAGAGTTGGAAGATCTTGTATTGAGGATGGGAGAGTGGGAAGATCTTGTATTGATAATGGGAGAGTTGGAAGATCTTGTATTGAGGATGGGAGAGTTGGAAGATCTTGTATTGAGGGTGGGAGAGTGGGAGGATCTTGTATTGAGGATGAGAGAGTGGGAAGATCTTGTATTGATAATGGGAGAGTTGGAAGATCTTGTATTGAAGATGGGAGAGTTGGAAGATCTTGTATTGAGGATGGGAGAGTGGGAGGATCTTGTATTGAGGATGGGAGAGTTGGAAGATCTTGTATTGATGATGGGAGAGTTGGGAGACCTTTTATTGATGATGGGAGAGTTGGAAGACCTTGTATTGATGATGGGAGAGTTGGAAGATCTTGTATTGATAATGGGAAAGTTGGAAGATCTTGTATTGAGGATGGGAGAGTGGGAAGATCTTGTATTGATGATGGGAGAGTGGGAGGATCTTGAATTAATGATGGGAAAGTTGGAAGATCTTGTATTGAGGATGGGAGGGTGGGAAGATCTTGTATTGATGATGGGAGAGTGGGAAGATCTTGTATTGATGATGGGAGAGTTGGAAGACCTTGTATTGATGATGGGAGAGTTGGAAGATCTTGTATTGATGATGGGAGAGTTGGAAGATCTTGTATTTATGATGGGAGAGTGGGAAGATCTTGTATTGATGATGGGAGAGTGGGAAGATCTTGTATTGATGATGGGAGAGTTGGAAGATCTTGTATTGATGATGGGAGAGTTGGAAGATCTTGTATTGATGATGGGAGAGTTGGAAGATCTTTTATTGATAATGGGAAAGTTGGAAGATCTTGTATTGAGGATGGGAGAGTGGGAAGATCTTGTATTGATGATGGGAGAGTGGGAGGATCTTGAATTGATGATGGGAAAGTTGGAAGATCTTGTATTGAGGATGGGAGGGTGGGAAGATCTTGTATTGATGATGGGAGAGTGGGAAGATCTTGTATTGATGATGGGAGAGTTGGAAGACCTTGTATTGATGATGGGAGAGTTGGAAGATCTTGTATTGATGATGGGAGAGTTGGAAGATCTTGTATTGATGATGGGAGAGTGGGAAGATCTTGTATTGATGATGAAAGAGTGGGAGGATCTTGTATTGAGGATGGGAGAGTTGGAAGATCTTGTATTGATGATGGGAGAGTTGGGAGACCTTTTATTGATGATGGGAGAGTTGGAAGACCTTGTATTGATGATGGGAGAGTTGGAAGACCTTGTATTGAGGATGGGAGAGTGGGAAGATCTTGTATTGATAATGGGAGAGTTGGGAGATCTTGTATTGAGGATGGGAGAGTTGGAAGATCTTGTATTGAGGATGGGAGAGTGGGAAGATCTTGTATTGATGGGAGAGTGGGAAGACCTTGTATTGAGGATGGGAGAGTGGGAAGATCTTGTATTGATAATGGGAGAGTTGGAAGATCTTGTATTGATAATGGGAAAGTTGGAAGATCTTGTATTGAGGATGGGAGAGTGGGAAGATCTTGTATTGATGATGGGAGAGTGGGAAGATCTTGTATTGATGATGGGAGAGTTGGAAGATCTTGTATTGATGATGGGAGAGTTGGAAGACCTTGTATTGATGATGGGAGAGTTGGAAGATCTTGTATTGATGATGGGAGAGTGGGAAGATCTTGTATTGAGGATGGGAGAGTTGGGAGATCTTGTATTGATGATGGGAGAGTTGGGAGACCTTTTATTGATGATGGGAGAGTTGGAAGAGCTTGTATTGATGATGGGAGAGTTGGAAGATCTTGTATTGAGGATGGGAGAGTGGGAAGATCTTGTATTGAGGATGGGAGAGTGGGAAGATCTTGTATTGATGATGGGAGAGTGGGAAGACCTTGTAATGAGAATGGGAGAGTGGGAAGATCTTGTATTGATAATGGGAGAGTTGGAAGATCTTGTATTGATAATGGGAAAGTTGGAAGATCTTGTATTGAGGATGGGAGAGTGGGAAGATCTTGTATTGATGATGGGAGAGTGGGAAGATCTTGTATTGATGATGGGAGAGTTGGAAGATCTTGTATTGATGATGGGAGAGTTGGAAGACCTTGAATTGATGATGGGAGAGTGGGAAGATCTTGTATTGATGATGGGAGAGTTGGAAGATCTTGTATTGATGATGGGAGAGTTGAAAGACCTTGTATTGATGATGGGGAGAGTTAGTTGGAAGACCTTGAATTGATGATGGGAGAGTGGGAAGATCTTGTATTGATGATGGGAGAGTGGGAAGATCTTGTATTGATGATGGGAGAGTTGGAAGATCTTGTATTGATGATGGGAGAGTTGGAAGACCTTGTAATGATGATGGGGAGAGTTAGTTGGAAGACCTTGAATTGATGATGGGAGAGTTGGAAGATCTTGTATTGATGATGGGAGAGTGGGAAGATTTTGTATTGATGATGGGAGAGTGGGAAGACCTTGTATTGATGATGGGAGAGTGGGAAGACCTTGTATTGATGATAGGAGAGTTGGAAGACCTTGTAATGATGATGGGAGAGTTGGAAGACCTTGTATTGATGATGGGAGAGTGGGAAGATCTTGTATTGATGATGGTAGAGTTGGAAGATCTTGTATTGATGATGGGAGAGTTGGAAGACCTTGTATTGATGATGGGAGAGTTGGAAGATCTTGTATTGATGATGGGAGAGTGGGAAGATCTTGTATTGATGATGGGAGAGTGGGAAGATCTTGTATTGATGATGGGAGAGTTGGAAGATCTTGTATTGATGATGGGAGAGTGGGAAGACCTTGTATTGATGATGGGAGAGTTGGAAGACCTTGTATTGATGATGGGAGAGTGGGAAGATCTTGTATTGATGATGGTAGAGTTGGAAGATCTTGTATTGATGATGGGAGAGTTGGAAGACCTTTTATTGATGATGGGAGAGTTGGAAGATCTTGTATTGATGATGGGATAGTGGGAAGATCTTGTATTGAGGATGGGAGAGTTGGGAGATCTTGAATTGATGATGGGAGAGTTGGGAGACCTTTTATTGATGATGGGAGAGTTGGAAGACCTTGTATTGATGATGGGAGAGTTGGAAGATCTTGTATTGAGGATGGGAGAGTGGGAAGATCTTGTATTGAGGATGGGAGAGTGGGAAGATCTTGTATTGATGATGGGAGAGTGGGAAGACCTTGTATTGAGGATGGGAGTGTGGGAAGATCTTGTATTGATAATGGGAGAGTTGGAAGATCTTGTATTGATAATGGGAAAGTTGGAAGATCTTGTATTGAGGATGGGAGAGTGGGAAGATCTTGTACTGATGATGGGAGAGTGGGAAGATCTTGTATTGATGATGGGAGAGTTGGAAGATCTTGTATTGATGATGGGAGAGTTGGAAGACCTTGAATTGATGATGGGAGAGTGGGAAGATCTTGTATTGATGATGGGAGAGTTAGAAGATCTTGTATTGATGATGGGAGAGTTGAAAGACCTTGTATTGATGATGGGGAGAGTTAGTTGGAAGACCTTGAATTGATGATGGGAGAGTGGGAAGATCTTGTATTGATGATGGGAGAGTTGGGAGATCTTGTATTGATGATGGGGAGAGTTAGTTGGAAGACCTTGAATTGATGATGGGAGAGTGGGAAGATCTTGTATTGATGATGGGAGAGTGGGAAGATCTTGTATTGATGATGGGAGAGTTGGAAGATCTTGTATTGATGATGGGAGAGTGGGAAGACCTTGTATTGATGATGGGAGAGTTGGAAGACCTTGTATTGATGATGGGAGAGTGGGAAGATCTTGTATTGATGATGGTAGAGTTGGAAGATCTTGTATTGATGATGGGAGAGTTGGAAGACCTTTTATTGATGATGGGAGAGTTGGAAGATCTTGTATTGATGATGGGAGAGTGGGAAGATCTTGTATTGAGGATGGGAGAGTTGGGAGATCTTGAATTGATGATGGGAGAGTTGGGAGACCTTTTATTGATGATGGGAGAGTTGGAAGACCTTGTATTGATGATGGGAGAGTTGGAAGATCTTGTATTGAGGATGGGAGAGTGGGAAGATCTTGTATTGAGGATGGGAGAGTGGGAAGATCTTGTATTGATGATGGGAGAGTGGGAAGACCTTGTATTGAGGATGGGAGAGTGGGAAGATCTTGTATTGATAATGGGAGAGTTGGAAGATCTTGTATTGATAATGGGAAAGTTGGAAGATCTTGTATTGAGGATGGGAGAGTGGGAAGATCTTGTACTGATGATGGGAGAGTGGGAAGATCTTGTATTGATGATGGGAGAGTTGGAAGATCTTGTATTGATGATGGGAGAGTTGGAAGACCTTGAATTGATGATGGGAGAGTGGGAAGATCTTGTATTGATGATGGGAGAGTTAGAAGATCTTGTATTGATGATGGGAGAGTTGAAAGACCTTGTATTGATGATGGGGAGAGTTAGTTGGAAGACCTTGAATTGATGATGGGAGAGTGGGAAGATCTTGTATTGATGATGGGAGAGTTGGGAGATCTTGTATTGATGATGGGAGAGTTGGGAGACCTTTTATTGATGATGGGAGAGTTGGAAGACCTTGTATTGATGATGGGAGAGTTGGAAGATCTTGTTTTGAGGATGGGAGAGTGGGAAGATCTTGTATTGAGGATGGGAGAGTGGGAAGATCTTGTATTGATGATGGGAGAGTGGGAAGACCTTGTAATGAGAATGGGAGAGTGGGAAGATCTTGTATTGATAATGGGAGAGTTGGAAGATCTTGTATTGATAATGGGAAAGTTGGAAGATCTTGTATTGAGGATGGGAGAGTGGGAAGATCTTGTATTGATGATGGGAGAGTGGGAAGATCATGTATTGATGATGGGAGAGTTGGAAGATCTTGTATTGATGATGGGAGAGTTGGAAGACCTTGAATTGATGATGGGAGAGTGGGAAGATCTTGTATTGATGATGGGAGAGTTGGAAGATCTTGTATTGATGATGGGAGAGTTGAAAGACCTTGTATTGATGATGGGGAGAGTTAGTTGGAAGACCTTGAATTGATGATGGGAGAGTGGGAAGATCTTGTATTGATGATGGGAGAGTGGGAAGATCTTGTATTGATGATGGGAGAGTTGGAAGATCTTGTATTGATGATGGGAGAGTTGGAAGACCTTGTAATGATGATGGGGAGAGTTAGTTGGAAGACCTTGAATTGATGATGGGAGAGTTGGAAGATCTTGTATTGATGATGGGAGAGTGGGAAGATTTTGTATTGATGATGGGAGAGTGGGAAGACCTTGTATTGATGATGGGAGAGTGGGAAGACCTTGTATTGATGATAGGAGAGTTGGAAGACCTTGTATTGATGATGGGAGAGTTGGAAGACCTTGTATTGATGATGGGAGAGTGGGAAGATCTTGTATTGATGATGGTAGAGTTGGAAGATCTTGTATTGATGATGGGAGAGTTGGAAGACCTTGTATTGATGATGGGAGAGTTGGAAGATCTTGTATTGATGATGGGAGAGTGGGAAGATCTTGTATTGATGATGGGAGAGTGGGAAGATCTTGTATTGATGATGGGAGAGTTGGAAGATCTTGTATTGATGATGGGAGAGTGGGAAGACCTTGTATTGATGATGGGAGAGTTGGAAGACCTTGTATTGATGATGGGAGAGTGGGAAGATCTTGTATTGATGATGGTAGAGTTGGAAGATCTTGTATTGATGATGGGAGAGTTGGAAGACCTTTTATTGATGATGGGAGAGTTGGAAGATCTTGTATTGATGATGGGAGAGTGGGAAGATCTTGTATTGAGGATGGGAGAGTTGGGAGATCTTGAATTGATGATGGGAGAGTTGGGAGACCTTTTATTGATGATGGGAGAGTTGGAAGACCTTGTATTGATGATGGGAGAGTTGGAAGATCTTGTATTGAGGATGGGAGAGTGGGAAGATCTTGTATTGAGGATGGGAGAGTGGGAAGATCTTGTATTGATGATGGGAGAGTGGGAAGACCTTGTATTGAGGATGGGAGAGTGGGAAGATCTTGTATTGATAATGGGAGAGTTGGAAGATCTTGTATTGATAATGGGAAAGTTGGAAGATCTTGTATTGAGGATGGGAGAGTGGGAAGATCTTGTACTGATGATGGGAGAGTGGGAAGATCTTGTATTGATGATGGGAGAGTTGGAAGATCTTGTATTGATGATGGGAGAGTTGGAAGACCTTGAATTGATGATGGGAGAGTGGGAAGATCTTGTATTGATGATGGGAGAGTTAGAAGATCTTGTATTGATGATGGGAGAGTTGAAAGACCTTGTATTGATGATGGGGAGAGTTAGTTGGAAGATCTTGAATTGATGATGGGAGAGTGGGAAGATCTTGTATTGATGATGGGAGAGTGGGAAGATCTTGTATTGATGATGGGAGAGTTGGAAGATCTTGTATTGATGATGGGAGAGTGGGAAGATTTTGTATTGATGATGGGAGAGTGGGAAGACCTTGTATTGATGATGGGAGAGTGGGAAGACCTTGTATTGATGATGGGAGAGTTGGAAGACCTTGTATTGATGATGGGAGAGTGGGAAGATCTTGTATTGATGATGGGAGAGTTGGAAGACCTTGTATTGATGATGGGAGAGTTGGAAGATCTTGTATTGATGATGGGAGAGTTGGAAGATCTTGTATTTATGATGGGAGAGTGGGAAGATCTTGTATTGATGATGGGAGAGTGGGAAGATCTTGTATTGATGATGGGAGAGTTGGAAGATCTTGTATTGATGATGGGAGAGTTGGAAGATCTTGTATTGATGATGGGAGAGTTGGAAGATCTTGTATTGATAATGGGAAAGATGGAAGATCTTGTATTGAGGATGGGAGAGTGGGAAGATCTTGTATTGAGGATGGGAGAGTGGGAAGATCTTGTATTGATGATGGGAGAGTGGGAAGACTTTGTATTGAGGATGGGAGAGAGGGAAGATCTTGTATTGATAATGGGAGAGTTGGAAGATCTTGTATTGATAATGAGAAAGTTGGAAGATCTTGTATTGAGGATGGGAGAGTGGGAAGATCTTGTATTGATGATGGGAGAGTGGGAAGATCTTGTATTGATGATGGGAGAGTTGGAAGATCTTGTATTGATGATGGGAGAGTTGGAAGACCTTGTATTGATGATGGGGAGAGTTAGTTGGAAGACCTTGAATTGATGATGGGAGAGTGGGAAGATCTTGTATTGATGATGGGAGAGTAGGAAGTTCTTGTATTGATGATAGGAGAGTTGGAAGATCTTGTATTGATGATGGGAGTGTGGGAAGATTTTGTATTGATGATGGGAGAGTGGGAAGACCTTGTATTGATGATGGGAGAGTGGGAAGACCTTGTATTGATGATGGGAGAGTTGGAAGACCTTGTATTGATGATGGGAGAGTGGGAAGATCTTGTATTGATGATGGTAGAGTTGGAAGATCTTGTATTGATGATGGGAGAGTTGGAAGACCTTGTATTGATGATGGGAGAGTTGGAAGATCTTGTAATGATGATGGGAGAGTGGGAAGATCTTGTATTGAGGATGGGAGAGTTGGGAGATCTTGTATTGATGATGGGAGAGTTGGGAGACCTTTTATTGATGATGGGAGAGTTGGAAGACCTTGTATTGATGATGGGAGAGTTGGAAGATCTTGTATTGAGGATGGGAGAGTGGGAAGATCTTGTATTGAGGATGGGAGAGTGGGAAGATCTTGAATTGATGATGGGAGAGTGGGAAGACCTTGTATTGAGGATGGGAGAGTGGGAAGATCTTGTATTGATAATGGGAGAGTTGGAAGATCTTGTATTGATAATGGGAAAGTTGGAAGATCTTGTATTGAGGATGGGAGAGTGGGAAGATCTTGTACTGATGATGGGAGAGTGGGAAGATCTTGTATTGATGATGGGAGAGTTGGAAGGCCTTGAATTGATGATGGGAGAGTGGGAAGATCTTGTATTGATGATGGGAGAGTTGGAAGATCTTGTATTGATGATGGGAGAGTTGAAAGACCTTGTATTGATGATGGGGAGAGTTAGTTGGAAGACCTTGAATTGATGATGGGAGAGTGGGAAGATCTTGTATTGATGATGGGAGAGTGGGAAGATCTTGTATTGATGATGGGAGAGTTGGAAGATCTTGTATTGATGATGGGAGAGTGGGAAGACCTTGTATTGAGGATGGGAGAGTGGGAAGATCTTGTATTGATAATGGGAGAGTTGGAAGATCTTGTATTGATAATGGGAAAGTTGGAAGATCTTGTATTGAGGATGGGAGAGTGGGAAGATCTTGTATTGATGATGGGAGAGTGGGAAGATCTTGTATTGATGATGGGAGAGTTGGAAGATCTTGTATTGATGATGGGAGAGTTGGAAGACCTTGTATTGATGATGGGGAGAGTTAGTTGGAAGACCTTGAATTGATGATGGGAGAGTGGGAAGATCTTGTATTGATGATGGGAGAGTGGGAAGATCTTGTATTGATGATGGGAGAGTTGGAAGATCTTGTATTGATGATGGGAGAGTGGGAAGATTTTTTATTGATGATGGGAGAGTGGGAAGACCTTGTATTGATGATGGGAGAGTGGGAAGACCTTGTATTGATGATGGGAGAGTTGGAAGACCTTGTATTGATGATGGGAGAGTGGGAAGATCTTGTATTGATGATGGGAGAGTGGGAAGATCTTGTATTGATGATGGGAGAGTTGGAAGACCTTGTATTGATGATGGGAGAGTTGGAAGATCTTGTATTGAGGATGGGAGAGTGGGAAGACCTTGTATTGATGATGGGAGAGTTGGAAGATCTTGTATTGAGGATGGGAGAGTGGGAAGATCTTGTATTGATAATGGGAGAGTTGGAAGATCTTGTATTGAGGATGGGAGAGTTGGAAGATCTTGTATTGAGGGTGGGAGAGTGGGAGGATCTTGTATTGAGGATGAGAGAGTGGGAAGATCTTGTATTGAAAAAGTGTGTTTGTTTTATAAAGTTGTAAACAAAAGGTACCACATCCCTAATCTGTATAGAATCTATACTGGGAAAGGTATCCCAAAGGGTGAAACCCACAGCTGGAACCTGAGGTGTACAGGTAGGTGCTGGGGTAAAAAGATACGAGGAGGAAGAAAAACAAGTAAGAAAAAGGGAAAGGAGAAAAAGAAAATAGAAAGAAAAGGGGAAGGGGGAAAAGGTGAAAAGGAAGGGGGGGGAAAAAGAAAAAGGAAGAGGGAAAGGAAGATAAGAATAAAAATAAGGAGAGAAAAAAAGGGTATTGGGGACGGGAAACAAAGAAAGAGGGAGGGGGGGGGGGTAGGAAGAAGGAAAAGGGGGGAGAATGAAGGAAAATGGAGAAGGAAAGGGGAAAGGAAAGGCAAATAAAGATGAGAAAAAGAGGGCTAGTGGGACTTTAAAGGTACCAGGTAGTTCAAAATAATAAGCACATAATTTAAAAACTAGAGATATTTATTAACATAACATCTTTAAAATACAAGACAAAAAATACAACATGGATACAAATAATTTGACATATACAAGAAGAACAAATGTACTGAACATAAGGCAATAATGATAATGTAGATACATAGGTCCAATGATGAGCATTAAACCAATCCCGACATGTTTCGCGGGCAATGATGCACCGCTTCTTCAGGGGAATAAGAGTATGTCAATGTACAGTGCCTGTATGATACAGTAACAACAAACAAATATTGTTAGTTCAGGTGCATATATGTCTAACAACAAGAGCAGAAAGTGCATGCTAATATGGAACATCAAAGGACATTCAGGGCCATCACCATAGAGAGATCCACCACCAAACCAATTGGATAGAAAGCTCCCCAGAAAAGACGTCTCACCCGCGGATGTGGAGGGGCATAGGGGGTGGGATAGAGATGTAGGTGTGGTAAGCTAAGGAAGCTTTCACCGCCCAGTAAGCAAAAAAGAAAAACCTGTTTATAGGTCTAACATATATACCTTATTCAGTGTCTGAAATGGACACGTTTGTATAGTCAAAAATAAAAAAGGTTACGGGCAGGAGGTGTCAAACATGGCGGCCAAGTTGGAGAAATACCCAGCGGGGTGATGATCTGTGGAGATGGAAATCAAACAAAATGTACATCTGTGGTCCAAAATGCTGTATATTATGTCTCTGTTGAATGGTTAAAAAATAATAAGCAAAAGGGGGGCTTTACCTGCAAAGATGGAGGATAAGTCCTTCTTGGTAAAGATAGGTAACTAGGGATATGAATAAAGCCCAAGTGTGAGCTGTTACATTTGTATTGCTTAGTCAGAGGGGTGAGGCCAACCATCCCAGACATCTAAATAGCATATGGAGAAATCAATATATTACAAAGTGAAAGGAGAACCCGTCAATCATCTGACAACAGGTACGCCAGTATGGTCCTGAGTATCTTACCCGCGTGGGACCGCCATGTCCGCACACACCAGTTCCTGAGAGACTGAGTGAGACGCTTGTTCCCCCTGTTATGGCCCTCAACCCGACGCCACGCCGCGCATGACGTCATGCGTAACGTGGGCGGGTCAGGTCCTCAACTGCGCGCGCATCCGAAGAGGCGCATGCGTAGTGTCGCTCAAACCGGGCCGCAAAGGACAGCCCGGAAAGCGGCCACAACACCGCCGGACGGACAAACAACATCCGGCCAACGGTGTGTGAGGGGACCACACATCCGCTGAGACGTCTGGAGAACACGCCACCCAGTGGCAGGAGGAAAGACCACACACATGGATAGTGCCCAGGATGTACTTCGATCGCCAAAAGAGTCCTAGCATGCATGTAAACAAAATATGACAATGGACAATAGAGATAAAATAATGACAAAAACACCTATTAATTTTTATGTAAGATATAGAGTTATAATCCTAACAGTAAATGGTTATTGTAGAGGAAACTTTTAGGAAACAATAAGTTCCCCATAGTTTCTACATAAGGATACCATGTTATGGAGAACTGAAATCCTCCAGCACACGGGAAATTTGACATCATAGAAAATAAAACATATCATGATATTAAGTATTGACTACTACAGCGATTAGAGATATAGAATCCCAGAGAGACATCAACTCAAAAAATGAGTGTATAAAGTTTTCAATAATGAGAATAATTAACAGACTCACCATTCTCCAGAGTCCCATCTGCGGTGCCACAGAGGGTGGATGGTCCAGAGATAAATCGTGGGCAAATAAAGGGCATAGACGTTCAGCAACTAGCATCGACCGGGTTCAAGAGCAATCAAAAATGTATATAGAATGTATATGAAAAAAAGATATAAGATCTTGTATTGATAATGGGAGAGTTGGAAGATCTTGTATTGAAGATGGGAGAGTTGGAAGATCTTGTATTGAGGATGGGAGAGTGGGAGGATCTTGTATTGAGGATGGGAGAGTTGGAAGATCTTGTATTGATGATGGGAGAGTTGGGAGACCTTTTATTGATGATGGGAGAGTTGGAAGACCTTGTATTGATGATGGGAGAGTTGGAAGATCTTGTATTGATAATGGGAAAGTTGGAAGATCTTGTATTGAGGATGGGAGAGTGGGAAGATCTTGTATTGATGATGGGAGAGTGGGAGGATCTTGAATTAATGATGGGAAAGTTGGAAGATCTTGTATTGAGGATGGGAGGGTGGGAAGATCTTGTATTGATGATGGGAGAGTGGGAAGATCTTGTATTGATGATGGGAGAGTTGGAAGACCTTGTATTGATGATGGGAGAGTTGGAAGATCTTGTATTGATGATGGGAGAGTTGGAAGATCTTGTATTTATGATGGGAGAGTGGGAAGATCTTGTATTGATGATGGGAGAGTGGGAAGATCTTGTATTGATGATGGGAGAGTTGGAAGATCCTGTATTGATGATGGGAGAGTTGGAAGATCTTGTATTGATGATGGGAGAGTTGGAAGATCTTTTATTGATAATGGGAAAGTTGGAAGATCTTGTATTGAGGATGGGAGAGTGGGAAGATCTTGTATTGATGATGGGAGAGTGGGAGGATCTTGAATTGATGATGGGAAAGTTGGAAGATCTTGTATTGAGGATGGGAGGGTGGGAAGATCTTGTATTGATGATGGGAGAGTGGGAAGATCTTGTATTGATGATGGGAGAGTTGGAAGACCTTGTATTGATGATGGGAGAGTTGGAAGATCTTGTATTGATGATGGGAGAGTTGGAAGATCTTGTATTGATGATGGGAGAGTGGGAAGATCTTGTATTGATGATGAAAGAGTGGGAGGATCTTGTATTGAGGATGGGAGAGTTGGAAGATCTTGTATTGATGATGGGAGAGTTGGGAGACCTTTTATTGATGATGGGAGAGTTGGAAGACCTTGTATTGATGATGGGAGAGTTGGAAGACCTTGTATTGAGGATGGGAGAGTGGGAAGATCTTGTATTGATAATGGGAGAGTTGGGAGATCTTGTATTGAGGATGGGAGAGTTGGAAGATCTTGTATTGAGGATGGGAGAGTGGGAAGATCTTGTATTGATGGGAGAGTGGGAAGACCTTGTATTGAGGATGGGAGAGTGGGAAGATCTTGTATTGATAATGGGAGAGTTGGAAGATCTTGTATTGATAATGGGAAAGTTGGAAGATCTTGTATTGAGGATGGGAGAGTGGGAAGATCTTGTATTGATGATGGGAGAGTGGGAAGATCTTGTATTGATGATGGGAGAGTTGGAAGATCTTGTATTGATGATGGGAGAGTTGGAAGACCTTGTTTTGATGATGGGGAGAGTTAGTTGGAAGACCTTGAATTGAAGATGGGAGAGTGGGAAGATCTTGTATTGATGATGGGAGAGTGGGAAGATCTTGTATTGATGATGGGAGAGTTGGAAGATCTTGTATTGATGATGGGAGAGTGGGAAGATTTTGTATTGATGATGGGAGAGTGGGAAGACCTTGTATTGATGATGGGAGAGTGGGAAGACCCTGTATTGATGATGGGAGAGTTGGAAGACCTTGTATTGATGATGGGAGAGTGGGAAGATCTTGTATTGATGATGGTAGAGTTGGAAGATCTTGTATTGATGATGGGAGAGTTGGAAGACCTTGTATTGATGATGGGAGAGTTGGAAGATCTTGTATTGATGATGGGAGAGTGGGAAGATCTTGTATTGATGATGGGAGAGTGGGAAGATCTTTTATTGATGATGGGAGAGTTGGAAGATCTTGTATTGATGATGGGAGAGTGGGAAGACCTTGTATTGATGATGGGAGAGTTGGAAGACCTTGTATTGATGATGGGAGAGTGGGAAGATCTTGTATTGATGATGGTAGAGTTGGAAGATCTTGTATTGATGATGGGAGAGTTGGAAGACCTTGTATTGATGATGGGAGAGTTGGAAGATCTTGTATTGATGATGGGAGAGTGGGAAGATCTTGTATTGAGGATGGGAGAGTTGGGAGATCTTGTATTGATGATGGGAGAGTTGGGAGACCTTTTATTGATGATGGGAGAGTTGGAAGACCTTGTATTGATGATGGGAGAGTTGGAAGATCTTGTATTGAGGATGGGAGAGTGGGAAGATCTTGTATTGAGGATGGGAGAGTGGGAAGATCTTGTATTGATGATGGGAGAGTGGGAAGACCTTGTAATGAGAATGGGAGAGTGGGAAGATCTTGTATTGATAATGGGAGAGTTGGAAGATCTTGTATTGATAATGGGAAAGTTGGAAGATCTTGTATTGAGGATGGGAGAGTGGGAAGATCTTGTATTGATGATGGGAGAGTGGGAAGATCTTGTATTGATGATGGGAGAGTTGGAAGATCTTGTATTGATGATGGGAGAGTTGGAAGACCTTGAATTGATGATGGGAGAGTGGGAAGATCTTGTATTGATGATGGGAGAGTTGGAAGATCTTGTATTGATGATGGGAGAGTTGAAAGACCTTGTATTGATGATGGGGAGAGTTAGTTGGAAGACCTTGAATTGATGATGGGAGAGTGGGAAGATCTTGTATTGATGATGGGAGAGTGGGAAGATCTTGTATTGATGATGGGAGAGTTGGAAGATCTTGTATTGATGATGGGAGAGTTGGAAGACCTTGTAATGATGATGGGGAGAGTTAGTTGGAAGACCTTGAATTGATGATGGGAGAGTTGGAAGATCTTGTATTGATGATGGGAGAGTGGGAAGATTTTGTATTGATGATGGGAGAGTGGGAAGACCTTGTATTGATGATGGGAGAGTGGGAAGACCTTGTATTGATGATAGGAGAGTTGGAAGACCTTGTATTGATGATGGGAGAGTTGGAAGACCTTGTATTGATGATGGGAGAGTGGGAAGATCTTGTATTGATGATGGTAGAGTTGGAAGATCTTGTATTGATGATGGGAGAGTTGGAAGACCTTGTATTGATGATGGGAGAGTTGGAAGATCTTGTATTGATGATGGGAGAGTGGGAAGATCTTGTATTGATGATGGGAGAGTGGGAAGATCTTGTATTGATGATGGGAGAGTTGGAAGATCTTGTATTGATGATGGGAGAGTGGGAAGACCTTGTATTGATGATGGGAGAGTTGGAAGACCTTGTATTGATGATGGGAGAGTGGGAAGATCTTGTATTGATGATGGTAGAGTTGGAAGATCTTGTATTGATGATGGGAGAGTTGGAAGACCTTTTATTGATGATGGGAGAGTTGGAAGATCTTGTATTGATGATGGGAGAGTGGGAAGATCTTGTATTGAGGATGGGAGAGTTGGGAGATCTTGAATTGATGATGGGAGAGTTGGGAGACCTTTTATTGATGATGGGAGAGTTGGAAGACCTTGTATTGATGATGGGAGAGTTGGAAGATCTTGTATTGAGGATGGGAGAGTGGGAAGATCTTGTATTGAGGATGGGAGAGTGGGAAGATCTTGTATTGATGATGGGAGAGTGGGAAGACCTTGTATTGAGGATGGTAGAGTGGGAAGATCTTGTATTGATAATGGGAGAGTTGGAAGATCTTGTATTGATAATGGGAAAGTTGGAAGATCTTGTATTGAGGATGGGAGAGTGGGAAGATCTTGTACTGATGATGGGAGAGTGGGAAGATCTTGTATTGATGATGGGAGAGTTGGAAGATCTTGTATTGATGATGGGAGAGTTGGAAGACCTTGAATTGATGATGGGAGAGTGGGAAGATCTTGTATTGATGATGGGAGAGTTAGAAGATCTTGTATTGATGATGGGAGAGTTGAAAGACCTTGTATTGATGATGGGGAGAGTTAATTGGAAGACCTTGAATTGATGATGGGAGAGTGGGAAGATCTTGTATTGATGATGGGAGAGTTGGGAGATCTTGTATTGATGATGGGAGAGTTGGAAGATCTTGTATTGATGATGGGAGAGTGGGAAGATTTTGTATTGATGATGGGAGAGTGGGAAGACCTTGTATTGATGATGGGAGAGTGGGAAGACCCTGTATTGATGATGGGAGAGTTGGAAGACCTTGTATTGATGATGGGAGAGTGGGAAGATCTTGTATTGATGATGGTAGAGTTGGAAGATCTTGTATTGATGATGGGAGAGTTGGAAGACCTTGTATTGATGATGGGAGAGTTGGAAGATCTTGTATTGATGATGGGAGAGTGGGAAGATCTTGTATTGATGATGGGAGAGTGGGAAGATCTTTTATTGATGATGGGAGAGTTGGAAGATCTTGTATTGATGATGGGAGAGTGGGAAGACCTTGTATTGATGATGGGAGAGTTGGAAGACCTTGTATTGATGATGGGAGAGTGGGAAGATCTTGTATTGATGATGGTAGAGTTGGAAGATCTTGTATTGATGATGGGAGAGTTGGAAGACCTTGTATTGATGATGGGAGAGTTGGAAGATCTTGTATTGATGATGGGAGAGTGGGAAGATCTTGTATTGAGGATGGGAGAGTTGGGAGATCTTGTATTGATGATGGGAGAGTTGGGAGACCTTTTATTGATGATGGGAGAGTTGGAAGACCTTGTATTGATGATGGGAGAGTTGGAAGATCTTGTATTGAGGATGGGAGAGTGGGAAGATCTTGTATTGAGGATGGGAGAGTGGGAAGATCTTGTATTGATGATGGGAGAGTGGGAAGACCTTGTAATGAGAATGGGAGAGTGGGAAGATCTTGTATTGATAATGGGAGAGTTGGAAGATCTTGTATTGATAATGGGAAAGTTGGAAGATCTTGTATTGAGGATGGGAGAGTGGGAAGATCTTGTATTGATGATGGGAGAGTGGGAAGATCTTGTATTGATGATGGGAGAGTTGGAAGATCTTGTATTGATGATGGGAGAGTTGGAAGACCTTGAATTGATGATGGGAGAGTGGGAAGATCTTGTATTGATGATGGGAGAGTTGGAAGATCTTGTATTGATGATGGGAGAGTTGAAAGACCTTGTATTGATGATGGGGAGAGTTAGTTGGAAGACCTTGAATTGATGATGGGAGAGTTGGAAGATCTTGTATTGATGATGGGAGAGTGGGAAGATTTTGTATTGATGATGGGAGAGTGGGAAGACCTTGTATTGATGATGGGAGAGTGGGAAGACCTTGTATTGATGATAGGAGAGTTGGAAGACCTTGTATTGATGATGGGAGAGTTGGAAGACCTTGTATTGATGATGGGAGAGTGGGAAGATCTTGTATTGATGATGGTAGAGTTGGAAGATCTTGTATTGATGATGGGAGAGTTGGAAGACCTTGTATTGATGATGGGAGAGTTGGAAGATCTTGTATTGATGATGGGAGAGTGGGAAGATCTTGTATTGATGATGGGAGAGTGGGAAGATCTTGTATTGATGATGGGAGAGTTGGAAGATCTTGTATTGATGATGGGAGAGTGGGAAGACCTTGTATTGATGATGGGAGAGTTGGAAGACCTTGTATTGATGATGGGAGAGTGGGAAGATCTTGTATTGATGATGGTAGAGTTGGAAGATCTTGTATTGATGATGGGAGAGTTGGAAGACCTTTTATTGATGATGGGAGAGTTGGAAGATCTTGTATTGATGATGGGAGAGTGGGAAGATCTTGTATTGAGGATGGGAGAGTTGGGAGATCTTGAATTGATGATGGGAGAGTTGGGAGACCTTTTATTGATGATGGGAGAGTTGGAAGACCTTGTATTGATGATGGGAGAGTTGGAAGATCTTGTATTGAGGATGGGAGAGTGGGAAGATCTTGTATTGAGGATGGGAGAGTGGGAAGATCTTGTATTGATGATGGGAGAGTGGGAAGACCTTGTATTGAGGATGGGAGAGTGGGAAGATCTTGTATTGATAATGGGAGAGTTGGAAGATCTTGTATTGATAATGGGAAAGTTGGAAGATCTTGTATTGAGGATGGGAGAGTGGGAAGATCTTGTACTGATGATGGGAGAGTGGGAAGATCTTGTATTGATGATGGGAGAGTTGGAAGATCTTGTATTGATGATGGGAGAGTTGGAAGACCTTGAATTGATGATGGGAGAGTGGGAAGATCTTGTATTGATGATGGGAGAGTTAGAAGATCTTGTATTGATGATGGGAGAGTTGAAAGACCTTGTATTGATGATGGGGAGAGTTAGTTGGAAGACCTTGAATTGATGATGGGAGAGTGGGAAGATCTTTTATTGATGATGGGAGAGTTGGGAGATCTTGTATTGATGATGGGAGAGTTGGGAGACCTTTTATTGGTGATGGGAGAGTTGGAAGACCTTGTATTGATGATGGGAGAGTTGGAAGATCTTGTATTGAGGATGGGAGAGTGGGAAGATCTTGTATTGAGGATGGGAGAGTGGGAAGATCTTGTATTGATGATGGGAGAGTGGGAAGACCTTGTAATGAGAATGGGAGAGTGGGAAGATCTTGTATTGATAATGGGAGAGTTGGAAGATCTTGTATTGATAATGGGAAAGTTGGAAGATCTTGTATTGAGGATGGGAGAGTGGGAAGATCTTGTATTGATGATGGGAGAGTGGGAAGATCATGTATTGATGATGGGAGAGTTGGAAGATCTTGTATTGATGATGGGAGAGTTGGAAGACCTTGAATTGATGATGGGAGAGTGGGAAGATCTTGTATTGATGATGGGAGAGTTGGAAGATCTTGTATTGATGATGGGAGAGTTGAAAGACCTTGTATTGATGATGGGGAGAGTTAGTTGGAAGACCTTGAATTGATGATGGGAGAGTGGGAAGATCTTGTATTGATGATGGGAGAGTGGGAAGATCTTGTATTGATGATGGGAGAGTTGGAAGATCTTGTATTGATGATGGGAGAGTTGGAAGACCTTGTAATGATGATGGGGAGAGTTAGTTGGAAGACCTTGAATTGATGATGGGAGAGTTGGAAGATCTTGTATTGATGATGGGAGAGTGGGAAGATTTTGTATTGATGATGGGAGAGTGGGAAGACCTTGTATTGATGATGGGAGAGTGGGAAGACCTTGTATTGATGATAGGAGAGTTGGAAGACCTTGTATTGATGATGGGAGAGTTGGAAGACCTTGTATTGATGATGGGAGAGTGGGAAGATCTTGTATTGATGATGGTAGAGTTGGAAGATCTTGTATTGATGATGGGAGAGTTGGAAGACCTTGTATTGATGATGGGAGAGTTGGAAGATCTTGTATTGATGATGGGAGAGTGGGAAGATCTTGTATTGATGATGGGAGAGTGGGAAGATCTTGTATTGATGATGGGAGAGTTGGAAGATCTTGTATTGATGATGGGAGAGTGGGAAGACCTTGTATTGATGATGGGAGAGTTGGAAGACCTTGTATTGATGATGGGAGAGTGGGAAGATCTTGTATTGATGATGGTAGAGTTGGAAGATCTTTTATTGATGATGGGAGAGTTGGAAGACCTTTTATTGATGATGGGAGAGTTGGAAGATCTTGTATTGATGATGGGAGAGTGGGAAGATCTTGTATTGAGGATGGGAGAGTTGGGAGATCTTGAATTGATGATGGGAGAGTTGGGAGACCTTTTATTGATGATGGGAGAGTTGGAAGACCTTGTATTGATGATGGGAGAGTTGGAAGATCTTGTATTGAGGATGGGAGAGTGGGAAGATCTTGTATTGAGGATGGGAGAGTGGGAAGATCTTGTATTGATGATGGGAGAGTGGGAAGACCTTGTATTTAGGATGGGAGAGTGGGAAGATCTTGTATTGATAATGGGAGAGTTGGAAGATCTTGTATTGATAATGGGAAAGTTGGAAGATCTTGTATTGAGGATGGGAGAGTGGGAAGATCTTGTACTGATGATGGGAGAGTGGGAAGATCTTGTATTGATGATGGGAGAGTTGGAAGATCTTGTATTGATGATGGGAGAGTTGGAAGACCTTGAATTGATGATGGGAGAGTGGGAAGATCTTGTATTGATGATGGGAGAGTTAGAAGATCTTGTATTGATGATGGGAGAGTTGAAAGACCTTGTATTGATGATGGGGAGAGTTAGTTGGAAGATCTTGAATTGATGATGGGAGAGTGGGAAGATCTTGTATTGATGATGGGAGAGTGGGAAGATCTTGTATTGATGATGGGAGAGTTGGAAGATCTTGTATTGATGATGGGAGAGTGGGAAGATTTTGTATTGATGATGGGAGAGTGGGAAGACCTTGTATTGATGATGGGAGAGTTGGAAGACCTTGTATTGATGATGGGAGAGTGGGAAGATCTTGTATTGATGATGGTAGAGTTGGAAGATCTTGTATTGATGATGGGAGAGTTGGAAGACCTTGTATTGATGATGGGAGAGTTGGAAGATCTTGTATTGATGATGGGAGAGTGGGAAGATCTTGTATTGATGATGGGAGAGTGGGAAGATCTTGTATTGATGATGGGAGAGTTGGAAGATCTTGTATTGATGATGGGAGAGTGGGAAGACCTTGTATTGATGATGGGAGAGTTGGAAGACCTTGTATTGATGATGGGAGAGTGGGAAGATCTTGTATTGATGATGGTAGAGTTGGAAGATCTTGTATTGATGATGGGAGAGTTGGAAGACCTTTTATTGATGATGGGAGAGTTGGAAGATCTTGTATTGATGATGGGAGAGTGGGAAGATCTTGTATTGAGGATGGGAGAGTTGGGAGATCTTGAATTGATGATGGGAGAGTTGGGAGACCTTTTATTGATGATGGGAGAGTTGGAAGACCTTGTATTGATGATGGGAGAGTTGGAAGATCTTGTATTGAGGATGGGAGAGTGGGAAGATCTTGTATTGAGGATGGGAGAGTGGGAAGATCTTGTATTGATGATGGGAGAGTGGGAAGACCTTGTATTGAGGATGGGAGAGTGGGAAGATCTTGTATTGATAATGGGAGAGTTGGAAGATCTTGTATTGATAATGGGAAAGTTGGAAGATCTTGTATTGAGGATGGGAGAGTGGGAAGATCTTGTACTGATGATGGGAGAGTGGGAAGATCTTGTATTGATGATGGGAGAGTTGGAAGATCTTGTATTGATGATGGGAGAGTTGGAAGACCTTGAATTGATGATGGGAGAGTGGGAAGATCTTGTATTGATGATGGGAGAGTTAGAAGATCTTGTATTGATGATGGGAGAGTTGAAAGACCTTGTATTGATGATGGGGAGAGTTAGTTGGAAGACCTTGAATTGATGATGGGAGAGTGGGAAGATCTTTTATTGATGATGGGAGAGTTGGGAGATCTTGTATTGATGATGGGAGAGTTGGGAGACCTTTTATTGGTGATGGGAGAGTTGGAAGACCTTGTATTGATGATGGGAGAGTTGGAAGATCTTGTATTGAGGATGGGAGAGTGGGAAGATCTTGTATTGAGGATGGGAGAGTGGGAAGATCTTGTATTGATGATGGGAGAGTGGGAAGACCTTGTAATGAGAATGGGAGAGTGGGAAGATCTTGTATTGATAATGGGAGAGTTGGAAGATCTTGTATTGATAATGGGAAAGTTGGAAGATCTTGTATTGAGGATGGGAGAGTGGGAAGATCTTGTATTGATGATGGGAGAGTGGGAAGATCATGTATTGATGATGGGAGAGTTGGAAGATCTTGTATTGATGATGGGAGAGTTGGAAGACCTTGAATTGATGATGGGAGAGTGGGAAGATCTTGTATTGATGATGGGAGAGTTGGAAGATCTTGTATTGATGATGGGAGAGTTGAAAGACCTTGTATTGATGATGGGGAGAGTTAGTTGGAAGACCTTGAATTGATGATGGGAGAGTGGGAAGATCTTGTATTGATGATGGGAGAGTGGGAAGATCTTGTATTGATGATGGGAGAGTTGGAAGATCTTGTATTGATGATGGGAGAGTTGGAAGACCTTGTAATGATGATGGGGAGAGTTAGTTGGAAGACCTTGAATTGATGATGGGAGAGTTGGAAGATCTTGTATTGATGATGGGAGAGTGGGAAGATTTTGTATTGATGATGGGAGAGTGGGAAGACCTTGTATTGATGATGGGAGAGTGGGAAGACCTTGTATTGATGATAGGAGAGTTGGAAGACCTTGTATTGATGATGGGAGAGTTGGAAGACCTTGTATTGATGATGGGAGAGTGGGAAGATCTTGTATTGATGATGGTAGAGTTGGAAGATCTTGTATTGATGATGGGAGAGTTGGAAGACCTTGTATTGATGATGGGAGAGTTGGAAGATCTTGTATTGATGATGGGAGAGTGGGAAGATCTTGTATTGATGATGGGAGAGTGGGAAGATCTTGTATTGATGATGGGAGAGTTGGAAGATCTTGTATTGATGATGGGAGAGTGGGAAGACCTTGTATTGATGATGGGAGAGTTGGAAGACCTTGTATTGATGATGGGAGAGTGGGAAGATCTTGTATTGATGATGGTAGAGTTGGAAGATCTTTTATTGATGATGGGAGAGTTGGAAGACCTTTTATTGATGATGGGAGAGTTGGAAGATCTTGTATTGATGATGGGAGAGTGGGAAGATCTTGTATTGAGGATGGGAGAGTTGGGAGATCTTGAATTGATGATGGGAGAGTTGGGAGACCTTTTATTGATGATGGGAGAGTTGGAAGACCTTGTATTGATGATGGGAGAGTTGGAAGATCTTGTATTGAGGATGGGAGAGTGGGAAGATCTTGTATTGAGGATGGGAGAGTGGGAAGATCTTGTATTGATGATGGGAGAGTGGGAAGACCTTGTATTTAGGATGGGAGAGTGGGAAGATCTTGTATTGATAATGGGAGAGTTGGAAGATCTTGTATTGATAATGGGAAAGTTGGAAGATCTTGTATTGAGGATGGGAGAGTGGGAAGATCTTGTACTGATGATGGGAGAGTGGGAAGATCTTGTATTGATGATGGGAGAGTTGGAAGATCTTGTATTGATGATGGGAGAGTTGGAAGACCTTGAATTGATGATGGGAGAGTGGGAAGATCTTGTATTGATGATGGGAGAGTTAGAAGATCTTGTATTGATGATGGGAGAGTTGAAAGACCTTGTATTGATGATGGGGAGAGTTAGTTGGAAGATCTTGAATTGATGATGGGAGAGTGGGAAGATCTTGTATTGATGATGGGAGAGTGGGAAGATCTTGTATTGATGATGGGAGAGTTGGAAGATCTTGTATTGATGATGGGAGAGTGGGAAGATTTTGTATTGATGATGGGAGAGTGGGAAGACCTTGTATTGATGATGGGAGAGTGGGAAGACCTTGTATTGATGATGGGAGAGTTGGAAGACCTTGTATTGATGATGGGAGAGTGGGAAGATCTTGTATTGATGATGGGAGAGTTGGAAGACCTTGTATTGATGATGGGAGAGTTGGAAGATCTTGTATTGATGATGGGAGAGTTGGAAGATCTTGTATTTATGATGGGAGAGTGGGAAGATCTTGTATTGATGATGGGAGAGTGGGAAGATCTTGTATTGATGATGGGAGAGTTGGAAGATCTTGTATTGATGATGGGAGAGTTGGAAGATCTTGTATTGATGATGGGAGAGTTGGAAGATCTTGTATTGATAATGGGAAAGTTGGAAGATCTTGTATTGAGGATGGGAGAGTGGGAAGATCTTGTATTGAGGATGGGAGAGTGGGAAGATCTTGTATTGATGATGGGAGAGTGGGAAGACTTTGTATTGAGGATGGGAGAGAGGGAAGATCTTGTATTGATAATGGGAGAGTTGGAAGATCTTGTATTGATAATGAGAAAGTTGGAAGATCTTGTATTGAGGATGGGAGAGTGGGAAGATCTTGTATTGATGATGGGAGAGTGGGAAGATCTTGTATTGATGATGGGAGAGTTGGAAGATCTTGTATTGATGATGGGAGAGTTGGAAGACCTTGTATTGATGATGGGGAGAGTTAGTTGGAAGACCTTGAATTGATGATGGGAGAGTGGGAAGATCTTGTATTGATGATGGGAGAGTAGGAAGATCTTGTATTGATGATGGGAGAGTTGGAAGATCTTGTATTGATGATGGGAGAGTGGGAAGATTTTGTATTGATGATGGGAGAGTGGGAAGACCTTGTATTGATGATGGGAGAGTTGGAAGACCTTGTATTGATGATGGGAGAGTGGGAAGATCTTGTATTGATGATGGTAGAGTTGGAAGATCTTGTATTGATGATGGGAGAGTTGGAAGACCTTGTATTGATGATGGGAGAGTTGGAAGATCTTGTAATGATGATGGGAGAGTGGGAAGATCTTGTATTGAGGATGGGAGAGTTGGGAGATCTTGTATTGATGATGGGAGAGTTGGGAGACCTTTTATTGATGATGGGAGAGTTGGAAGACCTTGTATTGATGATGGGAGAGTTGGAAGATCTTGTATTGAGGATGGGAGAGTGGGAAGATCTTGTATTGAGGATGGGAGAGTGGGAAGATCTTGAATTGATGATGGGAGAGTGGGAAGACCTTGTATTGAGGATGGGAGAGTGGGAAGATCTTGTATTGATAATGGGAGAGTTGGAAGATCTTGTATTGATAATGGGAAAGTTGGAAGATCTTGTATTGAGGATGGGAGAGTGGGAAGATCTTGTACTGATGATGGGAGAGTGGGAAGATCTTGTATTGATGATGGGAGAGTTGGAAGATCTTGTATTGATGATGGGAGAGTTGGAAGGCCTTGAATTGATGATGGGAGAGTGGGAAGATCTTGTATTGATGATGGGAGAGTTGGAAGATCTTGTATTGATGATGGGAGAGTTGGAAGATCTTGTATTGAGGATGGGAGAGTTGGAAGATCTTGTATTGAGGATGGGAGAGTGGGAAGATCTTGTATTGAGGATGGGAGAGTGGGAAGATCTTGTATTGATGATGGGAGAGTGGGAAGACCTTGTATTGAGGATGGGAGAGTTGGGAGATCTTGAATTGATGATGGGAGAGTTGGGAGACCTTTTATTGATGATGGGAGAGTTGGAAGACCTTGTATTGATGATGGGAGAGTTGGAAGATCTTGTATTGAGGATGGGAGAGTGGGAAGATCTTGTATTGAGGATGGGAGAGTGGGAAGATCTTGTATTGATGATGGGAGAGTGGGAAGACCTTGTATTGAGGATGGGAGAGTGGGAAGATCTTGTATTGATAATGGGAGAGTTGGAAGATCTTGTATTGATAATGGGAAAGTTGGAAGATCTTGTATTGAGGATGGGAGAGTGGGAAGATCTTGTACTGATGATGGGAGAGTGGGAAGATCTTGTATTGATGATGGGAGAGTTGGAAGATCTTGTATTGATGATGGGAGAGTTGGAAGACCTTGAATTGATGATGGGAGAGTGGGAAGATCTTGTATTGATGATGGGAGAGTTAGAAGATCTTGTATTGATGATGGGAGAGTTGAAAGACCTTGTATTGATGATGGGGAGAGTTAGTTGGAAGATCTTGAATTGATGATGGGAGAGTGGGAAGATCTTGTATTGATGATGGGAGAGTGGGAAGATCTTGTATTGATGATGGGAGAGTTGGAAGATCTTGTATTGATGATGGGAGAGTGGGAAGATTTTGTATTGATGATGGGAGAGTGGGAAGACCTTGTATTGATGATGGGAGAGTGGGAAGACCTTGTATTGATGATGGGAGAGTTGGAAGACCTTGTATTGATGATGGGAGAGTGGGAAGATCTTGTATTGATGATGGGAGAGTTGGAAGACCTTGTATTGATGATGGGAGAGTTGGAAGATCTTGTATTGATGATGGGAGAGTTGGAAGATCTTGTATTTATGATGGGAGAGTGGGAAGATCTTGTATTGATGATGGGAGAGTGGGAAGATCTTGTATTGATGATGGGAGAGTTGGAAGATCTTGTATTGATGATGGGAGAGTTGGAAGATCTTGTATTGATGATGGGAGAGTTAGAAGATCTTGTATTGATGATGGGAGAGTTGAAAGACCTTGTATTGATGATGGGGAGAGTTAGTTGGAAGACCTTGAATTGATGATGGGAGAGTGGGAAGATCTTGTATTGATGATGGGAGAGTTGGGAGATCTTGTATTGATGATGGGAGAGTTGGGAGACCTTTTATTGATGATGGGAGAGTTGGAAGACCTTGTATTGATGATGGGAGAGTTGGAAGATCTTGTATTGAGGATGGGAGAGTGGGAAGATCTTGTATTGAGGATGGGAGAGTGGGAAGATCTTGTATTGATGATGGGAGAGTGGGAAGACCTTGTAATGAGAATGGGAGAGTGGGAAGATCTTGTATTGATAATGGGAGAGTTGGAAGATCTTGTATTGATAATGGGAAAGTTGGAAGATCTTGTATTGAGGATGGGAGAGTGGGAAGATCTTGTATTGATGATGGGAGAGTGGGAAGATCTTGTATTGATGATGGGAGAGTTGGAAGATCTTGTATTGATGATGGGAGAGTTGGAAGACCTTGAATTGATGATGGGAGAGTGGGAAGATCTTGTATTGATGATGGGAGAGTTGGAAGATCTTGTATTGATGATGGGAGAGTTGAAAGACCTTGTATTGATGATGGGGAGAGTTAGTTGGAAGACCTTGAATTGATGATGGGAGAGTGGGAAGATCTTGTATTGATGATGGGAGAGTGGGAAGATCTTGTATTGATGATGGGAGAGTTGGAAGATCTTGTATTGATGATGGGAGAGTTGGAAGACCTTGTAATGATGATGGGGAGAGTTAGTTGGAAGACCTTGAATTGATGATGGGAGAGTTGGAAGATCTTGTATTGATGATGGGAGAGTGGGAAGATTTTGTATTGATGATGGGAGAGTGGGAAGACCTTGTATTGATGATGGGAGAGTGGGAAGACCTTGTATTGATGATAGGAGAGTTGGAAGACCTTGTATTGATGATGGGAGAGTTGGAAGACCTTGTATTGATGATGGGAGAGTGGGAAGATCTTGTATTGATGATGGTAGAGTTGGAAGATCTTGTATTGATGATGGGAGAGTTGGAAGACCTTGTATTGATGATGGGAGAGTTGGAAGATCTTGTATTGATGATGGGAGAGTGGGAAGATCTTGTATTGATGATGGGAGAGTGGGAAGATCTTGTATTGATGATGGGAGAGTTGGAAGATCTTGTATTGATGATGGGAGAGTGGGAAGACCTTGTATTGATGATGGGAGAGTTGGAAGACCTTGTATTGATGATGGGAGAGTGGGAAGATCTTGTATTGATGATGGTAGAGTTGGAAGATCTTGTATTGATGATGGGAGAGTTGGAAGACCTTTTATTGATGATGGGAGAGTTGGAAGATCTTGTATTGATGATGGGAGAGTGGGAAGATCTTGTATTGAGGATGGGAGAGTTGGGAGATCTTGAATTGATGATGGGAGAGTTGGGAGACCCTTTATTGATGATGGGAGAGTTGGAAGACCTTGAATTGATGATGGGAGAGTGGGAAGATCTTGTATTGATGATGGGAGAGTTAGAAGATCTTGTATTGATGATGGGAGAGTTGAAAGACCTTGTATTGATGATGGGGAGAGTTAGTTGGAAGACCTTGAATTGATGATGGGAGAATGGGAAGATCTTGTATTGATGATGGGAGAGTGGGAAGATCTTGTATTGATGATGGGAGAGTTGGAAGATCTTGTATTGATGATGGGAGAGTGGGAAGATTTTGTATTGATGATGGGAGAGTGGGAAGACCTTGTATTGATGATGGGAGAGTGGGAAGACCTTGTATTGATGATGGGAGAGTTGGAAGACCTTGTATTGATGATGGGAGAGTGGGAAGATCTTGTATTGATGATGGGAGAGTTGGAAGACCTTGTATTGATGATGGGAGAGTTGGAAGATCTTGTATTGATGATGGGAGAGTTGGAAGATCTTGTATTTATGATGGGAGAGTGGGAAGATCTTGTATTGATGATGGGAGAGTGGGAAGATCTTGTATTGATGATGGGAGAGTTGGAAGATCTTGTATTGATGATGGGAGAGTTGGAAGATCTTGTATTGATGATGGGAGAGTTGGAAGATCTTGTATTGATAATGGGAAAGTTGGAAGATCTTGTATTGAGGATGGGAGAGTGGGAAGATCTTGTATTGAGGATGGGAGAGTGGGAAGATCTTGTATTGATGATGGGAGAGTGGGAAGACTTTGTATTGAGGATGGGAGAGAGGGAAGATCTTGTATTGATAATGGGAGAGTTGGAAGATCTTGTATTGATAATGAGAAAGTTGGAAGATCTTGTATTGAGGATGGGAGAGTGGGAAGATCTTGTATTGATGATGGGAGAGTGGGAAGATCTTGTATTGATGATGGGAGAGTTGGAAGATCTTGTATTGATGATGGGAGAGTTGGAAGACCTTGTATTGATGATGGGGAGAGTTTGTTGGAAGACCTTGAATTGATGATGGGAGAGTGGGAAGATCTTGTATTGATGATGGGAGAGTAGGAAGATCTTGTATTGATGATGGGAGAGTTGGAAGATCTTGTATTGATGATGGGAGAGTGGGAAGATTTTGTATTGATGATGGGAGAGTGGGAAGACCTTGTATTGATGATGGGAGAGTGGGAAGACCTTGTATTGATGATGGGAGAGTTGGAAGACCTTGTATTGATGATGGGAGAGTTGGAAGATCTTGTATTGATAATGGGAAAGTTGGAAGATCTTGTATTGATGATGGGAGAGTGGGAAGATCTTGTATTGATGATGGGAGAGTGGGAAGATCTTGTATTGATGATGGGAGAGTTGGAAGACCTTGTATTGATGATGGGAGAGTTGGAAGATCTTGTATTGAGGATGGGAGAGTGGGAAGACCTTGTATTGATGATGGGAGAGTTGGAAGATCTTGTATTGATAATGGGAGAGTTGGAAGATCTTGTATTGAGGATGGGAGAGTGGGAAGATCTTGTATTGATAATGGTAGAGTTGGAAGATCTTGTATTGAGGATGGGAGAATTGGAAGATCTTGTATTGAGGATGGGAGAGTGGGAGGATCTTGTATTGAGGATGGGAGAGTGGGAAGATCTTGTATTAATAATGGGAGAGTTGGAAGATCTTGTATTGAGGATGGGAGAGTTGGAAGATCTTGTATTGAGGATGGGAGAGTGGGAGGATCTTGTATTGAGGATGGGAGAGTTGGAAGATCTTGTATTGATGATGGGAGAGTTGGGAGACCTTTTATTGATGATGGGAGAGTTGGAAGACCTTGTATTGATGATGGGAGAGTTGGAAGATCTTGTATTGATAATGGGAAAGTTGGAAGATCTTGTATTGAGTATGGGAGAGTGGGAAGATCTTGTATTGATGATGGGAGAGTGGGAGGATCTTGAATTGATGATGGGAAAGTTGGAAGATCTTGTATTGAGGATGGGAGGGTGGGAAGATCTTGTATTGATGATGGGAGAGTGGGAAGATCTTGTATTGATGATGGGAGAGTTGGAAGACCTTGTATTGATGATGGGAGAGTTGGAAGATCTTGTATTGATGATGGGAGAGTTGGAAGATCTTGTATTTATGATGGGAGAGTGGGAAGATCTTGTATTGATGATGGGAGAGTGGGAAGATCTTGCATTGAAGATGGGAGAGTTGGAAGATCTTGTATTGATGATGGGAGAGTTGGAAGATCTTGTATTGATGATGGGAGAGTTGGAAGATCTTGTATTGATAATGGGAAAGTTGGAAGATCTTGTATTGAGGATGGGAGAGTGGGAAGATCTTGTATTGATGATGGGAGAGTGGGAGGATCTTGAATTGATGATGGGAAAGTTGGAAGATCTTGTATTGAGGATGGGAGGGTGGGAAGATCTTGTATTGATGATGGGAGAGTGGGAAGATCTTGCATTGATGATGGGAGAGTTGGAAGACCTTGTATTGATGATGGGAGAGTTGGAAGATCTTGTATTGATGATGGGAGAGTTGGAAGATCTTGTATTGATGATGGGAGAGTGGGAAGATCTTGTATTGATGATGAAAGAGTGGGAGGATCTTGTATTGAGGATGGGAGAGTTGGAAGATCTTGTATTGATGATGGGAGAGTTGGGAGACCTTTTATTGATGATGGGAGAGTTGGAAGACCTTGTATTGATGATGGGAGAGTTGGAAGATCTTGTATTGAGGATGGGAGAGTGGGAAGATCTTGTATTGATAATGGGAGAGTTGGGAGATCTTGTATTGAGGATGGGAGAGTTGGAAGATCTTGTATTGAGGATGGGAGAGTGGGAAGATCTTGTATTGATGATGGGAGAGTGGGAAGACCTTGTATTGAGGATGGGAGAGTGGGAAGATCTTGTATTGATAATAAGAGAGATGGAAGATCTTGTATTGATAATGGGAAAGTTGGAAGATCTTGTATTGAGGATGGGAGAGTGGGAAGATCTTGTATTGATGATGGGAGAGTGGGAAGATCTTGTATTGATGATGGGAGAGTTGGAAGATCTTGTATTGATGATGGGAGAGTTGGAAGACCTTGTATTGATGATGGGGAGAGTTAGTTGGAAGACCTTGAATTGATGATGGGAGAGTGGGAAGATCTTGTATTGATGATGGGAGAGTGGGAAGATCTTGTATTGATGATGGGAGAGTTGGAAGATCTTGTATTGATGATGGGAGAGTGGGAAGATTTTGTATTGATGATGGGAGAGTGGGAAGACCTTGTATTGATGATGGGAGAGTGGGAAGACCTTGTATTGATGATGGGAGAGTTGGAAGACCTTGTATTGATGATGGGAGAGTGGGAAGATCTTGTATTGATGATGGTAGAGTTGGAAGATCTTGTATTGATGATGGGAGAGTTGGAAGACCTTGTATTGATGATGGGAGAGTTGGAAGATCTTGTATTGATGATGGGAGAGTGGGAAGATCTTGTATTGATGATGGGAGAGTGGGAAGATCTTGTATTGATGATGGGAGAGTTGGAAGATCTTGTATTGATGATGGGAGAGTGGGAAGACCTTGTATTGATGATGGGAGAGTTGGAAGACCTTGTATTGATGATGGGAGAGTGGGAAGATCTTGTATTGATGATGGGAGAGTTGGGAGACCTTGTATTGATGATGGGAGAGTTGGAAGATCTTGTATTGATGATGGGAGAGTGGGAAGATCTTGTATTGAGGATGGGAGAGTTGGGAGATCTTGTATTGATGATGGGAGAGTTGGGAGACCTTTTATTGATGATGGGAGAGTTGGAAGACCTTGTATTGATGATGGGAGAGTTGGAAGATCTTGTATTGAGGATGGGAGAGTGGGAAGATCTTGTATTGAGGATGGGAGAGTGGGAAGATCTTGTATTGATGATGGGAGAGTGGGAAGACCTTGTATTGAGGATGGGAGAGTGGGAAGATCTTGTATTGATAATGGGAGAGTTGGAAGATCTTGTATTGATAATGGGAAAGTTGGAAGATCTTGTATTGAGGATGGGAGAGTGGGAAGATCTTGTATTGATGATGGGAGAGTGGGAAGATCTTGTATTGATGATGGGAGAGTTGGAAGATCTTGTATTGATGATGGGAGAGTTGGAAGACCTTGAATTGATGATGGGAGAGTTGGAAGATCTTGTATTGATAATGGGAGAGTTGGAAGATCTTGTATTGAGGATGGGAGAGTGGGAAGATCTTGTATTGATAATGGGAGAGTTGGAAGATCTTGTATTGAGGAAGGGAGAATTGGAAGATCTTGTATTGAGGATGGGAGAGTGGGAGGATCTTGTATTGAGGATGGGAGAGTGGGAAGATCTTGTATTGATAATGGGAGAGTTAGAAGATCTTGTATTGAGGATGGGAGAGTTGGAAGATCTTGTATTGAGGATGGGAGAGTGGGAGGATCTTGTATTGAGGATGGGAGAGTTGGAAGATCTTGTATTGATGATGGGAGAGTTGGGAGACCTTTTATTGATGATGGGAGAGTTGGAAGACCTTGTATTGATGATGGGAGAGTTGGAAGATCTTGTATTGATAATGGGAAAGTTGGAAGATCTTGTATTGAGGATGGGAGAGTGGGAAGATCTTGTATTGATGATGGGAGAGTGGGAGGATCTTGAATTGATGATGGGAAAGTTGGAAGATCTTGTATTGAGGATGGGAGGGTGGGAAGATCTTGTATTGATGATGGGAGAGTGGGAAGATCTTGTATTGATGATGGGAGAGTTGGAAGACCTTGTATTGATGATGGGAGAGTTGGAAGATCTTGTATTGATGATGGGAGAGTTGGAAGATCTTGTATTTATGATGGGAGAGTGGGAAGATCTTGTATTGATGATGGGAGAGTGGGAAGATCTTGCATTGAAGATGGGAGAGTTGGAAGATCTTGTATTGATGATGGGAGAGTTGGAAGATCTTGTATTGATGATGGGAGAGTTGGAAGATCTTGTATTGATAATGGGAAAGTTGGAAGATCTTGTATTGAGGATGGGAGAGTGGGAAGATCTTGTATTGATGATGGGAGAGTGGGAGGATCTTGAATTGATGATGGGAAAGTTGGAAGATCTTGTATTGAGGATGGGAGGGTGGGAAGATCTTGTATTGATGATGGGAGAGTGGGAAGATCTTGTATTGATGATGGGAGAGTTGGAAGATCTTGTATTGATGATGGGAGAGTTGGAAGATCTTGTATTGATGATGGGAGAGTGGGAAGATCTTGTATTGATGATGAAAGAGTGGGAGGATCTTGTATTGAGGATGGGAGAGTTGGAAGATCTTGTATTGATGATGGGAGAGTTGGGAGACCTTTTATTGATGATGGGAGAGTTGGAAGACCTTGTATTGATGATGGGAGAGTTGGAAGATCTTGTATTGAGGATGGGAGAGTGGGAAGATCTTGTATTGATAATGGGAGAGTTGGGAGATCTTGTATTGAGGATGGGAGAGTTGGAAGATCTTGTATTGAGGATGGGAGAGTGGGAAGATCTTGTATTGATGATGGGAGAGTGGGAAGACCTTGTATTGAGGATGGGAGAGTGGGAAGATCTTGTATTGATAATGGGAGAGATGGAAGATCTTGTATTGATAATGGGAAAGTTGGAAGATCTTGTATTGAGGATGGGAGAGTGGGAAGATCTTGTATTGATGATGGGAGAGTGGGAAGATCTTGTATTGATGATGGGAGAGTTGGAAGATCTTGTATTGATGATGGGAGAGTTGGAAGACCTTGTATTGATGATGGGGAGAGTTAGTTGGAAGACCTTGAATTGATGATGGGAGAGTGGGAAGATCTTGTATTGATGATGGGAGAGTGGGAAGATCTTGTATTGATGATGGGAGAGTTGGAAGATCTTGTATTGATGATGGGAGAGTGGGAAGATTTTGTATTGATGATGGGAGAGTGGGAAGACCTTGTATTGATGATGGGAGAGTGGGAAGACCTTGTATTGATGATGGGAGAGTTGGAAGACCTTGTATTGATGATGGGAGAGTGGGAAGATCTTGTATTGATGATGGTAGAGTTGGAAGATCTTGTATTGATGATGGGAGAGTTGGAAGACCTTGTATTGATGATGGGAGAGTTGGAAGATCTTGTATTGATGATGGGAGAGTGGGAAGATCTTGTATTGATGATGGGAGAGTGGGAAGATCTTGTATTGATGATGGGAGAGTTGGAAGATCTTGTATTGATGATGGGAGAGTGGGAAGACCTTGTATTGATGATGGGAGAGTTGGAAGACCTTGTATTGATGATGGGAGAGTGGGAAGATCTTGTATTGATGATGGTAGAGTTGGAAGATCTTGTATTGATGATGGGAGAGTTGGAAGACCTTGTATTGATGATGGGAGAGTTGGAAGATCTTGTATTGATGATGGGAGAGTGGGAAGATCTTGTATTGAGGATGGGAGAGTTGGGAGATCTTGTATTGATGATGGGAGAGTTGGGAGACCTTTTATTGATGATGGGGGAGTTGGAAGACCTTGTATTGATGATGGGAGAGTTGGAAGATCTTGTATTGAGGATGGGAGAGTGGGAAGATCTTGTAATGAGGATGGGAGAGTGGGAAGATCTTGTATTGATGATGGGAGAGTGGGAAGACCTTGTATTGAGGAAGGGAGAGTGGGAAGATCTTGTATTGATAATGGGAGAGTTGGAAGATCTTGTATTGATAATGGGAAAGTTGGAAGATCTTGTATTGAGGATGGGAGAGTGGGAAGATCTTGTATTGATGATGGGAGATTGGGAAGATCTTGTATTGATGATGGGAGAGTTGGAAGATCTTGTATTGATGATGGGAGAGTTGGAAGACCTTGAATTGATGATGGGAGAGTGGGAAGATCTTGTATTGATGATGGGAGAGTTGGAAGATCTTGTATTGATGATGGGAGAGTTGAAAGACCTTGTATTGATGATGGGGAGAGTTAGTTGGAAGACCTTGAATTGATGATGGGAGAGTGGGAAGATCTTGTATTGATGATGGGAGAGTGGGAAGATCTTGTATTGATGATGGGAGAGTTGGAAGATCTTGTATTGATGATGGGAGAGTGGGAAGATTTTGTATTGATGATGGGAGAGTGGGAAGACCTTGTATTGATGATGGGAGAGTGGGAAGACCTTGTATTGATGATGGGAGAGTTGGAAGACCTTGTATTGATGATGGGAGAGTGGGAAGATCTTGTATTGATGATGGTAGAGTTGGAAGATATTGTATTGATGATGGGAGAGTTGGAAGACCTTGTATTGATGATGGGAGAGTTGGAAGATCTTGTATTGATGATGGAAGAGTGGGAAGATCTTGTATTGATGATGGGAGAGTGGGAAGATCTTGTATTGAGGATGGGAGAGTGGGAGGATCTTGTATTGAGGATGGGAGAGTTGGAAGACCTTGTATTGATGATGGGAGAGTGGGAAATTGTGGGAAGAATTTGTGTTGATGAGGGGAGAGTGGGAAGATGTTGTATTGATGATGGGAGAGTTGGAAGATCTTGTATTGATGATGGGAGAGTGGGAAGATGTTGTATTGATGATGGGAGAGTGGGAAGATCTTGTATTGATGATGGTAGAGTTGGAAGATATTGTATTGATGATGGGAGAGTTGGAAGACCTTGTATTGATGATGGGAGAGTTGGAAGATCTTGTATTGATGATGGGAGAGTGAGAAGATCTTGTATTGATGATGGGAGAGTGGGAAGATCTAGTATTGATGATGGGAGAGTTGGAAGATCTTGTATTGATGATGGGAGAGTGGGAAGACCTTGTATTGATGATGGGAGAGTTGGAAGACCTTGTATTGATGATGGGAGAGTGGGAAGATCTTGTATTGATGATGGTAGAGTTGGAAGATCTTGAATTGATGATGTGAGAATTGGAAGACCTTGTATTGATGATGGGAGAGTTGGAAGGTCTTGTATTGATGATGGGAGAGTGGGAAGATCTTGTATTGATGATGGGAGAGTTGGAAGGTCTTGTATTGATGATGGGAGAGTTGGAAGACCTTGTATTGATGATGGGAGAGTTGGAAGATCTTGTATTGATGATGGGAGAGATGGAAGATCTTGTATTGATGATGGGAGAGTGGGAAGATCTTGTATTGATGATGGGAGAGTTGGAAGACCTTGTATTGATGATGGGAGAGTTGGAAGATCTTGTATTGATGATGGGAAAGTGGGAAGACCTTGTATTGATGATGGGAGAGTTGGAAGACCTTGTATTGATGATGGGAGAGTGGGAAGATCTTGTATTGATGATGGGAGAGTGGAAAGATCTTGTATTGATGATGGGAGAGTGGGAAGATCTTGTATTGATGATGGGAGAGTTGGAAGATCTTGTATTGATGATGGGAGAGTGGGAAGATCTTGTATTGATGATGGGAGAGTGGGAAGATCTTGTATTGATGATGGGAGAGTGGGAAGATCTTGTATTGATGATGGGAGAGTGGGAAGATCTTGTATTGAGGATGGGAGAGTGGGAGGATCTTGTATTGAGGATGGGAGAGTTGGAAGACCTTGTATTGATGATGGGAGAGTGGGAAATTGTGGGAAGAATTTGTGTTGATGAGGGGAGAGTGGGAAGATGTTGTATTGATGATGGGAGAGTTGGAAGATCTTGTATTGATGATGGGAGAGTGGGAAGATGTTGTATTGATGATGGGAGAGTGGGAAGATGTTGTATTGATGATGGGAGAGTGGGAAGATCTTGTATTGATGATGGGAGAGTGGGAAGATGTTGTATTGATGATGGGAGAGTGGGAAGATCTTGTATTGATGATGGGAGAGTGGGAAGATCTTGTATTGATGATGGGAGAGTGGAAAGATCTTTTTTTGATGATGGGAGAGTTGGAAGATCTTGTATTGATGATGGGAGAGTGGGAAGATCTTGTATTGATGATGGGAGAGTGGGAAGATCTTTTTTGATGATGGGAGAGTTGGAAGATCTTGTATTTATGATGGGAGAGTGGGAAGATCTTGTATTGATGATGGGAGAGAGGGAAGATCTTGTATTGATGATGGGAGAATGGGAAGATCTTGTATTGATGATGGGAGAGTGGGAAGATCTTGTATTGATGATGGGAGAGTTGGAAGACCTTGTATTGATGATGGGAGAGTGGGAAGATCTTGTATTGATGATGGTAGAGTTGGAAGATCTTGAATTGATGATGGGAGAGTTGGAAGACCTTGTATTGATGATGGGAGAGTGGGAAGATCTTGTATTGATGATGGGAGAGTTGGAAGGTCTTGTATTGATGATGGGAGAGTTGGAAGACCTTGTATTGATGATGGGAGAGTTGGAAGATCTTGTATTGATGATGGGAGAGATGGAAGATCTTGTATTGATGATGGGAGAGTGGGAAGATCTTGTATTGATGATGGGAGAGTTGGAAGACCTTGTATTGATGATGGGAGAGTTGGAAGATCTTGTATTGATGATGGGAAAGTGGGAAGACCTTGTATTGATGATGGGAGAGTTGGAAGACCTTGTATTGATGATGGGAGAGTGGGAAGATCTTGTATTGATGATGGGAGAGTGGGAAGATCTTGTATTGATGATGGGAGAGTGGGAAGATCTTGTATTGATGATGGGAGAGTTGGAAGATCTTGTATTGATGATGGGAGAGTGGGAAGATCTTGTATTGATGATGGGAGAGTGGGCAGATCTTGTATTGATGATGGGAGAGTGGGAAGATCTTGTATTGATGATGGGAGAGTGGGAAGATCTTGTATTGAGGATGGGAGAGTGGGAGGATCTTGTATTGAGGATGGGAGAGTTGGAAGACCTTGTATTGATGATGGGAGAGTGGGAAATTGTGGGAAGAATTTGTGTTGATGAGGGGAGAGTGGGAAGATGTTGTATTGATGATGGGAGAGTTGGAAGATCTTGTATTGATGATGGGAGAGTGGGAAGATGTTGTATTGATGATGGGAGAGTGGGAAGATGTTGTATTGATGATGGGAGAGTGGGAAGATCTTGTATTGATGATGGGAGAGTGGGAAGATGTTGTATTGATGATGGGAGAGTGGGAAGATCTTGTATTGATGATGGGAGAGTGAGAAGATCTTGTATTGATGATGGGAGAGTGGGAAGATCTTTTTTTGATGATGGGAGAGTTGGAAGATCTTGTATTGATGATGGGAGAGTGGGAAGATCTTGTATTGATGATGGGAGAGTGGGAAGATCTTTTTTTGATGATGGGAGAGTTGGAAGATCTTGTATTTATGATGGGAGAGTGGGAAGATCTTGTATTGATGATGGGAGAGAGGGAAGATCTTGTATTGATGATGGGAGAATGGGAAGATCTTGTATTGATGATGGGAGAGTGGGAAGATCTTGTATTGATGATGGGAGAGTGGGAAGATGTTGTATTGATGATGGGAGAGTGGGAAGATGTTGTATTGATGATGGGAGAGTGGGAAGATGTTGTATTGATGATGGGAGAGTGGGAAGATCTTGTATTGATGATGGGAAAGTTGGAAGATCTTGTATTGAGGATGGGAGGGTGGGAAGATCTTGTATTGATGATGGGAGAGTGGGAAGATCTTGTATTGATGATGGGAGAGTTGGAAGACCTTGTATTGATGATGGGAGAGTTGGAAGATCTTGTATTGATGATGGGAGAGTTGGAAGATCTTGTATTGATGATGGGAGAGTGGGAAGATCTTGTATTGATGATGAAAGAGTGGGAGGATCTTGTATTGAGGATGGGAGAGTTGGAAGATCTTGTATTGATGATGGGAGAGTTGGGAGACCTTTTATTGATGATGGGAGAGTTGGAAGACCTTGTATTGATGATGGGAGAGTTGGAAGATCTTGTATTGAGGATGGGAGAGTGGGAAGATCTTGTATTGATAATGGGAGAGTTGGGAGATCTTGTATTGAGGATGGGAGAGTTGGAAGATCTTGTATTGAGGATGGGAGAGTGGGAAGATCTTGTATTGATGATGGGAGAGTGGGAAGACCTTGTATTGAGGATGGGAGAGTGGGAAGATCTTGTATTGATAATGGGAGAGTTGGAAGATCTTGTATTGATAATGGGAAAGTTGGAAGATCTTGTATTGAGGATGGGAGAGTGGGAAGATCTTGTATTGATGATGGGAGAGTGGGAAGATCTTGTATTGATGATGGGAGAGTTGGAAGATCTTGTATTGATGATGGGAGAGTTGGAAGACCTTGTATTGATGATGGGGAGAGTTAGTTGGAAGACCTTGAATTGATGATGGGAGAGTGGGAAGATCTTGTATTGATGATGGGAGAGTGGGAAGATCTTGTATTGATGATGGGAGAGTTGGAAGATCTTGTATTGATGATGGGAGAGTGGGAAGATTTTGTATTGATGATGGGAGAGTGGGAAGACCTTGTATTGATGATGGGAGAGTGGGAAGACCTTGTATTGGTGATGGGAGAGTTGGAAGACCTTGTATTGATGATGGGAGAGTGGGAAGATCTTGTATTGATGATGGTAGAGTTGGAAGATCTTGTATGGATGATGGGAGAGTTGGAAGACCTTGTATTGATGATGGGAGAGTTGGAAGATCTTGTATTGATGATGGGAGAGTGGGAAGATCTTGTATTGATGATGGGAGAGTGGGAAGATCTTGTATTGATGATGGGAGAGTTGGAAGATCTTGTATTGATGATGGGAGAGTGGGAAGACCTTGTATTGATGATGGGAGAGTTGGAAGACCTTGTATTGATGATGGGAGAGTGGGAAGATCTTGTATTGATGATGGTAGAGTTGGAAGATCTTGTATTGATGATGGGAGAGTTGGAAGACCTTGTATTGATGATGGGAGAGTTGGAAGATCTTGTATTGATGATGGGAGAGTGGGAAGATCTTGTAATGAGGATGGGAGAGTTGGGAGATCTTGTATTGATGATGGGAGAGTTGGGAGACCTTTTATTGATGATGGGAGAGTTGGAAGACCTTGTATTGATGATGGGAGAGTTGGAAGATCTTGTATTGAGGATGGGAGAGTGGGAAGATCTTGTATTGAGGATGGGAGAGTGGGAAGATCTTGTATTGATGATGGGAGAGTGGGAAGACCTTGTATTGAGGATGGGAGAGTGGGAAGATCTTGTATTGATAATGGGAGAGTTGGAAGATCTTGTATTGATAATGGGAAAGTTGGAAGATCTTGTATTGAGGATGGGAGAGTGGGAAGATCTTGTATTGATGATGGGAGAGTGGGAAGATCTTGTATTGATGATGGGAGAGTTGGAAGATCTTGTATTGATGATGGGAGAGTTGGAAGACCTTGAATTGATGATGGGAGAGTGGGAAGATCTTGTATTGATGATGGGAGAGTTGGAAGATCTTGTATTGATGATGGGAGAGTTGAAAGACCTTGTATTGATGATGGGGAGAGTTAGTTGGAAGACCTTGAATTGATGATGGGAGAGTGGGAAGATCTTGTATTGATGATGGGAGAGTGGGAAGATCTTGTATTGATGATTGGAGAGTTGGAAGATCTTGTATTGATGATGGGAGAGTGGGAAGATTTTGTATTGATGATGGGAGAGTGGGAAGACCTTGTATTGATGATGGGAGAGTGGGAAGACCTTGTATTGATGATGGGAGAGTTGGAAGACCTTGTATTGATGATGGGAGAGTTGGAAGACCTTGTATTGATGATGGGAGTGTGGGAAGATCTTGTATTGAAGATGGTAGAGTTTGAAGATATTGTATTGATGATGGGAGAGTTGGAAGACCTTGTATTGATGATGGGAGAGTTGGAAGATCTTGTATTGATGATGGGAGAGTGAGAAGATCTTGTATTGATGATGGGAGAGTGGGAAGATCTTGTATTGATGATGGGAGAGTTGGAAGATCTTGTATTGATGATGGGAGAGTGGGAAGACCTTGTATTGATGATGGGAGAGTTGGAAGACCTTGTATTGATGATGGGAGAGTGGAAAGATCTTGTATTGATGATGGTAGAGTTGGAAGATCTTGTATTGATGATGGGAGAGTTGGAAGACCTTGTATTGATGATGGGAGAGTTCGAAGATCTTGTATTGATGATGGGAGAGTGGGAAGATCTTGTATTGATGATGGGAGAGTTGGAAGGTCTTGTATTGATGATGGGAGAGTTGGAAGACCTTGTATTGATGATGGGAGAGTTGGAAGATCTTGTATTGATGATGGGAGAGATGGAAGATCTTGTATTGATGATGGGAGAGTGGGAAGATCTTGTATTGATGATGGGAGAGTTGGAAGACCTTGTATTGATGATGGGAGAGTTGGAAGATCTTGTATTGTTGATGGGAAAGTGGGAAGACCTTGTATTGATGATGGGAGAGTTGGAAGACCTTGTATTGATGATGGGAGAGTGGGAAGATCTTGTATTGATGATGGGAGAGTGGGAAGATCTTGTATTGATGATGGGAGAGTGGGAAGATCTTGTATTGATGATGGGAGAGTTGGAAGATCTTGTATTGATGATGGGAGAGTGGGAAGATCTTGTATTGATGATGGGAGAGTGGGAAGATCTTGTATTGATGATGGGAGAGTGGGAAGATCTTGTATTGATGATGGGAGAGTGGGAAGATCTTGTATTGAGGATGGGAGAGTGGGAGGATCTTGTATTGAGGATGGGAGAGTTGGAAGACCTTGTATTGATGATGGGAGAGTGGGAAATTGTGGGAAGAATTTGTGTTGATGAGGGGAGAGTGGGAAGATGTTGTATTGATGATGGGAGAGTTGGAAGATCTTGTATTGATGATGGGAGAGTGGGAAGATGTTGTATTGATGATGGGAGAGTGGGAAGATGTTGTATTGATGATGGGAGAGTGGGAAGATCTTGTATTGATGATGGGAGAGTGGGAAGATGTTGTATTGATGATGGGAGAGTGGGAAGATCTTGTATTGATGATGGGAGAGTGGGAAGATCTTGTATTGATGATGGGAGAGTGGGAAGATCTTTTTTTGATGATGGGAGAGTTGGAAGATCTTGTATTGATGATGGGAGAGTGGGAAGATCTTGTATTGATGATGGGAGAGTGGGAAGATCTTTTTTTGATGATGGGAGAGTTGGAAGATCTTGTATTTATGATGGGAGAGTGGGAAGATCTTGTATTGATGATGGGAGAGAGGGAAGATCTTGTATTGATGATGGGAGAATGGGAAGATCTTGTATTGATGATGGGAGAGTGGGAAGATCTTGCATTGATGATGGGAGAGTGGGAAGATCTTGTATTGATGATGGGAGAGTGGGAAGATGTTGTATTGATGATGGGAGAGTTGGAAGACCTTGAATTGATGATGGGAGAGTGGGAAGATCTTGTATTGATGATGGGAGAGTGGGAAGATCTTGTATTGATGATGGGAGAGTTGGAAGATCTTGTATTGATGATGGGAGAGTGGGAAGATTTTGTATTGATGATGGGAGAGTGGGAAGACCTTGTATTGATGATGGGAGAGTGGGAAGACCTTGTATTGGTGATGGGAGAGTTGGAAGACCTTGTATTGATGATGGGAGAGTGGGAAGATCTTGTATTGATGATGGTAGAGTTGGAAGATCTTGTATGGATGATGGGAGAGTTGGAAGACCTTGTATTGATGATGGGAGAGTTGGAAGATCTTGTATTGATGATGGGAGAGTGGGAAGATCTTGTATTGATGATGGGAGAGTGGGAAGATCTTGTATTGATGATGGGAGAGTTGGAAGATCTTGTATTGATGATGGGAGAGTGGGAAGACCTTGTATTGATGATGGGAGAGTTGGAAGACCTTGTATTGATGATGGGAGAGTGGGAAGATCTTGTATTGATGATGGTAGAGTTGGAAGATCTTGTATTGATGATGGGAGAGTTGGAAGACCTTGTATTGATGATGGGAGAGTTGGAAGATCTTGTATTGATGATGGGAGAGTGGGAAGATCTTGTAATGAGGATGGGAGAGTTGGGAGATCTTGTATTGATGATGGGAGAGTTGGGAGACCTTTTATTGATGATGGGAGAGTTGGAAGACCTTGTATTGATGATGGGAGAGTTGGAAGATCTTGTATTGAGGATGGGAGAGTGGGAAGATCTTGTATTGAGGATGGGAGAGTGGGAAGATCTTGTATTGATGATGGGAGAGTGGGAAGACCTTGTATTGAGGATGGGAGAGTGGGAAGATCTTGTATTGATAATGGGAGAGTTGGAAGATCTTGTATTGATAATGGGAAAGTTGGAAGATCTTGTATTGAGGATGGGAGAGTGGGAAGATCTTGTATTGATGATGGGAGAGTGGGAAGATCTTGTATTGATGATGGGAGAGTTGGAAGATCTTGTATTGATGATGGGAGAGTTGGAAGACCTTGAATTGATGATGGGAGAGTGGGAAGATCTTGTATTGATGATGGGAGAGTTGGAAGATCTTGTATTGATGATGGGAGAGTTGAAAGACCTTGTATTGATGATGGGGAGAGTTAGTTGGAAGACCTTGAATTGATGATGGGAGAGTGGGAAGATCTTGTATTGATGATGGGAGAGTGGGAAGATCTTGTATTGATGATTGGAGAGTTGGAAGATCTTGTATTGATGATGGGAGAGTGGGAAGATTTTGTATTGATGATGGGAGAGTGGGAAGACCTTGTATTGATGATGGGAGAGTGGGAAGACCTTGTATTGATGATGGGAGAGTTGGAAGACCTTGTATTGATGATGGGAGAGTTGGAAGACCTTGTATTGATGATGGGAGTGTGGGAAGATCTTGTATTGAAGATGGTAGAGTTTGAAGATATTGTATTGATGATGGGAGAGTTGGAAGACCTTGTATTGATGATGGGAGAGTTGGAAGATCTTGTATTGATGATGGGAGAGTGAGAAGATCTTGTATTGATGATGGGAGAGTGGGAAGATCTTGTATTGATGATGGGAGAGTTGGAAGATCTTGTATTGATGATGGGAGAGTGGGAAGACCTTGTATTGATGATGGGAGAGTTGGAAGACCTTGTATTGATGATGGGAGAGTGGAAAGATCTTGTATTGATGATGGTAGAGTTGGAAGATCTTGTATTGATGATGGGAGAGTTGGAAGACCTTGTATTGATGATGGGAGAGTTCGAAGATCTTGTATTGATGATGGGAGAGTGGGAAGATCTTGTATTGATGATGGGAGAGTTGGAAGGTCTTGTATTGATGATGGGAGAGTTGGAAGACCTTGTATTGATGATGGGAGAGTTGGAAGATCTTGTATTGATGATGGGAGAGATGGAAGATCTTGTATTGATGATGGGAGAGTGGGAAGATCTTGTATTGATGATGGGAGAGTTGGAAGACCTTGTATTGATGATGGGAGAGTTGGAAGATCTTGTATTGTTGATGGGAAAGTGGGAAGACCTTGTATTGATGATGGGAGAGTTGGAAGACCTTGTATTGATGATGGGAGAGTGGGAAGATCTTGTATTGATGATGGGAGAGTGGGAAGATCTTGTATTGATGATGGGAGAGTGGGAAGATCTTGTATTGATGATGGGAGAGTTGGAAGATCTTGTATTGATGATGGGAGAGTGGGAAGATCTTGTATTGATGATGGGAGAGTGGGAAGATCTTGTATTGATGATGGGAGAGTGGGAAGATCTTGTATTGATGATGGGAGAGTGGGAAGATCTTGTATTGAGGATGGGAGAGTGGGAGGATCTTGTATTGAGGATGGGAGAGTTGGAAGACCTTGTATTGATGATGGGAGAGTGGGAAATTGTGGGAAGAATTTGTGTTGATGAGGGGAGAGTGGGAAGATGTTGTATTGATGATGGGAGAGTTGGAAGATCTTGTATTGATGATGGGAGAGTGGGAAGATGTTGTATTGATGATGGGAGAGTGGGAAGATGTTGTATTGATGATGGGAGAGTGGGAAGATCTTGTATTGATGATGGGAGAGTGGGAAGATGTTGTATTGATGATGGGAGAGTGGGAAGATCTTGTATTGATGATGGGAGAGTGGGAAGATCTTGTATTGATGATGGGAGAGTGGGAAGATCTTTTTTTGATGATGGGAGAGTTGGAAGATCTTGTATTGATGATGGGAGAGTGGGAAGATCTTGTATTGATGATGGGAGAGTGGGAAGATCTTTTTTTGATGATGGGAGAGTTGGAAGATCTTGTATTTATGATGGGAGAGTGGGAAGATCTTGTATTGATGATGGGAGAGAGGGAAGATCTTGTATTGATGATGGGAGAATGGGAAGATCTTGTATTGATGATGGGAGAGTGGGAAGATCTTGCATTGATGATGGGAGAGTGGGAAGATCTTGTATTGATGATGGGAGAGTGGGAAGATGTTGTATTGATGATGGGAGAGTGGGAAGATGTTGTATTGATGATGGGAGAGTGGGAAGATCTTGTATTGATGATGGTAGAGTGGGAAGATCTTGTATTGATGATGGGAGATTGGGAAGATCTTGTATTGATGATGGGAGAGTGGGAAGATCTTGTATTGATGATGGGAGAGTGGGAAGATCTTGTATTGATGATGGGAGAGTGGGAAGATCTTGTATTGATGATGGGAGAGTGGGAAGATCTTGTATTGATGATGGGAGAGTGGGAAGATCTTGTATTGATGATCGGAGAGAGGGAAGATCTTGTATTGATGATGGGAGAGTTGAAAGACCTTGTATTGATGATGGGGAGAGTTAGTTGGAAGACCTTGAATTGATGATGGGAGAGTGGGAAGATCTTGTATTGATGATGGGAGAGTGGGAAGATCTTGTATTGATGATTGGAGAGTTGGAAGATCTTGTATTGATGATGGGAGAGTGGGAAGATTTTGTATTGATGATGGGAGAGTGGGAAGACCTTGTATTGATGATGGGAGAGTGGGAAGACCTTGTATTGATGATGGGAGAGTTGGAAGACCTTGTATTGATGATGGGAGTGTGGGAAGATCTTGTATTGATGATGGTAGAGTTGGAAGATATTGTATTGATGATGGGAGAGTTGGAAGACCTTGTATTGATGATGGGAGAGTTGGAAGATCTTGTATTGATGATGGGAGAGTGAGAAGATCTTGTATTGATGATGGGAGAGTGGGAAGATCTTGTATTGATGATGGGAGAGTTGGAAGATCTTGTATTGATGATGGGAGAGTGGGAAGACCTTGTATTGATGATGGGAGAGTTGGAAGACCTTGTATTGATGATGGGAGAGTGGAAAGATCTTGTATTGATGATGGTAGAGTTGGAAGATCTTGTATTGATGATGGGAGAGTTGGAAGACCTTGTATTGATGATGGGAGAGTTCGAAGATCTTGTATTGATGATGGGAGAGTGGGAAGATCTTGTATTGATGATGGGAGAGTTGGAAGGTCTTGTATTGATGATGGGAGAGTTGGAAGACCTTGTATTGATGATGGGAGAGTTGGAAGATCTTGTATTGCTGATGGGAGAGATGGAAGATCTTGTATTGATGATGGGAGAGTGGGAAGATCTTGTATTGATGATGGGAGAGTTGGAAGACCTTGTATTGATGATGGGAGAGTTGGAAGATCTTGTATTGATGATGGGAAAGTGGGAAGACCTTGTATTGATGATGGGAGAGTTGGAAGACCTTGTATTGATGATGGGAGAGTGGGAAGATCTTGTATTGATGATGGGAGAGTGGGAAGATCTTGTATTGATGATGGGAGAGTGGGAAGATCTTGTATTGAGGATGGGAGAGTGGGAGGATCTTGTATTGAGGATGGGAGAGTTGGAAGACCTTGTATTGATGATGGGAGAGTGGGAAATTGTGGGAAGAATTTGTGTTGATGAGGGGAGAGTGGGAAGATGTTGTATTGATGATGGGAGAGTTGGAAGACCTTGTATTGATGATGGGAGAGTGGGAAGATCTTGTATTGATGATGGGAGAGTGGGAAGATCTTGTATTGATGATGGGAGAGTGGGAAGATCTTGTATTGATGATGGGAGAGTTGGAAGATCTTGTATTGATGATGGGAGAGTGGGAAGATCTTGTATTGATGATGGGAGAGTGGGAAGATCTTGTATTGATGATGGGAGAGTGGGAAGATCTTGTATTGATGATGGGAGAGTGGGAAGATCTTGTATTGAGGATGGGAGAGTGGGAGGATCTTGTATTGAGGATGGGAGAGTTGGAAGACCTTGTATTGATGATGGGAGAGTGGGAAATTGTGGGAAGAATTTGTGTTGATGAGGGGAGAGTGGGAAGATGTTGTATTGATGATGGGAGAGTTGGAAGATCTTGTATTGATGATGGGAGAGTGGGAAGATGTTGTATTGATGATGGGAGAGTGGGAAGATGTTGTATTGATGATGGGAGAGTGGGAAGATCTTGTATTGATGATGGGAGAGTGGGAAGATGTTGTATTGATGATGGGAGAGTGGGAAGATCTTGTATTGATGATGGGAGAGTGGGAAGATCTTGTATTGATGATGGGAGAGTGGGAAGATCTTTTTTTGATGATGGGAGAGTTGGAAGATCTTGTATTGATGATGGGAGAGTGGGAAGATCTTGTATTGATGATGGGAGAGTGGGAAGATCTTTTTTTGATGATGGGAGAGTTGGAAGATCTTGTATTTATGATGGGAGAGTGGGAAGATCTTGTATTGATGATGGGAGAGAGGGAAGATCTTGTATTGATGATGGGAGAATGGGAAGATCTTGTATTGATGATGGGAGAGTGGGAAGATCTTGCATTGATGATGGGAGAGTGGGAAGATCTTGTATTGATGATGGGAGAGTGGGAAGATGTTGTATTGATGATGGGAGAGTGGGAAGATCTTGTATTGATGATGGGAGAGTGGGAAGATCTTTTTTTGATGATGGGAGAGTTGGAAGATCTTGTATTGATGATGGGAGAGTGGGAAGATCTTGTATTGATGATGGGAGAGTGGGAAGATCTTTTTTTGATGATGGGAGAGTTGGAAGATCTTGTATTTATGATGGGAGAGTGGGAAGATCTTGTATTGATGATGGGAGAGAGGGAAGATCTTGTATTGATGATGGGAGAATGGGAAGATCTTGTATTGATGATGGGAGAGTGGGAAGATCTTGCATTGATGATGGGAGAGTGGGAAGATCTTGTATTGATGATGGGAGAGTGGGAAGATGTTGTATTGATGATGGGAGAGTGGGAAGATGTTGTATTGATGATGGGAGAGTGGGAAGATCTTGTATTGATGATGGTAGAGTGGGAAGATCTTGTATTGATGATGGGAGATTGGGAAGATCTTGTATTGATGATGGGAGAGTGGGAAGATCTTGTATTGATGATGGGAGAGTGGGAAGATCTTGTATTGATGATGGGAGAGTGGGAAGATCTTGTATTGATGATGGGAGAGTGGGAAGATCTTGTATTGATGATGGGAGAGTGGGAAGATCTTGTATTGATGATTGGAGAGTTGGAAGATCTTGTATTGATGATGGGAGAGTGGGAAGATTTTGTATTGATGATGGGAGAGTGGGAAGACCTTGTATTGATGATGGGAGAGTGGGAAGACCTTGTATTGATGATGGGAGAGTTGGAAGACCTTGTATTGATGATGGGAGTGTGGGAAGATCTTGTATTGATGATGGTAGAGTTGGAAGATATTGTATTGATGATGGGAGAGTTGGAAGACCTTGTATTGATGATGGGAGAGTTGGAAGATCTTGTATTGATGATGGGAGAGTGAGAAGATCTTGTATTGATGATGGGAGAGTGGGAAGATCTTGTATTGATGATGGGAGAGTTGGAAGATCTTGTATTGATGATGGGAGAGTAGGAAGACCTTGTATTGATGATGGGAGAGTTGGAAGACCTTGTATTGATGATGGGAGAGTGGAAAGATCTTGTATTGATGATGGTAGAGTTGGAAGATCTTGTATTGATGATGGGAGAGTTGGAAGACCTTGTATTGATGATGGGAGAGTTCGAAGATCTTGTATTGATGATGGGAGAGTGGGAAGATCTTGTATTGATGATGGGAGAGTTGGAAGGTCTTGTATTGATGATGGGAGAGTTGGAAGACCTTGTATTGATGATGGGAGAGTTGGAAGATCTTGTATTGATGATGGGAGAGATGGAAGATCTTGTATTGATGATGGGAGAGTGGGAAGATCTTGTATTGATGATGGGAGAGTTGGAAGACCTTGTATTGATGATGGGAGAGTTGGAAGATCTTGTATTGATGATGGGAAAGTGGGAAGACCTTGTATTGATGATGGGAGAGTTGGAAGACCTTGTATTGATGATGGGAGAGTGGGAAGATCTTGTATTGATGATGGGAGAGTGGGAAGATCTTGTATTGATGATGGGAGAGTGGGAAGATCTTGTATTGATGATGGGAGAGTTGGAAGATCTTGTATTGATGATGGGAGAGTGGGAAGATCTTGTATTGATGATGGGAGAGTGGGAAGATCTTGTATTGATGATGGGAGAGTGGGAAGATCTTGTATTGATGATGGGAGAGTGGGAAGATCTTGTATTGAGGATGGGAGAGTGGGAGGATCTTGTATTGAGGATGGGAGAGTTGGAAGACCTTGTATTGATGATGGGAGAGTGGGAAATTGTGGGAAGAATTTGTGTTGATGAGGGGAGAGTGGGAAGATGTTGTATTGATGATGGGAGAGTTGGAAGATCTTGTATTGATGATGGGAGAGTGGGAAGATGTTGTATTGATGATGGGAGAGTGGGAAGATGTTGTATTGATGATGGGAGAGTGGGAAGATCTTGTATTGATGATGGGAGAGTGGGAAGATCTTTTTTTGATGATGGGAGAGTTGGAAGATCTTGTATTGATGATGGGAGAGTGGGAAGATCTTGTATTGATGATGGGAGAGTGGGAAGATCTTTTTTTGATGATGGGAGAGTTGGAAGATCTTGTATTTATGATGGGAGAGTGGGAAGATCTTGTATTGATGATGGGAGAGAGGGAAGATCTTGTATTGATGATGGGAGAATGGGAAGATCTTGTATTGATGATGGGAGAGTGGGAAGATCTTGTATTGATGATGGGAGAGTGGGAAGATCTTGTATTGATGATGGGAGAGTGGGAAGATGTTGTATTGATGATGGGAGAGTGGGAAGATGTTGTATTGATGATGGGAGAGTGGGAAGATCTTGTATTGATGATGGGAAAGTTGGAAGATCTTGTATTGAGGATGGGAGGGTGGGAAGATCTTGTATTGATGATGGGAGAGTGGGAAGATCTTGTATTGATGATGGGAGAGTTGGAAGACCTTGTATTGATGATGGGAGAGTTGGAAGATCTTGTATTGATGATGGGAGAGTTGGAAGATCTTGTATTGATGATGGGAGAGTGGGAAGATCTTGTATTGATGATGAAAGAGTGGGAGGATCTTGTATTGAGGATGGGAGAGTTGGAAGATCTTGTATTGATGATGGGAGAGTTGGGAGACCTTTTATTGATGATGGGAGAGTTGGAAGACCTTGTATTGATGATGGGAGAGTTGGAAGATCTTGTATTGAGGATGGGAGAGTGGGAAGATCTTGTATTGATAATGGGAGAGTTGGGAGATCTTGTATTGAGGATGGGAGAGTTGGAAGATCTTGTATTGAGGATGGGAGAGTGGGAAGATCTTGTATTGATGATGGGAGAGTGGGAAGACCTTGTATTGAGGATGGGAGAGTGGGAAGATCTTGTATTGATAATGGGAGAGTTGGAAGATCTTGTATTGATAATGGGAAAGTTGGAAGATCTTGTATTGAGGATGGGAGAGTGGGAAGATCTTGTATTGATGATGGGAGAGTGGGAAGATCTTGTATTGATGATGGGAGAGTTGGAAGATCTTGTATTGATGATGGGAGAGTTGGAAGACCTTGTATTGATGATGGGGAGAGTTAGTTGGAAGACCTTGAATTGATGATGGGAGAGTGGGAAGATCTTGTATTGATGATGGGAGAGTGGGAAGATCTTGTATTGATGATGGGAGAGTTGGAAGATCTTGTATTGATGATGGGAGAGTGGGAAGATTTTGTATTGATGATGGGAGAGTGGGAAGACCTTGTATTGATGATGGGAGAGTGGGAAGACCTTGTATTGGTGATGGGAGAGTTGGAAGACCTTGTATTGATGATGGGAGAGTGGGAAGATCTTGTATTGATGATGGTAGAGTTGGAAGATCTTGTATGGATGATGGGAGAGTTGGAAGACCTTGTATTGATGATGGGAGAGTTGGAAGATCTTGTATTGATGATGGGAGAGTGGGAAGATCTTGTATTGATGATGGGAGAGTGGGAAGATCTTGTATTGATGATGGGAGAGTTGGAAGATCTTGTATTGATGATGGGAGAGTGGGAAGACCTTGTATTGATGATGGGAGAGTTGGAAGACCTTGTATTGATGATGGGAGAGTGGGAAGATCTTGTATTGATGATGGTAGAGTTGGAAGATCTTGTATTGATGATGGGAGAGTTGGAAGACCTTGTATTGATGATGGGAGAGTTGGAAGATCTTGTATTGATGATGGGAGAGTTGGGAGACCTTTTATTGATGATGGGAGAGTTGGAAGACCTTGTATTGATGATGGGAGAGTTGGAAGATCTTGTATTGAGGATGGGAGAGTGGGAAGATCTTGTATTGATAATGGGAGAGTTGGGAGATCTTGTATTGAGGATGGGAGAGTTGGAAGATCTTGTATTGAGGATGGGAGAGTGGGAAGATCTTGTATTGATGATGGGAGAGTGGGAAGACCTTGTATTGAGGATGGGAGAGTGGGAAGATCTTGTATTGATAATGGGAGAGTTGGAAGATCTTGTATTGATAATGGGAAAGTTGGAAGATCTTGTATTGAGGATGGGAGAGTGGGAAGATCTTGTATTGATGATGGGAGAGTGGGAAGATCTTGTATTGATGATGGGAGAGTTGGAAGATCTTGTATTGATGATGGGAGAGTTGGAAGACCTTGTATTGATGATGGGGAGAGTTAGTTGGAAGACCTTGAATTGATGATGGGAGAGTGGGAAGATCTTGTATTGATGATGGGAGAGTGGGAAGATCTTGTATTGATGATGGGAGAGTTGGAAGATCTTGTATTGATGATGGGAGAGTGGGAAGATTTTGTATTGATGATGGGAGAGTGGGAAGACCTTGTATTGATGATGGGAGAGTGGGAAGACCTTGTATTGGTGATGGGAGAGTTGGAAGACCTTGTATTGATGATGGGAGAGTGGGAAGATCTTGTATTGATGATGGTAGAGTTGGAAGATCTTGTATGGATGATGGGAGAGTTGGAAGACCTTGTATTGATGATGGGAGAGTTGGAAGATCTTGTATTGATGATGGGAGAGTGGGAAGATCTTGTATTGATGATGGGAGAGTGGGAAGATCTTGTATTGATGATGGGAGAGTTGGAAGATCTTGTATTGATGATGGGAGAGTGGGAAGACCTTGTATTGATGATGGGAGAGTTGGAAGACCTTGTATTGATGATGGGAGAGTGGGAAGATCTTGTATTGATGATGGTAGAGTTGGAAGATCTTGTATTGATGATGGGAGAGTTGGAAGACCTTGTATTGATGATGGGAGAGTTGGAAGATCTTGTATTGATGATGGGAGAGTGGGAAGATCTTGTAATGAGGATGGGAGAGTTGGGAGATCTTGTATTGATGATGGGAGAGTTGGGAGACCTTTTATTGATGATGGGAGAGTTGGAAGACCTTGTATTGATGATGGGAGAGTTGGAAGATCTTGTATTGATGATGGGAGAGTTGGGAGACCTTTTATTGATGATGGGAGAGTTGGAAGACCTTGTATTGATGATGGGAGAGTTGGAAGATCTTGTATTGAGGATGGGAGAGTGGGAAGATCTTGTATTGAGGATGGGAGAGTTGGAAGATCTTGTATTGATGATGGGAGAGTGGGAAGATCTTGTATTGATGATGGGAGAGTGGGAAGATCTTTTTTTGATGATGGGAGAGTTGGAAGATCTTGTATTTATGATGGGAGAGTGGGAAGATCTTGTATTGATGATGGGAGAGAGGGAAGATCTTGTATTGATGATGGGAGAATGGGAAGATCTTGTATTGATGATGGGAGAGTGGGAAGATCTTGTATTGATGATGGGAGAGTGGGAAGATCTTGTATTGATGATGGGAGAGTGGGAAGATGTTGTATTGATGATGGGAGAGTGGGAAGATGTTGTATTGATGATGGGAGAGTGGGAAGATCTTGTATTGATGATGGGAAAGTTGGAAGATCTTGTATTGAGGATGGGAGGGTGGGAAGATCTTGTATTGATGATGGGAGAGTGGGAAGATCTTGTATTGATGATGGGAGAGTTGGAAGACCTTGTATTGATGATGGGAGAGTTGGAAGATCTTGTATTGATGATGGGAGAGTTGGAAGATCTTGTATTGATGATGGGAGAGTGGGAAGATCTTGTATTGATGATGAAAGAGTGGGAGGATCTTGTATTGAGGATGGGAGAGTTGGAAGATCTTGTATTGATGATGGGAGAGTTGGGAGACCTTTTATTGATGATGGGAGAGTTGGAAGACCTTGTATTGATGATGGGAGAGTTGGAAGATCTTGTATTGAGGATGGGAGAGTGGGAAGATCTTGTATTGATAATGGGAGAGTTGGGAGATCTTGTATTGAGGATGGGAGAGTTGGAAGATCTTGTATTGAGGATGGGAGAGTGGGAAGATCTTGTATTGATGATGGGAGAGTGGGAAGACCTTGTATTGAGGATGGGAGAGTGGGAAGATCTTGTATTGATAATGGGAGAGTTGGAAGATCTTGTATTGATAATGGGAAAGTTGGAAGATCTTGTATTGAGGATGGGAGAGTGGGAAGATCTTGTATTGATGATGGGAGAGTGGGAAGATCTTGTATTGATGATGGGAGAGTTGGAAGATCTTGTATTGATGATGGGAGAGTTGGAAGACCTTGTATTGATGATGGGGAGAGTTAGTTGGAAGACCTTGAATTGATGATGGGAGAGTGGGAAGATCTTGTATTGATGATGGGAGAGTGGGAAGATCTTGTATTGATGATGGGAGAGTTGGAAGATCTTGTATTGATGATGGGAGAGTGGGAAGATTTTGTATTGATGATGGGAGAGTGGGAAGACCTTGTATTGATGATGGGAGAGTGGGAAGACCTTGTATTGGTGATGGGAGAGTTGGAAGACCTTGTATTGATGATGGGAGAGTGGGAAGATCTTGTATTGATGATGGTAGAGTTGGAAGATCTTGTATGGATGATGGGAGAGTTGGAAGACCTTGTATTGATGATGGGAGAGTTGGAAGATCTTGTATTGATGATGGGAGAGTGGGAAGATCTTGTATTGATGATGGGAGAGTGGGAAGATCTTGTATTGATGATGGGAGAGTTGGAAGATCTTGTATTGATGATGGGAGAGTGGGAAGACCTTGTATTGATGATGGGAGAGTTGGAAGACCTTGTATTGATGATGGGAGAGTGGGAAGATCTTGTATTGATGATGGTAGAGTTGGAAGATCTTGTATTGATGATGGGAGAGTTGGAAGACCTTGTATTGATGATGGGAGAGTTGGAAGATCTTGTATTGATGATGGGAGAGTGGGAAGATCTTGTAATGAGGATGGGAGAGTTGGGAGATCTTGTATTGATGATGGGAGAGTTGGGAGACCTTTTATTGATGATGGGAGAGTTGGAAGACCTTGTATTGATGATGGGAGAGTTGGAAGATCTTGTATTGAGGATGGGAGAGTGGGAAGATCTTGTATTGAGGATGGGAGAGTGGGAAGATCTTGTATTGATGATGGGAGAGTGGGAAGACCTTGTATTGAGGATGGGAGAGTGGGAAGATCTTGTATTGATAATGGGAGAGTTGGAAGATCTTGTATTGATAATGGGAAAGTTGGAAGATCTTGTATTGAGGATGGGAGAGTGGGAAGATCTTGTATTGATGATGGGAGAGTGGGAAGATCTTGTATTGATGATGGGAGAGTTGGAAGATCTTGTATTGATGATGGGAGAGTTGGAAGACCTTGAATTGATGATGGGAGAGTGGGAAGATCTTGTATTGATGATGGGAGAGTTGGAAGATCTTGTATTGATGATGGGAGAGTTGAAAGACCTTGTATTGATGATGGGGAGAGTTAGTTGGAAGACCTTGAATTGATGATGGGAGAGTGGGAAGATCTTGTATTGATGATGGGAGAGTGGGAAGATCTTGTATTGATGATTGGAGAGTTGGAAGATCTTGTATTGATGATGGGAGAGTGGGAAGATTTTGTATTGATGATGGGAGAGTGGGAAGACCTTGTATTGATGATGGGAGAGTGGGAAGACCTTGTATTGATGATGGGAGAGTTGGAAGACCTTGTATTGATGATGGGAGAGTTGGAAGACCTTGTATTGATGATGGGAGTGTGGGAAGATCTTGTATTGAAGATGGTAGAGTTTGAAGATATTGTATTGATGATGGGAGAGTTGGAAGACCTTGTATTGATGATGGGAGAGTTGGAAGATCTTGTATTGATGATGGGAGAGTGAGAAGATCTTGTATTGATGATGGGAGAGTGGGAAGATCTTGTATTGATGATGGGAGAGTTGGAAGATCTTGTATTGATGATGGGAGAGTGGGAAGACCTTGTATTGATGATGGGAGAGTTGGAAGACCTTGTATTGATGATGGGAGAGTGGAAAGATCTTGTATTGATGATGGTAGAGTTGGAAGATCTTGTATTGATGATGGGAGAGTTGGAAGACCTTGTATTGATGATGGGAGAGTTCGAAGATCTTGTATTGATGATGGGAGAGTGGGAAGATCTTGTATTGATGATGGGAGAGTTGGAAGGTCTTGTATTGATGATGGGAGAGTTGGAAGACCTTGTATTGATGATGGGAGAGTTGGAAGATCTTGTATTGATGATGGGAGAGATGGAAGATCTTGTATTGATGATGGGAGAGTGGGAAGATCTTGTATTGATGATGGGAGAGTTGGAAGACCTTGTATTGATGATGGGAGAGTTGGAAGATCTTGTATTGTTGATGGGAAAGTGGGAAGACCTTGTATTGATGATGGGAGAGTTGGAAGACCTTGTATTGATGATGGGAGAGTGGGAAGATCTTGTATTGATGATGGGAGAGTGGGAAGATCTTGTATTGATGATGGGAGAGTGGGAAGATCTTGTATTGATGATGGGAGAGTTGGAAGATCTTGTATTGATGATGGGAGAGTGGGAAGATCTTGTATTGATGATGGGAGAGTGGGAAGATCTTGTATTGATGATGGGAGAGTGGGAAGATCTTGTATTGATGATGGGAGAGTGGGAAGATCTTGTATTGAGGATGGGAGAGTGGGAGGATCTTGTATTGAGGATGGGAGAGTTGGAAGACCTTGTATTGATGATGGGAGAGTGGGAAATTGTGGGAAGAATTTGTGTTGATGAGGGGAGAGTGGGAAGATGTTGTATTGATGATGGGAGAGTTGGAAGATCTTGTATTGATGATGGGAGAGTGGGAAGATGTTGTATTGATGATGGGAGAGTGGGAAGATGTTGTATTGATGATGGGAGAGTGGGAAGATCTTGTATTGATGATGGGAGAGTGGGAAGATGTTGTATTGATGATGGGAGAGTGGGAAGATCTTGTATTGATGATGGGAGAGTGGGAAGATCTTGTATTGATGATGGGAGAGTGGGAAGATCTTTTTTTGATGATGGGAGAGTTGGAAGATCTTGTATTGATGATGGGAGAGTGGGAAGATCTTGTATTGATGATGGGAGAGTGGGAAGATCTTTTTTTGATGATGGGAGAGTTGGAAGATCTTGTATTTATGATGGGAGAGTGGGAAGATCTTGTATTGATGATGGGAGAGAGGGAAGATCTTGTATTGATGATGGGAGAATGGGAAGATCTTGTATTGATGATGGGAGAGTGGGAAGATCTTGCATTGATGATGGGAGAGTGGGAAGATCTTGTATTGATGATGGGAGAGTGGGAAGATGTTGTATTGATGATGGGAGAGTGGGAAGATGTTGTATTGATGATGGGAGAGTGGGAAGATCTTGTATTGATGATGGTAGAGTGGGAAGATCTTGTATTGATGATGGGAGATTGGGAAGATCTTGTATTGATGATGGGAGAGTGGGAAGATCTTGTATTGATGATGGGAGAGTGGGAAGATCTTGTATTGATGATGGGAGAGTGGGAAGATCTTGTATTGATGATGGGAGAGTGGGAAGATCTTGTATTGATGATGGGAGAGTGGGAAGATCTTGTATTGATGATCGGAGAGAGGGAAGATCTTGTATTGATGATGGGAGAGTTGAAAGACCTTGTATTGATGATGGGGAGAGTTAGTTGGAAGACCTTGAATTGATGATGGGAGAGTGGGAAGATCTTGTATTGATGATGGGAGAGTGGGAAGATCTTGTATTGATGATTGGAGAGTTGGAAGATGTTGTATTGATGATGGGAGAGTGGGAAGATGTTGTATTGATGATGGGAGAGTGGGAAGACCTTGTATTGATGATGGGAGAGTTGGAAGACCTTGTATTGATGATGGGAGTGTGGGAAGATCTTGTATTGATGATGGTAGAGTTGGAAGATATTGTATTGATGATGGGAGAGTTGGAAGACCTTGTATTGATGATGGGAGAGTTGGAAGATCTTGTATTGATGATGGGAGAGTGAGAAGATCTTGTATTGATGATGGGAGAGTGGGAAGATCTTGTATTGATGATGGGAGAGTTGGAAGATCTTGTATTGATGATGGGAGAGTGGGAAGACCTTGTATTGATGATGGGAGAGTTGGAAGACCTTGTATTGATGATGGGAGAGTGGAAAGATCTTGTATTGATGATGGTAGAGTTGGAAGATCTTGTATTGATGATGGGAGAGTTGGAAGACCTTGTATTGATGATGGGAGAGTTCGAAGATCTTGTATTGATGATGGGAGAGTGGGAAGATCTTGTATTGATGATGGGAGAGTTGGAAGGTCTTGTATTGATGATGGGAGAGTTGGAAGACCTTGTATTGATGATGGGAGAGTTGGAAGATCTTGTATTGCTGATGGGAGAGATGGAAGATCTTGTATTGATGATGGGAGAGTGGGAAGATCTTGTATTGATGATGGGAGAGTTGGAAGACCTTGTATTGATGATGGGAGAGTTGGAAGATCTTGTATTGATGATGGGAAAGTGGGAAGACCTTGTATTGATGATGGGAGAGTTGGAAGACCTTGTATTGATGATGGGAGAGTGGGAAGATCTTGTATTGATGATGGGAGAGTGGGAAGATCTTGTATTGATGATGGGAGAGTGGGAAGATCTTGTATTGAGGATGGGAGAGTGGGAGGATCTTGTATTGAGGATGGGAGAGTTGGAAGACCTTGTATTGATGATGGGAGAGTGGGAAATTGTGGGAAGAATTTGTGTTGATGAGGGGAGAGTGGGAAGATGTTGTATTGATGATGGGAGAGTTGGAAGACCTTGTATTGATGATGGGAGAGTGGGAAGATCTTGTATTGATGATGGGAGAGTGGGAAGATCTTGTATTGATGATGGGAGAGTGGGAAGATCTTGTATTGATGATGGGAGAGTTGGAAGATCTTGTATTGATGATGGGAGAGTGGGAAGATCTTGTATTGATGATGGGAGAGTGGGAAGATCTTGTATTGATGATGGGAGAGTGGGAAGATCTTGTATTGATGATGGGAGAGTGGGAAGATCTTGTATTGAGGATGGGAGAGTGGGAGGATCTTGTATTGAGGATGGGAGAGTTGGAAGACCTTGTATTGATGATGGGAGAGTGGGAAATTGTGGGAAGAATTTGTGTTGATGAGGGGAGAGTGGGAAGATGTTGTATTGATGATGGGAGAGTTGGAAGATCTTGTATTGATGATGGGAGAGTGGGAAGATGTTGTATTGATGATGGGAGAGTGGGAAGATGTTGTATTGATGATGGGAGAGTGGGAAGATCTTGTATTGATGATGGGAGAGTGGGAAGATGTTGTATTGATGATGGGAGAGTGGGAAGATCTTGTATTGATGATGGGAGAGTGGGAAGATCTTGTATTGATGATGGGAGAGTGGGAAGATCTTTTTTTGATGATGGGAGAGTTGGAAGATCTTGTATTGATGATGGGAGAGTGGGAAGATCTTGTATTGATGATGGGAGAGTGGGAAGATCTTTTTTTGATGATGGGAGAGTTGGAAGATCTTGTATTTATGATGGGAGAGTGGGAAGATCTTGTATTGATGATGGGAGAGAGGGAAGATCTTGTATTGATGATGGGAGAATGGGAAGATCTTGTATTGATGATGGGAGAGTGGGAAGATCTTGCATTGATGATGGGAGAGTGGGAAGATCTTGTATTGATGATGGGAGAGTGGGAAGATGTTGTATTGATGATGGGAGAGTGGGAAGATCTTGTATTGATGATGGGAGAGTGGGAAGATCTTTTTTTGATGATGGGAGAGTTGGAAGATCTTGTATTGATGATGGGAGAGTGGGAAGATCTTGTATTGATGATGGGAGAGTGGGAAGATCTTTTTTTGATGATGGGAGAGTTGGAAGATCTTGTATTTATGATGGGAGAGTGGGAAGATCTTGTATTGATGATGGGAGAGAGGGAAGATCTTGTATTGATGATGGGAGAATGGGAAGATCTTGTATTGATGATGGGAGAGTGGGAAGATCTTGCATTGATGATGGGAGAGTGGGAAGATCTTGTATTGATGATGGGAGAGTGGGAAGATGTTGTATTGATGATGGGAGAGTGGGAAGATGTTGTATTGATGATGGGAGAGTGGGAAGATCTTGTATTGATGATGGTAGAGTGGGAAGATCTTGTATTGATGATGGGAGATTGGGAAGATCTTGTATTGATGATGGGAGAGTGGGAAGATCTTGTATTGATGATGGGAGAGTGGGAAGATCTTGTATTGATGATGGGAGAGTGGGAAGATCTTGTATTGATGATGGGAGAGTGGGAAGATCTTGTATTGATGATGGGAGAGTGGGAAGATCTTGTATTGATGATTGGAGAGTTGGAAGATCTTGTATTGATGATGGGAGAGTGGGAAGATTTTGTATTGATGATGGGAGAGTGGGAAGACCTTGTATTGATGATGGGAGAGTGGGAAGACCTTGTATTGATGATGGGAGAGTTGGAAGACCTTGTATTGATGATGGGAGTGTGGGAAGATCTTGTATTGATGATGGTAGAGTTGGAAGATATTGTATTGATGATGGGAGAGTTGGAAGACCTTGTATTGATGATGGGAGAGTTGGAAGATCTTGTATTGATGATGGGAGAGTGAGAAGATCTTGTATTGATGATGGGAGAGTGGGAAGATCTTGTATTGATGATGGGAGAGTTGGAAGATCTTGTATTGATGATGGGAGAGTAGGAAGACCTTGTATTGATGATGGGAGAGTTGGAAGACCTTGTATTGATGATGGGAGAGTGGAAAGATCTTGTATTGATGATGGTAGAGTTGGAAGATCTTGTATTGATGATGGGAGAGTTGGAAGACCTTGTATTGATGATGGGAGAGTTCGAAGATCTTGTATTGATGATGGGAGAGTGGGAAGATCTTGTATTGATGATGGGAGAGTTGGAAGGTCTTGTATTGATGATGGGAGAGTTGGAAGACCTTGTATTGATGATGGGAGAGTTGGAAGATCTTGTATTGATGATGGGAGAGATGGAAGATCTTGTATTGATGATGGGAGAGTGGGAAGATCTTGTATTGATGATGGGAGAGTTGGAAGACCTTGTATTGATGATGGGAGAGTTGGAAGATCTTGTATTGATGATGGGAAAGTGGGAAGACCTTGTATTGATGATGGGAGAGTTGGAAGACCTTGTATTGATGATGGGAGAGTGGGAAGATCTTGTATTGATGATGGGAGAGTGGGAAGATCTTGTATTGATGATGGGAGAGTGGGAAGATCTTGTATTGATGATGGGAGAGTTGGAAGATCTTGTATTGATGATGGGAGAGTGGGAAGATCTTGTATTGATGATGGGAGAGTGGGAAGATCTTGTATTGATGATGGGAGAGTGGGAAGATCTTGTATTGATGATGGGAGAGTGGGAAGATCTTGTATTGAGGATGGGAGAGTGGGAGGATCTTGTATTGAGGATGGGAGAGTTGGAAGACCTTGTATTGATGATGGGAGAGTGGGAAATTGTGGGAAGAATTTGTGTTGATGAGGGGAGAGTGGGAAGATGTTGTATTGATGATGGGAGAGTTGGAAGATCTTGTATTGATGATGGGAGAGTGGGAAGATGTTGTATTGATGATGGGAGAGTGGGAAGATGTTGTATTGATGATGGGAGAGTGGGAAGATCTTGTATTGATGATGGGAGAGTGGGAAGATGTTGTATTGATGATGGGAGAGTGGGAAGATCTTGTATTGATGATGGGAGAGTGGGAAGATCTTGTATTGATGATGGGAGAGTGGGAAGATCTTTTTTTGATGATGGGAGAGTTGGAAGATCTTGTATTGATGATGGGAGAGTGGGAAGATCTTGTATTGATGATGGGAGAGTGGGAAGATCTTTTTTTGATGATGGGAGAGTTGGAAGATCTTGTATTTATGATGGGAGAGTGGGAAGATCTTGTATTGATGATGGGAGAGAGGGAAGATCTTGTATTGATGATGGGAGAATGGGAAGATCTTGTATTGATGATGGGAGAGTGGGAAGATCTTGCATTGATGATGGGAGAGTGGGAAGATCTTGTATTGATGATGGGAGAGTGGGAAGATGTTGTATTGATGATGGGAGAGTGGGAAGATCTTGTATTGATGATGGGAGAGTGGGAAGATCTTTTTTTGATGATGGGAGAGTTGGAAGATCTTGTATTGATGATGGGAGAGTGGGAAGATCTTGTATTGATGATGGGAGAGTGGGAAGATCTTTTTTTGATGATGGGAGAGTTGGAAGATCTTGTATTTATGATGGGAGAGTGGGAAGATCTTGTATTGATGATGGGAGAGAGGGAAGATCTTGTATTGATGATGGGAGAATGGGAAGATCTTGTATTGATGATGGGAGAGTGGGAAGATCTTGCATTGATGATGGGAGAGTGGGAAGATCTTGTATTGATGATGGGAGAGTGGGAAGATGTTGTATTGATGATGGGAGAGTGGGAAGATGTTGTATTGATGATGGGAGAGTGGGAAGATCTTGTATTGATGATGGTAGAGTGGGAAGATCTTGTATTGATGATGGGAGATTGGGAAGATCTTGTATTGATGATGGGAGAGTGGGAAGATCTTGTATTGATGATGGGAGAGTGGGAAGATCTTGTATTGATGATGGGAGAGTGGGAAGATCTTGTATTGATGATGGGAGAGTGGGAAGATCTTGTATTGATGATGGGAGAGTGGGAAGATCTTGTATTGATGATTGGAGAGTTGGAAGATCTTGTATTGATGATGGGAGAGTGGGAAGATTTTGTATTGATGATGGGAGAGTGGGAAGACCTTGTATTGATGATGGGAGAGTGGGAAGACCTTGTATTGATGATGGGAGAGTTGGAAGACCTTGTATTGATGATGGGAGTGTGGGAAGATCTTGTATTGATGATGGTAGAGTTGGAAGATATTGTATTGATGATGGGAGAGTTGGAAGACCTTGTATTGATGATGGGAGAGTTGGAAGATCTTGTATTGATGATGGGAGAGTGAGAAGATCTTGTATTGATGATGGGAGAGTGGGAAGATCTTGTATTGATGATGGGAGAGTTGGAAGATCTTGTATTGATGATGGGAGAGTAGGAAGACCTTGTATTGATGATGGGAGAGTTGGAAGACCTTGTATTGATGATGGGAGAGTGGAAAGATCTTGTATTGATGATGGTAGAGTTGGAAGATCTTGTATTGATGATGGGAGAGTTGGAAGACCTTGTATTGATGATGGGAGAGTTCGAAGATCTTGTATTGATGATGGGAGAGTGGGAAGATCTTGTATTGATGATGGGAGAGTTGGAAGGTCTTGTATTGATGATGGGAGAGTTGGAAGACCTTGTATTGATGATGGGAGAGTTGGAAGATCTTGTATTGATGATGGGAGAGATGGAAGATCTTGTATTGATGATGGGAGAGTGGGAAGATCTTGTATTGATGATGGGAGAGTTGGAAGACCTTGTATTGATGATGGGAGAGTTGGAAGATCTTGTATTGATGATGGGAAAGTGGGAAGACCTTGTATTGATGATGGGAGAGTTGGAAGACCTTGTATTGATGATGGGAGAGTGGGAAGATCTTGTATTGATGATGGGAGAGTGGGAAGATCTTGTATTGATGATGGGAGAGTGGGAAGATCTTGTATTGATGATGGGAGAGTTGGAAGATCTTGTATTGATGATGGGAGAGTGGGAAGATCTTGTATTGATGATGGGAGAGTGGGAAGATCTTGTATTGATGATGGGAGAGTGGGAAGATCTTGTATTGATGATGGGAGAGTGGGAAGATCTTGTATTGAGGATGGGAGAGTGGGAGGATCTTGTATTGAGGATGGGAGAGTTGGAAGACCTTGTATTGATGATGGGAGAGTGGGAAATTGTGGGAAGAATTTGTGTTGATGAGGGGAGAGTGGGAAGATGTTGTATTGATGATGGGAGAGTTGGAAGATCTTGTATTGATGATGGGAGAGTGGGAAGATGTTGTATTGATGATGGGAGAGTGGGAAGATGTTGTATTGATGATGGGAGAGTGGGAAGATCTTGTATTGATGATGGGAGAGTGGGAAGATGTTGTATTGATGATGGGAGAGTGGGAAGATCTTGTATTGATGATGGGAGAGTGGGAAGATCTTGTATTGATGATGGGAGAGTGGGAAGATCTTTTTTTGATGATGGGAGAGTTGGAAGATCTTGTATTGATGATGGGAGAGTGGGAAGATCTTGTATTGATGATGGGAGAGTGGGAAGATCTTTTTTTGATGATGGGAGAGTTGGAAGATCTTGTATTTATGATGGGAGAGTGGGAAGATCTTGTATTGATGATGGGAGAGAGGGAAGATCTTGTATTGATGATGGGAGAATGGGAAGATCTTGTATTGATGATGGGAGAGTGGGAAGATCTTGCATTGATGATGGGAGAGTGGGAAGATCTTGTATTGATGATGGGAGAGTGGGAAGATGTTGTATTGATGATGGGAGAGTGGGAAGATGTTGTATTGATGATGGGAGAGTGGGAAGATGTTGTATTGATGATGGGAGAGTGGGAAGATCTTGTATTGATGATGGGAGATTGGGAAGATCTTGTATTGATGATGGGAGAGTGGGAAGATCTTGTATTGATGATGGGAGAGTGGGAAGATCTTGTATTGATGATGGGAGAGTGGGAAGATCTTGTATTGATGATGGGAGAGTGGGAAGATCTTGTATTGATGATGGGAGAGAGGGAAGATCTTGTATTGATGATTGGAGAATGGGAAGATCTTGTATTGATGATGGGAGAGTGGGAAGATCTTGTATTGATGATGGGAGAGTGGGAAGACCCTGTATTGATGATGGGAGAGTGGGAAGACCCTGTATTGATGATGGGAGAGTTGGAAGACCTTGTATTGAGGATGGGAGAGTTGGAAGATCTTGTATTGATGCAGAGATGTATAGTAACTAAGTAGAACTACTTCACTAATGTACTTAAGTACCGAAAGGCGGTATCTGTACTTTCCTAGAGTAGAATTTTTTTCTCCTACTTCCACTTCACTACATTTTTTCGATGATTTCAATACTTCTACTCTGATATTTTTTTTTTGTGCTGCATAGTTACTCGTTACAATTATAAAAATTACCACTGCCAGAACAGTAGATGGCAGGTTTCATGAAGCTCAAAACATGTGTATTATCAGCGCATACGAAAATAAATGCTACTGTATGCATAAATAAAAGCTGCATTTGAAATATTAGAAAACAATATGATGTTCAAACTTTTGACTTCTTTCTTTAATAACTACATAACACAGTACTTGTACTTTTACTTTCAGTACTTGAGTAGCAAAATTAAAAAAAAAAAACTACTTGCAATACTTAAGTACAAAAAATGTTGAATACTTTAGTACTTCTACTCAAGTCACTTTTTGATCGAGCACTTCCACTTCTACTCAAGTCACTTTTTGATCGAGCACTTGTACTTTTACTCAAGTATGGGTTTCGAGTACTTTATACAACTCTGTATTGATGATGGGAGAGTTGGAAGATCTTGTATTGAGGATGGGAGAGTGGGAGGATCGCCTTTTCTCGAGTGGTGGACTTTTAGGGGCGATTTCTGAGGTTTAACTTCTCCTTTGGAAGTATCAGTATGACCAACATGCTTGTTTGGTTCTGGAAAGGGACGATGGGAAATATCACTCGCCCGACCCTTATCAGAACTGCAAAGAAAGCGCAGCAGTTAAGATTGTTGTTGGGCTAAGGGATAGTACAGACTCTTTGACAAAATCCAGGTCAGGTATCCTGGAGGTCTCGAGGTCTTTTTATGTAAATCTTCTGGGGGAGAAGTACCTCGATTGGGCAAAGATGTCAAGTCTTCTGGACTCTAAACTAGGTCTGGGAAATGACATTCCGCTGGCAAGTTTGACGGAGGAAATCACATCAGAAGAGGTAGTCAAGGCTATAGACAGTCTGGCTATTAGGAAAACACCTGGGCCAGACAGATTGACGGCTGCATTTTATAAGACTTTGAAATCCAGCTTGGTATTTTATCTTGTGGAGGTATTTAATGGCTGTCTACAAGAGGGTTCGCTCCCTCCCTCCATGAGACAATCTGCTGTGATACTGTTCTCAAAAGACAAGGATCCCTCAGTGATTGAGAATTGGCACCCCATTAGCCTTCTCAATGTTGATAGATTCTGGCAAAGTTAATTTTCTGACGCTTGTCATCAGTAGCAGACAGGTTGCTTTCTTGTCAGCAGCACTGTTCGGTCCAGGGCAGGAGCACTTTTTCAGCGGTGTTACCTGTCCGGGAGGCTCTGGAACGTTCCAGGGCTGAAGGCTGGGGGAAGTATTTGCTGGCATTGGATCAGGCGAAGGCTTTTGATCCTGTCATTCATGAGTACCTCTGGCTTCTCCTTGACAAGAATGGCCTGGAGAGAGGGTTTATTTGATGGCTAAAGACTTTGTACAGAGAGACAGAGAGCTTAATGCTTGTTAACGGTTGGATTGGACAGCCCTTTGGGGTTGGTTCGGGGGTGTGCCAGGGGTGTCCGCTGAGCCCTTTGCTATACGTGTTCGCAGGGCAGCCATCAGGGGGGGACAGCCCATACACATGTAGGGGGCCCGGGCGTTCCGAGGGGCCGACCGCCCAGGCCCCAACCAATGAGACCGAGTTGTTGCTGCTGTAGTAACTAGCAATTGCTAAAGCAGGGCAGCTGCAGAGTAAGCCGATGCAGCTGAAGGGATGCTGGATTGTGCTGTCTCTTTGCTAAAAATATGAGGCTGTCATTTTACTGGATTGGGATGTCTCTTTGTTGAATATATGGGGAGGTCTCTTTGATGGATTGAATTAATTTTCATATGTTAAGTTGTAAGAGTGTTAAAATAGAAGTGGGTGCACTGAAGGACTCGGTGGGGTGGCCAGTGGGCGGATTCGGTGGGATGGCCAGAAGGCGGGCCCTGCAGAATGTTGGTGGTCAGGCCCGGAGGGGGCCGGGCCTAAAGCCATGTAAGGGGCCCCAAAATTTCTGATGGCTGTCCTGCGTGTTCGCAATTGTCCCCTTTGTCAGAAGGCTAGAGAGCCTAAATGATGCTGATGTCAAGGTGAAATACTGGAAGGGGTGGCGGCTCTCCTTGAGGGAAAGGGTGGACTTAATTAAGACCTACCTGATTCCTACCTTTCTGTATGTCAACTTTATTTGTATTTTGCCAGAGTCCTTCTATACCAGGATTTATAGTTTGTTTCTTCCAATTGTTATGGGGGAACACAACTTAAAGTGGAGTTCCACCCTAAAATTATACTTACCTCCATCTTCTCGCTCCGGGTCACCTGAAAAACAAATGGATAATCGCAATTTTTTTTTTTTTACTTACCTCGTTTAGAAGAAAATATACTTACCTTACTTCCTTCTTCCTCCCCTCGGCGGCCGCGGCCCGTCGTCACTTCCTGGCATGCAATGATTCCTGGGAGCTGAACGTCATCGCTCCCAGGAATCAATGATCCTGCACCGGCCCTGACGTCAGTTCCGGTGCAGGCGCCGTCATACCTTGCAAAACAGCTTCTGGGCATGCCCAGAAGCTGTGCAGGGATGACGCTGCGGCACCGGAAGTGACGGCGGGGCCGGTGCAGTGCATCGTGGGACCGAAGAAGATGGAAGAGGACACAGAAGAGGATCGCGCTGGCTTCAAGCTGCCCACACCTGAGATGGCAGCGCTGGAGAATACATTTTCAAGGTAAGTATTTCGTCTTGCAGGTAAGTGCAACTCGGGACAGATCAGAGGCTAGCCATTGTGGAATGCACTAGCCCTGACTGTCCCGGGGGTATTTTTATTAAAAAAAAAGTTCACTGGGTGGAACTCCGCTTTAATCTTGTGAAGTGGAATGTGACTTACCAATCTAGGGAGAAGGGTGGCCTAGGGATAGTCAATCCGGTTGTGTTCTTCTCTCTGATGTTTTTGAAACACAATTTTGGTAACATGCTGGCAGAGAGACCGCCTGGATGGGTAAGTATTTTCCAGATCTGGTTTAGGCCTTTTCTGGGCTATTGGGAGAATGGCGGGCCAGTGATAGGCCTAATGGTCAAGAATGGTAAGCCCCCTGGCTTATGTTGCTCCATGCCTGAAAATTCTTAGATGGTGGTGTTGCACATATGCTGAAAGTATGGTCAATAATTCCAATGTGCGAAGGGATCGGACCGGGTGAAATTAGAATTATTTTTATTGAGAAGTTTCTGCAAATACAAGGACATCAGTGAGGTGACTTTTTATTCTGAAGGACAGGAACTGCTATTCTGTCCATACATACTACAGTATTACATAACTATATATATATTAATATCAACATTCTGATATACAGGAATAACGTCCTCATAGAAAATAACAACCAATTAAACATGTGCTGAAATGTTGTTACTCCTTCTGCATCACAGGGGTCTCATAAAACAATCTAATATCAGATATAAACACATAACACTATCATAACCCCATTCCTGGTACACTGTAGTCATGTTGCGACAGTGTGACCCACTAACATTTGTGCAGTCTGTTATTCAATCACACAGTAGTGACAGGAGCCTCTACTGATCACAGGGATGTAAATTAAATCGACTTTGCCCTGTTTATAACCCTAAATATACTCCCTCTTACCTGCAAATACAAGGACATCAGTGAGGTGACTTTTTATTCTGAAGGACAGGAACTGCTATTCTGTTCCCCCAGGAACAAAACGTCGAACTTTTTAGTTCCTCCCATGCCTTGCTTGCAGTTGTGCTTTGTGCTGCCATCTACTGGTAAATTAATAGAAATGCCATAAAACAGAAATGTATTATTTTTTAATGGGGTACCTGACATCCCTTACACTCTCCCCCACAAAATTTGATGTCGTCCCAGACATATGCAGATTTAGTATTAGAACCATTCCATTCCCCATCTCACAATAGCCATTGGGAGCCAAGGTTAAGTAGTAATCCCATTAATGGAGGAACCATCCTCCCTGCGACATCTACTCCCAGTTATGTCACAGTTTCCCACCTGGTCCAGAGCGCTCATGTACCTGGTGAGATATTGTTGCATATAGCCAACTAATTAGTAAACCTCTACAACACAGGTTTGTGTAGGCTATTGAGAAGATGGTTTGATGGAGAACTAGGGAACATCTTATTACTTCTGTCCATTATTTAAGGTGGAATACCCATGGTACGTTATCAATACAATACAGCATAACCACCTAATACTCTCAATCCATTTTGTTGTCGGCCGACTTTACCTTAACTACCTAGTTCCATCACGTGAAGCTATTTTTGCTTGACCTGGAAAATCTGCTGTGAGAGTGCAAGAACTGTCCTTTTGTTAACTACAGAAAATAAGAGCTAACATCTTTAAAATACGTAAACAACTGTAACCTAGTGATAATTAATAGACTGTATCAGTATATATGTGACTATTTTTACCAGTTTTTTGAGTCCTCAGCAAAACATTCTGGACTTAAATACCAGCTAGGGCAAATGGGTAGTGTATGAATACAGTCTATGACCTGTACAGCTGCATTTCTGGCAGTACTACTGGGTTGACCCAAAGTGTCATAAGTCAGAACTTTTGGTTGTTTCCTATTCCTGCTGGGTTGTATCCTGCGTAGAGGAAGGGCATTCGAAGTGTCCTCATATTCGCCTTCGTCACAGTCAACTGTCTCTGTTGGCTTTCCTGGTGAAGGATTTTCTTCTTCTATATCTCCTGGTAAACATGCAGTTTGTTCAGGTTGACCCACAGGCTTGTCCTCTGTAGTTTCCTCTGTAACTTCCGCTGTAGCTTCCTCTGTACTTTCTTCTTGAACTTCCGCTGTACTTTCTTCTGTAACTTCCCCACTCGTTTCAAACTCACAGGGGTAGAACTCTGCTGCTTCTGGATTCAACTCTGTGTCTTCTCTTGTGTGATCTCTCTGAGTTACAGGGATGAAAGATCTCCATTGCTCTTGTTCATGATCGGATTCATCTTCTGATACTTCCTCAGATATCTGTGTAGGCAGTTGAGTAGTCTTTGGAACTTTACCTTGTTTTCTGGCACTGGGTCTGTCAGGTATCTTCTGATCTCTGTCGACGGGTAGGTAATCGCATGGTAATAACAAATTGCGGTGTAGAATCCTTGTTCGGCCCTTTCCAATTTCTGGCTTGACCTCATACACTGGACTATCTTCACACTTTTTCCTAAGGACAACATGTACGGCATCTTCCCAGAACGATCTCAGTTTTCCTGGTCCTCCTCTTTCAGTAAGATTTCTTACAAGAACTCTGCTGCCAGGTGCAAGTTCAACTCCATGAGTCTTCTTGTCATAGTATTCTTTTCCTCTTTGTGCAGCTTGAGTAGCTACCTTTGAAGCAACTTGGTAGGCCTCAGTCATCCTATCTGTCCACGTTTTCACATACTCAGAGTGAGTCTTGTATTTTTCTGTTACTGGAGTGTCAAAAATGCTATCTATGGGTAATCTCGGAGACCTCCCAAACAGTAGAAAGAATGGAGAATACCCTGTAGCTTCACTCTTGGTGCAATTGTATGCATGTACGACCTGTGCAAGTGAACTTTTCCAGTCTTTCTTGGAATCTGGTGACAGGGTTCGAAGCATAGACAACAGGGTACGATTAAATCTTTCACATTGTCCATTGCCTTCTGGATGATATGGAGTTGTGTGAGAGTTCTGGATATGGCAGTGTTTCCCTAATGCCAAGAACAATTGATTTTCAAATTCTTTACCCATGTCATGGTGAATTCTGGTAGGAAATCCAAACTTCAAGACAAAGTCACTGAATATCTTGTCGGCAACAGTCTTTGCAGACTTGTTTTTGGTTGCGTAGGCTTGAGCAAACCTGGTGAAATGGTCGATTACCACTAATATGTACTCATAACCTCCTTTACAAGTCTCGAGATGGAGAAAGTCAATGGAGACCAGCTCAAAAGGATAAGTGGTGGCAATACTGTTCAATGGAGCTCTAGTAGGCTTATGTGGGCGTTTGTCTTTCAGACAAGTGCACTGGTGGCTGATGTATTGCTCAGCGTCTCTCTGCATATGTGGCCAAAAGAATCTTTCTCTGATCAGGTTTACAGTCCTTTCGACTCCTAAGTGTCCCATATCTTCATGTAATTCTTTCAATACCAATTGATGATACAACTTGGGCAACACTAGTTGAGAACCTGATGATGTTTTCCGTCTCAAGATTCCATCTTCATCAAGGTATAGCTTGGTCCACTGTTTCATTAGTATGAAGAGATCAAGTGGTCCACCTTGTTGTTCCTGTTTTGATGGGAACCGGTTTTGGCTCTTGTACTTCCACACTGGGCCAATCACGGAGTCTTCTTTTTGGGCTGTCCTAATGGTCCCTTTGGGTATTTGAGCTACCTTCGTTTGGGTACCATCTATTGTTGATGTCATATGGGCAATGGTTACTGGACACAGCCAAGGCATTTCTTCCTTCTGACGTACTTGAAGTGCTTGTGTTATGCATCCAACGATTTTGGGGTCCACTTCTTGCGAACACTGTTGCATGTATTGTTCAGGACTTAATGGCATACGGGAAAGTACATCAGCATCCGCATTCCTTTTTCCTGGACGATACTTGATGGTGAAATTGAAGTCAGCTAATTCTGCAACCCATCGATGGCCTGTTGCATTTAGTTTAGCCGTAGTGAGGACATAAGTTAGGGGATTATTGTCAGTATATACTACAAAGGATGGACAGTAGTATAGGTAGTCTCTGAACCTATCACATATGGCCCACTTCATTGCTAGGAACTCTAGTTTTCCCGAATGCATGTGATAGTTCTTCTCGGCAGGTGTGAGAGTTCTAGACCCGTAAGCAATTACCTTTAACTTTTCCTCTTGCTCTTGGTACAGCACAGCTCCTAGTCCTTCTTGCGAGGCATCACAGTGTAGAACAAAGGATTTGCTGTAGTCAGGGTAACCCATCACTGGAGGATTAGTTAACACCTCAATAAGCCGGTTAAGCACTACCTGGTGGTGGTCAGTCCAGACTATAGACTGATGAGAGGGTAGTTGACCTCTTAGCTTTGGTGATGGCTTCTTCTTCTTCCTGGACTGGCTAGTTGGTGCTGATGATGCAGCAGGTGTTGTATCCGCTGACAGTAATTCATAGAGAGGTTTTGCAATTCTGGAAAAGTTTTGGACGTAAGGGCGATAGTAGGAAATGAATCCTAGTAGTTTTCTGAGTTCTCCAACAGTCTTTGGCTGGTTGTTCTTCAATGCCAGCACAGGCGCAGTGTCTGCTGGATCCACGGAATGACCATCTTTGGACACGATCTTGCCCAAGAATCTGACTTTGTTTCGGAAGAGTTCACACTTCCTAGCTGTTAACTTGACTCCATGTTGCTGATATCGTTGCAGTACCAACCTGACATGCTCCACATGTTCTTGGAATGATCTGCTGTGAACAAGGTTGTCATCTAGGTACGGCAGACAGATCTCATCCCTCAGTCCCATTAAACAGGTTTCCATGCTGCGTTGAAACTCAGCTGGTGCAGAGCTAAGGCCAAAGGGTATTCGGATCCACTCATACAGACCCCAAGGTGTGATAAATGCAGTCAGTGGTCGACTGGATTCTTCCACAAATCCTTGATGGTAGGCTTTCCCTTGGTCTAGCACCGAAAACCATGAACTTCCTCCTAGGCTGTCCAGCATGTCTTGGATCCTAGGGATTGGATGGCGGTCAGGGATGGACTTCTGGTTCAATTCTCTGTAGTCACAACACAGTCTTAAACTACCGTCCTTCTTCCTTACGCACACAATGGGTGATGAGTATGGAGATTTTGACTCCGCAATCCATCCACGGTTCAGTAGATCCTGCAGGTACTCTTTCACTTCCCGGTGCAGTGGTTTCGGTATGGACATGTAAGTCCTCCTAACTGGTGTGTAGTCTTTGAGGCGAAGTTGCAATTGTAGGGAAGGGATACATCCTACATCAGAGTCATCTTTGGCGAAAGCATTGCATTCCTCCCTTAACATCGTCTTCACTACCTGTTGATCCTCCTCCGGTAGGTGTTCGATAGCCACTGGTGGATCCCAGTGTTCTCGATTAGCATCGCTTACCGGTGATGGACTCGTGTTTAGGTTTTCCACTCGACCTTCTGGCCCTTGTCTCGATGTCGGTGGCCGATGAGTTACTGTGTGAGTGGCCACACTCACTGATTGTTTCAGTTTCACCTGAGCTGGGTACGTTGTCTTTATGGGTTCGAGGCACCCCATCCTAGTCTGACCTGATAAAATAATGTCCCGCTTAGTTGTGTTCCAAACCGGGATGGATAGTTTGGAAAATTGTCCCTTTTGAAGTGATACTAATGTCTCACCTACATGCAGTCCATCAGGCCAATGATGGGCCTCATCAGGTGTAAATAAAACTGTCTGATCTTGCAGTGCTGGTTTGGCGTGAGCCCTACACCTGAGATACGTCCCAGTGTTTGCTGGAATTCTTTGGCTCTTAGTACCAGTCTTTAGTGTAGCACCATCAGTTTCCCTGTGACTGGCTTGTAGTAGACTTACAAGGATCTCTGTTTTGGTGGTCGACAGTTCCAATGCTGTTCCTAGTACATCTACAAAACCTGGAATGGCTTTCTTTCCCTTGGCAGATGTCTCCTTGAAGAGTTCTTCAATGACATTATAACCGATGATGGGTTTTTCAGCTACTTTCTCATCCTCCGATACCACAAGGGGCACTATTAACTGTTGGCAGGTGTTAATTCCCGATGTTAGCTGAAAAACTACCTCAATCCACCCGGAGAAGGGAATCTCAGTTTCATTAGCTGCTTTTCCTAGGAGGACTCCGGGCCCAAGCAATTCTTCAAAAGATCGGAGCACTGTATGTGGCAGAACCCGCTGTCTCCAGCTCTCATTGATAATGCTAACCTGAGAGCCAGTATCCCATAGGGCCTGGACAGGAGTATCATCTATTTCACAGTTCACAAGGCACTTTTTCCCAATGAGACTCAGTAACTTGCTGTTTTGTCTCATGGTAACACCGTCTACGTGAGTTGGCACTTCCTCAGCCATCTGGTAGAGTCTTTGGTTACTGCGGGTGGGTACCCTTTGCAAGGGGTCTTGGCTCACCCTTCCAGCCATGGCACTGATGGTGGTTTGAGAGCTTATTGCTTTGCTACCGACAGGAGTTGCACTTTGGGACACAGGGTTGGTTCTCGCACAGGTTACTGTCGGTCCCTTGACAGCAACCCTCTCCCGTTTAACTGGTTGGGACTGGTCATTTTACAGTACCTCGCTATATGTCCAGATTGACCACAATGAAAGCAATGGTCACAAGCAGTTCTCCGACCAGTTCTTTTACAAGATTGGCAACCTCTATTGCTCATGTCCATTGTTACCTGAGGCCCTCTAAATTCACAATCTCGCAGAGTTCTCGAACCTTGGAAAAGTGTTTTCATCTCTATCATCTCTTTTTGCATCTGGAGTATCAGCTTTTCCAGTTCAGCGTTGCTCTTTGAAAGCTGTTGGATGGTTGGGCTACTTGATCTTGTGTCAGCAGTCATTGTCAGGACATCTGGTTCCTGAGGACACTGTAAGACATTGGACTGACACTCTTTCCCTTTCATTGAATTGCTGGGCTGAGTTTTCTTTTGCTTCTGTTCCCTTTCCATCTCCATATTAGTGGCTTCATTTGTTTTCTCTATGAGCACCTCATCTGGAATTGACAGATCATCTAAATACTGCTTTAACTGGAACTTGATGTGGTCACTTCTCAGTCCAGTACCCACTGACCGTAGGAATTTCTTTTGTATCAGCTCAGCGCTGAAGTGTTCATCCGAACCTTCTCCTTGTGAGACAAACAACAGGCGGTCCTTCAATTCGATAGCTCTGAACAGGAAATTTTGAGGAGTTTCCTTACTATTCTGTGAGATGTTTATCAGTTGTTGGTACAGTTCGGAGGCATTTTCCTCCTTGTAATGGCTTTTTAGGATTCTCCTAAGTTGCACTAGGGTCAGTCCATTCTTCATTTCCAGCATACCTCTGAGACTTAGGCCGGGACTAATGGCTTTTACCACAGCTTCCACAATCTCGGACTCAGGATACCCTTTTTGTAGTCCCATGTCGATCTGGTGCATAAGGTTTGTATAGGACAACTTGTCTTTCTGTTCCTTTTCACCTATCTGACCAGCAATCTTAAAGTCCTTCCTGATTGTCACCTCTGGCAAGTTACCATGGTGAAGTCTCTGAGTAACTGGTATAGGTTCTTGTTTTGAATGGCTGTCATTTGAGTCCTGGCTTTTAGTACTCAGCTCTTTTATCTGATCCTCGATCATTCTGGACGTTTCCTGGAACTTCTCCTGCATAGTGTGGTATTGTCGTTTCAGATTGGCCAATTGCTGTTCTGGTTGGGGGTCTTTCTTACTGGTGTTTGGTGCTTCAGCATTGTCCCTCTTCTTCTCTAGCTCACTGACGAATATCTTAGTTGCTTGGAGAAATTGTGTCACCGCTTCTTCACTTTCAGTCTCGACCAGTTCATCTATTACCCCATTGACTATCCGCATGTAGTGGCGCCGGGTTTTTCCTTTCGCCATACTTGCTTCGGAGGCCTTGATAAACTGGCAAGTCTCTATGAGATCACTGACTGTCATGTGAATCAGATGCCCACTGATTTCGTCTTGCAACTTTTCTATATCCATCTGTGTGCGATTCCTGTGCAGCAACGGTTAATAATCAAATCTTCTCTCAGCTTCGCCACGGACAGCGTAACCGCTCTCTTCCACTTCCGTGACCTTTGCGTTTCCTTCACCCGGTCCCTGTTCGGGCGCCAATTTTGTTGCACATATGCTGAAAGTATGGTCAATAATTCCAATGTGCGAAGGGATCGGACCGGGTGAAATTAGAATTATTTTTATTGAGAAGTTTCTGCAAATACAAGGACATCAGTGAGGTGACTTTTTATTCTGAAGGACAGGAACTGCTATTCTGTCCATACATACTACAGTATTACATAACTATATATATATTAATATCAACATTCTGATATACAGGAATAACGTCCTCATAGAAAATAACAACCAATTAAACATGTGCTGAAATGTTGTTACTCCTTCTGCATCACAGGGGTCTCATAAAACAATCTAATATCAGATATAAACACATAACACTATCATAACCCCATTCCTGGTACACTGTAGTCATGTTGCGACAGTGTGACCCACTAACATTTGTGCAGTCTGTTATTCAATCACACAGTAGTGACAGGAGCCTCTACTGATCACAGGGATGTAAATTAAATCGACTTTGCCCTGTTTATAACCCTAAATATACTCCCTCTTACCTGCAAATACAAGGACATCAGTGAGGTGACTTTTTATTCTGAAGGACAGGAACTGCTATTCTGTTCCCCCAGGAACAAAACGTCGAACTTTTTAGTTCCTCCCATGCCTTGCTTGCAGTTGTGCTTTGTGCTGCCATCTACTGGTAAATTAATAGAAATGCCATAAAACAGAAATGTATTATTTTTTAATGGGGTACCTGACATCCCTTACACTGGCATGTGACAGCGGAGGATATCAGGTCCCTTCCTAGGAGACTCCTGGGTGAGAAGATCGTGGGTACTGTCTTTTATGCGCCACTGGCCTTAAGGGATTGCCCGGGTCATATTATGAGGGAGGGTTTACGTTTGATAAATTTTGAGTAGATTCCCTTGAAGTTTAGGGACCAGGCCTGGCTCGCTTTCCACGGTTGGCTTTCTGTGAGGGGGAATGCGAAGTGCCGCTCTTTGGACAACCGTGGGTGTTGGAGAGTGGAGTATCAGGGTGAAGTGGAAGCCATGGACCACTTCTTGCTTCAGTGCCCTTTCAATGTAGAAGTCTATAAAAAGGTGGGGAGGGCTCTGAGTATTCCTTTCTTGCCTAGCATGTCTTATGCTGAGTGGGTAAATGGAGCTTTGCAGAATTGCAAGGAATTTGATTTGGAAACTCTTTTTCTAGTCAGCTTAGTCTGATATTAGGTAGGGAAAATTCGGGGTCTCGAGAAAGACAGATGGTGGCAAAGGGTCTGTATAAAAGCGTGGAGGACTATCAGGCGAGTCGCTGCTGTTTGTTGATCTCTGGGTGTTGGGTTCTTTCCCTGTTTTTTCTCTGGATACTCACTTAGATTCTGAAGCATGAAGATCCTTTTGAAGAAAGGCTTCCTACACATGATAATCTATGTTTCTTGGTCTGAATGGTAATAAAGTTTGAATAATGATGTGAAGAATGTTAAAGATGGCCGTGCTAGTTACCAAAAAAAACCCCTTTTGTTCATATATTCTAGGTTGAAGTAAGCCTTAATTATTATGTTTAGTCATGGCAACTCAATATTGAGCCCTACAGACTAAGACTGGGATGCCATTAAAGTTCACATGCGTGTAAAGGCAGGAGTCCCAATACTTTTGGTAATATAGTGTATATAGATTTGGCCGCTGCTTAACCTTCTCCCAGCAAACTCATTAAAAGAGAAGTATGTTTTTTTTTTCTTCTTTCAAAGAAATCATACTTTTTAGGTGAATGCAGCATTGGTCTCCTGCCGACTCTAAGACTGAGAACTGAGCGATCAAACACTGAACTGATCACACAACTGAACTGAACACACGACTGAACTGAACACACGACTGATCATTCAGTTCTCAGTGCTCCATGAGCAGTCACCGATGTCTGCTCTGCTCCTCCCTCCCCCCCCCACATTCACTGGGTGGGAGCTGCTGGCTTAGGCTCTCACCAGCTCACTGATAGGCTGAGCCAGCTGCTGGTCCAGGCTCCTGGGTGGATTCCTGACCACATGGTTACAATCTTTCTCCAGCCTGGACCAGCTCTGTGGCATCATCTGACAGTGGGCTTTAGCTGAAAATGAGTAACAGTAGTGCAGAACGAATTGTGGTCCATAGGAGAAGTACAGCCAACCGAACTTTCCCCATACTTCTCCTTTAACAACTGTATGACTAGAAGACCTGCCAGTAACTTCTATTTATGAATAGCACACAGACCCCTCCATACGTCCATATTTCAATTACTGCCAATTTAAACTGTATCTTTTATTCTTTGTAAATATCACTTTGCTGTAGCGCATCCTACAACTAGAATGAAAATAAACATTTGCATTTTGTCCCCCTAAATGTATACCAGATCCTCTGATTCTGATGTGGATTTTTGGAGGTACATCACTTAATACTGACCTCTGAACTCTGCATCACTTAATACTGACCCCTGAACTCTGCATCACTTAATACTGACCTCTGAACTCTGCATCACTTAATACTGACCTCTGAACTCTGCATCACTTAATACTGACCCCTGAACTCTGCATCACTTAACTGGTTGCCGACCGCCGCACGACTATATACTGCGGCGGTCAGCCCCGGCCAGGCAGAGTGACGTATCGGTACGTCACTCGCCTGTCACTGACTTGCGAGCCTATCGCGGGCGGGCGCGCGCCCGCCGAGGCGCGCGCCCGCCGCGGCTCGTTCACAGACAAGTCAGTGCGTGTGACCGGCGGACTCGATGTCCGCCAGTCACACTGCGATCGCTCCTGTGAAGGGAGAAAGACAGAGCAGCTTGTGTAAACAAGCTGCCTGTCAGTTCTCCCTGTGTAAAAGTGAAGATCTGTCCGTTCTACTATGTAGAACGGTTGATCTTTGCTTTTACACCAATAGGAATGTCCATGCACAGTTAGAATCACGCCCCTAGGACACACTTAACCCCTCCCTGTCCAATAAAGTTAACCCCTTCCCTGCCAGTGTCATTTTTGCAGTAACAGTGCATATGTATAGCACTGATTACTGCAGTAATGTCACTGGTACCACCAAAAGTGTCAAAAATGTCAGTCAAGGGTCCGATCTGTCCGCCGCAATGTCGCAGTACCGAAAAAAAATCGCAGATCGCCGCCATTACGCGTTAAAAAAAAAAAACACCAAAAATGACAGAAATCTTTCCCTTTGTTTGTAAACGCGATAACTTTTGCGCAAACCAATCAAAATACGCTTTTTGCGATTTTTTTTACCAAACATAGGTAGCATAAAACAAATTGGCCGAAAAATTTTAAAAAATTTTGATTTTTACTTTTTTTTTTGGGGAATTTCATATAAAAAAATGTGAAAAATATTGTTATTTTTGCAAAATTTACGCTCTTTTTTTGTTTATAGCTCGTGATCAAAAAATCGCACAGGTGATCAAATACCACCAAAAGAAAGCTCTGTTTGTGGGAAAAAAAGGACGTCAAATTCGTTTAGGTACAGCGTCGCACGACCGCGCAATTGTCCGTTAAAGTGACGCAGTAAAAAAATCGCAAAAAAACCCCTGGTCCTTTAGCAGCCAAATCCTCCGGGGCTTAAGTGGTTAATACTGACCTCTGAACTCTGCATCACTTAATACTGACCTCTGAATTCTCTGTCACTTGGTAATGAACACTGAACTCCACCTCACTTACTACTGACCTTACTATTGACCCTTGGCTTCTGCATAACTTACTTCTGAACCCTAAACTATGCATTACTACTGATAGTACTTCTACTGTATATACAATGTTTGGCTAATACCCAATGGGTAATGGTTTGGGACCTACCTGAATGCCCTGAATGCTCAAAATTGGGGACAGTTGGGAGCTAGCTATACCTGCTGGAGATCCTGGCCAACATTTTCAGGTGTACTGATGGTGTTCAAATTTCAAACTGCAGAATCCGTGATTAAAGGTTAACGGCAGATCTGCGATCAGGAAGGAAACCTCTTCATTCCCGATGAAAGGTTTGGGTAAGGCCTCCCGAGGTATCTCTAATATAGCAAAAAAAGAGCTGGGGAGGCACACCCTGAACATTTCTAAAGCTGGTGCAGCTATGAACCAAGCAACATGCATATTTACAGAGAATAGCGCACACATGCAAAATAAATTACTATCAAATATAAAGGCAATCAATAAATAAAAATGGGGATTTGGTCCCACCATATGGCCATATTGTGCTCAAGCCCACCACTACATCAAAGTTCTCCATTGTCAGTGGGTCCTATCCATAAAAAGAAGGATGAATCCAGCCTCTCTAAACCATTGGAGATACTTACTTCTTACTGGGAGAGATGTGCAACTCTATCAGTGTCCACTAGCAAGTAGATATAGGAGGAGACCCTTGTAGTGCAGTTGCACATCTCTCCCAGTAAGGAGTAAGTATCTCCAATGGTTTAGAGAGGCTGGATTCATCCTACTGGGGTTAAAAAGCCAAGCTTTTTAACCCAATCCTCTTAAGCAGGTAGCGCCACATACCAACACTCTTTTCTATTTTATCATTTCCTGTACCCCTGGATTTCCAAGGGTAGGTTGGTGGCAGCTCACACCTGTAGAATACATTTACACACACCATAGCGCTGGTCACCCCTGATTCCTTACGTGATTAATGAGGGATTCACATTGAGGGACACTCTTTTCTATTTTTTAATAAAGGATTTGTCAAAAACTGTCTCTTGTGTTTATTACTTTTTTACACTTTTTAGCAGTGGCGGCTGGTGCTCAAAATTTTTTTTTTTTGGGGGGGGGGGGGCGCAAAAAGAAAAATGTAATAGGTATTGCTTCGCGGCAAAAAACGCAGTAAAAAAATTGCATGACTTTGAGGTCATGGTACAGGCATGGCACAGGTGATGGCATAGGCATGGCACATGTGATGGTATAGGCATGGCACAGGTGATGGCACAGGTGATGGCATAGGCATGGCACAGGTGATGGCATAGTCATGGCACAGGTGATGGCACAGGCATGGCACAGGTGATGGCACAGGTGATGGCATAGGCATGGCACAGGTGATGGCACAGGTGATGGCACAGGCATGGCACAGGCATGGCACAGGTGATGGCATAGGCATGGCACAGGTGATGGCATAGGTGATGGCATAGGCATGGCACAGGTGATGGCATAGGCATGGCACAGGTGATGGCACAGGCATGGCATATGTGATGGTATAGGAATGGCACAGGTGATGGCACAGGTGATGGCATAGGCATGGCACAGGTGATGGCATAGGTGATGGCATAGGCATGGCACAGGTGATGGCATAGGCATGGCACAGGTGATGGCATAGGCATGGCACAGGTGATGGCACAGGCATGGCACAGGTGATGGCATTGGCATGGCACAGGTGATGGCATAGGCATGGCACAGGTGACGGCACAGGTGATGGCACAGGTGACGGCACAGGTGATGGCACAGGCATGGCACAGGTGATGGCATAGGCATGGCACATGTGATGGCATAGGCATGGCACAGGTGATGGCACAGGTGATGGCACAGACATGGCACAGGTGATGGCATAAGCATGGCACAGGTGATGTCACAGGTGATGGCATAGGGATGGCACAGGTGATGGCACAGGTGATGGCATAGGCATGGCACAGGTGATGGCATAGGTGATGGCATAGGCATGGCACAGGTTATGGCATAGGCATGGCACAGGTGATGGCACAGGTGATGGCATAGGCATGGCACAGGTGATGACATAGGCATGGCACAGGTGATGGCATAGGGATGGCATAGGCATGGCACAGGTGATGGCACATGTGATGGCACAGGTGATGGCATAGGCATGGCACAGGTGATGGCACAGGTGATGGCATAGGCATGGCACAGGTGATGGCATAGGCATGGCACAGGTGATGGCATAGGTGATGGCATAGGCATGGTACAGGTGATGGCATAGGCATGGCACAGGTGATGGCATAGGCATGGCACAGGTGATGGCACAGGTGATGGCATAGGCATGGCACAGGTGATGGCATAGGCATGGCACAGGTGATGGCAAAGGCATGGCACAGGTGATGGCATAGGGATGGCACAGGTGATGGCATAGGCATGGCACAGGTGATGGTACAGGCCGGCTGCAATCACTTACCTTCTGACGGCGGTGGGATGGCGGGATTCCGGGAACTGAGATGAGCAGAGCGGACGTCCTCCTCTTCAGTCTTCTGTCTTCAGTTCCGGTCCGGGCGACGGGAAGGAGATGGGCGGTGACGGTGCGTGACTGACGCACGCACCGGCACCGCCCCCATTGCGAGTCAGCGATGTCCTGGATGATGATTGGTCCAGGCTGGAGACTGGACCAATCACAGCCAGGATATCACGAAGGTGGGGGTGGCGCTGCGCTTTTGGCTGCGCTCAGGTTACGCCCCCAGAAGGCAGCCAATCGGCGCCTCTTCTGGGTCGTAAACCCCACCCCCCTCCATATCCACCAGGCCGAGAGCATAGGCCTGCAAACCCAATTTTTTTTTTTTTTCAAAACTTTATTTTTTTTTGTCATTTTTTTTTTCAAAACTTTATTTTTTTGTCATTTTTTTTTTCAAAACTTTATTTTTTTTTGTCATTTTTTTTTCTATTTTTTTTTTCTTCTTTTTTTTTAGGGGGGGCGGCGCTCCAGCGCCCCCTATGCACGGGCCGCCACTGCTTTTTAGGTGAAAGGGTAGGGGTACTATGTACCCGATACCCATTCACACAGGGGGACAGGGATCTGGGGCCCCCCTTGTTTAAGGGGGCTTCCAGATTCTGATAAGCCCCCCACCCACAGACCCCCACAACCACAGCCCAGGGTTGTAGGGAAGAGACCCTTGTCCCCATCAACATTAGAACAAGGTGTTTTGGGGTTGGAAGCAATACAAAAATTTATCCCCCAGGGCAGTACCCTGGCCCCCATACCCTTTTTATGGCCAATAAGTTGCATGTAAGCCTTCAAAATGGGAACTTTGATCTTTCAAGTTTCGGTCCGGCCAGAACATCCGAACTTCCCGAAAGTTCGGCCCGGATTTCAGAACCCCATTGAAATCAATGGGACCCGAACTTCGGTAATCAAAAAACACCATTTTGAAGCCCTAAAACCCAATAAATGCCCCTAAAAAGTGCCTAGGGTTCTGGGTCATACCCCAGGGACTATTAATCACACAAAAAAAAGTTCTTAAAAAGTGTAATTTTTGATAGAGAGCCAATTATTGAAAAAAAATAAAAATAAAAAAAATAAAAATTTCTTTGGATTTAGTATCTGGGGGGTCTAAAAAGTGTACCTGTGAAGTTTCAGCTCTGTAGCATGTCCAGAACCAGGAAAAAAAAAGATTGTTTGTATTTTGTCACTTATAGAACAGGTTAGTGGCTTCTCGCTTTTCACACCTTGCCGGTTTAGTAGCAAGCGTTTTTTGGGGCATTTTTTGGGTTCTTTGGAGGCAGGAAAAACATCTGAACTTCTGTATAGGGGTATATACACACACACACTTATATGTATTTCACACTTAGACATATATAGGTGTGATAGGAGCATAACTATATTGGTGTTAATTATTTCATTAGCTCAAGTAGTTTTTTCTGCTACTATCACACCTATATATGTCTAGGTGTGTATATACATATAAGTATGTGTGTATATATACCACTATACACAAGTTCAGATGTTTTGCCTGCCTCCAAAGAACCCAAAAAAAATGCCCAAAAAAACCCTAGCGTCAAAAAAAACCGCCCAGGTGTGTTGTTGCAGGCATTTTTTTGGGTTCTTTGGAGGCAGGCAAAACATCTGAACTTGTGTATAGTGGTATATATACACACACACTTATATGTATATATACACCTAGACTTATATAGGTGTGATAGTAGCAGAAATATATGCTTGCGCTAATGAAATATTTTACACTAATTACGCTCCTATAACACCTATCTATGTCTAAGTGTAAAATACATATAAGTATGTGTGTATATATACCACTATACACAAGTTCAGATGTTTTGCCTGCCTCCAAAAACCCCAAAAAAATGCCTGCAACAACACACCTGTGCGTTTTTTTTTTTTTTGACGCTAGTGTTTTTTTGGGCATTTTTGGGGTTCTTTGGAGGCAGGCAAAACATCTGAACTTGTGTATAGTGGTATATATACACACATACTTATATGTATATATACACCTAGACATATATAGGTGTGAAAGGAGCAGAAAAAACTACTTGCGCTAATTAAATAATTAACACCAATATAGTTACGCTCCTATCACACCTATATATGTCTAAGTGTAATATACATATAAGTATGTGTGTATATATACCACTATACACAAGTTCAGATGTTTTGCCTGCCTCCAAAGAACCCAAAAAAATGCCCAAAAAAACGCCTGCTACTAAACCGGCAAGGTGTGAAAAGCGAGAAGCCACTAACCTGTTCTAAAACTGACCTAATACAAACAATCTTTTTGTTTTATGGTTCTGGTCATGCTACAGAGCTGAAACTTCACAGGTACACTTTTTAGACCCCCCAGATACTAAATCCAAAGAATTTTTTTTTTTTTAATTTTTTTTTTAATTTTTCCAATAATTGTCTCTCTATCAAAAATGACACTTTTTAAGAACTTTTTTGTGTGATTTTGTGTCTGGGGGTTCTAAAAGGTGTACCTGTGAAGTTTCAGCTCTGTAGCATGTCCAGAACCATAAAAAAAAAGATTGTTTGTATTAGGTCAGTTATAGAACAGGTTAGTGGCTTCTCGCTTTTCACACATTGCCGGTTTAGTAGCAGGCGTTTTTTTGGGCATTTTTTTGGGTTCTTTGGAGGCAGGCAAAACATCTGAACTTGTGTATAGTGGTATATATACACACATACTTATATGTATATTACACTTAGACATATATAGGTGTGATAGGAGCGTAACTATATTGGTGTTAATTATTTCATTAGCGCAAGTAGTTTTTTCTGCTCCTTTCACACCTATATATATCTAGGTGTATATATACATACATGGGTGTGTATATATACCCCCTATACACATGTTCAGATGTCATGCCTGACTCCAAACATGTGCTCAAAAGATCCCTATGGACGCCTGCAGCCAAAAAGAATGCTGACGGGGGCGAAGCCATATTACTGCAGCGAAAGTGACACAAGAGAAACTAGCTTTTCTCTATAGCGGTCACCCTGATATGGAAGGGTTTTGTCACCCTGCCATAGCAGTCACTGTCAGTTAACCAGGCCCGGACTGGGACAAAAAATAGGCCCGGGCATTTTAGACTGAGCAGCCTTTTTTTTTTTATTTAAACCAAATTACAAATAATGACAGCTACCAGTTTCTCAATGTCTTTTAGTTCTATTTAGCCTGCTACAGTCACTGCTCACTGATTGCTATAGGTTACTGCACATTTTTAGCACTAACCCATTGGTGGCTGGGGAGGGGGGAGGTGTAATCAGTGGCAGTACTGAGGGGGGGGGTGAATTGAGTGGCAGTTCTGGGGGGGAGGAATGAGTGGCAGTTCTGAGGGAGGGGGGTTAAGAATTAAGTGGCAGTGCTGGGGAGGGGGGATGGAATCAGTGGCAGTGCTCTGGGGATGGAATCAGTGGCAGTGCTTGGGGGATGGGGTCAGTGGCAGAACTGGGGGGGGGGGTGTAATGAATGTCAGGGGAGATTGGATGTGATCAGTGTGGAATAAATGACAGTGTGGGGGGATAGAATGAGTGACAGTACGAGAGGAGGGTGAGATGACTGGTAGTGCTGGTTGGTTGTTGGGATGAGTGGCAGTGCTGAGGGGGATGAGATCAGTGGCAGTACTGGGGGGATGGAATTAGTGGCAGTGTTGGGGGGGGGGGGTTGGAATAAATGGCAGTGCTGGGGGGAGATTGGATGGGATCAGTGGCAGTGTGGAGGGATGGTGGGATCAGTGGCAGTGCAGGGGGGATAGGATGAGTGACAATACGTGGAAGGTGGAATCAGTGGCTGTGCGGGAGGACAAGATGAGTGGCGGTGCTTGGGGGAATTGAATGGGATCAGTGGCAGTGCTTGGGGAGTGGGATGAGTGGCAGCGTGAAGGGAGGGGATGAGAGGAGTGGCAGCGTGGAGGGAGGGGATGGGAGGAGTGGTAGCGTGGAGGGAGGGGATGGGAAGAGTGGCAGCGTGGAGCGAGGGGGAGGAGTTGCAGCGTGGAGGGGAGGGGAGGGTAGGGGATGGGAAGAGTGGCAGCGTGGAGCGAGGGGGAGGAGTTGCAGCGTGGAGGGAGGGGATGGGAGGGGATGGGAAGAGTGGCAGCGTGGAGCGAGGGGGAGGAGTTGCAGCGTGGAGGGGAGGGGATGGGAGGGGATGGGAAGAGTGGCAGCGTGGAGCGAGGGGGAGGAGTTGCAGCGTGGAGGGGAGGCAGTGTGGAGGGAGGCAGCATGGAAGGAGGGAGGAAAGGGGAGTAGTGTCAGTGTGGACAGAGGGGAGGAGTGGCAGCGTGGAGGGAGGCAGTATGGAGGGAGGGAGGAAAGGGGAGTAGTGTCAGTGTGGAGGGAGGGAGGGGAGGAGTGGCAGCATGGAGGGGATGGGATGAGTGGCAATGCTGGTGGTGGGTGGCATCAGTGGCCATGCTGGGTGGAGGGATGGGATCAGTGACAGTATTGGGGGGGGGTCAGTGGCAGTGCTGGGGGGATCAGATCAGTGACAGTGCTGGGGGAATCAGATCAGTGACAGTGTTGGGGGGGGGGGGATCGGACCAGTGACAGGTCTGGGAGGTAGGGATCGGATCAGTGACAGGTCTGGGAGGGAGGGATCGGATCAGTGACAGGGCTGGGGGGGGGGTCGGATCAGTGACAGGGCTGGGACCTGGGAGGGAGGGATCGGATCAGTGACAGGGCTGGGAGGGAGGGATCGGATCAGTGACAGGGCTGGGAGGGAGGGATCGGATCAGTGACAGGTCTGGGAGGGAGGGATCGGATCAGTGACAGGGCTGGGGGAGGGATCGGATCAGTGACAGGGCTGGGGGGAGGGATCGGATCAGTGACAGGGTTGGGGGGATCGGATCAGTGACAGGGCTGGCAGGGATCGGATCAGTGACAGATCTGGGAGGGAGGGATCGGATCAGTGACAGGGCTGGGGGGAGGGATCGGATCAGTGACAGGGTTGGGGGGGATCGGATCAGTGACAGATCTGGGAGGGAGGGATCGGATTAGTGACAGGGCTGTGGGGATCAGATCAGTGACAGGGCTGGGGGGGGATTGGATCAGTGACAGGGCTGGGGGGATCGGATCCGTGACAGGGCTGGGGGGGGGTTGGATCAGTGACAGGGCTGGGGGGATCGGATCAGTGACAGGGCTGGCAGGGATCGGATCAGTGACAGATCTGGGAGGGAGGGATCGGATTAGTGACAGGGCTGTGGGGATCAGATCAGTGACAGGGCTGGGGGGGGGGGATTGGATCAGTGACAGGGCTGGGGGATCGGATCAGTGACAGGGCTGGGGGGGTCGGATCAGTGACAGGGCTGGGGGGATCGGATCAGTGACAGGGCTGGGGGGGGATCGGATCAGTGACAGGGCTGGGGGAGGGATCGGATCAGTGACAGGGCTGGGGGGATCGGATCAGTGACAGGGCTGGGGGAGGGATCAGATCAGTGACAGGGCTGGGGGAGGGATCGGATCAGTGACAGGGCTGGGGGGATCGGATCAGTGACAGGGTTGGGGGGGTCGGATCAGTGACAGGGCTGGGGGGATCAGATCAGTGACAGGGCTGGGGGGATCGGATCAATGACAGGGCTGGGGGGGGTCGGATCAGTGACAGGGCTGGGGGGATCGGATCAGTGACAGGGCTGGGGGGGGGTCGGATCAGTGACAGGGCTGGGGGGATCAGATCAGTGACAGGGCTGGGGGGATCGGATCAGTGACAGGGCTGGGGGGGGTCGGATCAGTGACAGGGCTGGGGGGATCGGATCAGTGACAGGGCTGGGGGGGGGTCGGATCAGTGACAGGGCTGGGGGGGGATCAGATCAGTGACAGGGCTGGGGGGATCGGATCAGTGACAGGGCTGGGGGGGTCGGATCAGTGACAGGGCTGGGGGGATCGGATCAGTGACAGGGCTGGGGGGGGGTCGGATCAGTGACAGGGCTGGGGGGATCGGATCAGTGACAGGGCTGGGGGGGGGTCGGATCAGTGACAGGGCTGGGGGGATCAGATCAGTGACAGGGCTAGGGGGGGGGGTCGGATCAGTGACAGGGCTGGGGGGATTGGATCAGTGACAGGGCTGGGGGGGATCGGATCAGTGACAGTGCTGGGGGGATCGGATCAGTGACAGGGCTGGGGGAGGGATCGGATCAGTGACAGGGCTGGGGAGATCGGATCAGTGACAGGGCTGGGGGGGGTCGGATCAGTGACAGGGCTGGGGGGATCAGATCAGTGACAGGGCTGGGGGGGGGTCGGATCAGTGACAGGGCTGGGGGGATCGGATCAGTGACAGGGCTGGGGGGGGTCGGATCAGTGACAGGGCTGGGGGGGGGATCGGATCAGTTACAGGGCTAGGGGGGGGTCGGATCAGTGACAGGGCTGGGGGGATTGGATCAGTGACAGGGCTGGGGGGGGGGTTGGATCAGTGACAGGGCTGGGGGGGGATCGGATCAGTGACAGTGCTGGGGGGATCGGATCAGTGACAGTGCTGGGGGGATCGGATCAGTGACAGGGCTGGGGAGATTGGATCAGTGACAGGGCTGGGGGGGGTCGGATCAGTGACAGGGCTGGGGGGGGGGGGTCGGATCAGTGACAGGGCTGGGGGGGGGGTCGGATCAGTGACAGGGCTGGGGGGGGGATCGGATTAGTGACAGGGCTGGGGGGGATCGGATCAGTGACAGGGCTGTGGGAGGGATCAGATCAGTGACAGGGCTGGGGGAGGGATCGGATCAGTGACAGGGCTGGGGGGATCGGATCAGTGACAGGGCTGGGGGGATCGGATCAGTGACAGGGTTGGGGGGGGGGTCGGATCAGTGACAGGGCTGGGGGGGTTGGATCAGTGACAGGGCTGGGGGGTTGGATCAGTGACAGGGCTGGGGGGTTGGATCAGTGACAGGGCTGGGGGGGGGGTCGGATCAGTGACAGGGCTGGGGGGGGTCGGATCGGATCAGTGACAGGGCTGGGGGGTTGGATCAGTGACAGGGCTGGGGGGGGGTCGGATCAGTGACAGGGCTGGGGGGGGGGGGGATCGGATCAGTGACAGGGCTGGGGGGGGGGTCGGATCAGTGACAGGGCTAGGGGGATCGGATCAGTGACAGGGCTGGGGGGGGGATCGGATCAGTGACAGGGCTGGGGGGGATCGGATCAGTGACAGGGCTGTGGGAGGGATCAGATCAGTGACAGGGCTGGGGGAGGGATCGGATGGGGGATCGGATCAGTGACAGGGTTGGGGGGGGGGTCGGATCAGTGACAGGGCTGGGGGGGGGTTGGATCAGTGACAGGGCTGGGGGGATCGGATCAGTGACAGGGCTGGGGGGATCGGATCAGTGACAGGGCTGGGGGGATCGGATCAGTGACAGGGCTGGGGGGATCGGATCAGTGACAGGGCTGGGGGGATCGGATCAGTGACAGGGCTGGGGGGATCGGATCAGTGACAGGGCTGGGGGGATCGGATCAGTGACAGGGCTGGGGGGATCGGATCAGTGACAGTATTCACTCGGGAATTCAATGTCCATTCTAGGATCTTGGGATCTTCAAGGCTGAGGCTCTAATGGCAACTTTACAGCTAAACAACTTCTTCTTCCCAACTTCCAAGATCCTAGTGAGCTTCAAAGTGGGACACAACGTTGTTGTAGAGGCCAATCTGTGTGACTGACTGTCAAAATAGGGATTCTTTTTTGCAGCTGGTGGCAATGTGGCAGAGTAGTCACTCACTTCACTTACCTTGCAGCCTGCAGGACAGGGCAGGCCTTGGGGTGGTGCGCGCCAGGGCTGCAGACAGAGGCAGACTGAGTGACACTGTTCTTCCTTCCCGCCATCAAGCACTGCAGAACTCAGAAGGGGTCCCCTCTAGCTCCACCCCCTTCCTTCACAGACAGTCACGATTCTCACGACGAGTCACCTTCTGACCTGACCCCTTGTTTCCAATTCCACGGTGGTACGGTCCACCCCTCCTGACTGAGCTGCCTAGAGAAGGCTGGATGGCTGCGGAGCCGGCCGCAGTGAGCGGCGCTGGGCTCAGCATCAGCCCGGCTGCTCAGTGGGGAGTGGACTGTCACTGGGACATACCCGGCCGGCAGGGGAGGACTGGGCTGGGGGGCAGGGGGGCGATTGCCCCCTGGGCCGGTCTGATGCCCCGTAAAAAGGCTGCACCACTTCTGCCAGACATGCTTAAAGGATTTCTGGTGAAGAAAAGTAAAAAATTGCTTCTGCTGACTTACTGAGTGCGGGTTGAAGACAAGGACAAAGCGCACGCCTCCCCCTCCCAGCATGGAAGGTGTAAACTGTGTCTGAGCAGAGGCCAGTTCCATGCCCCACTGGAGACCCAACTGAGCTGTCCCTGCTCCCCCCAACTGCCCCCTGCTGGTCAGGTCAGGAACCCGGTTTAGGTCTGTGAGTAGAGAGTACCTGGAGCAGAGCTTCAGCCTTGAATGGGGGCCGGGAAGCAGCCGGAAAGAGGGAGAGTGGGAGAGGGGGGCGAGCTGCTGCACCATGGGCCTCTGGTTTGTACTTACCCCCTGGGCCAAAAGTTGTCAGTCAGCCCCTGCCGGCTGGCCAGAACAATATGCGGCCGCGGCCCTCTCCGCGGAATCGGCCGCGGAGAGGCCAGCGGCCGGCAGCAAGTGATCGGTCACGGAAGTGAGAGTGACATGCGGTGCGGGCGGCCCACCGGGCATATGCCCGGTCTGCCCAATGGTCAGTCCGGCCCTGCAGTTAACCCTACACTACACTACGGTCCCCTTACACTTAACACTTTCCCTACAGAAACTGAATAAATTAAAGCTAACTATAGTGAAAAAGAGCACTCTAACTACACTAGATATCCCTTTCCTCACACTAAAATTGCTAAATGACACTTTGTAACACTTTGTAACAGAAGTAACAGAACAGCATTCCACTCTCTTCCATGTCCCGTATAAGAATGCTAGGAATTTGGCGGGGGCTATCTTATATACTGGGGGGCGTATTCACTAATGATTGGTCTATGGACCCCCTAGTCACTCCAATCACATTCCTAGCATTCTCCTGCCCCCTCAATTGGCTTTTGCTAATGGTTCTGGTCCAATCATGGGCTTTTAAAGTCCATTTCCTGTCCCATTGCATTTTGGTCGGTTCTGGTTGCCGAATTCCGAACTTTTTGGGCAAAAAGTTCTAAATTCGGCCGAACCTTGAACAGCCAATGTTCGGGTCGAACCGATGGTCGACCCGAACCGTTCGATCATCCCTAGTGTTCAGCCCAACTCTAATCCTCTCTGTAGAATCTGTATCTGACCTCTCCTCCCAGATGTCATTCCCGTTTGGATAGCACGCTCTCTCCCGTTTCTTTTCTCTCCTTTTTTTCCTTCTTTCTTTTTAATGATTTACTTTCATGATTAGTTGGATTTTCTCATTCTTTGTCCTTTTTACAGCCCTGAACACCAAATAGTCTATATTCTTCTTCCTGGTGTATAGCCAGGACTCTACCGTTACCTCACTGACTATACGGCATTGGCCCTGTGCCTGGAAGACTCTTCTTCAGAACTGATTGCGTCCTCCTATGTCCTCATTTTCCAGCAAACTGTTGATAATTGCTGCATTACTTTGTAATAGAATTTTCACTCACAATGTTCTTCACAGGAGATGAGATGTTTATATTGGACTTGAACTGTCTCATTTTTTTACTTGAGTGTCGCACTGCATTTTACTTTGTCATAATTTGTGAAACCTTTCTAATAAAATTACATTAAAAGTGGATGTAGTCCCTCACGTATCCCCAGTGAAGTGACCGGCCCCAGATGATACACAGAGATGAAACAAATCTCCCTACATAAGTTTTACATGTACGTATATATCTGCTGTCTTCAGCTCCCTATATTCTTTAGAAAGTGCACATCATGTTAGAAATGTTCTCCTCCTGTTCAGCATTGGGAGTGTAGTCTTGGCATACACTGTGTGACAGCTGATTGAAGGAAAAGGCGAATGTGCTGTGAGTAGACCAGCTCTCTGCTAATCTTTTTAAAGCACCCACCCCGACACAAAATTTAGCCTGTTTGTATCTCAGTTGACGGAGAACATGTCAGAAATTATCATGCTGATAACAGAAGAACAGAGCAGCAGAAACACACTTGTCTTGGGGCTTTGGAGAGAGATAAGAAAACACTGCAGATTCTGTATACGTTTTTAAGTCAAATTTCATGAATTAGGTCTACATCCACTTTAAATAAAGAATTTATACTCTTTAATTATATTGGGATTTTTAAGTGTCGGTTCACACTATGGCGATCCGACTTCGGGGGCGACTAGTGAAGTCACCGGGCACCGCGACTTCGGCGCGACTTGCACGGACTTCACATAATGGAAGTCAATGCAAGTCGCTCCAACTTCGGTCAAAAGTAGTGCAGGAACTATTATCTAAGTCAGAGCGAATTGAGTCGCTCCTATTAGAACGGTTCCCATAGCACTGAATGGACCGCGACTTGTCAGGCTGCCAAGTCGCCTGACAAGTCACGGTAGTGTGAGCCGGGACTAAAGGTACTGTACAATGTTAGGTGTGTTTGTTGTATAACTCAGTATTAGTGAAGTTCTACTCCTTGTGTTGTCTCCTTACCTTGTAATGATTGGTCACATGTTGTGTCTGCACTTTGTAGTGTCATGGCTGATGTATCCCCCTATATCCATGTATTCATTCATCTAGCTTTTCCCAATATGCCAGTTGGACAGACGACTTCCTGTTCTGTGTCACACAGCATCCAATCCATGCCTCATCATTTCTTCTGCGTTGTATTACAAATATGATAATAATAATGTGAATGTAGCACTACTTGGGAGCTGCTGGTTACGGATTACCCTGGGTTACCCATAGCAACAACATTACAATTTAGCATTTTAAAGTGCTTGGCTCGGTCAAGAAACAGTCTAGGGGTTTTGTTTTTTCGTAGTTTCATTTGAGAACTTGGATAGGAAAAGGGATGAGTGGGATATTCCAACTTGAATAAACTATTAGAGATGGCCTTGTGGTTCGCCCGGCGGTCGGTTCGCGGCGAATTTTGCTTGTTCGCTACCCGCCAATTTTGCGAACACATGGCGTTGTTCGCGGCGGCCATATTAGTTTACATTGGGGAGAACTTTGACCCATGACATAGCTGTCAGGTGGAACGGGACAGCCAATTGAAACATTTCAGCACATAGACAGTCCCCTACCTTATAAATAGACCAGAGCAGGCAACCATTTCACATTCTGCTTTTTGTCAGCGTAGGGAAAGGTTGGCTGTATGCATCAGAGAGATTGCCAGACACAAATAGCTCTGTTAAGATCCACAAAAGTCCTTTTCAGGGCTGGTATTTCGGTATAGGTCTACTACAGTCTCTTTTCAGTTTAGGGACAGGTATCCAGTCTGTGCTCCAGGGACAGAGAGAGATCGGCAGTGACATAAATCGCTCTGTTAATGTCCACAAAAGTCCTTTTCAGGGCTGGTATTGGTATAGGTGTACAGTTTCTGTTCAGTTTAGGGACATGTATCCAGTGTGCTTCAGGGACAGATCAGCGGTGACACAAATCGCTCTGTTAATGTCCACAAAAGTCATTTAAAGGGCTGAAATGTATTTGGTATAGATGTGCAGTGCACTATATAGGGGTGTAATCCACGGTATAATATACTTTGTAATATAGAAAGCATATTATAGTGGATTAGTATTGTGCACTGTGCAGCATTGTGACTGGTGTGGGGACTGAGCGGTGCTGCAGCAATACTGCAAATAGTGACAAAAACACTTTTAATGTATAATAACTGGTGTGATAGACCAGTGGCCCCCCAATACCACATATTGAAGTGGAGTGTTATCTGAGTATACTTTTACAAGTGTATTTGTGTCTTGCAACAATATTGCATCTTTTGCTGTGTTAACTCACACAGTGCCAAACTCACTGGCCAATTTTTTGAACAACTAGTGTGATAGACCAGTGGCCCCCAATACCACATATTGAAGTGGGGTGTTATTTAACAGTATACTTTTCTAAGAACAAAATCTAGAGAAAAAGTAGGGGTTTCAAGGCCAGTAGGGAGAAGGAAGACCAGAAAACAAACACATGAAAATTCATCCATTTATTAGTATATCTAAAAGAGTTTTGTTTACAGATGAGGGATATAAAGAAAGAAAAAAGGAGACATCCCTCATATATTCACCAATATATTAAAAACAGCAGCACAGAAATATATTCCTATTAAGGGAACAATACATGCTTCAAGCTGATGTTGATGAAAGAAGTCCCAATGAGCTCATTGGGACCCTCAAACCGAATATCACCAAAGACTTCTTGCATCAACATCAGCATTGAAATTCCTCATGACAGGCCACAAATATCCGCCAGTCTGCCATCCACCCATAACAATTCCTGGTCCTTGTCTTCGCTAAATACAGCGGCATAAAAGGCATTTCATGTCCATTGAATGCCTAATTTTTGGGGCCTTTCATGGTCGACAATTATTTTTTCTGTCAATGCCTAATGAACCTTCAGCCACAGAATACTACGTTCTTAGCTGTCAGGTAAACTCACGTGGGCTAATTTTTGGGGCCTATAGTGGCCAACACTTACTTCTGTATCCTGTGAATGCCTAATGAATCTTCAGCCGCAGAATACTACGTTCTTAGCTGTCAGGTAAACCCATGTGGGCTAATTTTTGGGGCCTATAGTGGCCAACACTTACTTCTGTATCCTGTGAATGCCTAATGTACCTCCAGCCACCAAATACTACATTCTTAGCTGTCAGGTAAACCCATGTGGGCTAATTTTTGGGGCCTATAGTGGCCAACACTTACTTCTGTACCCCTGTGAATGCCTAATGAACCTTCAGCCACAGAATACTACGTTCTTAGCTGTCAGGTAAACCCACGTGGGCTAATTTTTGGGGCCTATAGTGGCTGACACTTCTGTATCCTGTGAATGCCTAATGTACCTCCAGGCACCAAATACTACATTCTTAGCTGTCAGGTAAACCTATGTGGGCTATTTTTTGGGGCCTATAGTGGCCGACACTTACTTCTGTATCCTGTGAATGCCTAATGTACCTCCAGCCAACAAATACAACATTCTTAGCTGTCAGGTAAACCCATGTGGACTAATTTTTGGGCCCTGGAATGGCCGATCCTTACTTCTGTATCCTGTGAATGCCTAATGTACCTTCAGCCACAGAATACAACGTTCTTAGCTGTCAGGTAAACGCATGTGGGCTAATTTTTGGGGCCTGGAATGGGTGACAGTTACTTCTGTATCCTGTGAATGCCTAATATTTCAGACTGAAATTGAAAATCAATGGTCTGTAAACATTCCGTCAAATTGTGGAATGGATGCGGACCCATTTCACAGATGTGTGAATGGACCCTATATGTATTTGACATTTATTTACCGGCTGCTGTCAGTTCTGGCTGATTTATGAAAAAAAAAAAACATTTGCTGTAAAAAAAAAAGCTTCTCCAATTGCAATACTTCTGTTATGACATTATCCATGTGCTGGGACTGTTTGTGCACAGCTAGTAAGTCTTTTGTGGCTGCAAATATGACCTAAAGGTTTTTAAAGTTTGCCTCCCATTAAAGTCAATGGGGCCCGCCGTGAACTTGTGGTTCGCGGACATTTTAGAAAATTCACGGCTGACGTTTGCGAACCGCCCCGGCCGATGTTCGTCCATCACTACTGGTAAAGTTATACAGTAAACCAGCTTCAACCGCCGCCTTATAAAATGTCCAGCAGTTCCAGATATGGGAGACTTTGTCCCAGTCCCAAAATATATGTGAAAAGGAACCTGGGGAGGGGCATCCTCTAAAGCAGTTCTGTGGGACAGAGGGGAAAATGGCATGTAGATTTGTAGGAGTGAAGTACCATCTCTTGAATAGTTTGATTGCTGTATCCCTGATAGTGATCTAGTACATTTACGAAGATTGGTGACCACTTCATCCCAATCCTCCTTGGAGAAGGAAATATTACACTCTGATTCCCACTATAACATATATGGTTGTTTTGCTGGTGAGTTCGTAGCCACAAGGTTAATATATATTTCTGATATGAGGCCTTGCCCCCTAGGGAATTTGAGGCAAATTGTCTCATAAAAAGTGGACTTTTCAAACATTATAATAGAGTATTGTGAGGAATAAAAGTGTCTAATTTGCAAGAAGTTTCTGTGTTGTTCTTGTGGTATTTGATACATGTAGTGTAGATCTGAGAACGACATAAAGGAAGAGTTCCTGGTAAATTTATGGAGGGAGGTAAGATCATAATCCTTCCACCATGAAAAGGCGTCTGCCCTGTACAAGCCCAAGGGGAGTTGGGGTCTCCCAGAAATTAAGCTTGTGGTGGGGAATCAAAGATTAGTCTGAATTTCATTTTATATAATCTCCAGAGTTGCAATGAGTGCAAAACCAAGTGATTCAGGTGTGAAATTTTGGACGGCTGGATTCCCTTGGACCAAAGAAGACCCGAAAGTGAATAAGGGGCCTTTGCCTCGGAAATTTCAGGCGTTCAGATAAAACTTACATTAGCTGATTGAGAGCTATGACATTAGCTATGACATTCTTTGATAATAAATGGAATCCTTGGTTTAACCGCTTGCCGACCGTCGAACGACTATTTATGGCGGCGGTCAGCCCCGTACAGGCAAAGTGACGTAGGACTACGTCGCTAGCCTGTGAGCCTGTAGGGGGCGAGCGCGCACCGCCAGAGGCGCGCTCCCACCCCTGCTCGTTCCCTAACAAGTCCGCGCGTGTGACCGGCGGACCCAATGTCTGCCAATCACTCGCGATCTCCCCGTGGAGAGGGAGAAAGGCAGGAGGCTGATGTAAACAAAGCCGCCTGTCATTCTCCATGATCTAACTGCAGAGATCATACGATCCTGTAGGATCGTATGTCTCTGTGGTTACATCACTAGCCACACCCCTTTACAGTAAGAAGCACGCCCCTAGGGACACACTTAACCCCTGCATCACCAATAAAGTTAACCCCTTCCCTGCCAGTGTCATTTTTACAGTAACAGTGCATATATATAGCACTGATTACTGTAGTAATGTCACTGGTACCCCCAAAAGTGTCAAAAATGTCAGTCAAGGGTCCGATCTGTCCGCCGCAATGTCGAAGTCCCGCAAAAAAAAATCGCAGATCGCCGTTAAAAAAAAAAACAATAAAAATGACATAAATCTTTCCCTAAGGCCCCTTTCACACAGGCGGACCGTTCAGATCCGCCTGTCCGTTTTTTTGGGGGATCGGATGTCAGCAGAGACATGTCCGCTGACATCCGATCCGTCAAATCTGGACGGATGGAAACCCTATTTTCCATGCGTCCAGCGGATCGGATGGGATCGGATGAGAACGGACCAACGGTCCGTTCCCATCCGATTTCCCCCATAGAGATGCATGGGGAACTGACAGCTGTGTCTCCGCACACAGCGCGGAGACACAGCTGTCATCCTGCTGCTCAGCGGGGGATCAGCGGCTCGATACCCCGCTGAGAAAAACGGAATCCGTCTGACGGATGGATAGTGTGAAAGGAGCCTTAGTTAGGAAACGCAATAACTTTTTTGCAAACCAATCAAAATACACTTATTGCGATTTTTTTACCAAAAATATGTAGCAGAAAACAAATTGGCCTAAAATGTAAAAAAAATTTTGATTTTTACATTTTCTTTTGGGGAATTTCATATAAAAAAAATGTGAAAAATATTGTTATTTTTTCAAAATTTACACTCTTTTTCTGTTTATAGCGCAAAAAGTAAAAATCGCACAGGTGATCAAATACCACCAAAAGAAATCTCTGTTTGTGGAAAAAAAAGGATGTCAATTTCATTTGGATACAGCGTCGCACGACCGCGCAATTTTCCGTTAAATTCACGCAGTGCCGAATCGAAAAATAGGGCCTGGTCAGGAAGGGGGTAAAATCTTCCGGGTTGACCAATCAGATATTCTTTTCACCAACTTAAATAACTGAGGAAGTCTTACATCCTTTTTTCTTATAGAAAAAACATTCATATGTATAGAGGTTTTTTTTTTTTTTTTAAATACAATGCACCGTTATTTTTGATACTTCTTTAATATTGATGAATACTATGTCAATAACGTAGCTACATTTGTATAACTTTTCACGTTGAAATGCCTCACAGTGTCATTATGCTAAAATTGTATGTTGCACCTATGTTAATGCCTATCTATTTTTTTTTTTTTTTGTACCGTCTTTTTTTTACACCCTGAACAAAAGTTTGTAAACAAAAAAAATAAAATGTCCAGCAGTCCGGCTCTTCTAACTCTATAGCTGATATTCCCGTCTTTATAATCAGGCTCTCTCATAGAGATGTATGGAGGGATGTCATTGTAAGAAGAAAGGAGAATCCACATAACATAAATACATAAACACTCTATCAGTTTTATTTAATCACTTCTGGGCCGGAAGGTTTTACCCCCCTTAATGACCAGGCCATTTTTTGCAATTCGGCACTTCGTTACTTTAATGGACAATTGCGCGGTCATGCGATGCTGTACCCACATAAAATCGATGACCTTTTTTTTCACATAAAAAGAGCTTTCTTTTGGTGGTATTTGATCTCCTGTATTATTTTTATTTTTTTGCGCTATAAACAAATAAGACCGACGATCCTGGAAAAAAAAAAAAACAATATTTTTTACATTCTACTATAAAACATTCCCAAAATTTTTTTTAAATCAAATTTTTTCATCATTTTAGGCCAGTTTGTATTCTGCTACATATTTTTAGTAAAAAAAAAAAAAATCCCAATAAGCATATTTTGATTGGTTTGTGCAAAAGTTATCTTGTCTACAAACTAGGGGAAAGACTTATGTTATTTTTATTTATTTATTTATTTTTTACGAGTAATGGCGGCGTTCTGCGATTTTTAGTGGGACTGCAATGTTGCGGATGGCAGATCGGACCCCTAACTGACATTTTAACACTTTTGGGGGGGACCAGTGACATTACTACAGTAATAAGTGCCTATTATATGCACTGTCACTTTAATAATGGCACTGGCAGGGAAGGGGTTAACTCAGGGGATCATAGGGTTAAATGTGAGCCTAGGGGGTGTATTCTAACTGTGAGGAAGATGGGCTTATTGGATCAACACAGGGACCTGTGTTCCTAAATAGGAGGATCACAGGAGCCCTGGGAGGATAACTGACAGAATAACGATCTGCTGTGTTTACAATGGCAGACCACCATTCTGTCTTCCCGGTGGGTGAACGCGGGTGCCCGGTGGCAATCGTGGCCGCTGGCCACGCAGATCAGCTTTCCCTCTTGCGCATCGCCGCGCGCGCCCCCCATGCTCGCTCCTGCTCAGTGCCTCCACAGCTAGCAGCTTATATTTGTATACAAATTTCATATACAATATACAAATACTGTATTTGGGTACAGCGTCGCACGACCGCGCAATTATCCGTTAAAGTCACGCAGTGCCAAATCACAAAAAATGGCCTGGTCATTAAGGGGGTAAAACCTTCCGGTCCTTAAGTGGTTAATGTTTTACTTTAATAATGAGTTGGATTGTCTCATTCTTTGTCCTTGCTGTTTGCAGCCCTGAACACCAAGTAGTCCAAACTCTCCTTCCCGATGTAACCAGGACTCTACCGTTACATCACTGACTATACCGCATTGGCCCTCTGCCTGGAAGACTCTTCTTCAGAACTGATTGCGTCCTCCTATGTCCTCATTTTCCAGCAAACTGTTGAAAGTTTCTGCATTACTGAATGTTTTTTCCTTTGTAATAGAATTATCACTCACAATGTCCTTCACAGGAGATGAGGGGTTTTTATGTTGGACTTGAGGGGTCCCTTTTTTTACTTAAATGTTGTACTACATTTTACTTTATCATAAACTGTGAAAACTTTCTAATAAAAATATATTAAAAAAACAACTTCTAACCTTCAATTATCTTGTTGTGTTTGTTGTATAACTTGGTATTAGTGAAGTTCTATTCGCTGTGTTCTTTGTGTCCGGAGTCAACAGCAGGGATGGCCAACATAGCTCAGGAAACTGAGAGCGGACCATTTATTTGCAGTGAAACCAAAATCCGTCCAAACACAGCAAACATAAAGATATAAGTGAACCAAAAACCCAGAAACAAAATATCTAACTAACAACCTAACATAGTAGCAGAAAGCCTAACTATATACAATATATACAAAATGGGGAACACAAAAAAACATAGGAAAACTGGAGGTGCAGGGACCATATAGAAAGGGAGAACCAAAACTGGGATCAGAACAAGGGGGAGGGTTCCGGGTATAGGTACAAGGCAAAAAACATGATCCAGATCAGGAACAGGATAAACAGCAAGCAGTATCTGGCAGTAAGTTAAACAATGGAGCATAGGGGGAAATGTAGAGGGGAAACTAAATACCCTCCCAACAGCCAGCATCAGGGGGAAACTGATTACTGGCATCTAATGACTGCTGGGAGACAACCGCTGGTGGACATCAGAACTACAACTGACCTCTCTGGAAAGCACAGGGCCACCAGCAGGTGATTCAGGTCTTGACAGTTGCCCCCTTTAAGGAGTGGCCTCCAGATGCTCCATCGTGTCCCACCACAGGGGTCTGGAAGCAGACTGGGTACTCCACTGCTGGGGCTTTAAAGCTGGCTGGTTTCCCTGCTGGTCAGATCTCTGAGGAGGTGCAACACTAGGGGCTTACAATTCCTAAATGGCATTTGTCCCAACACTGGAATTCCAAAGGCAACCTGAAGGCTTAAAGTGGTTCTAAAGGTAGAATTAATGCATTTTATATATTAAGATAAAAAACCTTCTGTTTGCAGCAGCCCCTTTAATACTTACCTTGGCCCATCTGGATCCAGTGATGATGCACAAGAGACAGCACTGGGCGCCATTGTCTCCTGATGCTGTCAATCAAAGTCAGTGAGCCAATGAGGAGTCATTTTTTAAACAAAAAAATAGAGACTTTAGTATCACTTTAAAGGAGAAGTACAGGGAAAGCTTGTTTGGCTGTACATCTCCTATGGATCACAGGAGTGCAGTTCGTTCTGCATTCCTGTGACCCATTTATAGCAGAGAGCGGTTCAAAGTCCGCTCTTTGTTGATGTCACAGATGTTGGTCCAGGCACTGCATCATCATGACCATGGAGTCGGGATCCGCCAGGTGCCTGGACCAACACCTAAGCTTAGCCTCCCAGCGAGCCACTGAGAGTCTGAGCTGGCCGCTCCCCGCCCCTCCACAGCCCAGCACTCCAATAAGCGAGGAGGGGGCAGAGCAGAGTGCTTCTGTCTGACAGTCAGCAGCTTTCTGCTTGGGGAGCTGTCAGAACCGAGCGATCGGTGGTGTTCTATAGCTCGGTTCTCAGTGCAGAGGCACCGGAGGGCAGATGCCTCCTAGGTAAGTATGAATTTGGGGTAAACGCCAAACCCATACTTCTCTTTTAACACCAGAGTCCTTGGTCCATACAGGTACCCTGATGCCAGGGTGTCCCATCACAACCAGACCTTCCCCATCTAGATTGCTAGAAACTGCTCTGTATTTTAATTTCCACTCAGGTCTACTTAAGGTATAGGTTACCCAAACGGTGTCCCCTAATGTATCTGGAATTGCATTGATACCACCTAGGTCAGGATAAGGTTCAATGAAACTTGATCCTTCCAGAGAAGACCTCTACTGCTGGGACTTAAATAGTGGATGCAGCTCTCACATTCAATGTGGAAATTTGGACCTCCCAGCCTTGGCACAACAGGAGCAAATGGCTGATAAGGGATTTGGGACAGGCAACAATAGGGATCTTAAAACAAATAGGTAACCATTGCAAGCTACATGACAACAATGGAAATTCGGAAGCTTCAGATCCATCCATCCAGAGGCTTGTAGTGGATCACCAGAGGCAGGCTTGGCTGTGGAAAGCAGATCACTGAAGGCAGGTTTGACAGTGGACAGTGTATTACTAGAGGCAGGTTGTCATGTACCTAGTTGGAGGCCAGAGTGCTGAGAGGGTCAGGGCCGGCGCTACCGCTAGGCGAACAAGGCAGCTGCCTAGGGCACACTGCCGCCGCCTAGGGCGCAGCCATACCTCCCGCTCCCAAGCTTCCCTGATTCGCCGGGATCATTCCCAGCGAATCAGGGCTGAGTTCCGGAATGCTCATGGCGGTGCGGGCGGCTTGGTCCTGCCTTTGTCAGTGCAGAGCAGAGATGAGCACTGAACCCGCCCCTCCCCCTTCCTGTGTGTTTCCTGTGCACAGAGGAGAGGAGGCGGGACCAGCTCTCCACTCTCTGCAACAGCGCCACTCTGATCTGAGGTCTGTGATGTTTATAACTAATACTAACTTGCAAGGGGGGAATGTATGGAGCTAGGGGGTGTATGGTGCTAGGGGGGTGGAGATGGAGGGGTGTGTGAAGCTAGGGGGGGTGTATGGAGATGGAGGGGGTGTGTGAAGCTTGAGGGGAGGGGGTGTATGGAGATGGAGGGGTGTGTGAAGCTGGGGGGGAGGTGTATGGAGATGGAGGGGTGTGTAAAGCTGGGGGGGGGGGTTGTATGGAGATAGAAGGGTGTGTGAGGCTGGGGGGGGTGTATGGAGATGGAGGGGTGTGTGAAGCTGTGGGGGGGTGTATAGAGATGGAGGGGTGTGTGAAGCTGGGCAGGTTGTATGGAGATGGGGGGGGGGTGTATGTAAAATTCCTACCACCCCACCCAACCCCCTGACATCTTCACCCCCCCTGTCATCTTCCCACCATCCCACTGTAAGATTCTGGTACCTTTGGTACCCTTATTTTCCATTTTCCTTTCAATATTGCGTCCCACCTTTCTAGTTAGGTGGAATGTATACACCTTTAAGACGGATGACGTCATCGCTGAGCGCCGCTGAGCGGCTATTTCAATCGCCAGCGTTCTCTCTCACGTTGTTCGTTCAATGTGTGTCTACATGCTTACAAGCCTTGTCTTGCTGTCGGAACCTCCAGCTATTCGCCTTTACCTGGAACAGACCGGAACCTCGCTACTGATCCCGTATCTCACTACCGGATCACTCCCTCACTACTGGACCCCTCTACTTACTAAACCTTACTAGTGATAAGTACCCCACAGGGGAATCCTCCATAACTAACTTACACTATCATCTTCTGCACATTAAGGACTGTTACTATCTATGCATACTAATTCTACCATCTGCACTGTTACATAGATTGCTAGCTCTTGAGTCTACTACCATCTATCCTTGCACTGGGTTAGTCTATCCTGTATATGTCATCTGCTGTCCTTACCACCTGTTACCATACCTGATTACTAACCTATCTGCATTCTACCTATTACCATCTACTACTCTCCTGAACATTACTATCAAGTGCTTACCATTACTGTCACTGCTCACACCTGTCCCTTCAGCACATCACCTCCATACTATCATATACATCCTATCACTCCAGGAACATCTTATTGAGTGTGTGTATATCTGTATGCTGAAGCAGACAGGCCCACAGTGATGAGTCTGGAGAGTTGGATCTGGTATTCCAACACATCTCTACATGAGTGGAGATTCTGCAGCTGCAAATCCAGCTTACAATAAAAACGCAGGAGCGTTACAGATTGAACGAACCTTAAAAAAATGGATTCAGCAGAATTACCCACTCAAGTGACACAATTAACACAACAAGTAAATGCATTAATACTTGCTCTTACTGAAGTAAAAGAAGACAATCAGACTCTGAGACAGCAGGTAACCCGTCTTTCCCAGCTTACTGCTGCTCAGTCCCCTGAACCCAAAATAAACCCTCCTCTAGTGTTTACAGGTGATCGGAAAAAATTTTGTGAATTCAAAAACGCATGTCAATTGCTTTTTTTGCTAAAACCTCGTACTTACCGTACTGATCAAATTAAAGTCTGTACCGTCATCTCATACTTAACAGGTGATCCACGGGCCTGGGCAGACTCTCTCTTTGAGAAAAATGATCAGCTTCTCAACTCCTATCCTTTATTCCTAGCGGAACTCGCTAGTTTATATGATGACCCTAATAGGCAGAGTACTGCTGATATCCAATTGAGGGCTTTAAAACAGGGAAGGAGACCTGTAGAAGACTTTGTAGCAGAGTTCAAAAGATGGACCCTTGATTCAGGGTGGAATGATACATCTCTGCGAACTCAGTTCAGACTCGGGCTGTCAGAAGCCGTTAAAGACGAGCTCGCCCGAGCGGATTTACCTGGCACTTTGGATACCTTAATACAACTCAGTATCAACATTGACAGGCGACTGCGAGAAAGAAAGGCTGAGAAAATGGGAATGCCATTGTCTAGTCCTTCTCGGATTTCGGCCGTTGACCCTACTCCTATGGAGGTAGGAACCATACGCCCACCTTTATCAACTACTGAACGAGCCAGGAGAAGATCCAGAAATCTCTGCATGTACTGCGCATCCCCGGATCATTCGATAAGCGTCTGTCCCCTTGTCCGCAAAAAAGAGGGTGAGTGTTCACATGTCTTGCTAGGGGGATTAACGACTTCCTTTTCTAAATTCTATCTCTTTGTTCATTTAACATTACAGTGGGACCAGACTAGGATTACCACCAAGGCTATGATCGACACAGGATCTAGTGGGAACTATATCGATACACGTTTTGTTACCTTAAATAAAATACCTATTATTTCAAAACCTAAACCTGTTTCTGTTAGTTTCATTAACGGTATCCCGCTATCTTCTGGTCCAATCACCAATCAGACACAAGCACTCCTTGTCACTGCTAACGAGTCTCATATGGAGACCACCTCCTTTGATATACTATCTTCACCCCATTTTCCCATTATTTTGGGACTCCCCTGGTTACACACACATCAACCAATCATAGATTGGAAAAAACGGTCTTTAACTTTCTCTTCTCACTATTGTGAGATTACGTGTAACCTCCTATCTTATGGAAAGATCCTGTCTGTGGTGTCAGATGAGATTGCACCACTATGCTATCAAGATCTGTCCGAAGTATTCCTTGAGAAAAATGCTCAAGTGTTGCCTCCCCATAGGGATTATGATTGCACTATCGATCTACTCCCTAACAGCAAATTGCCTTTCGGTCATGTTTATCCTCTTTCACAGGATGAACGCTCTCATCTCAAGGAATACTTGGATGAGAATTTGACAAAAGGGTTCATCAGACCCTCTACTTCTTCCACAGCTGCAGGACTTTTCTTTGTCCGCAATAAGGATTTAAGTCTTAGGCCTATTATCGATTATAGGCAATTAAATACCATTACAATAAAGGATCGCTATCCTTTACCGCTCATCCCTGAACTCATTGAACAAGTGCGTGGGGCTACTTACTTCTCTAAATTGGACCTAAAAGGGGCATACAACCTAATCCGAATCCGTGACGGAGATGAGTGGAAAACAGCATTCAGAACCAGATACGGATTATTCGAATATCTTGTGATGCCATTCGGGTTGTGTAATGCTCCCTCAGCTTTTCAAAGGTTCATAAACGGCATCTTTAGAGACTTACTTGATGTCTGTGTTGTGGTATATCTGGACGATATACTTATCTATTCTCGATCTCTGTCTGAACATATAAAACATGTAAGACTTGTGTTATCCAGATTACTCGCACACAATCTATACGTGAAATTAAAAAAATGCCTATTTCATAAAGAAGAAATATTATTCCTAGGATACATCATATCCAAAACCGGAATCAAGATGGATATGAGCAAGATATCCTGTATTCTGGATTGGCCTATACCAACAACTCATAAGGCATTACAGCGATTCCTTGGATTTTCAAACTTCTATAGAAAGTTCATCAAGAACTTCTCTGCTATTGTGAGACCTCTCACACAACTTACAAGTATAAAGAAACCATTCAAATGGTCAGAAGAAGCAAATGGAGCTTTCCGCTTGTTAAAATCAAGCTTTACTTCTGCTCCCATACTACGCCATCCAGACCCATCCCTCCAATATATTCTGGAGGTAGATGCGTCAAATATGGCAGTAGGAGCAGTTCTCTCCCAACGACCAACAAATACTTCACCACTCCACCCAGTTGCTTTCTTCTCAAAATCACTAAGCAGCCCAGAGGTGAATTACCCAGTGGGTGAAAAGGAGTTGCTTGCCATAAAACTGGCACTGGAGAATTGGCGACATCTACTTGAAGGTACCCAATTACCAATACTCATATATACAGATCATAAAAACCTTCAATACCTCCAGACTAACAAAACTCTTTCCCACCGGCAGGTACGATGGTCATTATTCTTCCTAAGATTCAACTTCCTAGTGACCTATACGCCTGCAGACAAAAATAAAAAAGCGGATGCGCTATCACGATTAACCGAAGATAACTGCGCCGAAATCCCTTCTATTCCTATAATACCCTATGAATGTATTATTGGTGTTGTTCGTTCCCTGAAGGAAGAGATTTTGCACAGTATAGGATTGGATTCACCTCCACCACAACTAAGTACTGATGCAGAAGGCTTACTCTATTACCACAACAAACTCTACATACCCCCTACTATGCGCACCAAGATCTTGGAATTATCACATGATGTGCCCATGGCAGGACATATGGGTATGACGAAAACCCTTAATTTGCTTACCAGGCAGTTTTGGTGGCCTGATATGAAGACGTCTGTACAAAAATTTGTTTCTTCATGTGACATCTGTGCAAGGTCCAAAATTGACACTACAAAACCATCTGGTCTACTCTGCAGTCTACCAATACCCCAGGTCCCATGGGAAGTTGTGTCCTTAGACTTTATAGTAGAACTACCACCTTCCAAAGGATTTAATACCATTCTAGTGTCAGTGGACCATCTGACAAAGATGGCACATTTCATTGCTATTCGCAGACTACCTTCATCTAAACAAACAGCGGAACTACTAATGAAACATGTGTTCAAGTTACATGGAATTCCAAAGACTCTTTTATCCGACCGTGGTTCACAGTTCATCTCCAAATTTTGGCAAGCTCTATGTCAAATACTACGGATTGAGCGAAAGCTCACTTCTCCCTACCACCCTCAGACCAATGGACAGACTGAAAGAGTCAACCAGTGTATAGAACAATATCTGCGTTGCTACACCTCATACCTACAGGATGATTGGGTGGACCTCCTCCCTCTGGCGGAATTTGCTTATAACAACGCAACCCACAGTACTACTAAGCTGTCACGGACCCTACTCTTTTTTTTGTCTTCCCTGCACCCCCAGGACTTTGCCATTTAACCAGCATGGGATTTTCCTCCCCCCTGACCACTCACTCTATTGCCGCCCCCCCCCCCCCCCTTGTGCTGTCTTTCTCCCCTCCCCAGCCAGGTGCCTGGAAGTCTGCTTCTCCGCCTTCATGCTCACTGTGGACAATGAACACATTCCTTGTGTGGGCTCGAGTAGAGGGGGGCGGGGCTGGTTGCTGGGGAAACTGGACGCCTGGTTGGGAGTTGCCTGGCCCACCTGCTGGAACACAAGTCCTAATATATTTAGCTGAGTGAGAGTCTCTCCTGTGTGTTGTTCATCTCTGCTGTTTGGAAGACTGTGTGTCTCTGAGCTGCGGCCAGGGAACACAGAATCCCCTATTGGTTCCTGCGGGCCTCTTCAAACCTTCCTACAACCTGGATTTTGGATTTACCCTGTCCCTTCCTACAACCTGGATTTTGGATTTATCCTGTACCTGCCTGCTGGTGAGTGGATTAACACTGGGCCTATAAGAACTCTGCCTGGACTTTGTCACCTCATTGTTTGCCCTGCTCTGTGTGTGGCCCAATCCCTCGCTGGCCAGGACTTTGCCCATTCTATTGGGAGCCCCCTGTTATGGACTAACCCTGTTATCTGGAACTCTGTCCTACCCACGTTGGGTCTGACCCTGGGCACCATTGTTTGGCCCCTTTCTTTGTGAACATACCCGCTACCGTTCAATAAAAGGCTTTGTTGGCCCTCCTGCTCTCCGTGTGCGTTCTGTCCCACCTACACTTCCGTCACAAACTGGTTGGCAGCGGCGGGATCAGAACGCTGAAGAGGATGGAGAGCAGCCCCCTCACACTGGACCTAACCCGGGGTGGGGAGTACAGGAATTGGACTGTGGCAAGTTTGCAAGAAAAGGCCCGGGAGTTAAGCCTTACCTACAAGGGACTGTCCAAAGAAGAGCTGGTCACCGCTATTGAGGAAGCCAAGCCAGCCATGGCCTGTCTGCCGAGAAAGCCCAACAGGACTCCCCTTCTGCCCTGGATCCGGTGAGTGTTACCAACCCTGACCAGGATACCACCCTGACCTGGGACCGTGAGAAATTTAAACAGGAACTAGACTCTGACCCCACATTGAGCCAATTCCGGGCCCAAGCGGATGCCGGACCATTCGGGGAGGGTGGGGAACGAACCCTCTGGGAACGAGGACTACTATACCATGTTACAGATGCTAACCGCCCAGACCAGCCCTGGACTGCAACCAAACAGCTGATTGTCCCCCAGCCATTTAGGTTCCTGCTGCTCCAAATCGCCCATGACATTCCCTTAGCTGGACACCTGGGGAAGAGAAAAACAGAACAAAGACTAACCCAAGCATTCTATTGGCCTGGCATCTCTCAGTCTGTTGCTAACTTCTGTCAGACCTGTGACATCTGTCAAAGGCAGAGGCGGCCTGGGGACCATCCCAGGGCCCCACTCCGCCCTATGCCCATCATCGAGGAACCCTTTCAGAGGGTGGCGGTGGACATCATTGGCCCTCTGGCCCGGCCCAGTAAGTCAGGAAAAAGATATATCCTGACCATAGTGGACTATGCCACCCGCTACCCGGAGGCGGTAACCCTGTCCAGCATTTCAGCCCTCAAGGTAGCGGAAGCGCTTGTCACCGTCTTTTCCCGTGTGGGGTTCCCCAGTGAGATTCTGACTGATCAGGGCACCCAGTTCATGTCAGATGTAATTCAATCTCTGTGGCGCGCATGCGGGGTACGGGCCATCCGGACCACCCCCTACCACCTCAGACCAACGGCCTCTGTGAACGCTTTAACGGGACTCTTAAAGGCATGCTGAAAGCCTTTGTGGACAGTGAGGCAGACTGGGAAAAGCTCCTTCCCCATCTTCTGTTTGCATACCGAGAAGTGCCGCAAGAATCCACTGGGTTTTCACCCTTTGAGCTTCTATACGGACGGAAGGTCCGAGGCCCTTTAACTTTATTACGGGAAAATTGGGAAGGGGAGGTGGAAGATACAGGAATTCCGGTTGTACCGTATGTGCTGGAACTGCGGGAGCGGTTATCCCAGCTGGCTGGCATGGCCCACAGCCACCTCCAAGCGTCTCAAACACGGCAGAAGACATGGTATGACCGAAGGGCCCGTGGGCGGGAGTTCACTGAGGGCCAGCAAGTCCTCCTAATTGTCTCACACCCCCAGAACAAGCTCCAGCACGTCTGGGAAGGGCCCTATAAAATCCTCCGCAAACTTGATGAGACTAGTTATGTACTCAGCCTAGACGATCATGACCGACGACAGCGCACAGTCCACATAAACATGCTCAGAGTACCATGACCGGACCTTGCCCATCCTGGCCATATGCCTTACCCCCACAGGTGAAGCTGACGAAGGGTCCCTACCTGACCTCCTACAAGCCACCAAGGCCACCCACTCCCTGGATCAAATCCCTACTGGGGCCCAGCTAAGTTCCCAGCAAAAGGGTCAAATGCGGGACATGATAGGGAGCAGGGCCATCGCCTTTTCAGCTGTCCCGGGACGTACAGATTTGGCCTTTCACCATGTAGTAACACAGGGACAAATACCCATCCAACAGGCCCCCTACCGAGTCCCCGAGTCAGTAAAAGCAGCTATACGAACAGAACTCACTGAGATGCTCCAGATGGGCATTATCCGTCCCTCTCACAGTCCCTGGGCTTCTCTGGTGGTATTAGTGCCAAAGAAGGATGGGAGCACTCGGTTTTGTGTAGACTACAGACGACTTAATGACTATACAGTTAGCGATGCGTACCCCATGCCACGCATAGATGAGCTGTTAGACGGGCTGGCTGGGGCCCAATACGTTACAACCCTGGACCTCAGTAAGGGCTACTGGCAAATTGCCCTTACCAAGGATGGCATAGAACGCTCTGCTTTCATCACACCTTTCGGGCTGTTTGAATTCCTGGTCATGCCCTTTGGGATGAAAAATGCACCCGCCACCTTCCAGCGAGTTGTAGACCAGTTGTTGGAGGGATGCCAAGAATTTGCATGTGCCTACTTAGATGACATAGCCATCTTTAGCAACACATGGGAGGAGCACCTGCTGCATGTGGAGACCATTTTGGACCGCATCTGCAAGGCAGGACTGACCATAAGACCAGACAAATGTCAACTGGGAATGGCTGAGGTGCAATACCTGGGTCACCGAGTAGGGGGAGGGAAAGTGAAACCGGAACCTGCAAAAGTTCAAGCTATCCATGACTGGCCTACCCCTCAGACAAAAAAACAAACAATGTCTTTTCTTGGAACTGCAAGTTACTATCGCAAATTTGTCCCCAATTTCAGCACTGTGGCAAAACCTCTGACTGACCTCACCCGGAAGAACAGCCCTAGGATGGTACACTGGACCCCGGCCTGCGACTCTGCCTTCCATCAGCTCAAATCTGCCCTTGCAAACAACCCTGTTCTGACTGCTCCGGACTACAACAGACGTTTTATAGTGCAAACCGATGCTTCTACCTATGGCGTGGGGGCTGTCCTGAGTCAAGTGAATGAGGCAGGAGAGGAACACCCTATTGCCTTCATCAGCCGAAAACTTCTGGACAGGGAGGTAGCCTACTCCACCATTGAAAAAGAGTGTCTGGCCATTGTCTGGGCCTTGAAAAAGCTTCAACCTTATCTGTATGGCCGAGAATTTACCATCCTCACAGATCACAACCCGCTCACATGGCTAAATAGAGTATCTGGAGACAACGTGCGCCTCCTGAGGTGGAGCCTGGCGCTCCAACCATACAACTTTACCATCCAATATCAGCGTGGGAGCCAACACCAGAACGCTGACGGGCTGTCCCGGCAGCAGGACCCTCAATAGGTGAATTTCTTGCCACAAGTGCCTCCAAGGAGACCTGCTGAGGTCCCCTTGTCTGCACTTGTAAAATAAAAGGGGGAGGGGTTGTCACGGACCCTACTCTTTCTTTTGTCTTCCCTGCACCCACAGGACTTTGCCATTTAACCAGCATGGGATTTTCCTCCCCCCTGACCACTCACTCTATTGCCGCCCCCCCCCCCCCCCCTTGTGCTGTCCTTCTCCCCTCCCCAGCCAGGTGCCTGGAAGTCTGCTTCTCCACCTTCATGCTCACTGTGGACAATGAACACATTCCTTGTGTGGGCTCGAGTAGAGGGGGGCGGGGCTGGTTGCTGGGGAAACTGGACGCCTGGCTGGGAGTTGCCTGGCCCACCTGCTGGGACACAAGTCCTAATATATTTAGCTGAGTGAGAGTCTCTCCTGTGTGTTGTTCATCTCTGCTGTTTGGAAGACTGTGTGTCTCTGAGCTGTGGCCAGGGAACACAGAATCCCCTATTGGTTCCTGCGGGCCTCTTCAAACCTTCCTACAACCTGGATTTTGGATTTACCCTGTCCCTTCCTACAACCTGGATTTTGGATTTATCCTGTACCTGCCTGCTGGTGAGTGGAGTAACACTGGGCCTATAAGAACTCTGCCTGGACTTTGTCACCTCATTGTTTGCCCTGCTCTGTGTGTGGCCCAATCCCTCACTGGCCAGGACTTTGCCCATTCTATTGAGAGCCCCCTGTTACGGACTAACCCTGTTATCTGGAACTCTGTCCTACCCACGTTGGGTCTGACCCTGGGCACCATTGTTTGGCCCCTTTCTTTGTGAACATACCCGCTACCGTTCAATAAAAGGCTTTGTTGGCCCTCCTGCTCTCCGTGTGCGTTCTGTCCCACCTACACTTCCGTCACATAAGCAAAGTCCGTTCTACTTGAACTATGGGTTTCATCCCACACTTCTTCCACCACGCATCCTACCATCAAGTAACCCAGTAGCCTCGGATTATCTTACCCAAATAAAAGACTCTCTGGGTTTACTTAATACCACCATCTCACACGCTCATAGTCAACAAAAAAGGTACTGCGACCTTCGTAGAAGACCTTCTCCGCAATATGCTATTGGGGACCTCGTTTGGCTATCGACAAAAAATTTAAGATTAAAGATCCCTAGCAAAAAGCTTGGACCTTTATTTCTGGGACCCTTCCCAATTAAGAAACTTATTGGAAAAGCTGCAGTGCAACTCACCTTACCGGCAGATCTCAAAATACATCCCATCTTCCATGTGTCGCTACTGAAGCCACATGTTCCTAACCAAGGAATAAGGCCTACCATCTTGCCTCCACCTCCAGTACAAGTTGAAGGCGGAGAAGAATATGAGATTAAGGAGATTTTGGATTCTCGTATCCACAGAGGAAGACTCCAATATCTCATAAGATGGAAGAACTATGGACCCCAAGAGAAACCAGTGCTATAGGCCTTCCGGAGCCAGCCTTAAGGGGGGGTACTGTAAGATTCTGGTACATTTGGTACCCTTATTTTCCATTTTCCTTTCAATATTGCGTCCCACCTTTCTAATTAGGTGGAACGCATACACCTTTAAGACGGATGACGTCATCGCTGAGCACCGCTGAGCGGCTATTTCAATCGCCGGCGTTCTCTCTCACGTTGTTCGTTCAATGTGTGTCTACATGCTTACAAGCCTTGTCTTGCTGTCGGAACCTCCAGCTATTTGCCTTTACCTGGAACAGACCGGAACCTCGCTACTGATCCCGTATCTCACTACCGGATCACTCCCTCACTACTGGACCCCTCTACTTACTAAACCTTACTAGTGATAAGTACCCCTCAGGGGAATCCTCCATAACTAACTTACACTATCATCTTCTGCACATTAAGGACTGTTACTATCTATGCATACTAATTCTACCATCTGCACTGTTACATAGATTGCTAGCTCTTGAGTCTACTACCATCTATCCTTGCACTGGGTTAGTCTATCCTGTATATGTCATCTGCTGTCCTTACCACCTGTTACCATACCTGATTACTAACCTATCTGCATTCTACCTATTACCATCTACTACTCTCCTGAACATTACTATCAAGTGCTTACCATTACTGTCACTGCTCACACCTGTCCCTTCAGCACATCACCTCCATACTATCATATACATCCTATCACTCCAGGAACATCTTATTGAGTGTGTGTATATCTGTATGCTGAAGCAGACAGGCCCACAGTGATGAGTCTGGAGAGTTGGATCTGGTATTCCAACACATCTCTACATGACTGCTGAGTGGAGATTCTGCAGCTGCAAATCCAGCTTACAATAAAAACGCAGGAGCGTTACACCCACCCCCTGTCATCTTCATCCCCCCTGTCATCTTCCAACCATCCCACCCCCTGTCATCTTCATACCATCCCACCCCGGGTCGTCTTCATCCCCCCTGTCATCTTCCCACCATCCCACCCCCTGTCATCTTCATCCCCCTGTCATCTTCCCACCATCCCACCCCCTGTCATATTCATCCCCCCTGTCATCTTCATCCCCCCTGTCATCTTCCCACCATCCCACCCCCTGACATCCTAATCCCCCTGTCATCTTCCCATCATCCCACCCCCTTTCATCTTCATCCCCCCTGTCATCTTACTACCATCCCACCCCCTGTCATCTTCATCCCTCCTGTCATCTTCCGACCATCCCACCCCCTGTCATCTTCACCCCTCTCTGTCATCTTCATCCTGAGGAAATGTTCACCAGATGATGGCTGGACGAGCAGGATGCACTGCAGGGCAAAAGTCCCTTAGAAGTACCAGGCAATACTTGGCAGTAGGGTGAGACTGGATCAGGGTCATCAGCCAGGCCAGTTGTCATGCTAGGGAGTTCAGCCAGGAGCAGAAGCAAGTAGGGGAATCTGAAACAAACCTTGATCATACACAGGGGATCAGGCAAAAGTAGAGTCAGTAGAACAATCCAGGGTTCAGAGCCAGGGATGGAGACAAGACAGGTGAAAGGCAAGCTGGGTCAGTATCAGGGAATCCAATAACAGCATACACAGGAACACAGGGAAATACGGGGGCTCAGGATCATCCAGTAACTTGTTGCTCAGACTGCTGACTTTAAATTGGCCACTGGGCGCCAGGATCTGTCACGCTTTGCTTACGCCATGGCACACACACGTGTGCACAAATGTGCAACAATGTTCACAGCCACACGCATGCGCATTTGCATGGGCAAACACCTGACTGCCTGCAAACATCGTCGTCAGCCCTGTTGAGTGTTGGCAGATGTGCCAATTCTTCTGTACACCATTCTCTGACACAGGCCTGGAAAAGGACAGTGGATCACCAGAGGCAGGCTTTTAAGAAGGGATGAGCTTCGTGTTCGAGTCCCCGAACCAACCCTGAAGGGCTGTCCAACCCAACCGTTAACAAGCATGAAGCTCTCTCTGCCTCTCTGTACAAAGTCTTCAGCCATCCAATAAACCCATCCTCCAGGCCATACTTGTCAAGTAGAAGCCAGAGGTACTCATGAATGGGGATGAGCGTAAGTTCGACTCGAACATTGGCTGTTCGCCTGTTTGCCAAATGGTGAACAAATGGGCTTCTTTGTGGGAAATTTGAGCGCCCGCATCCATACTGCACTGCACACTTGCAGCTCATTATGTTATTGGCCAAAGCATGCACCCTGACCTCCATGCTTTGGCCAATCAAATCATCTCTGCCATGATTGGACAAAGGCAGGCTGCCTTTAGCCAATCATGGCTCAGGGGCTAAGAACACGCCCCACACTATATAAGGCTGCTCACACGCAGCAGCGTATAGAGCGTGAGGGCGCGATAGGAAGTGGGAGTCAGGGAGAGGAACGTGATTTTCACTCTATCACACAGTGCAGTGCAGAGTTGTCTAGTTAAGACATTGCTAGCAGTCAGTTAGGCAGGGAGAGAGATTTGTGCTTTTTACAATTTAAGAGATCAGATAGTGAAGTGTATTCAGCAGTGCAGTATATACCACAAACTACTATATATATGTATAGGCACTTCAGTTTATATCAAGCAATTCAGTATCTATCGCTCAGTTCCGTATATAGCAGCAGGGCAGTATATACCATGAATTACTAATATATTCTGTATATGCCACTTGAGTATATATATCAGGCCATTCAGTATCTATCAGTCAGTTCTGTATAGACTATGCATTGATATCTATATATATATATATATGTCATTTGAGTATATATCAGGCCATTCAGAGAATTTTAATCGGTTTCTTGCGTACACCCTATACCCACCACATCTTTATCTATATATAGGGCTATTGATTACATCATATCAGGTGATAGATAGAGTAATTTAATTGGTCACTTTTATATACCCTATACCCATCACTTCTTTATCTATATATAGGGCTATTGATTACATTATATCAGGTGATAGAGTATTTTAATCGGTCACTTGCATATACTGTATATCCATCACATCTCTATCTATATATATAGGGCTATTGAATACATCATATCAGGTCATTGAGTATCTATTGGTTAGTTGCGTATACCCTATATTGATCTGTATCAACATCATGTCCGAAAGGCCGACAAGGAGAGGCAGGCAATCACAGGCCACGAAAAGAGGGCAAGCAGCCCCTGTGTCCATTGGGAAAAGTGGTGGTCACAGGCGACATAGTGCATCCTCTTCAGGCGGGGCACGCCCATCCTTTATTTTCGGTGCTGCCCGTGTTATTCAGCCACAGCATGTGGAAGAGTTGGTGGAGTGGATCAATAAGCCATCCTCATCCTCCTCGTCCTCTGACACACAGGCTCATAGTAGTTTGCCCTCCATCCCAGCTGCCAAAGCGGCCCATTCCACAGGCTCACTGATTGTACTTAGGTGCCTGACAGGATAGAGGAGGAGGAGGAGGGGAGGAGGGGAGGAGGGGGAACAACTCCAACGAGGCAGGATGTGCTCTAGGGGCCGCCATAGCAGTAGCCAACCTATTGCGTCACAGCACAGAGCTCCACAGGTGCAGGGTGCTGCAAACTCCCCGTGGACTCCCAAAAGTTCATTAATGTGGGCTTTTTTCAGCACCTGTGCAGGAGACTGCAGCGTTGCTGTTTGCAACATCTGTCTGAAGCAGATCAAGCACGGCCAGAACACCAGCTGCTTGGGCACCACATGCTTGATAAGGCATATAACGACCTGCCATACAGTCCGTTGGTAACAGCACCTAAAAGACCAACCAGATCAAAACAAGCATACATACTTGCTCCTCATCTGTGATCTCTAAACCTAATATACCTCATGCCTTCTCAAATACCAGCATTGAGAGGGATGATGGTATAGCAATGAGTGGCACAGAGACTTGCACCCAATCTGCTAGCAGTACACCACCGCTTGATTTGACCAGCAGGCAAATTTCACTACCCCAGTTGCAGAACCATAGAAAGAAATACTGTCCCAGCCATCCACATGCTCAGCGTCTTAATGCTAGCTTGGCCAAATTGCTAGCATTACAACTGCTGCCTTTTCATCTGGTAGACTCTGCCCCCTCTCGCAAATTTGTGGAATGTTCTGCACCACAGTGGCAGGTCCCAAAAAGGCATTTCTTTTTGCGTAAGGCCATTCCGGATCTCTACCGTCATGTGGACGGTAGCGTTTTGGCCTCATTGGACAAAGCGGTCAGTGGGAAAGTGCACATTACTGCTGACTCTTGGTCCAGCAGGCATGGACAGGGACGTTACATTTCTTTCACGCCGCACTGGGTAACTCTGCTGGCAGCTGGGAAGGATGCAGGACAGGGTTCGTGTTGCAGCTTGTTTTGCCACCACGCCTCCAAAAACCTGGTGCTGGTTCTGCCACATCTGGCTACTCCACCACCTCCTCCTCCTCCATGTCCTTTCTGCTCAATTGTCCTCTGAAGCAGCAGTGCTCCCTAAACGTTCAAGGGGCTACACAAGCAGTCAGGTTTATTTTCCCCACGCCAGTGGCTTTTGATAAAGGATGCATGCATCGTCCTGTCACCATTTGAGGAGGCCACAGGGATGGTGAGCCGGGACGATGCATGCATCAATGACACTATCCCTCTAGTCTACCTGCTGGAGCACATGCTGTGTGGAATCATGGACAGAGCACTTGAGGCAGAACAGCAGGAGGAAGAGGAGGACTTTCTTTACTCACAAGCTCCCTTTTTATATGTAGATATAATTCCTGCAGGGCCAAAAAACACACAGGAGGAAGAGGATTTAGGCAGCATGGATGTAGAGGATAGCATACAGCAGTCTTCAAGGGATGATTTTGATTCCCCAGAAACCCCAGGAGTTGGACGTGGTTGGGGAGAGGTTGCTTCTGCTGACAATGTCATCCTTAGTGACCCAGAGGACGCAGAAACTCACGTCTCCTCCAACTTACGTTGTATGGGCTCCCTGATTCTGCAAAACCTGCGAAAGGACCCGAGGATTTGTGCTATCAAGGAGAGGGATAATTAATGGTTGGCAACCCTTCTTAATCTACGTTACAAGGATAAAGTTGCAGATCTCATCCTGCCTTCACAGAGGGAGCAGAGGATGAAACATCTTGAGGAGGCCTTGAAAAAAAAAATTGTGTGCCACCTTTGCAGACACTGGGAGGTCAACATTCTCTGGATGTGTTTCTGAGGCATCGTTCAGCCAAAGGAGGAGTGGTGGAGAAGGCGGCCGGCTGACTGATGCCTTTAAACAATTCTTTAGTCCTCAGCAGCACCCAGGGCTGTTAGGTTTAATCAACCATCAGCAGCGTCTCCATCATGTGGTGCATGATTATCTAGGCGCAAGAGCAGACTTGGAGACCTTTCCAGCTGAGCATCCACTGGGTTACTGGGTCTTGAGTATGGACCACTGGCCAGAACTTGCTCAATATGCAATGAAGCTACTGGCCTGTTCTGCTTCCAGCATGATTTCTGAATGGACGTTCAGTGCTGTTGGAGGTTTTGTGATGGAAAAAAGAGTGTGTCTGTCCACAGACTCTGTTGACCAGCTGACTTTTATCAAAATGAACCAGTCCTGGATCAACAAGAGCTATCAAGCCCCTGATGCTGATGTAACTGATTGATTTTGCTAAGGGTCTGCCATCCCTTTAAGACTGCATATGCTGCCTATCCTATTCCTCTACCTTGATTCTGCTAGCTTCCAACAATGTTTTTGGTTTAGGTCACTACCAACCCCCAAGGCCTAATTTTTCTGCACTTGTATTACAGGTGCATACAATTTAAATGTCGTATATGTCATTTTTAACAGCAGGCCCTGTCACTGTGCCCTGCTAACTGTGAGGGGTTACGGTGTTCAGGCACCACCAACACCAAAGGCCCAATATTTTTACACCTGTATTACAAGTACATGCAATTCCACATTTGTATGGAATTCTTACCAGCAGGTCCCGTTCCTGCACCCAGCAAGGGTAAATGCGAGGGCTTGGTTACTGTGTTCAGGCACCACCAACAGCAAAGGCCCAATTTTTGGCACCTGTATAGTACATGCAATTTCAAATGCATATGGAATTCTTACCAGCAGATCCCGTTCCTGCGCCCAGCAAGAGTAACTATGAGAGGTTGCGGTGTTCAGGCACCAGCAACAACCAAGGCCCAATTTTTCTGCACCTGTAGGACAAGTACATGCGATTTCAAATTTGTATGGATTTTTAGCAGCAGGGCCCGTTCCTGCGCCCAGCAATAGTAACTGCAAAGTACATGCCATTTGAAATTTGTATGTATAATTGTATATGAGATTTTTTGCTTTAGAAATGTCAGTATTGCACCAGCAGGCTACATATATCGTAGAGATGCATAACTTTACAGGCACATTCAACGGACCCCCCAGGCATAATATTTGAAGGAATTTTTCATTTTTATACTTTCACTTTAAGCCTCATTAAAATCAGTAAACCACTACTCCTTTAAAAATGATTGTTTTTAAAAACTTTTTTTTCATTGCTACATGTTTCCCAGGTCCGTACCCAGACCCACATGCACTTTTTTTGGGGCAATAACTTGCATTTAAGCCTTCAAAATGAGGCCATTTGATTTTCGAGGTTCGACTCCCATAGACTTCAATGGGGTTTGTTTATTTGAACAAACTTTTCATCTGTTCACGGTGTTCAGCTCATCACTAGCAAGAATGACTCGAGCAACACAGCCAATTGGAACCGATAATTGGCCATGAATGGAGACATTCCGGAGGAAGAGTTGATGGCAGAGTTCCTGGCAAACTCTGCCCAGGGTAGCAGATCAACCCAATTGTCCTGATGGTCAGAGATATAGCAGCTGAGAAATTGCTCCAGAGCTTGATTGGAACGTTCAGTGGCACCATTGGACTGGGGATGGTAGGCTGAGGAGAAGGAGAGTTGAATACCCAACTGGGAGCAAAAGGTGCACCAGAACCTAGAGACAAACTAACTCCCATGGTCCGATCTCCTTAGGAAACCCGTGTAAGCGAAAAAACCTCCTTGGCAAACACCAAGGCAATCCCCTGAGCGGTAGCCACTTAAAAGGAACACAGTGGCACATTTTGGAAAACCGGTCGACAACCATGAGGATAACCTCGAGACACGGGTAATTCCACAATAAAATCCATGGCCAGGTGAGACTAGGGACGCTTCCCATTGAGAATAGGATGCAGTAGGCCCAAGGGAAGGTGCCGCAGAGATTTGTTCTGGGCACAGACCGAACAAGCAGCCACGTACGCAGCAACATCAGTGCGGAGAGATGGCCACCAGAACTGATGGGAAATAGCCCAAGACATTTGGTTCTTACCAGGATGACCGGCAGTCTTGGAATTGTGGTACGTGCGCAACCCCTCAGGTACAAAATATTTGCCAGCAGGTCTGTCAGTGGGAGCAACAGGTTGGGCAGCCAAGATCTGTTCCCCAAGAGGAGAGGTTAAGTTGGTGCAGATGGCAGCCAGGATATGATCTGAAGGTATGACCAATGTCGGCACGGAGTCTTCCCTGGACAACTCAGAATACTGGCGAGACAAGGCATCAGCTTTAACATTCTTGGAGCCAGGCAAATAGGAGACCACTTAGTTAAAATGAGACAAGAATAAGGCCCATCTGGCCTGACGGGGTGTGAGCCTCTTGGCCTCTGAGAGATACGTCAGATTCTTATGATCAGTGATAATGAGAACTGGAACCACAGAACCTTCGAGCAAGTGTCTCCACTCCTTGAGAGCCAGGATAATGGCCAAGAGCTCTCTGTCTCCAATCTCGTAGTTGCATTCAGCCGGAGACAGCTTCCTGGAGTAGAACCCACAAGGAAGTAAGGGTCCATCAGGTGTCTGACACTGAGACAGGAGGGCGCCTACCCCCATCTCAGACGCATCCACCTCTAGGACAAAGGGCACACCAAGATTGGGATGAGACAGAATGGGAGCCAAAGCAAAAGCAGACTTGAGTGCCTCAAAAGCTTGGATAGCAGCAGGCGTCCAATTGTGGGAATCGCTGCCCCTCTTGGTCAGATCCAATGGCGGCCGGTCGACAGGGGGCGCAGGGGCGCCACCCCCCCCCCCCAAAATCATCTTCAAAGGAAAAAAAAATAATCTACAAAGGAAAAAAAATTACCATGTAGTCCACTATGGGGCGCCGGACTTATTGCTAGTTATGGGGGGGTGGGGTTTGGCATCCCACGTGGGCACAGGCAGAGGCGCCGATTGGCGGCCATTCTGGGTGTCACCGGAGCGCAAGCAATGCGCCCAACACTCCCCACTAGTCCTGTCCTGGCTGTGATTGGTCCAGACTCCAGCCTGGACCAATCATGATTCAGGACATCCTTGCTGATGTCATTGGGGGCGGTGCCAGTGTTTGCATCAGTCACTCACCTTCACCGCCCGATCTCGGTCACCTTCCCGCCAGTTCCCGCCGCCGTCAGAGCCATCAGAAGAACGAAGAAGAGGACTCAAGGAGAGGAACAGCGCACCGTGGACGTCTCACTCACCGCCCGATCTTCATCACCTTCCCGCTGGATCGGTTCCCTCCGCCGTCAGAGCCATCAGAAGAACGAAGAAGAGGACTCGAGGAGAGGAGCAGCGTGCCGTAGACGTCTCGCAGGCAGTGTGAGTGTGGAGTGTCACGGTCGAGTCAGCGAGCCAGCCCAGGAGAGCAGGTAAGTGATTGAAGAAACTGCAGCACGATGCCATGACCTGTGACATGACCTTTGAAATGCCTGTGACATGACCTGTGCCATGCCTTTGACATGCCTGTGCCATAACCTGTGACATGCCTGTACCATGACCTGTGACATGCCTGTGCCATGACCTGTGACATGCCTGTGCCATGACCTGTGGCATGCCTGTACAATGACCTGTGCCATGCCCTTACAATGACCTGTGATATGCCTGTAGCATGACCTGTGCCATGCCCTTACCATGACCTGTGACATGCATCTGCCATGACCTGTGCCATGCCCTTAGCATGACCTGTGCCATGCCTGTGCCATGACCTGTGCCATGCCTGTGCCATGCCTGTGCCATGACCTGTGACATGACCATGACATGCCTTACCATGACCTGTGCCATGCCCTTACCATGACCTGTGCCATGCCCTTACCATGACCTGTGACATGCCTGTACCATGACTGTGCCATGCCTGTGTCATGACCTGTGCCATGACCTGTGACATGCCTGTACCATGCCTGTGCCATGACCTGTGGCATGCCTGTGACATGACCTGTGACATGCCTGTACCTGTGTACCATGACCTGTGCCATGACCTGTGACATACCTGTGCCATGACCTGTGACATGCCTGTACCATGACCTGTGCCATGACCTGTGACATGACCTGTGACATGCCTGTGCCATGACCTGTGCCATGACCTGTTACATGACCTGTGACATACCTGTGCCATGACCTGTGACATGCCCGTACCATGACCTGTGCCACGCCCTTACCATGACCTGTGCCATGCCCTTTCCATGACCTATGTCATGCACTTACCATGACCTATGACATGCCTGTACAATGACCTGTGCCATGCCCTTACAATGACCTGTGATATGCCTGTAGCATGACCTGTGCCATGCCCTTACCATGACCTGTGACATGCATGTACCATGACCTGTGCCATGCCTGTACCATGACCTGTGCCATGCCCTTACCATGACCTGTGCCATGCCTGTACCATGACCTGTGCCATGCCTGTGCCATGACCTGTGCCATGCCTGTGCCAATACCTGTGCCATGCCTGTGACATGACCATGACATGCCTTACCATGACCTGTGCCATGCCCTTACCATGACCTGTGACATGCCTGTACCATGACCTGTGCCATGCCTGTGTCATGACCTGTGCCATGACCTGTGACATGCCTGTACCATGCCTGTGCCATGACCTGTGACATGCCTGTGCCATGACCTGTGGCATGCATGTGACATGACCGGTGACATGCCTGTACCTGTGTACCATGACCTGTGCCATGACCTGTGACATACCTGTGCCATGACCTGTGACATGCCTGTACCATGACCTGTGCCATGACCTGTGACATGCCAGTACCATGACCTGTGCCATGACCTGTTACATGACCTGTGACATACCTGTGCCATGACCTGTGACATGCCTGTACCATGACCTGTGACATGCCCGTACCATGACCTGTGCCACGCCCTTACCATGACCTGTGCCATGCCCTTACCATGACCTATGTCATGCACTTACCATGACCTGTGACATGCCTGTACAATGACCTGTGCCATGCCCTTACAATGACCTGTGATATGCCTGTAGCATGACCTGTGCCATGCCCTTACAATGACCTGTGATATGCCTGTAGCATGACCTGTGCCATGCCCTTACCATGACCTGTGACATGCCTGTACCATGACCTGTGCCATGCCTGTGTCATGACCTGTGCCATGACCTGTGACATGCCTGTACCATGCCTGTGCCATGACCTGTGACATGCCTGTGCCATGACCTGTGGCATGCATGTGACATGACATGTGACATGCCTGTACCTGTGTACCATGACCTGTGCCATGACCTGTGACATACCTGTGCCATGACCTGTGACATGCCTGTACCATGACCTGTGCCATGACCTGTGACATGCCAGTACCATGACCTGTGCCATGACCTGTTACATGACCTGTGACATACCTGTGCCATGACCTGTGACATGCCTGTACCATGACCTGTGCCACGCCCTTACCATGACCTGTGCCATGCCCTTACCATGACCTATGTCATGCACTTACCATGACCTGTGACATGCCTGTACAATGACCTGTGCCATGCCCTTACAATGACCTGTGATATGCCTGTAGCATGACCTGTGCCATGCCCTTACCATGACCTGTGACATGCATGTACCATGACCTGTGCCATGCCCTTAGCATGACCTGTGCCATGCCTGTACCATGACCTATGCCATGCCCTTACCATGACCTGTGCCATGCCTGTACCATGACCTGTGCCATGCCTGTGCCATGACCTGTGCCATGCCTTTGCCATGACCTGTGACATGACCATGAAATGCCTTACCATGACCTGTGCCATGCCCTTACCATGACCTGTGCCATGCCCTTACCATGACCTGTGACATGCCTGTACCATGACCTGTGCCATGCCTGTGTCATGACCTGTGCCATGACCTGTGACATGCCTGTGCCATGCCTGTGCCATGACCTGTGACATGCCTGTGCCATGACCTGTGGCATGCCTGTGACATGACCTGTGACATGCCTGTTCCTGTGTACCATGACCTGTGCCATGACCTGTGACATACCTGTGCCATGACCTTTGACATGCCTGTACCATGACCAGTGCCATGACCTGTGACATGCCTGTGCCATGGCCTGTGACATGACCAGTGACATGACCTGTGACATACCTGTGCCATGACCTGTGACATGACCTGTGACATGCCTGTACCATGACCTGTGCCATGACTTGTGACATGACATACCTGTGCCATGACCTGTGACATGCCTGTACCATGACCTGTGCCATGACCTGTGACATGCCAGTACCAAGACCTGTGCCATGACCTGTTACATGACCTGTGACATACTGTGACGGAAGTGTAGGTAAGACAGAACGCACATGGAGAGCAGGAGTGCCAACAAAGCCTTTTATTGAACGGTAGCGGGTATGTTCACAAAGAAAGGGCCAAACAAAGGTGCCCAGGGTCAGACCCAACGTGGGTAGGACAGAGTTCCAGATAACAGGGTTAGTCCGTAACAGGGGCTCCCAATAGAATGGGCAAAGTCCTGGCCAGCGAGGGATTGGGCCACACACAGAGCAGGGCAAACAATGAGGTGACAAAGTTCAGGCAGAGTTCTGGTAGGCCCAGTGTTAATCCACTCACCAGCAGGCAGGTCCAGGATGAATCCAAAATCCAGGTTGTAGGAAGGGACAGGGTAAATCCAAAATTCAGGTTGTAGGAAGGGACAGGGTAAATCCAAAATTCAGGTTGTAGGAAGGGACAGGGTAAATCCAAAATCCAGGTTGTCAGGCAGGTTTGAAGAGGCCCGCAGGAACCAATAGGGGATTCTGTGTTCTCTGGCCGCAGCTCAGAGCCACACAGTCTTCCAAACAGCAAAGATGAACAACCCAGGAGAGACTCTCACTCAGCTAAATATATGTTAGGACTTGTGTCCCAGCAGGTGGGCCAGGCAACTCCCAGCCTGGCGTCCAGTTGCCCCAGCAACCAGCCCCGCCCCCCTCTATTTGAGCCCACACAAGTAATGTGTTCATTGTCCACAGTGAGCATGAAGGCGGAGAAGCAGACATTCAGGCACCTTGCTGGGGAGGGGAGAGGGACAGCACAGTGGGGGGGGCAGGCAAAGGAGTGAGCAGCCAGGGGGGAGAGAAGAATCCCATGCTGGGGAAGATAGTAAAGTACTGGGGGTGCAGAAGAGAGGAAAAGAAGGGGGGGGAAGTAGGGTCCGTGACAACCCCTCCCCCTTTTATTTTACAAGTGCCGACAGGGGGACCTCGGCAGGTCTCCTTGGAGGCACTTGTGGTAATAGGCTCACCTACTGAAGGTCCTGCTGCCGGGTATGGTGGGACAAGGGGATAAACACTGTAGACTCCCTGAGGAGGATTGGGCGCCATGGTGGTCAGCCAGTCACTGGGAGGCTGGGGTAGAGGTCCTTCCGCTGGGGCCAACTCTGGGTAGTTGACTGGGCGACTGTGGCTGGCGGATGTGGTGCGACGGTTCATAGGGCAGCTGGCCTGAAGATGCCCAGGTTGGTTACACCTATAGCACCGGAATTTGCTCAATGTGGGGTCAGAGTCTAGTTCCTGTTTAAATTTCTCACGGTCCCAGGTCAGGGTGGTATTCTGGTCAGGGTTGGTAACACTCACCGGATCCAGGGCAGAAGGGGAGTCCCGTTGGGTTTTCTCGGCAGGCAGGCCGTGGCTGGCTTGGCTCCTGGTCACAGCTCCGACGTAGTGGCACTGTAGCTTTCCTAAATCATTTCCAAGCAGAATGTCCGCAGGTAGTCCAGCCATGATTCCAATTTGGCAGCGCTTTTCCCCAAACCCATAGTCAAGGCGAACCGACGCCTTGGGGATGTGTTTCGTAGTACCACCTGCCATTTCAATAAAGAACCCGGGGCCTGGCTTGATAGCTTCTGGTTTTACCACGCGAGGATCAGCAATGGTGAGGAAGGCCCCAGTGTCCCGAAATCCCGTAGTTCTCTCTCCATCAATCAGGACCTCCTGCAGGTGGCGCTGCCTCTGCTCTGGGTAGGATGGGACAAGGGGATGAACACCGTAGACTCCCCGAGGAGGATTGGCAACAGTGGGGGTCAGCCAGTCACTGGGAGGTGGGGGTAGTGGTTCTTCCTCTGGGGTCAACTTTAGGTAGTTGACTGGGCGACTGTGGCTGGCAGACATGGTGCGACAGTACTGAGGGCAGCTGGCCTGAAGATGCCCGGGCTGGTTGCACCCATAGCACCGGCGGTCCAGAAATGGCCCAGAAGTACGAGGTCAGTAGGAAGGGGCTGTGGATGGTGTTGGGGCGACAGGGCGCTGGAGGAGTGGCAGGGGGTTGCTGGGAAGTGGTCTGCCTGTGTTCTGGGCTTTGGGCGGCTCGACTACCAGTCTCTTCCAATGGGGTTTAATGGCAAGGGCCTCGTCTGCCAGTGCAGCAGCCCGCTCAAGGGTGCCAGGGTCCCTCTCCTTCACCCACTCCCGCACCTCTGCTGGGCATTTGGCAAAGAATTGTTCCTTTAGAAAGGCCTGGACAACTTGTTCAATAGTAAAGGCCTGCTCCCCCTCCAGCCAGCGTCTGCAGGCCTGCGAGATTTTGTGCGCATACATCTTGAAGGAAGGCTCAGAATGACAGGAGAGGTCCCGGAATTTGATCCGGTGGGTTTCTGAAGTTACCGCGTAGTGTTCTAGTACAGTCTGTTTGATCCTACTGTAATCTCGATTCCACTGTGCGTTCATTGTCCGGTAGGCAGCAGCCGCACCCCCTTCCAGCAGGCCCACTAGGTGGCGTACCCAGTCTCCACGGGGCACCTCCAGCAGCTGACATAAGTGTTCGAAGTCCTGGAAGAACCCTTCCACATCCCCTGTAGCTTCACAAAATGGCTTGAAGTCTTTACGAGTCACCCTTGGCCGATCAGGCCCACCGACTCGTGGGCTGGGGAGAGGGTCATATCCCCTGAGGCCTCTCATGGTTTCTCGCTCATGAGCCCTTCGGATAGCCTCCCGCTTGTCATCCAAGGTGGCCCCGGGCCCCAGGATAGCCATCTCCTCTTCGTACCATGTGATCCAAGGGCTCCTGGGACTTGAGACGGTGGATGCACTCTGTTCATTCTCTGACGGCGGAGCATTCAAGCTTTCAGTTCTCTGAAGGCCGGCTTCCTCAATGGCGGTGACCAGCTCTTCTTTGGACAGGCCCCTGTAGGTAAGGCTTAACTCCCGAGCCTTTTCTTGCAAACTTGCCACAGTCCAATTTCTGTACTCCCCACCCCGCATTGGGTCCAGTGTGAGGGGGCTGCTCTCCATCCTCTTCAGCGTTCTGATCCCGCCGCTGCCAACCAGTGTGACGGAAGTGTAGGTAAGACAGAACGCACATGGAGAGCAGGAGTGCCAACAAAGCCTTTTATTGAACGGTAGCGGGTATGTTCACAATGAAAGGGCCAAACAAAGGTGCCCAGGGTCAGACCCAACGTGGGTAGGACAGAGTTCCAGATAACAGGGTTAGTCCGTAACAGGGGCTCCCAATAGAATGGGCAAAGTCCTGGCCAGCGAGGGATTGGGCCACACACAGAGCAGGGCAAACAATGAGGTGACAAAGTTCAGGCAGAGTTCTGGTAGGCCCAGTGTTAATCCACTCACCAGCAGGCAGGTCCAGGATGAATCCAAAATCCAGGTTGTAGGAAGGGACAGGGTAAATCCAAAATTCAGGTTGTAGGAAGGGACAGGGTAAATCCAAAATTCAGGTTGTAGGAAGGGACAGGGTAAATCCAAAATCCAGGTTGTCAGGCAGGTTTGAAGAGGCCCGCAGGAACCAATAGGGGATTCTGTGTTCTCTGGCCGCAGCTCAGAGCCACACATTCTTCCAAACAGCAAAGATGAACAACCCAGGAGAGACTCTCACTCAGCTAAATATATGTTAGGACTTGTGTCCCAGCAGGTGGGCCAGGCAACTCCCAGCCTGGCGTCCAGTTGCCCCAGCAACCAGCCCCGCCCCCCTCTATTTGAGCCCACACAAGTAATGTGTTCATTGTCCACAGTGAGCATGAAGGCGGAGAAGCAGACATTCAGGCACCTTGCTGGGGAGGGGAGAGGGACAGCACAGTGGGGGGGGGCAGGCAAAGGAGTGAGCAGCCAGGGGGGAGAGAAGAATCCCATGCTGGGGAACATAATAAAGTACTGGGGGTGCAGAAGAGAGGAAAAGAAGGGGGGGAAGTAGGGTCCGTGACACATACCTGTGCCAGGACCTGTGACATGCCTGTACCATGACCTGTGACATGCCCGTACCATGACCTGTGCCACGCCCTTACCATGACCTGTGCCATGCCCTTACCATGACCTGTGACATGCCTGTACAATGACCTGTGCCATGCCCTTACAATGACCTGTGATATGCCTGTTGCATGACCTGTGCCATGCCCTTACCATGACCTGTGACATGCATGTACCATGACCTGTGCCATGCCTGTACCATGACCTGTGCCATGCCCTTACCATGACCTGTGTCATGCCTGTGCCATGACCTGTGCCATGCCTGTGCCATGACCTGTGCCATGCCTGTGCCATGACCTGTGACATGACCGTGACATGCCTTACCATGACCTGTGCCATGCCCTTACCATGACCTGTGCCATGCCCTTACCATGACCTGTGACATGCCTGTACCATGACCTGTGCCCTGCCTGTGTCATGACCTGTGCCATGACCTGTGACATGCCTGTACCATGACCTGTGCCATGACCTGTGACATGCCCTTACCATGACCTGTGACATGCCTATACCATCACCTGTGACATGCCTGTACCATCACCTATGCCATGCCCTTACCATGACCTGTGCCATGCCTGTACCATGACCTGTGCCATGCCTGTGCCATGCCTGTGTCATGACCTGTGCCATGACCTGTGACATGCCTGTACCATGACCTGTGACATGCCCTTACCATGACCTGTGACATGCCTATACCATCACCTGTGACATGTATGTACCATGACCTGTGCCATTCCCTTACCATGACCTGTGACATGCCTGTACCATGACCTGTGCCATGACCTGTGCCATGCCCTTACCATGACCTGTGACATGCCTGTACCATGACCTATGCCATACCTGTGTCATGACCTGTGCATGACCTGTGACATGCCTGTACCATGACCTGTGCCATGACCTGTTACATGCCCTTACCATGACCTGTGGCATGCCTATACCATCACCTGTGACATGCCTGTGCCATCACCTGTACCATGCCCTTGCCATGACCTGTGCCATGCCTGTACCATGGCCTGTGCCATGCCTGTGCCATGACCTGTGCCAGGACCTGTGACATGCCTGTACCATGACCTGTGGCATGCTCTTACCATGACCTGTGACATGCCTATACCATCACCTGAGACATGCATGTACCATGACCTGTCCCATGCCTGTGCCATGAACTGTGCCATGCCCTTCCCATGACCTGTGACATGCCTGTACCATGACCTGTGCCATGACCTGTGAGATGCCCTTACCATGACCTGTGACATGCCTGTACCATCACCTGTGCCATGCCCTTACCATGACCTGTGCCATGCATGTACCATGACCTGTGCCATGCCCTTACCATGACCTGTGCCATGCCTGTACCATAACCTGTGCCATGCCTGTGCCATGACCTGTGACATGCCTGTACCATGACCTGTGACATGACTGTACCATGACCTGTGCCATGCCCTTACCATGACCTGTGCCATGCCCTTACCATGACCAGTGCCATGCCCTTACCATGACCTGTGACATGCCTGTACCATGACCTGTGCCATGCCTGTGCCATGCCTGTGTCATGACCTGTGCCATGACCTGTGACATGCCCTTACCATGACCTGTGACATGCCTATACCATCACCTGTGACATGCCCGTACCATATCCTGTGCCATGCCCTTACCATGACCTGTGCCATGCCTGTACCATGACCTGTGCCATGCCTGTGTCATGACCTGTGCCATGACCTGTGACATGCCTGTACCATGACCTGTGACATGCCTGTACCATGACCTGTGCCATGACCTGTGACATGCCTATACCATCACCTGTGACATGCATGTACCATGACCTGTGCCATGCTCTTACCATGACCTGTGACATGCCTGTACCATGACCTGTGCCATGCCTTTGCCATGACCTGTGCCATGCCCTTACCATGACCTGTGACATGCCTGTACCATGACCTGTGCCATGCCTGTGTCATGACCTGTGCCATGACCTGTGACATACCTGTACCATGACCTGTGCCATGACCTATGACATGCCCTTACCATGACCCGTGACATGGCTATACCATCACCTGTGACATGCCTGTACCATCACCTGTGCCATGCCCTTACCATGACATGTGCCATGCCTGTACCATGACCTGTGCCATGCCTGTGTCATGACCTGTGCCATGACCTGTGACATGCCTGTACCATGACCTGTGCCATGACCTGTGCCATGCCCTTACCATCACCTGTGACATGCCAATACCATCACCTGTGACATGCATGTACCATGACCTGTGCCATGCCCTTACCATGACCTGTGACATTCCTGTACCATGACCTGTGCCATGCCTGTGTCATGACCTGTGCCATGCCCTTACCATGACCTGTGACATGCCTATACCATCACCTGTGACATGCCTGTACCATGATCTGTGCCATGCCTGTACCATGACCTGTGCCATGCCTGTGTCATGACCTGTGCCATGACCTGTGACTTGCCTGTACCATGACCTGTGCCATGACCTGTGACATGCCCTTACCATGACCTGTGACATGCCTATACCATCACCTGTTACATGCATGCACCATGACCTGTGCCATGCCCTTACCACGACCTGTGACATGCCTGTACCATGACCTGTGCCATGCCTGTGTCATGACCTGTGCCATGCCCTTACTATGACCTGTGACATGCCTGTACCATAACCTGTGCCATGACCTGTGACATGCCCTTACCATGACCTGTGACATGCCTATACCATCATCTGTGACATGCCTGTACCATCACCTGTGCCATGCCTTTACCATGACCTGTGCCATGCCTGTACCATGACCTGTGCCATGCCTGTGTCATGACCTGTGACATGCCCTTACCATGACCTGTGGCATGCCTGTATCATGACCCGTGCCATGCCTGTGCCATGACCTGTGACATGCCTGTACCATGACCTGTGACATGCCCTTACCATGACCTGTGACATGCCTGTACCATGACCTGTGCCATGCCTATACCATCTCCTGTGACATGCCTGTACCATCACCTGTGCCATGCACCTACCATGACCTGTGACATGCCTGTACCATGATCTGTGCCATGTCTGTACCATGACCTGTGCCATGCCCTTAACATGACCTTTGCCATGCCTATACCATCTCCTGTACCATGACCTGTGACATGTCTGTACCATCACCTGTTCCATGCCTATACCATCACCTGTGCCATGCCTATACCATCACCTGTCCCATGCCTATACCATCATCTGTGCCATGCCTGTGCCATGCCTGTACCATCACCTGTGCCATGCCCTTACCATGACCTGTGCCATGCCTATACCATCTCCTGTACCATCACCTGTGCCATGCCTATACCATGACCTGTGCCATGCCTGTACCATGACCCGCGTTTTTTGCCGCGAAGCAATACCTATTAAATTTTTCTTTTTGCGCCCCCCAAAAAATTTTGAGCACCAGCCTCCACTGGTCAGATCTGAGATAGGTTTTGGCAAAGAGGAAGAGTTCCTGATAAATTTCCGATAGTAGTTGACAAATCCAAGGAAACGCTGAATGGAACTGAGACCACTAGGACGAGGCCACTGTAGAACAGCCAAAACCATCTGAGGGTCAATAGAGAACCCCTCAGCAGAAATGATGTAGCCCAAGAAGGCAAAATGAGACAGGTGGAATTCACATTTCTCAAGCTTACAGAAAAGCCCATTCTTGCGTAACTGTTGCAGCACCTGTCTGACATCCAGGTAGTGTTTTTCAATGGAGTCCAAGTAAATCAAGATGTCGTCCAAATAAACTACCACACATTGCTGCAACATTTTATGAAAGACATCATCGATGAACTCCTGGAAGACAGCAGGCGCATTGCACAAGCCAAAGGGCATTACTAAATATTCGTAATGACCGGTTCTGGTATTAAAAAGTCTTCAACTCATCGCTCTCCTTGATCCTTACAAGGTTATACGCAGCCCTTAAGTCAAGCTTGGTAGAGACAGTTGCTCCCTTGAGGCGGTCGAACAATTCAGTAATCAACAGAATCGGGTATACGTTCTTGACCCTGATGCGATTGAGACCTCTATAATCAATCCAAGGTCTCAACTCACCCCCCTTCTTCTTTACGAAGAAAAATACAACATCCGCTGGAGAAATGGACTTGCGAATGTGCCCTCGGGCAAGCGCATCCACCACATTGCAGGGGTCTGCCATCAATCGCCTCGATGACCAGTGGAGCAACACAGGGTTGCAATGGTATGGAATTTGCAGCAGCAAACGTACTGTCAATAAAGAAACCGCCAGCACCGAAGTCTACCAACGTCTGGGTAACCACACCACACCTATATATACTGTATATGCACACACTCATGCATGTGTGTTTGAACTTTGGAGTGCACACCCAATGGGCTGTACACACCTATGCTCTGAGGACATTGGAGGGGATGTAGGACCAGTGTTGGCTCTTCATCGCCTCTATAGAATCGGTATCTGGCCTCTCCCAGATGTCATTCCTGGTTGGATGGCGCACTCGCTCCCATTTTTTTTTCTTCTGTTTTTTATTTCCTTCTTTATTTTTCAATGTTTCACTTTAATGATGAGTTGAATTTTCTCATTATTTGTCCTTGTTGTTTGCAGCCCTGAACACCAAGTAGTCTATACTCTTCCTCCCGGTGTATAGCCAGGACTCTACCGTTACATCACTGACTATACGGCATTGGCCCTGTGCCTGGAAGACTCTTCTTCAGAACTGATTGCGTCCTCCTATGTCCTCATTTTCCAGCAAACTGTTGAAAATTTCTTCTTTACTGAATGTTTTTTCCTTTGTAATAGAATTATCACTCACAATGTTCTTCACAAGAGATGAGGTGTTTTTATGTTGAACTTGAAGGGTCTCTTTTTTTTTTTTGGCCTTGCATATTTTACTACATTTTACTTTATCATATAATTGTGAAAACTTTCTAATTAAAATTCATTTAAACAAAGAATTTATATCCTTCAATTATATTAGAATTTTGGAAGGCATTTTACACTTTCAGATGTGTTTGTTGTATAACTCGATATCAGAGAAGTTTTATTCCCCGATGTTGTTTGTTTCAGGAGTCAACAGCAGGGATGGCCAATTCTGCGTAGCTACACTCAGGAAACCGAGACCAGACCATTTATTTACAGTGAAACCAAAATCCATCCACACACCAGCAAACAAAGATATAAGTGAACCAAAAACCCAGAGACAAAATATTAACAACCTAACATAGTAACTGAAAGCCTAACTAGCAACCTAACTATATACAATATATAAACAATGGGGAACACCAAAAAAAAGAGGAAACCTGAAGGGCAGGGATCATATAGGAAGGGGAAACCAAAACTGGAATCAGGAACAAGGGGGAGTAGGAACAAGGCAGCAGGGTTCAGGGTATAGGGACAAGGCAAAAAGCACGATCAGGAACAGGGTAAATGGGAAGCAGTATCTGGAAGCAAGCAAAACCCTCTAGCGAGGGAAATGAAGAGGAGAAACAAAATACCCTCCCAACAGCCAGCATCAGGTGGAAACTGATTACTGGGATCTACTGGCTGCTGGGAGACAACCGCTGGTGGACATAAGGACTACAACCGTCCTCTCTGGGAAGCACAATGCCACCAGCAGTCTAGATGCAGCCATAACCCCCGGCATTTAACATCAAATTTTTGACAGAAATGACCAGTTAGGAGGTCAGAAAGTGGTTAAGGAGTGGCCTCCAGATGATACATCATGCCCTATTGCAGGGGGCTGGAAGCACACTGGGTACCCTGCAGCTGGAGTTCGAAAGCTGGCAGGGTTCCATACTAGTCAGATCCCTGAGGAGGTTCAACACTAGGAGCTTACAATTCCTTAATGTAGCATACATCCCAACACTGGGATTCTGAAGGCAACCTGAAGATTTAACACCAGAGTCTGTGGCCTATACAGGTACCCTGATGCCAGGGTGTCCCATCACAACCAGACCTTCCCCATCTAGATTGCTAGAAACTGCTGTGTTTTAACTGCCACTCAGGTCTAACCAAGGCATAGGTTACTCAACCCGGCTCCTATAATGTACCTGGGATTACATTGATACCGCCTAGGTCAGGACAAGGTTCAAATGGAACTCTGCTCTTCCATAGAAGACCTCTACTATTGGGACTATAATAGCAGGTGCAGCTCTTACATTCAATGTAGAAATCTGGACCTCCCAGCCCTGGCACAACAGGAGCAAATGGCTGCCAAAAGAATTTGAAATGGGCAACAATAAGGATCTTAATCCAAAATAGGTAACCCATGCAAGCCACATGACAACAATGAAAATTCAGAAGCTTCAGACCCATCAGAAGATGAAAGCTTAACCCTGTTAACAGAGTCTACCTGGGCTGCAGGTAGGGAATCAACATATATAAATCATATAAATAGTGCAACGCAACTGGCAAGAATTTAACAAAATCATGAGTGAATAAATGTTACTAAAGACTGCACTAGTAAATCAAAACCAATGATTGCTAATAAAGATGAACAGTGAAAGTAAGTCCAAAAAAACAAAAATACAGAACCAAGAATAAATCAAAAGTTCATTGTGCTTCAAATTAACGTGACAAAATGCTGTAATCTTCCACCTCCGTGTATGAATAGTAATAAGTGTGCTCATGAATTATTCCAGGAGAGGAGACACTAGTGCTGACGTCAGGCCACTGTCCCATACCGGGTCAGTAGTGGCACCCATTGTCATATAGTTTTATGATTCATTTTATTTTGGCTTTTAACATCCAAATCCAGCAAATACTTCACTATGGAGACTTCATCTGGCTCCCGGTGAGCTTTATTTACCACAGCTACATCTGGATGGCGAGAGATGCTGAACAGCCTTCCCCACAACAGACGGCGGATCTACACTGAGTGTGTGTTTGCTGCTGTAACACCAGCCAGCTTTTCCGGTGAGTGTCCATTTCACAGGGGTGCGGTGGATGATTCTGGAGTAGGGTTGAGCGGACACCTAGATGTCCGTGTTCGACGGGTTCGGCCGAACTTTAAAAAAAAGTCCGGGTCCGTGTCCCGGACTTTTACCGAACTTTTCCCGGACACCGAACCCCATTGAAGTCAATGGGGACCCGAACTTTAAGGCACTAAAATGGCTCTAAAACACCAAAGGAAAGGGCTAGAGTGCTGCAAATGGCAGCAAAACGTAATTAAGAGCATGGCAAGTGCTCTGCAAACAAATGTGGATAGGGAAATAACTTAAAACAACAAAAAAAAACAGAAAAATAAAACAATGTTCTTCTTCATCTCTGAAGGACGAGGCCCATATGGAGTAGGAGGGAGGTTGAGGTGGTGGTGGATGTGGCGGTGACATAGGCATGCGCACAGGGTGTGCCGGGTGTGCCTGGGCACACCCTAATCACCTAGGGCACATAGCATTGCCAGTGAGGAGATGGGAAAGATCTCCCTCGGACCTGCTCTGCTCTATTTCTCTTTGCCTACAGGTACATGGCCCCGATACATTACTCTCCCTGCTGGCAAACACATGCATGTGTATTTCAACTTTGGGGTGCACACCTTAATGCAATAGGCTGCGCACACCTATGGGCGGTGTAGGTGGAAGCGGCGGTGGAGGAGGACAAGGGCCAGATTAAGAGCATCATGGGCTTGGTGCTGAGGATTTTGAAGGGCCTTAAGGGCCGTGCCTTGCCATGCACCCAGAGGAGGAAGGGTGCAGCCATGCATGCCTAATTCAACATGGGATGCTGTCTCTGAAGCCCATAAACACATCCATGCATCGGCAACTGTCCCTCCTTGTCCGGCCTTCGCGATGTGTGGGGAGGTTCTGAGGGTGCTGCCTGGGGAACCGAGCATAGAAGCCAGACTTCTGTGTTTACAAGTGACAGAAGAGCGGTAACAGTGAATATGGCCAACCCGGGGCCTATATAAAAGGTAGGGGCCTGGAGCTGCAGCTCCAATAGCCCCTACGTTAATCTGGCCCTGAGGAGGAGGACGAGGTAGCCAACACTGCTTCTTTTCACAAATTTTAAATGAGGGTACACCCCAAAAGAGTGAGAAAGAGCAAAAATGGAACAATGGGTGGGTAAGGTCGGTATCCATTGCTATTCTGCACAAGGTACGGAAAAGTCCCGTGGGATCCATGCCTGGTTCATTTTAATGAACGTGAGCTTGTCCACATTGTCTCTGGACAGGCGGCTGCGCTTGTCTGTTATAACGCCCCAGCCGTGCTAAATACCCGTTCAGATAATACACTGGCTGCAGGGCACACCAGCACCTCCAAGGCGTAAAGGGCAAGCTCAGGCCATGTGCCCAATTTGGAGACCCAGAAGTTGAAGGGGGCAGACCCCTCATTCACTACATGTAGGCATGTGCACACATACTGCTCCACCATGTTGGTAAAATGCTGCCTCCTGCTAAGACGTTCCATCTGAGCTGCTGGTGCTGCTGTTTGTTGTGGCGTGCTGACAAAGCTTTTCCACATTTCGGCCATGCTAACCCTGCCTTCTGAGGTGCTGGCGGCGCCCTGGTTGCGTTGGCGACCTCCTCCTCCTCCTCCTCCTCTGCCTTGTGCTTCCACTGCGGCCCCGCTGTCAGATGGGAATGCCAGCAGCATGGCGTCTACCAGCGTGCGCTTGTACTCGCGCATCTTGAGATCGCGCTCCAGTGAGTGAATTAAGGACGGTACGTTGTCCTTGTAACGGGGATCCAGCAGCATGGCCACCCAGTAATCAGCACAAGTTAGAATGTGGGCAACTCGGCGGTCGTTGTGGAGACACTGCAGCATGTAATCGCTCATGTGTGCCAGGCTGCCCAGAGGCAACGAAAGGCTGTCCTCTGTGGGAGGTGTATCGTCCGTGTCCTCTGTATCCCCCCAGCCACGCACCAGTGATGGCCATGAGCTGGCCTGGGTGCCACCCTGCTGTGAACATGGTTCCATCTCCTCCTCCAGCTCCTCCTCCTCCTCATCCTCCAGAACTGTGCCCCTGCTGGACAATTGTGTCCCTGGCGTTTGTGTGTGCAGGAACCCACCCTCGGAGCCCCTTGCGAATGACTGCCCTGAAAGCCTTGGAAATGTTACCTCTTCATCCTCCTCCTCCTCCTCATCCTGTGCCACATCCTCTTCCATCATCGCCCAAATTGTTTTTTCAAGGAGGCATAGAAGTGGGATAGTTAAGCTGAGAACGGCGTCATTGCCACTGGCCATGTTGGTGGAGTACTCAAAACAGCGCAACAAGGCACACAGGTCTCGCATGGAGGCCCAGTTATTGGTGGTGAAGTGGTGCTGTTCCGCAGAGCGTCTCACGCGTGCGTGCTGCAGCTGAAACTCCACTATGGCCTGCTGCTGCTCGCACAGTCTTTCCAGCATGTGCAAGGTGGAGTTCCACCTTGTGGGCACGTCACATATGAGGCGGTGAGCGGGAAGGCCGAAGTTACGCTGCAGCGCTGCCAGGCGAGCAGCAGCAGGGTGAGAACGCCGAAAGTGCGCACAAACGGCCCGCACTTTCTGCAGCAGCTCTGACATATCGGGGTAGTTTTTAAGGAACCTCTGCACCACCAAATTCAGCACATGCGCCAGGCAAGGGATGTGCGTCAAACCGGCTAGGCCCAGAGCTGCTATGAGATTTCGCCCGTTATCGCACACCACCAGGCCGGGCTTGAGGCTCGCTGGCAGCAACCACTCATTTGTCTGCTGTTCCATGCTCCTCCACAACTCCTGCGCGGTGTGTGGTTTGTCCCCCAAACAGGCAAGTTGTAAAACTGCCTGCTGTCGTTTACCCCTGGCCGTGCTGAAGTTGGTGGTGAAGGTGTTACTCTGTCCGGATGAGGAGGCGGTAGAGGAGGAGGAAGCGGAGTAGGAGGAGTTAGGAACAGGAGGCAAACTGAAGTGCCCTGCAATCCTCGGTGGTGGAAGGACATGCGCCAAATTGCTATCCGCCTCAGGCCCATCCGCCACTGCATTTACCCAGTGTGCCGTTAGGGAGATATAACGCCCCTGACCGTGCTTACTGGTCCACGTATCGGTAGTTAGGTGGACCTTGGCACAGATGGTGTTGCGCAGTGCACACCTGATTTTTTCCCCCACTTGGTTGTGCAGGGAAGGGATGGCTTGCCTGGAAAAGTAGTGGCGGCTGGGCACGACGTACTGTGGGACAGCCACCGACATAAGGTTTTTAAAACTGTGCGTCTCCACCAGACGGAATGACAGCATTTCAAAGGCCAATAATTTTGAAATGCTGGCATTCAGGGCCAGGGATCGCGGGTATGTAGGGGGGTACTTCCTCTTCCTCTCAAGTGTTTGGGAGATGGAAAGCTGAACGCTTCCACGGGACATTGTGGAGATGGTTGTTGGTGACCCAGGTGGTGGTGTTGCTGACAGATCGTCTGTTTGCGGGGTGGCAGGTGCCGGTATCACTACAGATGTGGCTGGAGCGGCCGAGACTGCAGCAGAAGAGGAAGCAGGATGAGCCAGAGACGTTTCTTGGTTTTGAAGGTGTGTACTCCACTGCAGCTCGTGCTTTGCACTTAGATGCCTGATCATGCAGGTTGTGCTCAGGTTGAGAAGGTTTATGCCTCGCTTCGGGCTCTGATTGCACAGGGTGCAAACCACTCGTGTCCTGTCATCAGCACATTTTCTAAAGAACTTCCACGCTAGAGAACTCCTTTGAGCTGACTTTGGTGCGCTCGTTCCCTTGCTGCGTTGGGCAGTAGCGGGCGTAGTGTCTAGGGCACGGCCGCTCCGCTTCTGCACCCTGCTCCCTCTTCTGCTGTGCTGGTGGCTCTGTGCGACCACCGCCTCTTCCTCCAAACTACTCAGGTCACCTGCATGACGTTCATTCCATGTGGGGTCGAGGACCTCATCATCCTCCACATCATCTTCCACCCAGTCTTCACCCCTGCCCTCCTTGTCGGTCTCCACAATGCTGAACGCCGCAGCAGTTGGCACCTGCGTTTCGTCATCATCGGAGACGTGCTGCGATGATCCTTGCATGTACTCATCTTGAGAAATAAGTGGTTGGGCATCGCTGCACTCAATCTCTTCCACTTCTGGGGCAGGGCTAGGTGGATGGCCCTGGGAAACCCTGCTGACAGAGTCATCAAAAAGAAGAAGAGACTGCTGTATGGCTTGGGGCTCAGACTGCTTGCCTGATTTGCAAGGGGGTGAGGTGAAAGACGGTTGGACATCAGCTGCAGGTGCCAACTGTGACCTTTCTGCAGTAGACTGGGTGGGAGACAATGTGAAGGAACTGGAGGCACTGTCAGCAGCAAACCAATCTACTATCGCCTCCACTTGTTCTGGCCTCATCACTTCTAGGGGCGTATGATGCCCTACCAAATACTGATGCAGGTTCTGTCGCCTACTCACACTTGAGGAAGGTGTTTCACTTGTGCGTGTAGCTGGCACAGATCGACCACGTCCTCTCCTTGCAACAGGAGCTCTACCAGCAGCACCACGACCCAGGCCACGGCCCTTATTTGACGGTCTCCTCATATTTCTGTAATTTAAGATCTTGCCCTAGAAAGGTTTTTATTGAATAGCGGAATAGGAAATATGATCCAAAAAAGTGTATGTATCTCGCACGTACAAAACCACACTAGGCCCCAATTACTATTGTTTCTACCCCTAAAAGGATGGATGAGGAGTAGGAGGAGTATGGAACAGACAGCACCCTCAAATCTTCAGAAGTATGAGATGAACTTCAAAAACTTGGAAAGGTGGATCTCACACGTACCGACACAGACTATCCCGCAATTCAATTGATCCTCAAAGGTTTTTATTGAATAGCGGAATAGGAAATATGATCAAAAAAAGTGTATGTATCTCGCACGTACACCACCACACTAGGCCCCAATTACTATTGTTTGTACCCCTAAAAGGATGGTTGAGGAGTAGGAGGAGGAGTATGGAACAAGCAGCACCCTCAAATCTTCAGAAGTATGAGATGAACCCCAAAAACTTGGAAAGGTGGATCTCACACGTACCGACACAGACTATCACGCAATTTAATTGATCCCCAAAGGTTTTAATTGAATAGCGGAATAGAAAATATGATCAAAAAGAAAGTGTATGTATCTCACACGTACACCACCACACTAGGCCCCAATTACTATTGTTTGTACCCCTAAAAGGATGGTTGAGCAGTAGGAGGAGGAGTATGGAACAGGCAGCACCCTCAAATCTTCAGAAGTATGAGATGAACCCCAAAAACTTGGAAAGGTGGATCTCACACGTACCGACACAGACTATCACGCAATTTAATTGATCCCCAAAGGTTTTAATTGAATAGCGGAATAGAAAATATGATCAAAAAGAAAGTGTATGTATCTCACACGTACACCACCACACTAGGCCCCAATTACTATTGTTTGTACCCCTAAAAGGATGGTTGAGGAGTAGGAGGAGGAGTATGGAACAGGCAGCACCCTCAAATCTTCAGAAGTATGAGATGAACCCCAAAAACTTGGAAAGGTGGATCTCACACGTACCGACACAGACTATCACGCAATTTAATTGATCCCCAAAGGTTTTAATTGAATAGCGGAATAGAAAATATGATCAAAAAGAAAGTGTATGTATCTCACACGTACACCACCACACTAGGCCCCAATTACTATTGTTTGTACCCCTAAAAGGATGGTTGAGGAGTAGGAGGAGGAGTATGGAACAGGCAGCACCCTCAAATCTTCAGAAGTATGAGATGAACCCCAAAAACTTGGAAAGGTGGATCTCACACGTACCGACACAGACTATCACGCAATTTAATTGATCCCCAAAGGTTTTAATTGAATAGCGGAATAGAAAATATGATCAAAAAGAAAGTGTATGTATCTCACACGTACACCACCACACTAGGCCCCAATTACTATTGTTTGTACCCCTAAAAGGATGGTTGAGGAGTAGGAGGAGGAGTATGGAACAGGCAGCACCCTCAAATCTTCAGAAGTATGAGATGAACCCCAAAAACTTGGAAAGATGGATCTCACACGTACCGACACAGACTATCACGCAATTTAATTGATCCCCAAAGGTTTTAATTGAATAGCGGAATAGAAAATATGATCAAAAAGAAAGTGTATGTATCTCACACGTACACCACCACACTAGGCCCCAATTACTATTGTTTGTACCCCTAAAAGGATGGTTGAGGAGTAGGAGGAGGAGTGTGGAACAGGCAGCACCCTCAAATCTTCAGAAGTATGAGATTGTTTTCACTGTACCCCACAAAGATTGTGTTCACTGCACCCCACAAAGATTGTGTTCACTGCACCTCAAAAAGGATTTTGTTCACTGCACCCCACAAAGATTGTGTTCACTGCACCCTAAAAGGATTTTGTTCACTGCACCCCAAAAAGATTGTGTTCACTGTACCCCCCAAAGATTGTGTTCACTGCACCCCACAAAGATTGTGTTCACTGCACCCTAAAAGGATTTTGTTCACTGCACCCCAAAAAGATTGTGTTCACTGTACCCCCCAAAGATTGTGTTCACTGCACCCCACAAAGATTCTGTTCCCTGTACCCCACAAAGATTGTGTTCACTGCACCCCACAAAGGATTTTGTTCACTGCACCCCAAAAAGGATTTTGTTCACTGCACCCCAAAAAGATTGTGTTCACTGCACCCCACAAAGATTGTGTTCACTGCACCCCACAAAGGATTTTGTTCACTGCACCCCAAAAAGATTGTGTTCACTGTACCCCCCAAAGATTGTGTTCACTGCACCCCACAAAGGATGTTGTTCACTGCACCCCAAAAAGATTGTGTTCACTGTACCCCCCAAAGATTGTGTTCACTGCACCCCACAAAGATTCTGTTCACTGTACCCCACAAAGATTGTGTTCACTGCACCCCACAAAGGATTTTGTTCACTGCACCCCAAAAAGATTGTGTTCACTGCACCCCAAAAAGGATGTTGTTCACTGCACCCCAAAAAGGATTTTGTTCACTGCACCCCACAAAGATTCTGTTCACTGCACCCCACAAAGATTGTGTTCACTGCACCCCACAAAGGATTTTGTTCACTGCACCCCAAAAAGATTGTGTTCACTGTACCCCCCAAAGATTGTGTTCACTGAACCCCACAAAGGATTTTGTTCACTGCACCCCAAAAAGATTGTGTTCACTGTACCCCCCAAAGATTGTGTTCACTGCACCCCACAAAGATTCTGTTCACTGTACCCCACAAAGATTGTGTTCACTGCACCCCACAAAGGATTTTGTTCACTGCACCCCAAAAAGATTGTGTTCACTGCACCCCAAAAAGGATTTTGTTCACTGCACCCCAAAAAGGATTTTGTTCACTGCACCCCAAAAAGGATGTTGTTCACTGCACCCCAAAAATGATTTTGTTCACTGCACCCCAAAAAGATTGTGTTCACTGCACCCCACAAAGATTGTGTTCACTGCACCCCACAAAGGATTTTGTTCACTGCACCCCAAAAAGATTGTGTTCACTGCACCCCAAAAAGGATTTTGTTCACTGCACCCCAAAAAGGATGTTGTTCACTGCACCCCAAAAAGGATTTTGTTCACTCCACCCCAAAAAGATTGTGTTCACTGCACCCCACAAAGATTGTGTTCACTGCACCCCAAAAAGGATTTTGTTCACTGCACCCCAAAAAGATTGTGTTCACTGCACCCCACAAAGATTGTGTTCACTGCACCCCAAAAAGGATGTTGTTCACTGCACCCCACAAAGATTGTGTTCACTGCACCCCACAAAGGATTTTGTTCACTGCACCCCAAAAAGATTGTGTTCACTGCACCCCAAAAAGGATTTTGTTCACTGCACCCCAAAAAGATTTTGTTCACTGCAGCCCAAAAAGATTGTGTTCACTGCACCCCAAAAAGGACGTTGTTCACTGCACCCCAAAAAGATTGTGTTCACTGCAGCCCAAAAAGATTGTGTTCACTGCAGCTCACACACAGAAAAATGGATGTGGATCACTGACACCTGCCTATCTCCAATCCCACACCACACAGCAATATCGATTGTAGTTTGTAGAACACAGTTTCCCTAAAATTCAGCAGCAGCCTCTCCCTAACAGGATTGAGAAGAGATCGTAGATCGGGACTAAGTGCAGACCCCACACAGCAATATCGATTGTAGTTTGTAGAACACTCTGACCCTAAAATTCAGCAGCAGCCTCTCCCTAACAGGATTGAGAAGAGATCGTAGATCAGGATTGAGTGCAGACCCCACCCCCCACACAGCAATATCGATTGTAGTTTGTAGAACACACTGACCCTATAATTCAGCAGACTCTATCCCTAAAATGCCTACAACTCGCCCTGCCTAAACACTCCGACCTGTCCCTCAATTCTATCCGGACACAAATGTTTTTTTCCTGCCTGTCTTTCCCTAATCAGCAGCCAGCACGTTGATGTGTGCTCTGTCCCTGATCTAAGCAGCAGAATGAAGACGCTGCGGCTGCCTGGAACTTATAAAGACTTGGTCACATGCTTCAGACGGCCAATCACAGCTACTGAGACATTTGCAGGCATGGCTGGGATGGCTTAAGGCACACCAGTTAAACGATTGTTGATTGGCTGTTGAAAGCCCGCCATGAAAAGAGCGCCAAAGCATGCAAAACCCGGAAATAAAACGACCGAACACGGATTTTTACCCGAACATACAGTAAAGTGTCCATGTCCGTGTTCGGGTACAAAAAATCCTTTTATTCGGTACGAACACGAATAATACAGTCCGTGTTCGCTCAACACTATTCTGGAGCCCTGTACTGGATCACTTCTTCACTTTCCAAGTCACCACCAACTTTTTGTGCATATCTGTGCACTGAACTTTGTACTTTCACCAATAAGTTTATATTGCTGATCTTGGGACTTTGCTATAAATCTACGCTTTTCACTAAACTGGTTCTTTATTGTTGATTTTCATTCAAGATTGGACTTATATATGTACATTTTTTCACTTTAGCACTTTTTTGGACTTTATTTTATTGTGTTGGTTATTTATAACACAGTATTCACATTTCATTGTTATTCATTCACTTTTGGTGCTACACACTTTTTCTTAAGGTACATATCATTGCAATTTTTGACAGCAAAGTCAATTCTTGCTTTCATCAAGAGTACAGTGATGGTGGCGGGTATCAGACCCCTGGCCTTCTCATCCACCTCGTGACCAAAGACCAAGCAATCTCACATCCTGCCGTCACTTGCATAACAATGCCACTCTCAGCTGCACCCAGTACACAGATTGTCCAGCTTGCGGGACCACAATCTAGATGGCAGCAGACTGAGAGCGATTGTCACCGGGTTAATTAAACGATTAACCCTTTCCTGCCACCACCTCTACGTTATGATGAGCGGAGCCTAGAGGATGCTCGTGGTTTGACAAATATCAATTATGACTTTAGAATAACCGTCTGTAACACACCCATTCACCTCAGACCAGAATGTTTCAAATAGGTTAGCCTAAACAGTACAAATCTCAAGTATGACTTTAGAATAGCCATCTGTAACACACAGTAGCACGCTTCAGGAGGCAGGTTCGTTTGGGTCAAGTTGCGTTTAAGAGCTTAGAGACAAAGTTTAACACTTTTCAAAATAAGGTTTAATTATAGAAAGGTTAAAAATTGGTGCGAATAAAAATATTTACAGAAAAATGGGTTACAAAGAAATAGAGACACAATACAGCAATTTAGAAATAGGAGAATAAAAGAATGAAAATACTTGCATTAAAACAGTCCTGGTATTACCTTAGTTTCAGAAACTGAACATGCGGTCGGTCCTCTCTTCAAGCGATGTTATTGCCTCGATGGTAGAATGAGAACTCTCTCAGTCCCTGTCTTTTTCTCTGACCCTCCAGGGGGTGTCACCAGAAGTACTCAGCCAATGGCTCTGAGTCTATAAACTGCTAAGTGACCTCCCGCTTTGACAGGTTCATAAAAGCACTCATATCTGGAGATATGAAATGGTTACACGCTTGAAACCGATATTTCATGGTCCGGTTTGGAATGTCCTATCTTTAGACACTAAACATGGGTTATTTTGGAATAACCTCTGACCTGTACGGTGTCCGTGTTGGTACTTAATTCGATTGGTATTTTATGGGGCACCCAAATATCTACTTTTTGTTAATATGTTATGTTCGGGTAAGAAGATATGAAGTTTCATGGTCAACTGTGTCATTTTCCGAATGACCTAGGAGCCATGTGCTGTGTTCAGATTACAAATGAACTCTTAGAGCATGAGGAGACGGAATGTCTGCTTGGTCAATCTGCTTGTGTATATTAAAGGTGTGAAAAATGTCAGCTGTGACTGGAACCTGGCATTCAGTGACCCAGGGGGTCATTAACACTGCAAAGGCTAGGAGGATGAGGCTGGTAAGAATGACCCATTTGGTTTTAACACTGTCAACTAAGCTCGCAACACAAGATGGATGCTTGTGACAGCGTTTGAACGAAATGGCGGCCTGACAAACTAGAGTGCCAATGCACAATATCATTACAAGTACCTCTATAGAGTTATGGTCTGAAGGCACCACTGACACCCAAAGACCAATTTTCTGCACCTGTTACTTCTATCCAAAGTCTGCGCATGCATGTGGGAATGCGCCTTCACGAACAGACATGCGCAACGCACAATGTATGATGGTGCCAGACGGACTATTTAAGGATTGCTCTGTCTGTACTCTAATGCTGACTGGTCTTAAGCTGTTCCCTGTGTCCTGTGTACTTCCAGTTGCTGATCCAGCTTACTATTCACCTAATCCTGCTTGTCCTGTTGTTTATTCCTGACCCAGCTTGTTCCTGACTTTAGCTCTGCTCCTGATTCAATACCTCGCTGCCCCCCTGTTGACGATGCTGGCTGTCCTGTGAACACACTCCTGTCTTTAATCCTGGCTTCCCAACTTATTTGGGTGTCTGCTTGGCTGTCTGCAATCACAGTTCTGCCACCAGCTGTGCGATTCTGCTGCAAGTCTGCTGAAGGCTCTGACCTGCCACACACTCTGGTCCTGCAATGCAAGGGGAGTGCTTCCTTAACCTCAGCTGAACTACAGTGCACAGCTACGGCTCCTGATCTGATGGTTCTCCTGTTTCCTTGGAATCACATCTCCTGCTGCAAATTCCTGGGTCTACACTTACAGGCACTCGTATTCCTCCTGTCCCTCAGCACCCTCTGTTTCACTCTCAGTGGTTACTGGGTTGGAGATACAAGAGAGGCCAATACCAGTCAGCCAGTGACCTCTCTGCTCATAACCCTCTGCCGGACAATTACCAAACTTTCTCAGGGGTGCAGGGGTTCCATAAGGACTTTTCTCAATTATATGGCCAGCTGCAGACCGCATCCAGCAATTCTTCCACCTCTGATCATTCAGGGGTTAAAGATTCATCTGCACAGACTGCAGCCTGTATACATGATGAACTGCCTCTTCCTCCTGATCCCAGGGTACATTTACCTGAATGTTTTTTCAGGGATCATAATAAATCCAGGACTTTTCAGAATACCTGTGAGTTGTACTTCTCTCTTTTGCCTCGAATGTTCTCTACTGAGGAAGTGAAGGTGGGGTCCCTCATCTCCCTGCTTCTCTAGGAACCTCAGATCTGGGCGCACCAGCTTTAGGAGCAACGTAATCCTGCCTTGGCTTCTGCAAACCCCTTTTTCTCAGCCGTGTCCCAGTTATGTGCTGATTCTTTCCGTCACCAGACTACTGAAACCATGCGGAGCAACTTGTGACAGAACCAAAGACCAGTGGAGAACTATGTATCTGACTTTCGGTTATGTAGCGCTGATACCAAGTGGAATAACTTAGCATTACGCTTCCAATTTCATCTTGACTTGTCTGAGTTGTGAGGGATTAGCTCGGTGGCGGGTGTGGATGACCCCTTGGGGGGTGTTTTTTCCCAGAGAGGTAGCCGACAAGTGCTTGCAAACAAACAGTGTGGTTTATTAAATGGTGTTTTCTTCACCAGGCTGTATGCAGCAAAACATCCAAAATAAAATAAAACAGAAAATAAATCCTTGCCTCTGTGGGCGGCTACCTTCTCACAACTGGAACCTGCCTAAGTGTCTGTCTCCAACCTACCGTCGGGCAGACTTCCTTGTCCTACAGTGGACACTCAATAGTCCTTTTATAATAGTTTCACAGGGCAACACAGTCCTTTTGTTTCTTTCACACAGAAACAGTTCGTCTTCTCACCTTTGAGACGTATTCACCCTTGGTTACCGTCCCGGGCACACATCACTCCGGGGGGTCTTCTCCCAGGCCCACACATCCTGTCGGGAGGCACACGCTGACTGTCCTCCTGCTCCCAGCCCACATGGCTTCAGGACACAGCTTCTGGAGGCAGCAAACAATAGGAATTTCTCTGAACAAATTATAGAGCCTTAACTCCCTCATTCTGAACAGGTGAAGGCCTTTCAACTTCCTGCTGGCTAGCTCTGTAGCCAACACCCTAAATTAATTAATGGACTTTCTAAATCAGGTAGAAATGTATCTCCTTCCTGTGACTACATTCCCAGATTTAGCTGACTTCCTGTTACATACCCCCCCCTCTTGTTTCAACCCTAGGGTTGGGACACAGATTTCCAGGCACGCATGTGTCAAGCACTGCTGACTCACTGATAAGCCTCCTATTATCCTCAAGCTTCCGGATGAAACTGTTTTGTCATCTTCATTGACGGATTTCTCATAAATGCCACACAGTTTGTCTCTCATCTCATATACACATTCTTCAACTGCATTTTTGGCATCATTTCGCTCCTTCTCGTTTCTGTCATCTTCATTGACAGCTTTCTCATAAATGTCAGACAGCTTGTCCCTCATAACCGTCTGTCCAATCCACCATGGAGGACCGTGATCCATAGGCAACTCAATTGGGCTAGTCTTAATGTCTTCAACATTCTTAAGACGCCTCTCTCTGCAATCCATAAATGTTTTCCACAAAACTTTGAGAACCTTTGCTTCACTAAGCTTTGTTCCAAGTAGGGACTCTTGACATCCCTCTGTGACTTGAGTTGCCTCTCCATACAGCTGTACACAATCATTGACTTTTTGTTGTAAAAGGGAATGATCTTCCTTCTTGAGCTTTGCTTGCTCTAAGATGCTGTGCAGAGGATTTTCCAATTGAGACAACAGGCTGTCACACATTTCTTCAAAGTGACCCCTGTTCCTTTTCCCAGAGATATCAATATCATTCAAACATTTCATATTCATAGGCAGATCTGAAGCATTTGCACTCATCAACTTCTTAAACTTTTCGCCCTCCTGAGCGAGTCGCAGTAAAGGCCTACTACTTGATTTGATATTCAGTTTATATTTCTTGCCAAACTCTTCACAGAAGTAGCCAACCAGAACATCATCAACTTTCCTTCCACCAACATAGGGGTCAAAGGCAACAACACAGTTGAACCCAGCGATCTGGGTGGTATCCATTATAGACCTCCTCTCTGCATCAGTGAAGAAGCATGGAACTGCAACACATTCTTTTACAGGTTTCTTCAATGCACTTTCTGCTGAACTATTTGACCGCTCAAGGTCACCTAGTTCTTTTTCTCTATCTGAATTCCACATGGAATGCATCTCAAGATCACAATCAAACTTCTGCCACCCGTCTTTCACCAGTTCCATTTTGGAAACACTCCCTGAAAGGCACTTATTCATTTGCTTCACGTTTTCACCAACAGCCTTAGTTTTCTCCACTAGGTTTTCAGCCTGAACTGAGAAATCACCACATTTCTTACTCAGCTCCTTTGTTTGCTGAAGCTCTAATGATACATTTTCCAATGCTTGAAGTTTTTGAAGGAACGGTTTATTCCAAAGGGGTGATTCAAGCCACGTGTCATCACATTTCTGAGGCTCACTCAGGACAGACCCCAAAACACTGATCCTTTTAAAAACTGCATCAGGCACACTATCCCCTCTTTGGGACAGATCCTCTGTTGCCTGGAATTCCTCTTCCAGTTCCTGCAACGGAATCTTCATCTCTTCTACTTGCTGTTCTAAGGCTCGCTTAGACTTTTCTAGCTCCTGAACGCTTTTCACAACATCATCCTTGGAGCTGACCAATTCTTCCATTTCTGTACGCAGCTGTTTAACACTTTCTAGTTCAGCCTTACACTCTAGAGCTTCCTCCAAAGAGCGAGCCAAGAACAGGGCTTTGCTCTCGTTATCACGCACCTCCGTTTCTGCACGTGCGCGTTCTTCTGCATATTTTGCAGACACAGTCTTCTCTTCACCAAGCATCTGATCAAACTTCTTTTTCACATCTTCAACACACTGTAATGAACCAACGCTTTCTTCCATGCGTTTTTTCATATCCGCTATCTGAGCTTGCAATGTTGCGACTTGTTCTGATAGGTTTTTCTTTGCTTCCGCCTCCTCTTTTAATTGTTCCAGGAAGCCATTTTTCTCATCTTCCATTTGTTTGAGCTTTGTGCTAAAACTCAGCCTTTGACACCTCTCTTCCTGTAAGAGTTCCTGCGTGTCATGCAGCTGCGATTCCAAGATAGAAAAATCTTCCGCAATTTCTCTAGATTTTCTGTCTGCTTGAGAAAGCTGATTTGTAACATTGTCCAACTCAACCTGCAGTCGGTTTGCCTTCTCTGACAGCTTAGCACACAATCGGTCACCTTCTGACACCTTGACTTGCGATTCCAGAAGCTGTGCCTCTACTTTTTCCCTCTTATGTTCACAATCTCCTTTTCCCTGCATAAGAGCCTTCACCTCATTGGCTAGCATCTGGGAATAAGAATGTAATTCTGCCACACAGGCTTCTTTCTCCTTTAACTGCTGCTGGAAACGTTGGGCTTCACCTTTCCAACTTTCACAGTCTGCACGTAATTCATCTACCACATTGCTCAAAGTGGTGAGCTCATACACAGTACTCAGTAATTTAGCCTCTCTTTCACTTTTCTCGTTGTCGCTGAGAGACAATGTCGTTTTCAGAGCGATATTCTGTTCCTGCGACTCCTGCAGGTCTATTTTTGTAACTTCCAAACACTGAAGACTTTTTTCCAGCTGATTACGCAACTCCAACATTTCACACATACTTTGCTTCTGCAAAGTCTGAATTTCAATTTCCTTTTCCATGAGGATGGTATCTTTCTCCTTTATAGTGTCTTGACATTTTTGCAACTCGACCAAAAGAAGAGCAGTGGATTCTTCCCACTGTAACACATGAGACTTGAGTAGTTCATTCATTTCCTGCAAGTTTCTATGCTCCATTTTAAGCAATTCCAAGGCTTGTTCCTTTTCTTCCATTTTCCGTTGCAAGGCATCCAACTCAGCCCTGCACACATACTCGGTTTCCTCCAAACCGATGGCCTCCATTGGCTGCTGGCGTCTCTGTTTCCAGCCTGCCATGCTCTCTTGATGAGCCTTTTGTTGAGCTGCAAAGCTCCGTTGTTTCAGCATCTCCCCCATTTTGGGTTTACTTTTCATCTGAGCACACTGCGTCTCCATAGCAGTTTCATCAGTGTTGCTAGGGACAACAACCTTCCTCTTTAGTAGACTCTCTTTAGGCATGGATGGGGCTGGTTCAGACGGCAACATCCCCTCCATCCATAGAATCCGGTCTCTCATTTCATCTATCTTTGCATTTTTCAGGCGTTTGGACCGCCCCATCTTCAATAACTCCACAAACAAATTTTTCACAGTCCAGCAAACAATTTTCAGACCACTGTCTCTTCAACACATGTAGTTTTTCTCTCTCTTGCAGGATCTCTTTTCCTGCGCACACAGTTTGTGCAGTCACTTGCACCAGACACAACAAAGTTCATCAAAAAATTTTGAGACCCCTGTCTCTTTAAAACACTTTTTTTTTTTTTTTTTTCTGTCAGGATCTTCTCTCCTGCACACATAGATTGTGCAATCTCATGCACCAGACAAAGTTCATCAAACATATGCACTCCATTGCAGGGATCTCTGCTTATGCCCACTGCATACCTCCACCATATGTGAGGGATTAGCTCGGTGGCGGGTGTGGATGACCCCTTGGGGGGTGTTTTTTCCCAGAGAGGTAGCCGACAAGTGCTTGCAAACAAACAGTGTGGTTTATTAAATGGTGTTTTCTTCACCAGGCTGTATGCAGCAAAACATCCAAAATAAAATAAAACAGAAAATAAATCCTTGCCTCTGTGGGCGGCTACCTTCTCACAACTGGAACCTGCCTAAGTGTCTGTCTCCAACCTACCGTCGGGCAGACTTCCTTGTCCTACAGTGGACACTCAATAGTCCTTTTATAATAGTTTCACAGGGCAACACAGTCCTTTTGTTTCTTTCACACAGAAACAGTTCGTCTTCTCACCTTTGAGACGTATTCACCCTTGGTTACCGTCCCGGGCACACATCACTCCGGGGGGTCTTCTCCCAGGCCCACACATCCTGTCGGGAGGCACACGCTGACTGTCCTCCTGCTCCCAGCCCACATGGCTTCAGGACACAGCTTCTGGAGGCAGCAAACAATAGGAATTTCTCTGAACAAATTATAGAGCCTTAACTCCCTCATTCTGAACAGGTGAAGGCCTTTCAACTTCCTGCTGGCTAGCTCTGTAGCCAACACCCTAAATTAATTAATGGACTTTCTAAATCAGGTAGAAATGTATCTCCTTCCTGTGACTACATTCCCAGATTTAGCTGACTTCCTGTTACAGAGTCTATCAAAGATAAACTTGCCAGGGTAGGAACACCCACTTCTCTAAATGATTTAATTCATCTCTGCATACATATCGATCGTTGTCTGCATGAAAGACAGTCTGAAAGATCTAGAAACCTCCACCATATCCCTGCTAAATGCGGGGCCCCACTCACTGTCCCCATTGCGGCCATGCCAAGAGACACTTCAGGCATCAAGGAATCTCCACAATCCAGTTTCCCAAGACCTCCTCTGTCCTAACAAGAACAGTTACGATGTCACTGTGGTAACCTTTGCCTCTACTGTGGTGATGCAGAACACTTTTTAGAGACATGTCCCAGAATACACATTAGATAAAAAGACACACGGAGTGCCTCTAAGTGCAGTATTGATTTATTCAAGCGAAGCACACAGTATAAGTAACTCACATGGGGTAGAGAATCAAAAGTTCAGTATCAATCCGGTGGACCGCGGGGATAGGCTGTGGGGTCCAGCGTTTGGAGATAAGAAGATGGTAACAGCTGAAAAGATGGAGCCGGGAGACGGAGAGGCCGGCTAGGCATCTTCTGGGTATGGCTTGCTTCCAGGAAACCAAGCTGCGCCGCGTGACGTCACCGGAGGCGGGAAGATAACACAACGCATTTCAGAGCATGCGCCAAGTTTCTCACCATACAGAATACACATTAGGACACCTTCTCCTCCACCCCACAGTTGCTGCTCGGGACTCTGGTCAAGCTCATACTATTCTGATAGTTTCCTTCCGGTTAACTGAAAAGACGCTCTTCTGTTCCTGCTATTGTTGATTATGGGGCTTGTAGCTGTTTTCATTTGCAGCCCAGCATGAACTGCCTCTGTTTGCCAAAAAAGAATAGCTTCTCTGTCCATCTGGCAGATAGTCCAGGCATCAAATCTGGGCCTGTCACTCTAGAGACTGTACCAATCTTGTGTTTCACGGCTTCAGGCCATTGTAAGTTCTTACATTTGAACTTCTCCTTTGTTCCTGGTTATCCTGGGGCAACCATGGTTGAAGACCCATAATCCTCATATCGACCGGTGCACTGGGGAAGTGACTTTCTAATCTAACTGCTGCAAGAAGTTCTGTCTTCCCCCTGCACCTAGTCCAGGAGAACCACTTCTCAATATTAATATGTACTCTGAAACTGCTAAACTGGTATCACAGTCTAATCATGAGTATCAAGACGTCTTCAACTCTTCAGCCTCACAGACCTTACAATTGTTCTATTGAATATTTACCGGGAGCAGATATTCCCTTTGGACGACTTTACCCACTCTCTGAACTTGAGTTGGAGAAGCTGCATAAATACATTGATAAGAAATTTCTTTGTTGAAAAGAAGGATCAAACACTTTGACATTGTGTTGACTTTTGAAACCTTAACAAGGTAACCATTAAGAATAGGAATCCCTTGCCACTCATTCCTGAACTATTCCAGAGACTGCGTGTATTCTCCAAATTATATTTGAGGGGAGCATATAACTTGATCATAATCAGGGGAGGTGATAATTGGAAGATGGTCTTTAGAATTTTGAATGTCTTCTGATGCCCTTTGAACTCCGTAACACACCAGCTACCTTTCAGAATTTTGGTAATGATATCTTTCAGGACTTTCTAGATTTTTTAATTATCGTCTATTTAGATGATATTCTTTTTTCTATTTTTTTTTTTGCTACACTAGAAATTCATCGGGTCCATGTACACTAATTATATAAAAAGTAACCGCGCTAGATAATCAACCAAAACTCAAAAGAGTTCAAAGCAGCAACTTGAAATGTGACAAACATCCAGAAAACATAATAAATAGAAAAGCTGCACTAAATTGAGAGGACTATGGATGAATTAAATGCAAAAGTCCTAATAAAGTCCCATAAAAAAATTGGAAATTTGGTGAACAAAAAAGAAAAGTGAAATATAAGTCCAAATGCATCCAGATGATAAATGACTCCTCTAGAGAGATTGACACTAGATGTATATACTGCTTACCAGAAACAGCAGATTAAATCGCCTGATAAGATGATAATGGCTCTCCGGATCGACTTTATAACCAGGGGAAGACCCTTAGGAGGGATTCCAGGCCTCAGACGACACGATACATTCAATAGGCGTCAATCATGTGTATATAAAATAAAATATTCATAGTGTGATACTGTATTTGTAACAGAAGTGCACACACTAGGTATATAATCACCTATGTGAATAAATTGGGAGTAGGTGCTAGGTAATGTAATGTACACTAAACCCGAGGAATGCGAATTTGAGAAACTCACTATTCAGTTCTTCTGACTTATTATCTCTGCAGATGGAATTGCCATGAATCCTCAGAAGATGTCTGCAGTACTTGACTGGCCTGCCCCCACAGATAAGAAAGCTGTGCAGCGGTTTGTGGGGTTCACCAATTTCTACAGGAAATCAATCAATATAAGTAGGTGGTGTTTGTATCAGAATATTAACCACTTTACCACCACGTCCAGGCCACTTTTTGCGATTCGGCGCTGTGTGACTTCAACTGACAATTGCGCGGTCGTGCGACGCCGTACCCAAACAAAATTTACGTCCTTTTTTTCCCACAAAAACAGAGCTTTCTTTTGGTGGTATTTGATCACCTGTGCGATTTTTACTTTTTGCGCTATAAACAAAAAAAGAGCGTTTATTTTGAAAAAATAACAATATTTTTAACATTTTTTTATATGAAATTCCCCCCAAAAAAGATGTAAAAACCAATTTTTTTAAAATTTTTTGGCCAATTTGTTTTATGCTACATATGTTTGGTAAAAAAAATCGCAATAAGCGTATTTTGATTGGTTTGCGCAAAAGTTATTGCGTTTACTAACTAAGGGAAAGATTTCTGTAATTTTTGGTGTTTTTTTTTTTTAACGCGTAATTGCGGCGATCTGCGATTTTTTTTGCGGGACTGCGACATTGCGGCGGACAGATCGGACCCTTGACTGCCATTTTTGACACTTTTGGGGGTACCAGTGACATTACTGCAGTAATCAGTGCTATATATATGCACTGTTACTGTAAAAATGACACTGGCAGGGAAGGGGTTAATTTTATTGGAGAGGGAGGGGTTAATGTATGCCTGGTGCTTACTGACGTGTAGGGGGGGAGGTGACTGAGTGAGTCATGGACAGATCGGATGTCCAGCTATGCTGAACAGTCCGATCTGTCACTCCCTGTCACTATGGAGATCCGCCGCTGTGTTTACACACAGCGGGCGGATCTCCAGACTCGATCCCCGACGATCGGGTAAGAGCAGCGGCGATCGCCGCTGCTCCTCCCCTGGCCCGACTCCCGCTGTGAATGAAAACAGCGGGAGCGAGCCTCCGGCGGCGCGCAAGCGCCGCCCAGAAGGGGGAGTGTCTGACGACGTAGTACTACGTCGTCAGACGATAACGAGCCACTCTGCCGCAGTACTGTGAGCAGTCGTAAAGTGGTTAATATAGGTACCGACATCCCAATTGCATGTACAAAAATAGGGAAAACCCTGAAAAAGAGTAGTGAAGGCTCAAGGTGCCAGAGCCACTCGCCACAAGGAGAAAAAAATAAATAAAAAAGGGGGGGGGGGAAGAAAGGAAGGCAAGAAAAGAAAAATGAAAAATGAAAAAAAAAGAAAAGGGGGAAAAAAAAAAGAGGAAAGGGGAAATGGGAAAGAAAGGGAGAATAAAAAAGGGGGGGGGAGAGAAAAAAAAAGAGAACAATAAAAAAAAAAAAAAAGATGTCCAATAGGAAGAAACGTGTCAGAGTGGAGGCGTTACCGTCATTAACGACTGCTCGAGGTCCGTGCTGCAGCCGGGCACGAGCGCAACCGTAGGAATTCCGAAACTATACATGAATATGCTGATTTGAAATGCAACAACTGTAAGTGCAACACTGTTCTGTAATAAACTTTTTAAGAAGGTATCACACTATTGCGACTTTATTTCTCATACCCCATGCTCGGAGGTTACTGGCCCATTGGTCAGAGATCCGCCCAGCTGCAGGTTATGAGTGAAGGAGCCATTAGTGGATATTAGTGGAAGTACAAACGCTGTCCATCTGCTGTTGAAAAGACATCCTGGTGCAAGCAGTATACGGAGGAGGTGGAAAGGGATTTAGCCCATCTACATGCGCCTTCTATCTGCCATCTGGTAAGGGACCATTTTGGGTGGTTCACGTGGAGTTTGGAAGCACTTATGTTTTGCAGTGATCAACATATATGTTAATTTGTGCACACCTTATCTTTCCGTCTGGTAAGGAGGAATTTCACCTGGTGGTGGGTGTTTATCACATTGGAGTTGAAGACATCTTTTAAGTTGTGGAGCACCAATTTGATTTTTCTCATTTATGGACACTTATGATTGATGCTTATGGACTTTAAACACACCATTCACCTTTATCCATTTTTTGCTTGTTTGCAATTTATGTTTGGATACCTATTATTGTTTTAGCGCACCTATAATTTTTCACAACCCATATATCTATTCAGGCACTGAATACAGGTAGCAGCTTTGACACAACACTATTAGCGCACCCTTCACCTATACTACAGTTAAATATATCTACCTCTTCAATCAATGTGCAATGTTTGTATACCCACTATAAAGCATATGGAGTCTTTATCTTCACCATTGACTCTGTTTTAATGTACTGTTTATATATATATATATGATTTTCTTCTCTTTTTTAAAAATATTTGCAATAAAATGTTGATGTTTTAATCAAATTACTCTGCCTGTCCATCATGTGCCTCTAAAGTCCGTAATTTCTTTGGGACAACTAGTTGTTGTACCAAGTTCTCTTTTGGTCTATATATCTAGGATTATGGCAGACCGGGGCTAGCTCACTCCCTTTTCTATTTTGTTAAAACAATTGTTTTTACAGGAGCAGTGATTTTAATAATGCCTAAAGTGAAACAATAAAAATGAAAAATTCCTTTAAATATCATGCCGGGGGGTCCCCTTAATGTGCCTGTAAAGTGATGCATCTGTATGATGTATGGAGCCTGCTGCAGCAATACTGACATTTCTAAAGGAAAAAATGTAATTTAAACTTGCTCGCTGCTGAAATGTATTGTCTGCTCCCTACAGATAAAAAAACATGAAAAAAAATGGCGTAGGGTCCCCCCCCCCCCGCAGCCCTTTGGGTCTGATACAGTTTTTAGGGGGTACTTCACGCCCAAAATAAAAAACAAAAAGCAGCATGGGGTCCCCCCAAAATCCATACCGGACCCTTATCTGAGCATGCAGCCTGGATTGGGGGGGGGGTGAGCAGCCCCCCTCTCCTGAACCATACCAGGATGCTTGCCCTCAACATGGGGAGGGTGCTTTGGGGTGCCCCCCTAAGCACCTTGTCCCCATGTTGATGGGGACAAGGGCCTCTTCCCGTCAACCCTGGGTTGTGGTTGTGGGGGTCTGCGGGTGGGGGGGCTTATCAGAATCTGGAAGCCCCTTTTAACAAGCGTGTAAAGAAATCAGGTGCGCTGCCCTAGTGCATATGTGAAACATACAAAAATGATGCAGACAAATAAACCAAAATGCAATAATAATGCAAAAAAATGAAAACGTATGCAATTCGTGTAAAACAAAAAAATGTCCAGAAGGTGACTAGTGATACACCAATGTGCAATAAACGTCCATGTTATAAGTCCATAAATAAAGTGCAAAAAATGGTGACATAAACTTCCAGCTTGGTTCAGCTTCAGTTCACCTTTCCCCAAGCTGGAAGTTTATGTCACCATTTTTTGCACTTTATTTATGGACTTATAACATGGACGTTTATTGCACATTGGTGTATCACTAGTCACCTTCTGGACATTTTTTCTTTTACACGAATTGCATACGTTTTCATTTTTTTGCATTATTATTGCATTTTGGTTTATTTGTCTGCATCATTTTTGTATGTTGCACATATGCACTAGGGCAGCGCACCTGATTTCTTTACATATTCCACAACATACACTCTAAGGTAGCAGCACACCCTATATTGAATCAGCGCACTTTCCTACCCACCATATTCCTTTTAACAAGCGGACCCCCAGATCCCAGCCCCCCTATGTGAATGGGTACACCATACACCTACCCATTCACCAAAAAAGTGTAAAAAAGGAAAAAACACAGAACAGAGTTTTTGACAAGTTGTTTATTAAAAAGAAAAAAATTGTACCTTCTGATGTAAATCCATCGTCGCCCACCGACCTGAAAAATAGAAAACATTTAAAAAAATGTTTGCCTCTTCTGAGGCGTCTCACCGTATGCCGTTCTTCAGCTTTGACAGCTGTTTTATAGGCAAGGGGTGGATGCCAGAACCTTCTGCTCTGAGAAGTACAATGCCACCAGCAGGTGATAAAGGTCCTGACAGTTTATTTTCTTGACACGTTGTGTCTGCAGTTGGTAGTGTCATGGCTGATCGATTACCTTGTGTCCATGTATTTCTTCACCTTGCTTGCCCCTAAGCATCATATAAATAGGCAACTTCCTGTTCCAGGTCACACAATGCCCAGTCCATGCCTCACCAATTTCTCTGCAGTGCATCACAAATGTGAGAGTGATAATGTGTTGAAACACATCTCTTCCCTTCATTGCTCTACTTGCTTCTGTCTGTGTCAGATCTAATTACTGTGTAGTTCTCAACTGCAGAGCACAAGACTGAGAGTCCAGAGGATTGTGGGATATATAGTTTCTTCACAGGAAGTTTCAGTTCTAACACTACAGCCAGAAGTCATGCATTAACTTGTCATGCCTCATGTCTTATGTCTAAAGACAGACAGACAGACAGACAGAAACTTCTGACATCAGAATTTGATTTACTTTACTATAGGCGGTGTGTACAGGACAACACATGACACCATAAAACTAGAGGGCAACACATGACACCATGCACCAAAGTACATCTTATGAATGACACCATGAAACTGCATAATCAATGCACCTTTTATAGTGAAAGGGCTGGGGCATACATAAGCCCTGATTAGTGGCCATTCTTACCCTGCTAACCAGAGTTCAAAGGTCAGGCAGGGCATTATGGAAACTTAAAATTTTGGGGCAAGTAAATTTCCACATAATTTCACCGGAACTACAAACATTGAACCTGCAGGATTCTCTGTGAACCTACTGGAGCCTCTAATCCAAACCTTATCCCTGCCCATGATGCTGAGAAAAACTTGAATCCAATATAGACCATGACAGCAGCATGTTAATACTAGGACAGCAGATTATCCCTAGAGAAGAATAGGAGGAAGAGGACCTTTAATCACAAGCATATTTGAGATGTTCAGAGGTGTGAGGATTGTGGTTTGATTGACACACCAGATTTCATGTTGTTTTTGTCCATAAAATTCAGAGGAAACACACGTCTTGTGGTGAAAAATCTACTTCCTCTTTGAGTTCTTTATAACTTTCATTCTTCCCACACAGACCTCACACCTGACTGCAGCGATGGGTCCCCTCCTTGTCCTCCTACTGTGGGCTCTTCTATATCCAGGCAGAGGTATGTATGAACATTTTAAAGAGGTGATAAGACAGTAATAATATCAGAGTACATATCATAGATATCCCCACTGCAGCAATGTGTCTCCTCCGTGTCCTCCTCCTGTGGGCTCTTCTCTGCCCAGGCAGAGGGATGGATAAAACTCTGATTGATGAATGGAGGAGGATGGAAGGTGACAATGTTATACACAGATGGGCAGTTATATGGGTTCCTGCAGGGTGCTGCTAATTTCTTTAGTAGGAAAGATTTTACATTTGGAGCTCTACCATCCCTGGGCTGTTCTTAGGATAGAACTAACAAACCTTCCCTTACATGGCTCCCCATCCATGGGGCTTTTAGATGGGACTTCAGTCCATGCAGATATTAGACGTTAACTCAGACAAGAAAACATATGAAGTCATTGCCATGTGCTCAGTCTTAGTACATCCTATCTCCAGGCTTGGCCTGGGGGTGGGAATTCTCAGGTGCAGGAAAGGTTGGACCAGACCTCAAGCCTGGTTTATATAATTTTATAAATAAATGTCTTCTTGCAAACTAAGTTGTTGCAATATGAAGGTAACATTGACCGAAAACAGGAAATATAAAGTCATGTCCCCAATGTAGTATTTTAAAAAAAACAGAATACCTTTTGTTATGTTTTATCAAATGATCTGAAATTTCCAAAATATGTTGGCATAGACAGAGTCTTGTATTGTGTGAAGTTTGGAGGAAATTGGTTACCGTTGAGGTTCTTTTTTGTGCGTTAAGCCACATTAAACTTCCAAAAAATCAAGCTTAATGTCACTCCTATGGGAAACCAAAATCCATGAAACTTCCAGGACAGGTTTGGGAAACTCAGTAGAGGGTTGTGCAAAGTTTAAATACAAATGATTGAGGTTTATATACATTATGGTACATTAAGCCAAATGTTTTAGAATTATAAAAAAATGGTTAAATATGAATAAAGTTTGATATGTTTTACCAAACAACCTGAATTTTTAAAAACATGTTGGCATAGACAGTCTTGTATTGTGTGAAGTTTGGGGAAAATTGTTTAGCATCTGTGACGGTATCGGGACACCACCGACTGGGTATCTCCGCCAGTAACCTGCTTCCTAAACTCTGGAACACGGGATCCGTGATTCTGGCTATAGTTACCCCAAGAACTAGACAGTACAAGCTTTGGAGTCATCCAGAATCAAACTGTTTAATCAAACACAAAGCACATGGAGATGAACACTTCAGAGACAACCCCTCCCCTTAGTCAATCTACTCAACATACCCATCCCATAATAACAATGGAATGCAGGTATTCAACAACAACAAACCCTCACTAGCAAGAGTCTGATTAGTGCAGAGCCGGCCTGACTGGGGTTTTTTGGGCACCCTGTGCCCCTTTTAGACACAGGGTGATTTACACATAAGAGGGACTGGGGATGCTGGACAAGGGGTCTCCCAACCTCCCTAAAGCAATTGGGGTTCCACAAGCCCCCCAACCAAAGTGTCTCACGTCACATATCTCCCCTTTCGGCAGGAGACTAACAAAGAAGGAGACCCCAAACGGGTTGACTTTGAAGTTAGTCCGTAATTCCAGTCCCCCAATGTCTGCACCCACACAGTACCCCAAACAAATTGTCCGGAACAGATTGTTACTCACCCAGCCAACCTCTGCCTCTCTTGTAGAACATAACCCCTGCTGTGGAGAAGTGTGGACTGGTCCTTCTCCCTGGAGTCCATTTAGCCACTGGAGAGAAGACAGAGTGACTGGGATCACTCCATCATGCTGTTGGGGATCTGGGCCGACTGCCCAGCATCCCTGGGGTACACAGGTAGAGACAGTAGTCTCATATACTTTTTCTGTATGAAAATCCCCCAGTGATTGTACAACAAGGCTGACATCCTCCTGTCCCAATGCCAGACCTTTTTCTGGGGTTGTGTAAGTGGGAACCAAAGTCTCATCCACTACCACAGGGAATCCATCTTCTATTAGTTGGGGGCAGAGGCCAGCAGCGCTCTGCTCTGTTGCCAGCCCTTCTGCTGGGTTGGGGTTGGGGTTGGCGAATACTACCCCCAGAACCTGGTTGGGGGTCTGCTGTAGAGAGGAGGGACCGCTTACCTCCTCCTCCTGGTATTCCTGCGGGGTAGGTTGGGGATCTGGACCGGCCGTCCAGCATCCCTGTAGGTCTGGTGCAGAGACCGCGGTCCCGTCTGCACCATTGGGGTCAGGTCTGTTGTCTCCCTGTGGTTGGGGAGAAGGATTAGTTGTCTCCTTTGCCTGGAAGGTACACTGCTGTAGCTGGGGACCTGGGCCGGCTGCCCAGCCTCCCTGTAGGGCCGGTAGAGAGACCTCGGTCCCATCTCCACCTGCCATCGGTGGGTCTTCACAGTACCCCCAGTCTGTACTGTCTCTCCAACCAAGGAGAGACTGTTGTGGGCAATGGCCAGTAGCGTTCTGCTCAGCTTCCAGCTTTTCCACTGGGAAGTAAATTGAAACATCAGTGACCTTGCACACATCCTTCAGGGCCACCGATTGTTGTATGCAGGGGTCCACAGCGCCATGCTCTGAAGTGAGCTGTTCTGCAGGAGTCTCACCGGGTTGTTCCTCCTCAATAGAAAAGTCTATTAAATCCCCGGTCTCTGGTGGTGTCTGGGGATCGAACTTCACCATCTCCTGTCTGTGGAATCCAGAATATGTTACTGGTGCTGGGCAGAGGCTAGCAGAGCTCTGCCCTGTTGTCAGCACTTTAGCTTTGGGAACAGCAATCTCTGGAGTTTCCACTGCCGACTCATAGGCATGCTGCTGAACGTGTCCTAGCAGTTTCCTGTATGCCCTTTCCAGATGCTTTTCTTTCCTTAGCAAGTGTTCTAGATCAGGTTCAAGCTCTGAGACCCCTGTGAGACGGAGCATAGCCTCTCTGTTAGGGATGATCGAACGGTTCGGGTCGACCGTCGGTTCGGCCCGAACATTGGGTGTTCGAGGTTCGGCCGAATTTAGAACTTTTTGCCCAAAAAGTTTGGAATTCGGCAACCAGAACCGACTAAAATGCAATGCTTCAGGAAATGGGCTTTAAAAGCCCATGATTGGACCAGAACCATTAGTAAAAGCCAATTGAGGGGCAGGAGAATGCTAGGAATGTGATTGGAGTGACTAGGGGGTCTCTAGACCAATCATTAGTGAATACGCCCCCCAGTATATAAGATCGCCCCTGCCAAATTCCTAGCATTCTTGTACGGGACATGGAAGAGAGTGGAATGCTGTTCTGTTCTAATATTGTACAAAGTGTCATTTAGCTATTTTTAGTGTGAGGAAAGGGATATCTAGTGTAGTTAGAGTGCTCCTTTCCACTTTAGTTAGCTTTAATAATGTAGTTTCTGTAGGGAAAGTGTTAAGTGTAAGGGGACCGTAGTGTAGTGTAGGGTTAACTGACAGTGACTGCTATGGAAGGGTGACAAAACCCTTCCATAGCAGGGTGACCGCTATAGAGAAATGATCATTTCTCTGAATTGCTTCGGCACAGGCATATGGTTTCTCACCAGCAAGCATTTTTTTTGCAGCTGGGGTTGCCACTGCCAGTGTTTTTTGAGGACATGTTTGATGTCAGACATGACATCTGAACATGTGTATAGGGGGTATATATACACATATATGTCTGTATATATACCCCTAGAAATATATAGGTGTGATAGTAGCAGAAATATATGCTTGCGCTAATTAAATCATTTACACTGATATATTTCTGCTACTATCACACCTATATATGTCTAGGGGTGTATAAACATATAAGTATGTGTGTATATACATCACTATACACAAGTTCAGATGTTTTGCCTGCCTCAAAAGAACCCCAAAAAATGCACAAAAAAACGCTAGCGTCAAAAAAAAAACGCCCAGGTGTGTTGTTGCAGGCATTTTTTGGGGTTTTTTGGAGGCAGGCAAAACATCTGAACGTGTGCACAGTACCACTATACACAAGTTCAGATGTTTTTTCTGACTCCAAAGAACCCAAAAAAATGCCTGCTATTAAAGCGGTAAGGTGCTGTGCAAACCGAGAAACCATATTGGTCAAAATCAAAAAATCTCTCTTTTTTTTTTTTTAATTTTTTCAATAATTGGCTTTTTTATCAAAAATGACAATTTTTAAGAACTTTTTTTGTGTGATTTTGTGTCTGGGGGGTCTAAAAGGTGTACCTGTGAAGTTTCAGCTCTGTAGCATGTACAGAACCAGAGAAAAAAAGGATTGTTTGTATTAGAACACTTTCAGATCACCAATATGGCTTCTCGGTTTGCATAGCACCTTACCGGTTTAATAGCAGGCATTTTTTTTGGGTTCTTTGGAGTCAGAAAAAACATCTGAACTTGTGTATAGTGGTACTGTGCACAAGTTCAGATGTTTTGCCTGCCTCCAAAAACCCCCAAAAAATGCCTGCAACAACACACCTGGGCGTTTTTTTTTTTTGATGCTAGCGTTTTTTTGTGCATTTTTTGGGGTTCTTTTGAGGCAGGCAAAACATCTGAACTTGTGTATAGTGGTGTATATACACACATACTTATATGTTTATACACACCTAGACATATATAGGTGTGATAGTAGCAGAAATATATCAGTGTAAATGATTTAATTAGCGCAAGCATATATTTCTGCTACTATCACACCTATATATGTCTAGGGGTATATATACAGACATATTTGTGTATATATACCCCCTATACACATGTTCAGATGTTTTTTATGACTCCAAAGAACCCAAAAAAATGCCTGCTATTAAAGCGGTAAGGTGCTGTGCAAACCGAGAAACCATATTGGTGATCTGAAAGTGTTCTAATACAAACAATCTTTTTTTTTATGGTTCTGGACATGCTACAGAGCTGAAACTTCACATGTACACCTTTTAGACCCCCCAGATACTAAAATCAAAAAATCTCTCCTTTTTTTTTTTAATTTTTTCAATAATTGGCTTTTTTATCAAAAATGACAATTTTTAAGAACTTTTTTTGTGTGATTAATAGTTAATGGGGCATGACCCAGAACCCTAGGCACTTTTTAGGGGCATTTATTGGGTTTTAGGGCTTAAAAATTGTGTTTTTTAATTACCGAAGTTCGGGTCCCATTGATTTCAATGGGGTTCTGAAATCCGGGCCGAACTTTCGGGAAGTTCGGATGTTCTGGCCGAACCGAACTTTTCAAAAGTTCGATCATCCTTACTCTCTGTATTCTCGCAGGTTCTCAAGGGTAGGTTCCCCTTCATCCCCAAACACATCTGTAAGGCTCTCCCACAGTAATCCAGGGCCACCAAAGTCATATCCCTCCGGAGAGCATTCTGATGTCTCTCCTAAATATTTCTGCTCTGTGTGCCATTGCAGAGCCCGATACTGATTGTCCAGCTCTATCTCCTGCTGGACCAGCCTGTCCAACTCGGATACCCATTGCTCCTGGGGCCGCTCTTCCGTTGATTACTGGCCTGTTCCCCTGGGGTTGGAAATCACTTTCCCTGGTATATACCAGCAAGCTGGAGGGCTCCAAGCCAGAGCCCCACCCGAATCTGCTGCCTGAGCTCCAGGTATTGATCCGCAGATATTGTCCTGGGGTATACAGAAAGGGAAATCCGCAGCACCCCCTCAAACTCTGATGCCAGGTCCATATGTCCGTTGTAGCCACCAAAGTCTGCTATCCCGATCTTGGATCCCGGTGGAGGTTTGGATGTCCCAGACTGCAGGAAGCATCCCACCGCTTGCCACCAATGTGACGGTATCCGGACACCACCGACTGGGTATCTCCGCCAGTAAACTGCTTCCTAAACTCTGGAACACGGGATCTGTGATTCTGGCTATAGTTACCCCAATAACTCGACAGTACAAGCTTTGGAGTCATCCAGAATCAAACTGTTTAATCAAACACAAAGCACATGGAGATGAACACTTCAGAGACAACCCCTCCCCCTTAGTCAATCCACTCAACATACCCATCCCATAATAACAATATAACAATGGAATGCAGGTATTCAACAACAACAAACCCCCACCCCCACTAGCAAGAGTCTGATTAGTGCAGAGCCGGCCTGACTGGGGTTTTTGGTCACCCTGTGCCCCTTATAGACACAGGGTGATTTACACATAAGAGGGACTGGGGATGCTGGACAAGGGGTCTCCCAACCTCCCTAAAGGAATTGGGGTTCCACAAGCCCCCCAACCAAAGTGTCTCACGTCACAGCATCTAAGTCCTTTTTTGCACGTTAAGCCACATTAAGCGCCCCAAAAAGCAAACTTCATGTATTTTCCTTGAGGGAAACCAAATTCCAAATCCAAACAACTGGAAGTTTTCACATTATGTTGGTACATGTGGAGTCTTGACTGAAGTTTGGAGGAAATTGGTTAATAATTAACATTCTATTGTGCACGTTAAGCCACATTAAGCCCCCCAAAAAAACACGTTTAATGTCCCTCATATTTTTTGTGGGAAACCAAAATCCATGAAACTTCTAGGATAGGTTGGGGAAGTTGAGGATTTAGGTTGTGCAAAGTGTAAAGACGATTGATTGAGGTTTAGGTACATTATGGTACATTAAGCCAAATGTTTTAGAATTATAAAAAATTGTTAAATATAAATAAAGTTTGGTATGTTTTACGAAACAACCTGAATTTTTAAAAATATGTTGGCATAGATAGAGTCATGTATTGTGTGAAGTTTGGGGTAAATTTTAAATTTAAATTTCAAATTTGTAAGCTGTTCACATTTTAGGATTGTAAAAACTGGTTTAATGTGAATAACTTTTGGATTAATTTACCAAATGACCTGAAATTGACACAGACATTCTATGGAGGAGGAGTCTTCTATTGTGTGATGTTTGGGGGAAATTGATTTACATCTACATTTTATTTGTATATTAACCACTTACCGACCGCCGCACGACTATTTACTGCAGCGGTCAGCCGCTCCTAGGCAAATGGACATAGGGCTACGTCGCTCGCCCAGGAGCCTGTAGGGGGCGAGCCTGCGCCACAGGAGGCACGCTCCCACCCCCGCTCGTTTATGGGGATCCCCGCACGTGTGACCGGCCACTCGCGATCTCCCGCTGGAGAGGGAGAAAGGCAGACGGCTGATGTAAACACAACCATCTGTCATTCTCCCTGATGTAAGTGCAGAGATCATATGATCCTGCTATGTAGGATCGCATGTTTCTGGGTTTACATCACAAGCCACACCCCCCCACAGTTAGAATCACGCCCCTAGGGATACATTTAACCCCTTGATCACCAATAAAGTTAACCCCTTCCCTGCCAGTGTCATTATTACAGTAACAGTGCATATTTTTAGCACTGATTACTGTAGTAATGTCACTGGTACCCTCAAAAGTGTCAAAAATGTCAGTCAGGGGTCCGATCTGTCCGCCGCAATGTCGCAGTCCCGCAAAAAAAAAATATCGCAGATTGAGGCCATTCCTAGTTAAAAAAAAACAATAAAAATGACATAAATCTTTCCTGTAGTTAGTCAACACAATAACTTTTGCGCAAACCAATCAAAATACGCTTATTGCGATTTTTTTTACCAAAAATATGTAGCAGAAAACAAATTGGCCTAAAATGTTAAAAAATTTTGATTTTTAAATTTTTTTAAATTTAATATAAAAAAATTTGAAAAATATTGTTATTTTTTCAAAATTGTCGCTCTTTTTTTGTTTATAGCGCAAAAAATAAAAATCACACAGGTGATCAAATACCATCAAAAGAAATCTCTGTTTGTGTTAAAAAAAGGACGTCAATTTCATTTGGGTACAGCGTCGCATGTTTGCGCAATTGTCCGTTAAAGTCACACAGTTCCGAATCGCAAAATAGGGCCTGGTCTTTGAGCAGCCAAATCCTCCGGGGCTTAAGTGGTTAAGCCACATTGAGTTTCCCAAAAAAAAAACAAGCTTAATGTCACTGATTTGCCTCGTGGGAGACCAAAATCCAGGATAGGTTTTGTAAGTTGAAAACTTGGGATATGCAAAGTTTCAAGGAAATTGATTGAGGTTTAGGCACTTTATTACACATTCAGCTACATTAAGCCATTTCCACATTAAATATTTTAGGATGTTCCGGACAGAGGGCTGGGGGGACAGAGGGCAGGGGGGGGGGACAGAGGGTAGGGGGGGACAGAGGGCTGGAGGGAAAGAGGGCTGGGGACAGAGGGCTGGGGGGACAGAGGGCTGGGGGGGACAGAGGGCTGGGGGGGAAAGAGGGCTGGGGGGGACAGAGGGCTGGGGGGGACAGAGGGATGGAGGGGAAAGAGGGCTGGGGGGACAGAGGGCTAGGGGGGACAGAGGGCTGGGGGGGACAGAGGGATGGAGGGAAAGAGGGCTGGGGAGGACAGAGGGATGGAGGGAAAGAGGGCTGGGGAGGACAGAGGGCTGGACGGAAAGAGGGCTGGGGAGGACAGAGGACTGGGGGGGGGACAAAGTGCAGGGGGGACAGAGGGCTGGGGAGGACAGTCATTCCAACCTCTCCAGACATTTCTGGGATTTACTTAACCACTTCTGGACCGGAAGGATTTTCCCCCTTAATGACCAGGCCATATTTTGCAATTTGGCACTGCGTTACTTTAACAGACAATTGCAAGGTTGTGCGACGCTGTACCAAAATAAAATTGATGTCCTTTTTTCCCACAAATACAGCTTTCTTTTGGTGGTATTTGATCACCTCTGCAATTTTTATTTTTTTGCGCTATAAACAAAAAAAGAGCGACAATTCTGAAAAAAAAAAAAAAAATTCACATTCTGATATATAACATTCCCAAAAAAAAAATGAAAAATCCAAATTTAACATTTTAGGCAAATTTGTTTTCTGCTACAAATTTTTGGTAAATAAAATCACAATAAGCTTATTTTGATTGGTTTGAACAAAAGTTATTGCGTCTACTAACTACGGGAAAGATTTATGTCATTTTTATTGTTTTTTTTACTAGTAATGGCGGCGCTCTGCGATTTTATGCAGGACTGCAACATTGCGGCGGACAGATCGGACCCCTAACTGACATTTTTGACACTTTTGGGGGAACCAGTGACATAACTACAGTAATCAGTGCTAAAAATATGCACTGTCACTGTACTAATGACACTGGAAGGGAAGGGGTTAACACTATGGGTGATCAAGGGGTTAAATGTGAGCCTTAGGGAGTGATTCTGACTGTATGGGGGAGGGGCTTGTGAAATGATCATAGAGACCTGTGTTCCTATATAGAAGGATCACATGGACTCTGTGATCATTCCAGGGAGAAGAACGGTCAGCTGTGCTTACAACAAACGACTCCCCTTCTCTGTCAGCGGGGAGCGATCGCGGGTGTCAGGCGGCAATCACAGCTGCCTGACCCATACATCATAGTCCCCGCTGCCGAGTGGGGGTGGGAGCGCGCCAGCGTGTGCTAACCCCCTAGCTGCAGGCACACGACTGACGTAGCCCTACGTTGGTTCGTGCAAGAAGGCCAGCCTGCTGCAGTATATATGCGGTGGGCAGTCCAGGAACCGGTTAAAGGGGACATGAGGTCCTTCTCTTATCATGGAGATATAAAGGGTTAAAGTGGATGTAACCCTCAGATATGAAATATGAACAAAGCATACCCCTCTATAGTTAATACTTGTCACAGTCCAGAACACTAAGTGTCATTTCTGTCTGCTGCCTCCTTCCTCTTCTATCTGCATGGGTCACTTCTGATAAGTTTTCCTGACACCAAGAGAAAAATGGTGACAGAGAAGGACACAGCCTGTGATTGACAGCCTCAGCTCTGTTCCTGTGTGCTGTGTGTAGGGGGTGTGTCTCCTCCCACCAATCAGCTCTCAGACTTCTCGTCACTGAGCTCTGCAGTGTGTAATTTCAGCTCCCTGCCCTCTTTTTTCTGACCGCCTAGACAAGTTTTTTTAAATTCTGGACTTTGAATAGATGTAGAGAAGAGAATACAGCAGATAAAAAGGTACAACTTATGCAGGAGTTGTGTCTTCTGTGTATCTCCTGAGTCCAGTCACCTCACTGGGTATATGGAGGATTACAAACACTTTAATGCTGCCCCCTGTAGGGGAGACGTCCATCTATTGAACTTTCAGTGTAAATCCGCTTCATACATTCCAGGTATATCACAACAAAATGTTACATGTCTTACCATGTGTTTTCCTTTACAAAGTAACCACAGTATAAGTAGAAAAGCCCATCCCCCGCCAGCATGCTGGAGCCTTTGGCTCATTGTGTGGAAGTGTTACACATATACTGAATGTATGGTCAACAATTCCAATGTGAGCCGGGAGTGAGCCGGGTGAAACCAGAAGTGTTTTTATTGAACGTTTCTGCAATGATAAAAAGAATTACCTTCAGTCTGATAGACAGGATAGCAACTGCTATTCTGTCCCTACATAATAATACCCACACATATACGTATATATATAACCAGGGCTGTTTTTCTCAGAGAATAGGTGCAGGAACTCAATCACGCCCCTATCACACTACCACCTAACAGTGGGAGGGTCTTAATGGGGTATTGTTAAATACCAGTAGTGCGTTCTGCACAGATTGCAGAGTTTAGGAGTGCACTGCATACAGATGGTCAGAGACTGCAGACAAAGAATAGGACAAAGTCAGAGACTGCAGACATAATACAGGAGATGGTCAGAGAATGCAGACCTGGTACAGAAGATGGTCAGCGACTACAGACATGGAACAGGAGATGGTCAGAGACTGTAGGCCTAGTACAGGAGATGGTCAGAGAATGCAGATATGGAACAGGAGATGGTCAGAGACTGCAGACATACTATAGGAGACAATCAGAGACTAAAGAAACAGTACAGGAGATGGTAAGAGACAGCAGATGTGGCACAACAGATGGTCAGTGACTGCAGACATAATACAGGAGATGGTCAGAGACTGCAGACATAGCACAGGAGACAGTCAGAGACTGCAGACAAAGAACAAGAGATGGTCAGAGACTGCAGACATAGTACAGGAGATGGTCAGAGACTGCAGACATAGTACAGGAGATGGTCAGAGACTGCAGCCATACTACAGGAGATGGTCAGAGACTGCAGACATACTACAGGAGATGGTCAGAGACTGCAGACATAGTACAGGAGATGGTCAGAGACTGCAGACAAAGAACAAGAGATGGTCAGAGACTGCAGACATAGTACAGGAGATGGTCAGAGACTGCAGACATAGTACAGGAGATGGTCAGAGACTGCAGACATAGTACAGGAGATGGTCAGAGACTGCAGACATACTACAGGAGATGGTCAGAGACTGCAGACATAGTACAGGAGATGATCTGAGACTGAACACATACTACAGGAGATGGTCAGAAACTGCAGAAAAAGTACAGGAGACGGTCAGAGACTGCAGACGTAGTACAGGAGACGGTCAGAGACTGCAAACTTACTACAGGAGATGGCCAGAGACTTCAGACATAGTACAGGAGACAGAGACTGCAGACAAAGAACAGGAGATGATCAGAGACTGCAGACAAAGAACAGGAGATGATCAGAGACTGCAGACATAGTAAAGGAGATGGTCAGACACTGCAGATATAGCACAGGAGGAGATGGTCAGAGACTTAAGATACAGTACAGGAGACGGTCAGAGACTGAAGAAACAGTACAGGAGTCGGTCAGAGACTGAAGACACAGTACAGGAGGAGATGGTCAGAGACTGAAGATACAGTACAGGAGACGGTCCGAGACTGCAGACATAGTACAGGAGATGGTCAGAGACTGCAGACAAAGAACAGGAGATGGTCAGAGACTGCAGACAAAGAACAGGAGATGGTCAGAGACTGCAGACATACTACAGGAGATGGTCAGTGACTGCAGACACAGTACAGGAGATGGTCAGAGACTGCAGACATACTACCGGAGACGGTCAGAGACTGCATACATACTACAGGAGATAGTCAGAGACTGCAGACATAAAACAGGAGATGGTCAGAGACTGCAGACATATGTAGCCATGCTATAATTACTGTGTCATTATATTGGATTGCAGTTTGGGCCATGTCAGGACGCTCCTTTAAGAGTTTCTCCCTAGAAGTACTGAACTGGATTATGGGGAATATAGTTTTAAAAAGGGGCGGAAACCATGCATTGGATGATTGGCTGAACTACACTCCCAGGGAGCTTTGAGGGATCCACGGTGGATCATGGGAGGAGGTATAAACTGGGGGCGGAGTCAGATGCATGCTCTCTTGCTTCAGGGACTTGTGGAGTGTGGTTGAGCGAAAGAGAGCTGCGGAGAGAGACTGACCAGGAGAGAGGCCTGAGAGTGCGGCCTAGAGTGCGGAGAGCCTATCCTGACTGGAAAGGATGACAGAAGTCACAGGGAGGTGACCAGTCCAGGGTAAAAGCTGAAGGGACAGCGAGCGGCGCTGAGAGAGCGGCCTAATACAGGTGTGCTGAGAGTCTTGTTTGTGACGCAGCATCAAAAGGAGCAGTCTGTTGGAGGACAAGAGGATCACTCGTGGACACTGATGGTGCAGTAAAGTGCCTGGTGATCTCTGGGAAACCGCAAGTGTATAAAATTACACACAGAACACATTGAAAGCAGTCAGGTTCCCATTAACATCTGTACCCTTGGTTTACAAATATCACCTGAAGAGTGATAAAGAGCTCCAACTGCCGGCGAAGAAGTGCAAGGCCTTGCTAGTGTAGCAGGATTTCCGGGCATTGGGTCTGATATGGGTCTGCCAGGGTTACCTTTAATAGGGATGAGCTTCGAGTTTGAGTCGAGGCTAAGTTCGACTCGAACATTGCTCGTTTGATCATTTGTCGATTGACAAACAAATGTGCTTCTTTGTGAGAAATTACAGTTTCCTAAAATGCACTGCACATTATGTGATTGGCTAAAGCATGCACCCTGACCTCATGCTTTGGCCAATCAAATAATCTCTACCATGATTGGACTAAAGGCAGGCTTGCCTTTAGCCAATCATGGCTCAGGGGCCAAGTACATGCCCCACACTACATAAAGGCTGCCTGCGCAGCCGCAGCGTGTAGTGTCATTGTACGGCGATCAGACAGGGACAGGCACGCGATACAGGCAGGGAGAGAGTAGTAGTTTTTTTTGAGTAAGACAGTGCTGAGAGACATTTGTAGCAGTGTAGGGAGGGTGAGGTTCCTGTGTGAGGTAGGGAGAGATTGATTTCTTAACATCACATCAGACAGTGTAGGGAGGGCCAAGGTTCCTGTGTGAGGGAAAGATTAATTTCTTTACATCAGATACCAGTACCAGTATTGTTCATCGGTCAGTTTCTGCAACATTCTAAAATCTTTATAGAACTGTAGGAATAGAGATCACTACAGATATCAGCCACAGTAACCTTTGCTCAGTTGTGTATTTTACTATAGGGGTCACAGACCTGTGGGAATAGAGATCACTACAGATATCAGCCACAGTAACCTTTGCTCAGTTGTGGATCTATAGGGATCACAGATCATCCATCTATAGGATTATAGATTGCATCATATATCAGTTAGAGTATTGATAATTGGTCACTTGCGTACATCTATAACCACCACAGCTCATCTATAGGGCTATCAATTACATCATATCAGGTCATTAAGTATCTACTGGTCAGTTGCGTATACCCTATATTGATCTGTATCAACATAATGTCCGAAAGGCCAACAAGGAGAGGCCGACGCTCATAGGCCATGAAGAGAGAGCAAGCAGCCTCTGTGTCCATTGTGAAAAGTGGTGGTCACAGTCGACATAGTGCATTCTCTGCAGGCGGGGCACGCCCGTCCTTTATTTCTGGTGCTGCCATCCTCATCCTCCTCTTCCTCTGACACCCACGCTCCCAGTACTTTGCCTTCCACCGCAGCTGCCAAAGCGGCCCGTTCCACAGGCTCCTTCTCCACAGCTACTCCTTTAGTTGCCCCACCATCATGCACAGAGGGGTCACCTGAACTATTCGATCATAGTGTCAGTGACATGCTCCTGGAGGATGCACAGCAATTTGAAAGCTGAGATGTTGTTTCCCAGGTTGATGAAGGGAATAACATGAGCCTAGAGAGAGGGGGTGACAACGACGGACAAGAGGCCAGCTGTCATGTTGCCACAGCTGCAGCATATTGCCAAGTTTATTCCAGTGACGAGGAGGGAGGGGATGATGAGGTCACTGACTGTACTTTGGTGCCTGACAGGATAGAGGAGGAGGTGAAGGGGGAGGAGGATGCACAACTGCAACGAGGCAGGATGTGCTCCACGGGCCGGCCTAGCAGTAGCCAACCTATTGCATCAAAGCACAGAGCTCCACAGGTGCAGGGTGCAGCAAAATCCCTGCAGACTCCAAAAAGTGTCACAAGTTAGCCTATAGTTTTGTCTGTATATTCTTACCTCCTTGCAGCAATGCTTCTGTCTTGGCTCCCTTCACATGTGGTGTTTGGGCTTCTATGGGCGTCGCCTGCTCCACTGTGGGTTATATCCTGTTTCTGTCAATTACTTCCTGGGTCACCTCCCTGTTTGCTTCCCTATATATACACAGGCTCAGTGCACTGTTCCTTGCTTGAGCAACAACCCTGTTCTCTGAGCTCCCATCCGTGTAGCCCTTGGCTATTGTATCTGATCTCCTGTGTACCGACCCGGCTTTGTTTCTCCGTCTACGTTTGTCTGCTGCCTGTCCTGACCTCGGCTTGTCTCTTGGATCTCCTTATAATCTCCTGTTTACCCTGCACACGCCAGCGGTCTCCACATTCTCAGCTGGGCCTACCTGGGGGCCGCGACCTGGTTCCAGTCTGCTGCAAGTCCATCCCCACCATCAGGGGCAAGGGTGAAGAAGCAGGCTGGGGCTTAGACTCCGCGCCCTGGGGAATCCTGAGCTGGGGATCTATAAGGGCTCACTACCACAGACCCCTGACAAAATGTTCATTAGTGTGGGCTTTTTTCAGCATCTCTGCAGTAGACCACAACGTTGCTGTTTGTAGCATCTGTCTAAAGCGGATCAAGCGTGGCCAGAACGCAAGCCACTTGGGCACTGTGACGGAATCCAGACACCACCGACTGGGTATCTCCGCCAGTAACCTGCTTCCTAAGCTCTGGAACACCGGATCCGTGATTCTGGCTATAGTTACCCCAAGAACTAGACAGTACAAGTTTTGGAGTGAAACCAGAATGAACTGTTTATTAAAACCAACTCACAGACTTTTATACATTGGAGAAGTATGTCATTGGCCAGTCAAATATTTACACAAAATATCACACAATAGCTACGATAACGAGGTAGGGCTGACCATATCATTAACATACCAATTAACTGGGCACTTAAATCAGCCTAGGCGGAATGCACAGAATGCTAGCAGGCAAACAATATATGACACAATTAAACACCTGAACATTCAGGAATCTCATTCCAGGCCAGACACACCGGCATCGAGATCCCAAAGAACAATAGACAGCATTAAAGTGTGACACATCCCCATAGCAGACAATGGGCTGCTGTGTGAAAGACAGATGGCTTGAGTTGATGAGTCTACCAAAAAGAATTGCTCCACACAGACAGTGGCCAGGAGTCTAGCTTCCTAATTCTGTGACAATACTTCCCCCCTGTTCCATAGTCCGGCAGACCCAGCTAGATCCAATACGGGTCAGCTTGGGGATGTCCGGGAGCCATACTACAATCACAGTTCAGTTTGCCGAGAAAGTCCATCTACATTGCCATTTTGTCGTCCCGGCCTGTACTGTAGTTTTTGGTCACCCTGTGCCCCTTATAGACACAGGGTGATTTACACATAAGAAGGACTGGGGATGCTGGACAAGGAGTCTCCCACCCTCCCTAAAGCAATTGGGGTTTCACAAGCCCCCCAACCAAAGTGACTCACGTCACAGGCACCACATGCTTGACAAGGCATATGACGACCTGCCATGCAGTCTGTTGGCAACAGCACCTGAAAGAGGCACCAGATCAAAACAAGCATATATCACCTTGCTCCTCATCTACGATCTCTATCCCTACTATACCTCATGCCTTCTCAAATACCAACATTGAGAGGGATGATGGTATAGCAATGAGTGGCACAGAAACTTGCACCCAATCTGCTAGCAGTACACCACCGCTTGATTTGAGCAGCAAGCAAATTTCACTACCCCAGCATTTGAACCGTAGAAAGAAATACTTTCCCAGCCATCCACATGCTCAGCGTCTTAATGCTAGCTTGGCCAAATTGCTAGCATTACAGTTGCTGCCTTTTCAGCTGGTAGACTCGGCTCCCTTTCGCAAATTTGTGGAATGTGCTGCACCACAGTGGCAGGTCCCAAAAAGGCATTACTTTTATTATTTTATTAGTGTTTTGGCCTCCTTGGACAAAGCGGTCAGCAGGAAGGTGCACATTACTGCTGACTCTTGGTCCAGCAGGCATGGCCAGGGACCTTACATTTCTTTCACGCTGCACTGGGTAACTCTGCTGGCAACTGGGAAGGATGCAGGACAGGGTTCGGTCTCGCAGCTTTGTTTTGCCACCACACCTCTGTAGCAGAATGGACACTAAGAGTGTGGTTTGTGTTGAAAGAGTGAGAGAGCAGTGTCCCTCAGGAGATGTGTGGGGGTTTGTTATTGTTAAATACCTGCATTCTATTGTCCTATTGTTCCTGTCTGGCTAGAGTAAGGTTATTATGGGATGTTCAGCTTTGTGTGTGGAATGTCTTGAAGAGGGAGGGGTTTTGGCAGAGTGTAGATCCCTTGTTTTTGTGTTTTCAATAAACAAGGCATTCTAGTTTGACTCCCTGAACTGTGTGTCGTCCAGTTACTGGGGGGGAATTTTGCCTTGGATATTTTAGTACTTCCTCAGCTCCAAGGATGATACAGCGGAGATACCTAGGCTGGGTATTGGAGCTCCGTTACAGCCTCCAAAAAGCTGGTGCTGGTTCTGCCACATCTGGCTACTCCACCACCTTCTCCTCCATGTCCTCTTCTGCTTAATTGTCCTCTGAAGCAGCAGCGCTCCCTAAGCGTTCAAAGGACTACGCAAGCAGTCAGGCTAAAATATGTCATGCTGTGCTTCAATTGGTCTGTCTAGGGGATAGGAGTCACACCGGTGCAGAGATTCTGTCAGCTCTGCAAGGGCAGGCTCAGAGATGGTTGACGCCACGACAGCTTGAGCCAGGAATGGTTGAATGTGATAATGGCACCAACCTTCTCTCCACCCTCCGACAGGGACACTTGACAATGTTCCATGCTTGGCACATGTTCTGAATCTGGTGCTGCAGCATTTCTTGAGCAGATACCCGGGCTTCCAAGATCTCCTGAGGCAGGCCAGGAAAGTCTGTAGCCATTTCTGCCATTCATTCAATTCCAGTGCTCGCTTATCTGACATTCAACAGGAATTTAACCTGCCCGCCAACCGCCTCATTTGTGACATGCCCACCAGGTGGAACTCCACGTTGGCAATGCTGCAGCGGCTGCACATGCAGCAGAGGACCATCAATGAGTACCTGTGTGAGTATGGCACAAGGACAGGGTCAGGGGAGCTTGGCTTTTTTTCGCCACGCCAGTGGCTTTTGATTAAGGATGCATGGATCATCCTATCACCATTTGAGGAGGCCACTCGGATGGTGACCTGGGACGATGCATGCATCAGTGACACTATCCCACTATTCTACCTGCTGGAGCACACGCTGCATGGAATCATGGACAGGGCACTTTAGGAAGAACAGCAGCAGGAAGAGGAGGACTTCCTTTCCTCCCAAGGCCCCCTTTATGCAGATATCATTCCTGCAGACCACAAAACACACAGGAGGAAGAGGAAGAGGAGGAGGAGGATTTTGGCGGCATGGATGTAGAGGAAGAGAATAGGATACAGCAGTCTTCAAGGGATGGTTTTGATTCCCCAGAAACTCCAGGAGTTGTACGTGGTTGGGGAGTAATGATGAGTCGAACACCCCCCCCCCCCCCGGTTCGGTTTGCACCAGAACACCGAGAACAGAGGAAAAGTTTATTTGAGCAAACGAACCCCATGGAAGTCTATGGGACTCGAACCTTGAAAATCAAACGGCCTCATTTTGAAGGCTTAAATGCAAGTTATTGCCCCAAAAAAAGTGTATGGGGGTCCGAGTCCTGACCTGGGGAACATATAGCAATGAAAAAATTGTTTTTAAAAACAATCATTTTTAAAGGAGCACTGATTTACTGATTTTAATGAGGCTTAAAGTGAAACTATAAAAATTAAAAATTCCATCAAATATCGTGCCTGGGGGGTCCCCTGAATGTTCCTGTAAAGTAGTGCATCTCTACGATGTATGTAGCCTGCTGCAGCTATACTGACATTTCTAAAGCAAAAAATGTCATATACAAATATACATACAAATTTCAAATCACATGTACTTGTCATACGGGTGCAGAAAAATTGGGCCTTGATTGTTGATGGTGCCTGAACAACATAACCCCTCGCAGTTACTCTTGCTGGGTGCAGGAATGGGCCCTGCTGCTAAAAAATCCATTCAAATATGAAATCGCATGTACTTGTCATACAGGTGCCAACAATTGGGCCTTTGGTGTTGCTGGTGCCTGAACACCATAACCCCTCACAGTTACTCTTGCTGGGTGCAGGAATGGGACCTGCTGGTAAGAATGCCATGGAAATTTGAAATCGCATGTTCTATACAAGTGCCAAAAATTGGGCCTTTGCCGTATCTGGTGCCTAAACACCGTAACCAAGGCCTCGTAGTTACTCTTGCTGGGTGCAGGAATGGGACCTGCTGGTATGAATTCCATGCAAATTTGAAATCACATGTGCTATACAAATTCCAAAAATTGGGCCTTTGCCGTATGTGGTACCTGAACACTGTAACCAAGGCCTTGTAGTTACTCTTGCTTGGTGTAGGAATGGGACCTGCTAGTAAGAATGCCATGCAATGTTGAAATCGCATGTGCTATACAAGTGCCAAAAATTGGGCCTTTGTTGAAGGTGGTGCCTGAACACCGTAACCAAGGCCTCGTAGTTACTCTTGCTTGGTGCAGGAATGGGACCTGCTGGTAAGAATGCCATGCAAATTTGAAATTGCATGTGCTATACAAGTGCCAAAAATTGGGCCTTTCTTGAAGGTGGTGCCTGAACATCATAACCAAGGCCTCGTAGTTACTCTTGCTTGGTGCAGGAATGGGACCTGCTGGTAAGAATGCCATGCAGATTTGAAATCGCATGTGCTATACAAGTACCAAAGATTGGGCCTTTGATGTTGGTGGTGCGTGAACACTGTAACCAAGGCCTCGTAGTTACTCTTGCTTGGTGCAGGAATGGGACCTGCTGGTAAGAATGTCATGCAGATTTGAAATCGCATGTGCTATACAAGTGCCAAAAATTTGGCATTTGATGTTGGTGGTGCCTGAACACCCCTCACAGTTATCAAGGCACAGGGACAGGGCCTTCTGTTAAAAGTGACATACGACATTTAAATTGTATGCACCTGTCATAGAAGTGGAGAAAAATTAGGCCTTGGGGGTTGGTAGTGACCTAAACCACAAACATTGTTGGAAGCTAGCATAATCAAGGTAGAGGAATAGGATAGGCAGCATATGCAGTCTTCAAGGGATGGCAGATCCCTAGCAAATTCAATCTGTTACATCAGCATCAGGGGCCTGATAGCTCTTATTGATCTAGGACTGGTTCATTTTGATGAAAGTCAGCTGATCAACAGAGTCTGGGGACAGATGCACTCTTTTGTCTGTCAAAATCCTCCAGCGGCACTGAACGTCCATTTGGAAAGCACGCTGGAAGCAGGAGAGGCCAGTAGCTCCATTGCATATTGAGCAAGTTCTGGCCAGTGGTCCATCCTCAAGACCCAGTAAGCCAGTGGATGGGCAGCAGTTATTTTAAGTTATTTCCCTATCCACATTTGTTTGCAGCGCACTTGCCATGCTCTTAAGAAGATTTTGCTGCCATTTTCAGCCCTCTAGCCCTTTCCATGTTATTTTTTAGAGCCATTTTAGTGCTCAAAAGTTCGGGTCACCATTGAGTTCAATGGGGTTTGGGATCGGGGTAAAGTTTGGGTTAAGTCCGGGTCACGAATCCGGACTTTTTGTTCAAGTTGGGCCGGACCCGCCGAACCCAGACATCCAGGTGTTCGATCAACTCTACTGCTGTATCCTATCCTCATCCTCTACATGCATGCTGCCAAAATCCTCCTCCTCTTCCTCCTGTGTGTTTTGTGGCCCTGCAGGAATGATATCTGCATAAAGGAGGCCTTGGGAGTAGAGTTGAGCGGACACCTGGATGTTCGGGTTCGACGGGTTCGACCGAACTTTGCAAAAAAGTTTGAGTTCGGCACCCAAACTTAGCCCGAACTTGACCCCGAACTCGATCCCCATTGAAGTCAATGGGGACCCGAATTTTTGAGCACTAAAATGGCTCTAAAAAAGTCACGGAAAGGGCTAGAGGGCTGCAAATGGCAGCAAAATGTTGTTAAGAGCATGGTAAGTGTTCTGCAAACAAATGTGGATAGGGAAAGCGGCGGCGGTGGAGGAGGACGAGGTAGCCAACACTGGTTTTTGTTTTTAATTTTATTTTTTTTAAATTAGGGTACACCCCAAAAGAGTGAGAAAGATCAAAAATACAACAATGGCTGGGTAAGGCCGGTATACATGTCTATTCTGCACAAGGTACGGACAAGTCCTGTGGGATCCATGCCTGGTTCGTTGACATATTAAAGGAGATTGTCAGAGACTGCAGATATATTACAGGCAATGATCAGAGACTACAGACATAGTACAGGAGATGGTCAGAGACTTCAGACATAGCACAGTAGATAGTCAGAGACTGCAGATATACTACAGGAGATGGTCAGAGACTGCACCACATAACAGGAGACAATCAGAGACTGCACCCACACTACAGGAGATGGTCAGAGACTGCAGAAATAGTACAGGAGATGGTTAGAGACTACAGACATACTAAAAGAGATGGTCAGAGACTGCAGATATACTACATGAGATGGTAAGAGATTGCAGACATTGTACAGGAGATGGTCAGAGACTGCAGACATACTACAGGAGATGATCAGAGACTGCAGACATAGTACAGGGGACAGTCAGAGACTGCAGACATACTACAGGAGATGGTCAGAGACTGCAGACATTGTAAAGGAGATGGTCAGAGACTGCAGACATAGTACAGGAGATGGTCAGAGACTGCAGACATTGTAAAGGAGATGGTCAGAGACTGCAGACATACTACAGGAGATGATCAGAGGCTGCAGACATACTACAGGAGATGATCAGAGACTGCAGACATAGTACAGGGGACGGTCAGAGACTGCACCCATACTACAGGAGACGGTCAGAGACTGCAGACATACTACAGGAGTGTAACGTTCATGCGTTTTTGTTAGTGGATGGATTTACAGCTGCAGAATTATTACACTCAGATGCCTTGTAGAGATTCTGTTGAACAAACATATCCAACTCTCAGGACTTCATCATAGTGCACAGCCTGTTATGCATATGTATATATACTCAATCAGATGTTAATGGAGAGATAGAATATATGAGGATGTAAAGATGAGAGACAGGCTGTTATATGGTGAGCAATAGGAGTAGTATGAGGAGAGTTGCAGGTGATGGTAAAGCAGATAGGTTCTGATGTCAAGTATAGTGCAGATGGTAAGAGGACACAGATGGAGTATAATTTAGACAGAGTAACCTAGTGCAAGGATAGTTGAAGGTAGTCCCAAGAGCTAACAGTCTATGCAGATGATAGGGAATAGATAGATAGATATAGTCCTGGTAATTGCAGTAGATGACAGTAGGAGATTGGTTAGTAAGGAATCCCCTGTGGGGTACTTATCACTTAGATAGGTTAGTAGTAACAGTGTCCATTAGAGAGAGGTGATCCCGTAGCGATATACGGATCACCAGCGAGGTTCCGGCTTCAGTTCAGCAAAGGGAATAGTCAGCAGCTCCGACTTCACAGGAGAAGGTACGGTGAACATGCGGTTTGAACGAGCAATGAGTGAGAGAAAGCCGGCGATTGAAATAGCCGCTCATAGCGGCGCTCGGCAATGATGTCATCCGGGCTTAAAGGTATATGCGTCTCTTGTTACACAAGATGTGACGCAATTAGCAGAGGAGAAATATGGAAACAAGGGTACCAGAGGTATCAGAACATTACAGTACCCCCCCCCCTTAAGGCCGGCTCCGGAAGGCCTCTAGAACTGTTTTTTTCTGGATATTTCGAGTGGAAATTACGAATCAGTCTAGGGGCATGTATATCGGAGGTATCCAGCCAGGTATCATCTTGGGGCCCATAGTTCTTCCATCGTACAAGATACTGGAGTCTTCTTCTATGGAAACGGGAATCCAAAATCTCTTTTATCTCAAATTCTTCTCCACCTTCCACTTGTACAGGAGGTGGAGGTGAGATAGTAGGCCTTATTCCTTGGTTTGGAACATGGGGCTTCAGTAGCGACACATGAAATATGGGATGTATCTTGAGGTCCGTTGGTAATGTGAGTTGTACTGCAGCTTTTCCAATAAGTTTCTCTATTGGGAAAGGTCCCAGAAATAGAGGTCCAAGTTTTTTACTAGCAGTGTTGCCAACCGTCCGTATATTTACGGACAGCCCGTAAAATCAGGGCACTTTTCTCCTGCCCGTAAATGCCCGTAGCAGGAGAAAAGTGCCCGTGACAAATGGCTGCGATCGGCTGGGTTCGGAACTGCGCATGTGCAGTTCCGGAAATGCCCGAGATGATCCGATCTGTCATTTCCTGGAATCTTGATTCAGCCGAGCGAGCCGGCGGGCGGGCGGTACCCTGGCCAGGGGGGTGGGTCTGGCTGCTGTCAGAAGCTCTGCGGCACGCCTACTTGTGATAAGGTGCGCCGGATTCAGCCGAGCGAGCGAGCGGGCGGGCGGTACCCTGGCCGGGGGGTGGGTCTGGCTGCTGTCAGAAGCTCTGCGCACGCCTACTTGTGATAAGGGGCGCCGTCGACACGGCTCGAGTTGAGTGCGGATTACTGATGATGTCATGGCGCATTTCCCAGCCGCTACACCACCGCCAGGCGCCAGAATTTAAAAAAGCAGGAGCCCCAAGCTGCAGTTGAGCAGGCGGAAAGCAGAATATCAAGCCTTGTGTCGTGGTGCCGTTGTGTTGACTGTGCTGCAGGACGGAGTCGACGGACATCATCACATCCATCCACAGTCACAGAGGGAGTCATCATGGACACCAGCTCAGGCAGGCACAGGTCAGTCAGATAAAGTCTTCGCTGTTCAGCCAGGTCCATCCCATCTACACAAACTAAATCTATCTGCTGCATTATGTGTTAACACAGGCAGCTGAACTTCAACTGCCTGTGTTAACACATAATGCAGCAGATAGATTTAGTTTGTGTAGAATGGGATGGACCTGGGTTAATGTATATTTCAGTCATTTATTTTACTAAAAAGAATGTTTGCTCTGCCTCTGGCAATGTCAGAGCTGAAGACAATGTATTGTATTAGAAAGGAGCTTTTAAGCTACTATGTAAAACCATTTTCCAGCAATCATTAGGCTTTTAAATTGGGAAAGTGGTTTAACAATGTCCAGAGAATAACTTTCATTTAAAAGCCTAATGCTTGCTGAAAAATGGTTTTACATTGTAGCTTAAAGAGGAAGTAAAGTCCCCCAAAAAAACGAGGAAAAAAAAAAGCCCTGTAAAGAGAAAGGCATAATGAGCTAGTATGCATCGCATACTAGCTCATTATGAAGTACTTACCTTAAAACGAAGCCCCCGCCGTGCCGCCACCTCAGCGACAGGACGGCGACATGTCCGGCCGTCCTGCTTCCGGGTTATCGTCCTCCGACCATCTGATTGGCCGGAGGCGCGATTACATTACTCCCGCGCCGCCATTCACGGCACTGAGCTCTGAAGGAACGGCATGGGTGGCCGTTCCTTCAGAGCGCCTGCGCCGATGATGTCATCGGCAGTTTGCACTGTAAATATCTCCTAAATGGTGCACCCGCTTACATCAGAGTTCCCCCCTTAAATCAACTTAACTTAAACACATTGCTAATAGCACTATCTACATGTTTATAGTTTAATTATTCATATTTGCACAGTTTAGCACTGAAAATGGCTATTTTATGTACATTTTTGCAGTGCCAGTAAAAAATTGGTGCCGTCCGTAAAAATTTGGCGTTCTGCCAGTAAATTTCACTCCGGGGGGTTGGCAACACTGTTTACTAGGGAGTTTTAATCTCAGATTTTTTGTAGAAAGCCAAACAAGATCCCCAATGGCATATTGGGGAGAGGGTTTCCTACGGAGGTCGTAGTACTTCTTTTGTTGGCTATGAGCATGAGATATGGTATTATTGAGTAATCCCAGAGAATCCTTTATCTGGGCAAGATAATCAGATGCCACTGGATTACTTGATGGCAAGATACGTGGAGGAAGGAGTGTGGGATGAAACCCATAATTTAGGTAAAACGGACTTTGTCTAGTAGTGCTATGAGTCGCGTTGTTATAGGCGAATTCCGCCAGCGGGAGGAGATCTGCCCAATCGTCCTGTAGGTACGAAGTATAGCAACGCAGGTACTGTTCAATGCACTGGTTAACTCTCTCTGTCTGTCCGTTGGTCTGAGGGTGGTAGGGAGAAGTAAGTTTACGCTCTATTCGTAGTATCTGACATAGAGCTAGCCAAAACTTTGAGATGAATTGTGAACCACGGTCAGACAGCAGTGTTTTTGGAATACCATGTAACTTAAAGACATGTTTCACAAGTAATTCCGCTGTTTGTTTGGATGAAGGTAGTCTTCGGATAGGAGTGAAATGTGCCATCTTGGTCAGATGGTCCACTGACACCAAGATGGTGTTGAATCCTTTGGAAGGTGGTAATTCCACTATGAAGTCTAAGGATACCACTTCCCACGGAACCTGGGGTATCGGTAAACTACAAAGTAACCCCGATGGTTTCGTGTTGTCAATTTTAGATCTTGCACAAATATCACAAGATGAAACAAACTTTTTTACGGTTGTCTTCATGTCTGGCCACCAAAACTGCCTAGTAAGTAGATTGAAAGTTTTAGTCATACCCATATGTCCTGCCATAGGTACATCATGCGACAATTCTAAGATCTTGGTTCGCATAGTAGGGGGTATGTATAATTTATCGTTGTAGTAGAGGAAGCCTTCTGCGTCAGTAGTTAGTTGTGGTGGAGGTGAGTCCAGTCCTATGCTATGCAAAATCTCTTCCTTCAGGGAGCGAACGACACCGATAATACGTTCAAGTGGTATTATAGGAACTGAGGGAACCTCGGTACAATCCTTCTCGGCTAGTCGTGAAAGTGCATCCGCTTTTTTATTTTTGTCTGCGGGTGTGTAAGTCACTAAAAAATTAAATCTCAGAAAGAATAACGACCACCGTACCTGCCGGTGGGAAAGAGTTCTATTAGTCTGAAGGTATTGAAGGTTTTTGTGATCAGTATATATTAAGATTGGCAATTGAGTGCCCTCAAGTAGATGTCGCCAATTCTCTAACGCCAATTTTATGGCTAGTAACTCCTTCTCACCTACTGGGTAGTTCACCTCGGGGCTGCTTAATGACTTTGAGAAGAAAGCAACTGGGTGAAGAGGTGAGGTGTCTGTTGGTCGTTGTGAGAGAACTGCTCCTACTGCCATATTTGACGCATCTACCTCCAAGATGTATTGAAGGGATGGGTCTGGATGGCATAGTATGGGGGCAGTAGTAAAGCTTGATTTCAGCAGACAGAATGCTCCATTTGCTTCTTTTGACCAATTAAATGGTTTCTTTGTGCTTGTAAGTTGTGTGAGAGGTTTCACAATCGCAGAGAAGTTCTTTATGAATTTCCTATAGTAGTTAGAGAATCCTAGGAACCTTTGTAATGCTTTGTGAGTGGTTGGCACAGGCCAATCCAGAATGCAGGATATTTTGCTCATGTCCATTTTGATTCCATTTTTAGATATAATATATCCTAGGAATAGTACTTCCTCCTTATGAAACAAACATTTTTTGTATTTAACATATAAGTTATGTGCAAGTAGTCTTGACAACACAAGTCTCACATGTTTTATGTGCTCAGGTAAGGAATGAGAGTAGATAAGTATATCGTCCAAATATACTACAACACAAACATCAAGCAAGTCTCTGAATATCTCATTTATAAACCGTTGGAAGGCTGCGGGAGCATTACATAGCCCAAATGGCATTACAAGGTACTCAAACAGTCCGTATCTGGTTCTGAATGCCGTCTTCCATTCATCCCCTTTACGGATTCAAATTAAATTGTATGCCCCTTTTAGGTCCAATTTTGAAAAGAAAGAAGCTCCACGCACCTGTTCGATAAGTTCAGGAATGAGAGGTAAAGGATAACGATCCTTTATTGTGATGGCATTTAATTGTCTGAAATCAATGATAGGCCTAAGGCTAGAGTCCTTATTGCGAACGAAGAAGAGCCCAGCAGCAGTGGAGGAAGTAGAAGGTCGGATGAATCCTTTTGCCAAGTTCTCATCCAGATACTCCTTAAGATGAGAGAGTTCATCCTGTGAGAGAGGATAAACATGTCCGAAAGGCAACTTGCTATTAGGGAGTAGATCGATACAACAATCATAGTCCCTATGGGGAGGTAGCATTTGAGCGTTTTTCTCAAGGAAAACCTCCGATAAATCCTGATAACACTTGGGTATAATGTCATCCGGCAATACAGACAGAATCCTAACATATGTGGGGAGTTTACACGTCGTTTCACAATAGTGAGATGAAAAGGCTAGCGTTCTTGTTTTCCAATCGATGATTGGTTGATGTATGTGTAACCAGGGAAGTCCCAAAATGATTGGAAAATGTGGCGAAGTTAATACATCAAAGGTGGTGGTCTCCACATGAGACTCGTCAGCAGTTACAAGGAGTGCCTGGGTCTGACTGGTGATAGGACCAGAGGATAAAGGGGTACCGTTAATAAAACTAACGGAGACAGGTTTGGGTTTTGAAACAATAGGTATTTTATTAAGGGAGACAAAACAAATGTCAATGTAGTTTCCACAAGATCCTGTGTCAATCATAGCCTTGGTGGTGATCCTAGTTTGGTCCCACTGCAATGTTAATTGAACAAAAAGATAAGGATTAGAAAAGGAAGTTGTGAGTCCCCCTAGCAAGACATTTGAACACTCACCCTCTTTTCTGCGGACAAGAGGACAGCCGTTTACCAAATGATTCGGGGATGCGCAGTACATGCAAAGATGTTCGGTTTTCCTCCTGGCACGTTCAGAAAGGGTCAAAGGTGGACGTATCATTCCTACTTCAATAGGAGTAGGGTCAGCAGGCAACATCCGAGAAGGACTGGAAAATGGTGAGCCCATCTTCTCAGCCTTTCTTTCTCGTAGTCGTCTGTCAATATTGATACTGGTCTGTATCAGTCCCTCTAGAGTGCCAGGTAAATCCGCTCGGGCGAGCTCGTCTTCAAGGGCCTCAGATAGGCCGAGTCTAAACTGCGTTCACAAAGATGTGTCGTTCCACCCTGAATCAGGGGACCATCTTTTAAAATTTGCCACGAAATCTTCTACAGGTCTCCTTCCTTGTTTTAAGGCCCGTAATTGGGTATCAGCGGTACTCTGCTTGTTGGGGTCTTCATATAAACTAGCGAGTTGTGCTAGGAATAAAGGGTAAGAATTAAGGAGTGACAAACAAAATTGCTCATGTTGTCTAGATCCCCAACGGTGCCACATCCCAAATATGACTATAGAACCAAGAAGGAGATTCCCCTAGGGGTGGGACTTTTTAGGCACAATTCAAAATTATATAAAAAAAAAAAAACAATTTGTATAAAAGTAAGTTCTTTATTAATGATACAAAGAAGATAAAAACAAGAAGGCAAGCTAGAGCATATTGCACATAAAGAGACAGTAGAACTCAAAACCACAAAAAACTCCGGGCTGTAACCCGACGCGTTTCGGAGTCACTTGGGCTCCTTCCTCAGGGGTGCCCTTGGAGGGTGGTCTGTGGACAATTAGCACATATATATTAATTCCAACATCATATATATATATAGTTGCAATACATTGAACGAAAAGTTTGAATAGTAACTTACATAGTTCACTGTGATAATGAGCATAGGTAGCCTGCCTGAAGATTAAAAACAAATGGGCAGCATGTCACTGTTATCCATCCGGAGTGCCGTATTCACAATGTTCTGGATCTAAGCCAAGAGTCTAAGATTTTGAGGTGTTCAGGATTTTTTGTGCAGACCAGTCTTGGTACCAGACTGGGTAGGGGCGGCTGGAACCTCAAAAGACAGCAAATCTGCTGGGCAAGAATCGCATAATTATTGCAGGGTCCAAATAAAAAGGACCGAGCATGTGCAGGGTCTCAAAAAAAGAGATAATCTTCAGCCCCTCATGTCTTGTTATATAAGGTCAAAAGGCGGGATTATAACTCTTATTGAATCAAGAAAAAAATATATGTAGTAAATAGCCAAAATAAAAACAAAATATCAATGTAAATGTATCATGCCAGGTATTGGAACCATAGTAAAGCATCTAAATCCCTTTAAAGAAAGACAGTGGGGGCTGGAAAATCCCATTAAGCACCGTGCACAAGTCAGCAATCATAGCACTGATCAAATAGATCAGCAGTCTTTGAAATAGAATAACTGAAGCCTTTCTTACCTTAGAAACAGCTTAGAAGTTGTTGACAGAGGATAGAGGTCCTCACAAGACCCGTGTGTCCGGCAAAAGAGCAAGCAGCTCTGACGCCAGACACACAGGGCTTAAAAAGCGTGGCAATCAGCTGGAAAGTAAATCAGCTGGATTGCCCGCGTTCAGCAGGTAGCCGTCAGAGGTTCCCTGGGACGTAAGAGCCAGACACGCCCCCCGACCCGGATATCCGGCGGAAGCGTGAGTGGCCGATGCGTCTCACCGACACGGAGGAAACACTTGTTAGCGTGGAGCGCAAACAAGTGTAATAGACCGCCGCTGCCGACATCTAATAGATGTCGGGATGGAGAAGCGGATGCCTATAACTGCGGGCGCCACAAGGTGGCGTCCGCCTTTCCGTGCCGGGCTGACCCTACAAACATGCACTTGCAAAAACAATGCTTATTAAAAGCATTGAAAGATTGAACACAGTTAGGGAAGGAAGTTAAAGCTTCATTATAAATTAGGAACCGGGGAGTTGGAGTGTTTGAAATAAAAACAAACACAAGAACTATTCCTTCATAGTTCCCTATAAAGAATGTTCCCAAATCTATATTAGTAGATTGGAACACTTATATTATCCTAATATAAAGAACATGAGAGTCGGACTTAACTCCTGATGGAATAGCTTCGGCACATGCTGAGCCATTTGTGTACAGGAGTGCTAGAATTTGAAGGCAAAATATAACAATTACATAACACCATATATACAAATAATTTAAACATAGCACAAAAGTGCACCAATAAATGTTATTCAAAAAGTATATATCACATGAATGAAAACATAATGTAACAAAAAAGAGAGGGGAGGAAAACAAAGGAACGGAAGGGGGAAAAAAAAAAAAAGGAAAAAGAAGAAAGGGGCGTTTGTCATAACATTCATATCTCCGCAGAGCATCTTCAAGGAACCCCTTCAAGATGCAGATTTTCAACAGAGTGGGGGGCATGTTGTTGTGTTATCTTTCCATGCCTCCAGACGTGAAACCTTCGAGAAACGGTCTGAATGATATAAAATCATTCAGTCCGGGTGGCTCGGTAGCCTTTAAACGATAGATCCAACGTAACTCCATTTGGAGGAGGGTCTTATTCCAGTCCCCTCCTCTGGAGCTAGGATGGATTCTGTCGAGTATTAAAAATTTAATTTTTGGAAATTTGTCAGGGTGGACCAGAGCAGCATGGCGCCCCAATGGGAGGTCTGGGTTTCGTGTCTGTATACTTTTAATGTGTCTACATGCTCGCTTTGTAAACTCGAGCTTTGTTTTACCGACATAAAAACAACCGCACCCACAGAGGAGTAAATATACCACCCCGTGGGTGCGGCAGTTGGCAAAATGTTGCGGCCTAAGTATTTGGCCGTTGGGTAATGTCGGGTTTTTTGTCGTATGCATATATCTACAATACCTGCATGTACCACACATATAGGTTCCTTTTACTCTACAATGGTCTTTTCCTTTTTGGGCCCCAAATTCACTTTGCACAAGTTGGTCCCTTAATGCAGGGACCTTTCTGTACATGAATTGAGGGTATGCTGTAACATGTTTACCCAGAATGGGGTCAAGAGAAAGCATATGCCAGTATTTTGTTACGATCTTTTTAATTTCGGGATGTTGTTCCGAATATTTTGTTATAATTCTGAGACTGTTCTCAGTGGGTTTCGGAGTTTTTGGTGCTAACAGTGATGCTCTATCAATCATCAGAGCTTTCTTGTAAGCTTTTTTAAGGGTAGATTTCGTATATCCTCTTTTGAGGAGTCTGTGTTGAAGATCGTCAGCAGCTTTTTGGAACTGCACCAATTCGGTACAGTTCCTCCTTGCCCTGAGATACTGGCTAAATGGAATTGACCGAACCAAATTCTGGGGGTGAAAACTAGAGGCATGTAGTATGGTGTTTCCAGCAGTGGGCTTCCGAAAAAGCCCACTGTGGAGAACACCATCCATGCCTCTATAGATTTCCACATCAAGGAAGGTAACCTGTTGAAGATCACAGTTCATCGTAAAATTTAAGCCAAACTCATTTCTGTTCATCCTGTCCATCCATCTGTCCAAAAGGTCTCGTGGACCGTGCCATAGCATAAAAATGTCGTCGATGTATCGGACCCACATAATAATGTGGTCCGTATACATCGAGGTTTCGTCACAATCAAGAAGAGCGTGTTCCCACTCCCCCAGGTACAGATTGGCGTAGGATGGGGCACAACAAGTGCCCATCGCTACGCCCTGCACCTGGAGGTAGTGGGAACCGTTAAATGTAAATACATTATGAAAGAGAATGAACTGGAGGACGGACAGGATGAACTCCCCATATGCGTCAAAAGTAGAACCACGTGTTAATATACGTCTAACTGCCGCAAGTCCTCGATCGTGCGGGATAGAGCTGTATAGTGCCTCAACATCAATGGTTACTAAGAGGCAATTTTCTGGGACAGTTACATCTTGAATTTTTTGCAGAAAATGTATTGTGTCACGCACGAAAGAAGGTAGGGCAGATACGAAAGGTTTCAGAAAAGCATCCACCAATTTACTTGCATTATCCGTTATTGAGCCGATCCCCGAGATAATTGGACGCCCTGGTGGATTTGTGGCGTCTTTGTGTATCTTGGGGAGGGCATAGAACGTTGGGGTAACTGGAAAGGCCGTGCGGACGTATTCCCAAGTATGTTTGGGAATCACTGTGTTAAGGTATGCCGAATCGACCAGATTATAGAACTCAAGCCGATATTTTTGAACAATATCGGCCGGAATCTTTCTATACCAGTTAAGATTTCTAAGAATCCTTAAACACATTGCAACATAGTCATCATTATTCATGATGACAACGTTGCCGCCTTTGTCAGCTTGTGTCATGGGTCTGCCTCCTAAGGGTTAACTTAGTGCAGACTAATTGCAATGATTGGCAACAGGCTGCCCTATTTAAACACCTCAGAAGCACTGTGTCATTGCTGTCTGATCTGCAGCTTTACTTTGAGTCTGTTCCTGTGCTTGTATTGATTCCTGTATTGACCTGGCTTGTCTGACTTCGTTGCTATCTCCAGTCCTGACCCCGGCTTGCTTTGACTCTGCTATACCTGCTTCCTGCCTGATATCCTGCTGCCAAACCCTGCCTGTACACCGACTACTCTCTGCTTGCTGCTTGAACTGTATCTGAAACCGGCTTGTCTGACCCTGCTCCAGTCTTTGCCCATCCAGCTCCTTCCAGTGCCTGGAGACGCTGTCCTGCATCCGCTGTGCATCCGCTGTGCATCCGCACCTCTTTACCTGCTTCTTCCTGCTGCTCAGCAATCCAGCCGTGTTCAGTGACTTATCAGCTACTCTTCTCAACTGCCAACAGAAGACCAGTGCAGGCACTCTTACCTCACTGCGCTCTTGCATCCACTGTTGCAACTCCAGTGGTGCTTGAGCCAGGGCTGTACGAGAGGTCTCCCTCTGCACGTCAGGCTCTGCTACAAGGTACGTGACAGCTTGTTTGATGGTAATAGCTGAATTTTGTTTGAGTTTTTTAATTGCAAGTCTTTGCTTGTAGGTAATGTTAGTGTTGGAAGGTTTTTTTATATATAACTTTTCAATTTCTTTAGTTACAAGTTTGACAAAGGCGGCAACGTGTGGGTTAAGGGTTTGGGGAAACTTGTCCGATTTTTTCTTTAGAGAAAGGCCCTGATTGGGCTTGGATTTTGGTTCATCCACCTGCGCCAGAAGAGAGGATAAGGAAAAAATGGATGGACCAGTTAAGGTGATTATGACAAAGCAAAAAAAGGAGGAAAGAAAAGAGGAAAGGGAAAAGCGAAAAATCAGAAATATATACCAAAAGTACAATGCCTACAAATATTGTCTAGCACAATTGACATCAATAATTATTCCAAAAATTCAATATTACTAATTGCACAAAGTGCGTAATTGCACAGAAGATATCTAGATTTTTTAAGGGGGGAGAGACAGCATGAGCCAAAACGGGGAGTGGTATCTACTACCTGGTAACTAGTTACAAACAAAATTGCTCATGTTGTCTAGATCCCCAACGGTGCCACATCCCAAATATGACTATAGAACCAAGAAGGAGATTCCCCTAGGGGTGGGACTTTTTAGGCACAATTCAAAATTATATAAAAAAAAAAAAAAAAAACCAATTTGTATAAAAGTAAGTTCTTTATTAATGATACAAAGAAGATAAAAACAAGAAGGCAAGCTAGAGCATATTGCACATAAAGAGACAGTAGAACTCAAAACCACAAAAAAAAGATTTGCATCTTTTTGCCCGAAAATTGAATTTCAAGATCCTCTTTGACAATGACAAAATTCCTGAGACCTCGCAATCCAAGAAAGATCCGATTTTAGATACGTTAATCTCACTACTCGAAGAAAATGAGGATCTCATCGACCGAGTAGATTTGCCCTCTCTTCTGGCGCAGGTGGATGAACCAAAATCCAAGCCCAATCAGGGCCTTTCTCTAAAGAAAAAATCGGACAAGTTTCCCCAAACCCTTAACCCACACGTTGCCGCCTTTGTCAAACTTGTAACTAAAGAAATTGAAAAGTTATATATAAAAAAACCTTCCAACACTAACATTACCTACAAGCAAAGACTTGCAATTAAAAAACTCAAACAAAATTCAGCTATTACCATCAAACAAGCTGACAAAGGCGGCAACGTTGTCATCATGAATAATGATGACTATGTTGCAATGTGTTTAAGGATTCTTAGAAATCTTAACTGGTATAGAAAGATTCCGGCCGATATTGTTCAAAAATATCGACTTGAGTTCTATAATCTGGTCGATTCGGCATACCTTAACACAGTGATTCCCAAACATACTTGGGAATACGTCCGCACGGCCTTTCCAGTTACCCCAACGTTCTATGCCCTCCCCAAGATACACAAAGACGCCACAAATCCACCAGGGCGTCCAATTATCTCGGGGATCGGCTCAATAACGGATAATGCAAGTAAATTGGTGGATGCTTTTCTGAAACCTTTCGTATCTGCCCTACCTTCTTTCGTGCGTGACACAATACATTTTCTGCAAAAAATGCAAGATGTAACTGTCCCAGAAAATTGCCTCTTAGTAACCATTGATGTTGAGGCACTATACAGCTCTATCCCGCACGATCGAGGACTTGCGGCAGTTAGACGTATATTAACACGTGGTTCTACTTTTGACGCATATGGGGAGTTCATCCTGTCCGTCCTCCAGTTCATTCTCTTTCATAATGTATTTACATTTAACGGTTCCCACTACCTCCAGGTGCAGGGCGTAGCGATGGGCACTTGTTGTGCCCCATCCTACGCCAATCTGTACCTGGGGGAGTGGGAACACGCTCTTCTTGATTGTGACGAAACCTCGATGTATACGGACCACATTATTATGTGGGTCCGATACATCGACGACATTTTTATGCTATGGCACGGTCCACGAGACCTTTTGGACAGATGGATGGACAGGATGAACAGAAATGAGTTTGGCTTAAATTTTACGATGAACTGTGATCTTCAACAGGTTACCTTCCTTGATGTGGAAATCTATAGAGGCATGGATGGTGTTCTCCACAGTGGGCTTTTTCGGAAGCCCACTGCTGGAAACACCATACTACATGCCTCTAGTTTTCACCCCCAGAATTTGGTTCGGTCAATTCCATTTAGCCAGTATCTCAGGGCAAGGAGGAACTGTACCGAATTGGTGCAGTTCCAAAAAGCTGCTGACGATCTTCAACACAGACTCCTCAAAAGAGGATATACGAAATCTACCCTTAAAAAAGCTTACAAGAAAGCTCTGATGATTGATAGAGCATCACTGTTAGCACCAAAAACTCCGAAACCCACTGAGAACAGTCTCAGAATTATAACAAAATATTCGGAACAACATCCCGAAATTAAAAAGATCGTAACAAAATACTGGCATATGCTTTCTCTTGACCCCATTCTGGGTAAACATGTTACAGCATACCCTCAATTCACGTACAGAAAGGTCCCTGCATTAAGGGACCAACTTGTGCAAAGTGAATTTGGGGCCCAAAAAGGAAAAGACCATTGTAGAGTAAAAGGAACCTATATGTGTGGTACATGCAGGTATTGTAGATATATGCATACGACAAAAAACCCGACATTACCCAACGGCCAAATATTTAGGCCGCAACATTTTGCCAACTGCCGCACCCACGGGGTGGTATATTTACTCCTCTGTGGGTGCGGTTGTTTTTATGTCGGTAAAACAAAGCTCGAGTTTACAAAGCGAGCATGTAGACACATTAAAAGTATACAGACACGAAACCCAGACCTCCCATTGGGGCGCCATGCTGCTCTGGTCCACCCTGACAAATTTCCAAAAATTAAATTTTTAATACTCGACAGAATCCATCCTAGCTCCAGAGGAGGGGACTGGAATAAGACCCTCCTCCAAATGGAGTTACGTTGGATCTATCGTTTAAAGGCTACCGAGCCACCCGGACTGAATGATTTTATATCATTCAGACCGTTTCTCGAAGGTTTCACGTCTGGAGGCATGGAAAGATAACACAACAACATGCCCCCCACTCTGTTGAAAATCTGCATCTTGAAGGGGTTCCTTGAAGATGCTCTGCGGAGATATGAATGTTATGACAAACGCCCCTTTCTTCTTTTTCCTTTTTTTTTTTCCCCCTTCCGTTCCTTTGTTTTCCTCCCCTCTCTTTTTTGTTACATTATGTTTTCATTCATGTGATATATACTTTTTGAATAACATTTATTGGTGCACTTTTGTGCTATGTTTAAATTATTTGTATATATGGTGTTATGTAATTGTTATATTTTGCCTTCAAATTCTAGCACTCCTGTACACAAATGGCTCAGCATGTGCCGAAGCTATTCCATCAGGAGTTAAGTCCGACTCTCATGTTCTTTATATTAGGATAATATAAGTGTTCCAATCTACTAATATAGATTTGGGAACATTCTTTATAGGGAACTATGAAGGAATAGTTCTTGTGTTTGTTTTTATTTCAAACACTCCAACTCCCCGGTTCCTAATTTATAATGAAGCTTTAACTTCCTTCCCTAACTGTGTTCAATCTTTCAATGCTTTTAATAAGCATTGTTTTTGCAAGTGCATGTTTGTAGGGTCAGCCCGGCACGGAAAGGCGGACGCCACCTTGTGGCGCCCGCAGTTATAGGCATCCGCTTCTCCATCCCGACATCTATTAGATGTCGGCAGCGGCGGTCTATTACACTTGTTTGCGCTCCACGCTAACAAGTGTTTCCTCCGTGTCGGTGAGACGCATCGGCCACTCACGCTTCCGCCGGATATCCGGGTCGGGGGGCGTGTCTGGCTCTTACGTCCCAGGGAACCTCTGACGGCTACCTGCTGAACGCGGGCAATCCAGCTGATTTACTTTCAAGCTGATTGCCACGCTTTTTAAGCCCTGTGTGTCTGGCGTCAGAGCTGCTTGCTCTTTTGCCGGACACACGGGTCTTGTGAGGACCTCTATCCTCTGTCAACAACTTCTAAGCTGTTTCTAAGGTAAGAAAGGCTTCAGTTATTCTATTTCAAAGACTGCTGATCTATTTGATCAGTGCTATGATTGCTGACTTGTGCACGGTGCTTAATGGGATTTTCCAGCCCCCACTGTCTTTCTTTAAAGGGATTTAGATGCTTTACTATGGTTCCAATACCTGGCATGATACATTTACATTGATATTTTGTTTTTATTTTGGCTATTTACTACATATATTTTTTTCTTGATTCAATAAGAGTTATAATCCCGCCTTTTGACCTTATATAACAAGACATGAGGGGCTGAAGATTATCTCTTTTTTTGAGACCCTGCACATGCTCGGTCCTTTTTATTTGGACCCTGCAATAATTATGCGATTCTTGCCCAGCAGATTTGCTGTCTTTTGAGGTTCCAGCCGCCCCTACCCAGTCTGGTACCAAGACTGGTCTGCACAAAAAATCCTGAACACCTCAAAATCTTAGACTCTTGGCTTAGATCCAGAACATTGTGAATACGGCACTCCGGATGGATAACAGTGACATGCTGCCCATTTGTTTTTAATCTTCAGGCAGGCTACCTATGCTCATTATCACAGTGAACTATGTAAGTTACTATTCAAACTTTTCGTTCAATGTATTGCAACTATATATATATATGATGTTGGAATTAATATATATGTGCTAATTGTCCACAGACCACCCTCCAAGGGCACCCCTGAGGAAGGAGCCCAAGTGACTCCGAAACGCGTCGGGTTACAGCCCGGAGTTTTTTGTGGTTTTGAGTTCTACTGTCTCTTTATGTGCAATATGCTCTAGCTTGCCTTCTTGTTTTTATCTTCTTTGTATCATTAATAAAGAACTTACTTTTATACAAATTGGTTTTTTTTTTTTTTATATAATTTTGAATTGTGCCTAAAAAGTCCCACCCCTAGGGGAATCTCCTTCTTGGTTCTATAGAATTAAGGAGTGGATCATCCTTTTCAAAGAGAGCATCTGCCCAGGCCCGGGGGTCACCCGTTAAATAGGAGATGACGGTACAAACCTTAATTTGGTCAGTGGTGTAGGTTAGAGGTTTTAACAAAAAAAACAATCGACATGCGTTTTTAAATTCACGAAATTTGCTCCGATCACCAGAAAACACTATAGGAGGGTTTATCTTAGGCTCACGGGGCTGAGCAGCAGAAAGCTGTGTGAGACGGCCAACCTGCTGTCTCAAGGTCTGATTTTCGTTTTGTACCTCTGTAAGCGCAAGGATCAATGCATCTACTTGCTGTTTTAATTGTAGTACATGAGTGGATAATTCTGCTGAATCCATATTTTTTTTTTAAGGCTCGTTCAATCTGTAACGTTCATGCGTTTTTGTTAGTGGATGGATTTACAGCTGCAGAATTATTACACTCAGTAGCCTTGTAGAGATTCTGTTGAACAAACATATCCAACTCTCAGGACTTCATCATAGTGCACAGCCTGTTATGCATATATATATATATATATACTCAATCAGATGTTAATGGAGAGATAGAATATATGAGGATGTATAGATGAGAGACAGGCTATTGTATGGTGAGCACTAGAAGTAGTATAGGAGAGTTGCAGGTGATGGTAAGCAGATAGGTTCTGATGTCAAGTATAGTGCAGATGGTAAGAGGACACAGATGGAGTATAATTTAGACAGAGTAACCTAGTGCAAGGATAGTTGAAGGTAGTCCCAAGAGCTAACAGTCTATGCAGATGATAGGGAATAGATAGATAGATATAGTCCTGGTAATTGCAGTAGATGACAGTAGGAGATTGGTTAGTAAGGAATCCCCTGTGGGGTACTTATCACTTAGATAGGTTAGTAGTAACAGTGTCCATTAGAGAGAGGTGATCCCGTAGCGAGATACGGATCACCAGCGAGGTTCCGGCTTCAGTTCAGCAAAGGGAATAGTCAGCAGCTCCGACTTCACAGGAGAAGGTGCGGTGAACATGCGGTTTGAACGAGCAATGAGTGAGTGAAATAGCCGCTCATAGCGGCGCTCGGCAATGATGTCATCCGGTCTTAAAGGTATATGCGTCTCTTGTTACACAAGATGTGACGCAATTAGCAGAGGAGAAATATGGAAACAAGGGTACCAGAGGTACCAGAACATTACAAGGAGATGGTCAGAGACTGTAGACATACTAGATGAGATGATCAGAGACTGCACCCACACTACAGGAGATGGTCAGAGACTGCAGACATTTTATTAGCAGAGATCCTCGAGAAAAAAAAGGCGGTTGTTGCAATATTTTATGTCATACTATATTTTTACAGCGGTCTTTCAAACACAATATTTGGGTAAAAAATATAATTTAATGAATTAAAAAAAACACACAATAGTTACCCCTATTATTTTCTATAATTTGAAAGATGATGTTATGCGGAGTAAATAGATAGCTAACATGTCACACTGTAACATTGCGCACACTCATGGAATGGAGACAAACTACGATACTTAAACATTTCCATCGGAGACACTTTAAAAAAATGTTACTGGTTACCAGTTTAGAGTTACAGAAGTGGTCTGGCGCTCTAATTATTTCTCTCACTCTAACAGTCGCGGCGTGTGTGATTTATCCACCGTTTACATATGTGGGCGTGACTTACGTATGCGCTTATTTCTGCGCGACCACAGAGGAATGGGCAGCTTTACATTTTTTTTGGTTCTTTATTTTTATTTTGACACTGTCCCTTTATTTATTTATTTGTTTGTTTTATTGATCACCTTTATTCCTAATATAAGGAAAGTAAACATCTCTTGTAAGAGAAATAACCATGACAGCTCCTCTTTATGGAGACACCCCAAATCTCTCCTCTAAATTTTAAAGCAAAAGAAAACAAAAATATTTTGGCAAAAAAAGTCTTTAGTCCCGAGACCTGGAAGTGACATCAGAGGTCTCTCCGGTCCTCCAAGGTCATAGAGCCGAGTGGCGGCCATCTCACCCTCAACCAAACAGATACAGAGAGATATGACCGGATTGTCTGGTTCTATCATAAATCTCCTGGATCCTGGGAAATAATAGCTGAACACAGGGAATGTGATCTGTCTGATCTCAGCTATTTCCCTAATACAAGGATATCAGAGAATGGAAGTCTGATCATATCCAATGTGACTCTGTACAATGACGGGAGATACCTGTAATGATTCGCAAACCTCAATCAGGCTCAAAATAGATTTCTGCTGCTGGATCTAATTAAATAATTAGGTAATTGTAGTGCATGCACGAGGAGATCACACTGACATACATTGTTCAGGTAAATGATACTTCCTGTGTATTTCTAATGTACAGCGAGTTAAACAGTCAGTAGGCGGAGTCATATGTTAGTAGGCGGAGTCATATGTTAGTACGTCATCAGCATAATATTAGCATAATACTGATTATTTGCCGCTTTCTGATTAGTCATGTCCATTATAAGGAATCCCCTTCCAGTTTATGAATGGTATCTTCTCTTGAAGGCTCTGTGCCAAAAGCACCATCTTTCCCAGACATTCCATTCTCGGTGGAGGGGGTATCTAGTGACGGCCATTTTCAGAAAGGAAGACAGAAAAAAGATATGTACATGTACAGAGACACAGACATAGAAAAATAGACATTTCCCTTAATTTACAAGTGATTATTACATTCCTTCACATACCGTGTGCAAACACACAACTCTGCAGAATACATTATACAGAGGGAGGATTACACCGTCCATGTAGAAGGTAAGTCCCATCCAATCCCCACCTCCAGTCCTAGCAGTGTCCTCCCCGCTCCGTGTCTTTATATCCATACATTATATAGTAGAAGATCTGGGAGAGACGTATGTACAATGTCCTCTGCTTACTGCCCCACCCCCACCATTCCCTGTGGGTTCACATCTGCAGTGCTCAGCCCTCCTGAAGTTGCTGTGACCTGAACTGTGCAGACACTACAGGAGATGGTCAGAGACTGCAGACATAGTACAGGAGATGGTCAGAGACTGCAGACATAGTACAGGAGACGGTCAGAGATTGTAGACCTATTACAAGAGATGGTCAGAGACTGCAGACATACTACAGGAGATGGTCAGAGACTGCAGAAATACTACAGGAGATAGTCAGAGACTGCAGACATACTACAGGAGATGGCCAGAGACTGCAGACATACTACAGGAGATGGTCGAAGACTGCAGAAATAGTACGGGAGATGGTCAGAGACTGCAGACATAGTACAGGAAATGGTCAGAGACTGCAGAAATACTACAGGAGATGGTCAGAGACTGCAGACATACTACAGGAGATGGTCAGAGACTACAGACATAGTACAGGAGATGGTCAGAGACTGCAGACATACTACAGGAGATGGTCAGAGACTACAGACATAGTACAGAAGACGGTCAGAGACGGCAGACATAGTACAGGAGATGGTCAGAGACTGCAGACATAGTACAGGAGATGGTCAGAGACTGCAGACATAGTACAGGAGATGGTCAGAGACTGCAGACATAGTACAGGAGATGGTCAGAGACTGCAGAAATACTACAGGAGATGGTCAGAGACTGCAGACATACTACAGGAGATGGTCAGAGACTACAGACATAGTACAGGAGATGGTCAGAGACTGCAGACATACTACAGGAGATGGTCAGAGACTACAGACATAGTACAGAAGACGGTCAGAGACGGCAGACATAGTACAGGAGATGGTCAGAGACTGCAGAAATACTACAGGAGATGGTCAGAGACTGCAGACATAGTACAGGAGATGGTCAGAGACTGCAGACATGGTACAGGAGATGGTCAGAGACTGCAGACATAGTACAGGAGATGGTCAAAGACTGCAGACATAGTACAGAAGACGGTCAGAGACTGCAGACATTGTACAGGAGATGGTCAGAGACTGCAGACATTCTGTAGGAGATGGTCAGAGACTGCAGACATACTACAGGAGATGGTCAGAGACTGCAGACATACTACAGGAGACGGTCAGAGACTTCAGACATTCTACAGAAGATGGTCAGAGACTGCAGACATAGTACAGAAGATGGTCAGAGACTGCAGACATAGTACAGGAGATGGTCACAGACTGCAGACATAGTACAGGAGATTGTCAGAGACTGCAGACATAGTACAGGAGATGGTCAGAGACTGCAGACATAGTACAGGAGATGGTCAGAGACTGCAGACATAGTACAGGAGATGGTCAGAGACTGCAGATATTTTAATAGCAGAGATCCTAGAGAATAAAATGACGGTTGTTACAATATTTTATGTCATACTATATTTGTATAGCGGTCTTTCCAACAAAATATTTGGGTAAAAAATATAATTTAATGAAATAAAAAAAACACACAATAGTTACCCCTATTATTTTCTATAATGTGAAAGATGATGTTATGCGGAGTAAATAGATAGCTAACATGTCACACTGTAACATTGCGCACACTCATGGAATGGAGACAAACTACGATACTTAAACATTTCCATCGGAGACGCTTTATAAAATGTTACTGGTTACCAGTTTAGAGTTACAGAGGAGGTCTGGCGCTCTAATTGTTGCTCTCACTCTAACAGTCGCGGCGTGTGTGATTTATCCACCGTTTACATATGTGGGCGTGACTTACGTATGCGTTTATTTCTGAAGGACCACAGAGGAATGAGGAGCTTTACATTTTTTTATTTATTTATTTTATGTATTATTATTTTCACACTGTCCCTTTATTTATTTATTTATTTATTTATTTTTTGATCACCTTAAGTGCCGGTTCACACTTATGCGATGCGCGAAGGCTGCGAATTCACAGCCTGTTCCCGCATCGCAAACGCACCCCTGGCAGTTCACACTGCCATATGCGATACGCTGGGTGTGTCAATGAAATCTTAAAGACACCCCCAGTTTGATCGCATATCGCAATGTGATCTTACAGTTCGCACAGGATCGGATCACACAAGTGTGAACCGCTGTGCGATCTGATTCTGATACGGCTGAAAAAAAGGGTCCTGTGCGTCTTTGCTGCGGGTGCAGTGCGAATTTCAGCCATACAAAGTGTATGTCAGGTCCCCATTCTTCTCTATGGGAGAATCGGATGGGAAGGGACCGTCTGTCTGTTTCCATCCCTCCATATTTGACGGATCGGATGTCAGTGGACATGTCTCCGCTGACATCAGATCCCCCATAGAGATGCATGGGGAATCCGTTCAGATCCGCCAAAAAAACTGACAGGCGGATCTGAACGGACTCCATGTGTGAAAGGGGCCTTATTCTAATTATAAGGAAAGTAAACATCTCTTGTAAGAGAAATAACCATGACAGCTCCTCTTTATGGAGAGACCCCAAATCTCTTCTCTACCTTTAAAAGCAAAAGAAAGAAATATATATTTTGGCACTTTGACTTTAAAAAAAAAAAAGTCTTTATTCCCGAGAACTGGAAGTGACATCAGAGGTCTCTCCAGTCCTCCAAGGTCGTAGAGCCGAGTGGCGGCCATCTTACCCCATTGACTTCCTGCCTATCCATCACCTGGATCAGCACCGGGGGGGACCTCTCCCGCCACCTCTAAATGTGATCCTGCGGGGAATCCGTTGCTGGGATCATATTTATTAGACGCAGAATCGCACACAGAAAAAAATGATGCGGGATGATGGCAGCTAGCTCCTCCCATAACGCCGTTATTAAATGTCAAAGTAATGAGGTATATACCGTATACTGTGGGCGGTCAGCAAGTGGTTTAGACTGAAACATGTTGGCATTCAAAGATAGTTGGTGGAAGATTAAAGAGTTGATTGCTTAGTTCTCCAATCCCAGCGACAATCGCTCTCAGTCTGCTGCCACTTAGATTGTGTCCCGCAAGCTGGAAAATCTTTGTGCCGGGTGAGGCTGAGAGCGGCGTTGTTGGGTATCAGTGACAGCGCGGTGTGAGGAGGACCTGTCATTTGTCACAAGTTGGTGAAGGTGACAGAGGTCTGACCCACGTTTGTCACATGGACATCTTGGAGAGGGTTGGATTTTTTATTCATTAGTCTCATGGGATTCCAGATGGTTCTCCATCAATGTGTGTTATATGAGGGGGGAGGGGAGTGTACACTGTGACCTGACTGGGATCTGTATTCTCTCTGTGCAGGAATTGGTGTTCAGGAGGAAATATTCACCCGGCCGGGATCTGACCTTCTCATCCCCATCAGACGCCATCTCACCCTCAGCCATACAGATACAGAGAGATGTGACCGGATTACCTGGTTCTATCAGAAATCTCCTGGAGACTGGGAAGAAATAGCTGAACACAGGAAATGTTCTCTGTCTGATCCCAGATATTCCCCCAATACAAGGATATCAGAGAATGGAAGTCTGATCATATCCAATGTGGCTCTGTACAATGACGGGAGATACAAGGTGTATATATACAACTCTGCAGGAGACATGATACAGAGAAATGATTACATCATCCATGTAGAAGGTAAGTCCCATCCAATCCCCACCTCCAGTCCTAGCAGTGTCCTCCCCGCTCCGTGTCTTTATATCCATACATTATATAGTAGAAGATCTGGGAGAGACGTATGTACAATGTCCTCTGCTTACTGCCCCACCCCCACCATTCCCTGTGGGTTCACATCTGCAGTGCTCAGCCCTCCTGAAGTTGCTGTGACCTGAACTGTGCAGACACTACAGGAGACGATCAGAGACTGCAAACATACTACAGGAGACGGTCAGAGACTGCAGACATAGTACAGGAGATGGTCAGAGATTGTAAACATAGTAGAGGAAATAGGCGGAGACTAAAGACATAGTACAGGAGATGGTCAGAGACTGCAGACTTAGTAGAGGAGATGGTCAGAGACTGCAGTCATAGTACAGGAGATGGTCAGAGACTGCAGACTTAGTAGAGGAGATGCTCAGAGACTGCAGACATAGTATAGGATATGGTCATAGGCTACAGACATAGTACAGGAGATGGTCAGAGACTGCAGACATAGTACAGGAGATGGTCAGAGACTGCAGACATAGTACAGGAGATGGTCAAAGAATGCAAATATACTAAAGTAGATAGTCAGAGAATGAAGATTTAGTACAGGAGATGGTTAGAGACTGCAGACATAGTACAGGAGATGGTTAGAGACTGCAGACATGGTACAGGAGATGGTCAGAGACTGAACACATAGTACAGGAGATGGTAAGAGACTGCAGACATAGTACAGGAGATGGGTAGAGACTGAACACATAGTACAGGAGATGGTCAGAGACTGCAGACATAGTACAGGAGATGGTGAGAGACTGCAGACATAGTACAGGAGATGGTTAGAGACTGCAGACATAGTACAGGAGATGGTCAGAGACTGCAGACATAGTACAGGAGATTGTCAGAGACTGCAGACATAGTACAGGAGATGGTCAGAGACTGAACACATAGTACAGGATATGGTCATAGGCTGCAGACATAGTACAGGAGATGGTCAGAGACTGAAGACATAGTACAGGAGATGCTCAGAGACTGCAGACATAGTACAGGAGATGGTCAGAGACTGCAGACATAGTACAGGAGATGGTCAGAGACTGCAGACATAGTACAGGAGATGCTCAGAGACTGCAGACATAGTACAGGAGATGGTCAGAGACTGCAGACATAGTACATAAGATGGTCAGAGACTGCAGACAATATACAGGAGATGGTCAGAGACTGCAGACATAGTACAGGAGATGGGTAGAGACTGCAGACATAGTACAGGAGATGGTCAGAGACTGCAGACATAGTAAAGGAGATGGTCAGAGACTGCAGACATAGTACAGGAGATGGTCAGAGACTGAACACATAGTACAGGAGATGGTAAGAGACTGCAGACATAGTACAGGAGATGGTCAAAGAATGCAAATATACTAAAGTAGATAGTCAGAGACTGAAGATTTAGTACAGGAGATGGTTAGAGACTGCAGACATAGTACATGAGATGGTCAGAGACCGCAGACATAGTACAGGAGATGGTCAGAGACTGAACACATAGTACAGGAGATGGTAAGAGACTGCAGACATAGTACAGGAGATGGTCAGAGACCGCAGACATAGTACAGGAGATGATCAGAGACTGAACACATAGTACAGGAGATGGTTAGAGACTGCAGACATAGTACAGGAGATGGTCAGAGGCTGCAGACATAGTACAGGAGATGGTCAGAGACTGAACACATAGTACAGGAGATGGTAAGAGACTGCAGACATAGTACAGGAGATGGTAAGAGACTGCAGACATAGTACAGGAGATGGTCAGAGACTGCAGACATAGTACAGGAGATGGTCAGAGACTGAACACATAGTACAGGAGATGGTCAGAGGTTGCAGACATAGTACAGGAGATGGTCAGAGACTGCAGACATAGTACAGGAGATGGTCAGAGACTGCAGACATAGTACAGGAGATGGTAAGAGACTGCAGACATAGTACAGGAGATGGGTAGAGACTGAACACATAGTACAGTAGATGGTCAGAGGCTGCAGACATAGTACAGGAGATGGTCAGAGACTGCAGATATAGTAAAGGAAAGAAAAATGTCCGAATAAATAAGTCCCAAAAAAGCTGGTGTAGGGTAAAAAATAGATCCGCATGCACAATATTCCAAGGGGGGATTCTTTCCCGTGACACCAAGGGTATGTGAAGGAGGGGAACACCTCTGTGATTGGATATAGTAAGCAGCTTACCAGATTTCCGTGGCTGCTCAGATAATGAGTCAGCCTCTCCCAGCTAATAATCAAACCACTGAAGGTCAGATGTTACGTGATTATTTTTCCAAATAAAAGGAACCGCTTCTCGAGATGCGTGGAGGAATCGATATAATGAAAGGATATATGGGATTGTCGCTCCTCAGTATTTTTCATCGGTCATAAGTGAATATGTGGAGAAAAAAGCGAGGCCCATAGCGTAATCCCGTACAAACTTGTAATAATATTTATTAAAAAGACATACTCACAATGTACCAAATAATGACAGGCATATCATAGGCTGGACATGGGGTGAAGGTGCGGTGTCCCGCAAAAATCCCAGGCAGCAAACAGTGAAAGGCCGGCTAATTCCAGGGGGCGTGTGGACGTTGCGTCTGGAGTCGCCAACATTTCGTCATCAAAAGACGTCGTCTGGGCGTGACTCCAGACGCAACTCACACGCCTATGTACCCCCGCATCTCCGCTGAGTGGCCGCGAGTCCCGCCGCTGCACATCTGCAATCGGCGGAGGTGACGCACGCCAACCAATCCGCGATTAGCGGAAGTGATGTACGTCAGCCAATCATCTTGCACGCACACCGGCGGAAGTCATGCGGCCAGACAGCGCAGGGATGTAAACAGGATATGACGAGTCACTCCTCCCGTTGGTGATAATATCAAGGAAGTGAGCATTAGACAACGCCATATGAGGATGTCAACAAGATGAACATCCAATCATAAGTGCCCGAATGTTCCCACAAAATTGTGAAAAAACATAGAACAAAAAAGATGTTTTATGAGTCTCCCCCATTGAAAAATAGCCCAAATGTCAATTTCTATTTTGATGGAATAACATAGATGAGCGATATTAGCAGTACCCAGATTAGGAGGTCGGCTCATTGGTTGTTCACAGAAGAATGGGACAGCGGGCACTATATACAATATTACAAATGCAATACATAAAAAATGTATAATTTAAATAATCTCATAATAAGTCGTTATAATGAGACTTCTGGGCAATGTGTCATTTCATCTTGCTGTGCAAAATACAAAACGCCATCTAGTGGCCAAACAGTGTAGCCTTTAAATACCTATAAAATATGTATGTGAAACACATAAAAACATATAGAAAGTGAAATAAAAAATAAAAAAACTTAAAAATGTTCATTTTATAATATGAACATGTATGTGAATGACCCCATATACTTAAATAAGAAAAAATATAAAAAATGGTGAATGCAAAAAAATTCCACAAAGATCAGTGACGATCACACTCAAACATATAAAGTCCTAAGTGAAGATATGATCATTGACGGTCATATCTGAATCAATAAAGTGCTTATTGCAAAAAAAATTGGGCAGCAAGATGTACACCACGGCAGATGTAATACACAGACACATTATCTCAAAAACCTCCCAATAAAAAACATCATACATAAAAGAGAATTAAAAGAATTTAAAAAGATAAAATGTGTTAAAATCAGCTATTATTAATAAAAGCATTTACATCCCATTCCACATTTAACCCATAGGGAGTATAAGTTTTGAGAATATAGATCCAGCGAGTCTCCATTTTTGATATTTCTCGTCTTACATTGGATCCCCTCCAATGAGGTGAAAACTTATCTATCCCTATAAACAGTGTGTTTTTAGGGTTATTGTGATGACACTGGTCATAGTGTTTTGACACACTGTGGCCTGGGAAGCCCTTCCTAATATTGCTTGCATGTTCCTCCAACCTGATCTGCAATTTCCTCGTCGTGCGGGACGCCGCACCTTTACCCCATGTCCAGCCTATGATATGCCTGTCATTATTTGGTACATTGTGAGTATGTCTTTTTAATAAATATTATTACAAGTTTGTACGGGATTACGCTATGGGCCTCGCTTTTTTCTCCACATATTCACTTATGACCGATGAAAAATACTGAGGAGCGACAATCCCATATATCCTTTCATTATATCGATTCCTCCACGCATCTCGAGAAGCGGTTCCTTTTATTTGGAAAAGTAATCATGTAACATCTGACCTTCTGTGGTTTGATTATTAGCTGGGAGAGGCTGACTCATTATCTGAGCAGCCACGGAAATCTGGTAAGCTGCTTACTATATCCAATCACAGAGGTGTTCCCCTCCTTCACATACCCTTGGTGTCACGGGAAAGAATCACCCCTTGGAATATTGTGCATGCGGATCTATTTTTTACCCTACACCAGCTTTTTTGGGACTTATTCATTCGGACATTTTTCTTTTCTATACACAATACTGTGAATATTGGTTTTCATTCATTTGGACACCTTTTTATCATTTTTTGTGAATATTGATACTTTTAGCGCTACACTTTATGTTATATTGTTCTTTAGAGTCACTGTTAGTTGATTTTGTGTTGGCTGCTGTTACTTTTATTTTTCCACTCATTACACTAGCGCGGAAATTTTCTATATTTATTTGTATTTTGGTATTTACTAACACCCTTTCTGCTGCTTATCATTTACCATCTCCTATACGATGGCTGATTCAGACATTTTTGATTACAGGAGCAAGTATATTTTAGATGTGGGTGATGTATTTGACGGCAGCGGGGTCGTTTCAGACGACCTTGCTGGGCGTTTCTTACGTCTAAAAAATCTGATGACTGCAGAAACCCACACCAATTGGGATATCGCATTTCTAGAGAAGTACGTGGTGGATAAGATGGTCCCCCGTAGCCTCAGATGGGAGGTCAATCCCCAAAGTGACGAACCAGACATAGACGGCTGGTTCCAATACTTTAATGAGGCGGGAGTCAGATTTATTCAGTTCCTCATCAGTAGAAAGAAATGCAAATTGGTTAAGATCATTGAGGAAATAGAGACCTTAAAAACGTCCCTTGCTGATCTTAAAACAGATGAGGAATATAAGAAGAGATCTGAAACACTCAAAAAACATCTAGAAAAAGAAACGATTGAACAAAAAAACAAAAAGAAAAGAAAGTACAATAGGGATTTACAGGATTATAAAAATAATACTGTCTTTAAGTGGCAAACACTAAGACACCCTGAGGGCCCTGGGAATACTAACCCCCCCAGAGGAAGAAATGGAGACACAAACACAGTTCTCCATTCCCCTAGCCCCCCTCCCCCAGACCACAACAAGGGGGTAGAGGACATAAGCCCCCTCCGACAAAACAAGGACCCCAAAAACAAAGAGGGAATAATTCAAACAATTTCCAACCACCCTATAGAAACCCACCCTATAACAGGTGGGGGCAATAACAATAATAACAACTACAGAGGGTCTAATGGGGACTTTGCAACACCCAGAAACCCACTTTATAATAGGGAGGGTAATAGTAATAACAACTATTACAGAGGGTCCAATGCAGATTATATAACACCTAGGAGGTCTGAGATTCCCCTCCATAATCGGTTTACCCCATTGGAAAATGGAAGTTGGGACTCTCCTGTCAATACTGGAGAAAGGATTATTACCCGCCATCCCAGTGAGACCCCCAACAATGGGTGGTTAGACAGAAGACCTTTCAATGGGTATTACCCACCCAGAAACACTCCCCATTCTAATTATTCGTCCTTTGAGTTTCCACGGGAAGATAACTATCAACAAGGGGATTTTCACAGGAGAGGTGGAAACAAGAGACATATAGATCAAAGAGAGGGACCAGAGGGGGGAGGCGGACAAGGAAGAAAAAGAAGGAGGGTATAAAAGATCCGGGTATATTTAACTTGTCTAAGGCTCAGTTCTCTGACAATGAGAAAGCCGTTCTCCATCGCTGACTAAAATTTGCACCCCCTAAGGCGCTAAATAAATTTGACGTCTTTATGGATGTGCAAAAATATGTCAGGAAACTGAACATTCAGAGATATATTATCTCTAACCCCACCCGCACTATAAACAATACTGACCATAGGTATGTTCATACATCCCTGGCCAACGCTTCCTTGTTCAATCCCCCCGGAAAAATTGCCCCCTCAGTCGAGGTCTTCAAAGACCTGGTCTCTAAAGATATAGAAAACATCAGAGTAAAAAAACCTCCTAATAAGGATGAATTCCACATAGGACTTCAAACCTCTGTGACAATAAAGATATTGTCATCCGCCCCGCTGACAAGGGGGGCGACATAGTCATTTTGGACAAAGAGGACTATATATCTGAGATGAGAAATATCTTAAATGATAGAGACACTTATAAGGTCCTTGCCTCCAACCCTACCTTAAGATATAAAAAAGAATTACAATCTTTGGTGAATAAAGCACATGAGGAGGGAATTTTAAGTAAAAAGGAGAAATTATTTTTAATCCCCTCAGCTCCTCCTCTGCCCATTATTTATTTTTTACCTAAGGTGCACAAGAATCCCGTAAAGCCCCCAGGACGCCCCATAATTAGTGGGATCGACTCCCTGTGCTCCCGGATAGGCAAATATGCGGACGAGTTCTTGCAGCCTTTAGTTAAACAAATTCCATCTTACCTTAAAGACACTACCCATGTCTTAAATATCTTGCAAGACGTCTCCTGGAAAGAAGGATATACTGTATTATGGCTACAGCTGACGTAGCGTCGCTGTACACCGTAATAGACCATGAACAGGGACTAGAAGCTGTACGACATTACTTAGACCTTTGGAGCCCTTTACTTCAGGAACAAAAGAGTTTTATAATAGACATCATTAAATTTGCTATGTCACATAACCTCTTTTGGTTTAATAACACCTTCTATTTACAGAATAGAGGAGTCGCGATGGGAGCAAAATTTGCCCCCAGCTTGGCCAATCTTTTCATGGCCAAGTGGGAGGAGGATGTCGTCCTTACTAACCGACCGCCGCAATTAATTTTGTGGCGGAGGTACATCGACGACATCCTCCTCCTATGGGATGGCAGTGCCCCTTCGCTTGACTCCTTTATCTCTCGTTTAAATATTAATAACAGAGGTATTAAACAGGATCATACCAGTAGCTCTACTGACATCACTTTTCTTGATTTGAATTTAGTAGTACAGGGTGACAAAATCATAACTACCACTCATTTCAAGAAAACAGATCGGAACAGCTTCATTCCACGTGATAGCTGTCATCACCAATCATGGCTCAATGCTGTCCCAAAAGGTCAGTTCCTGCGGCTACGCAGAAACTGTACCCGACAGGAGGACTTCTTACTACAGGCTAATACCCTTAAGGCTAAATTCATAGAAAAAGGGTATGATGCCAATCAACTGGATGTCACTATCAAAGATATAGTAGCCATAGACAGGTCGTCCTTATTACGCCCAAGGTTGAAGGGAAACGACAATGAAGGTTTTAAAAACTCGTTTGTTACTTCCTACTCGACCCAACATTTTCTAATCAAGAAAATTATTAAAAAACACTGGCCGGTTTTAAAAAATGACCGGATTCTGGGCCCTATGTTATCCGAGCATCCCAAAATCATTTTTAGGGGAGTCCCTTCCTTGAGACACAAAATAGCCCAAAATGTTATCGAAAGACCCATCCAACCCACTTTCTTTGGTGATTTTAAGGGAGTTCCTTTAAGGGAAGGAAAGGGAAGGAAAATCGAGAAATTTGTATCCTCTGCAACTGGACGAGAGTACAAGATTGATTCACTTATCACCTGCTCGTCCACCAATGTTGTATATATGCTTCAATGCAAGTGCTGGCAACAATACGTGGGCCGCACGACGAGGAAATTGCAGATCAGGTTGGGGGAACATGCAAGCAATATTAAGAAGGGCTTCCCAGGCCACAGTGTGTCAAAACACTATGACCAGTGTCATCACAATAACCCTAAAAACACACTGTTTATAGGGATAGATAAGTTTTCACCTCATTGGAGGGGATCCAATGTAAGACGAGAAATATCAAAAATGGAGACTCGCTGGATCTATATTCTCAAAACTTATACTCCCTATGGGTTAAATGTGGAATGGGATGTAAATGTGTTTATTAATAATAGCTGGTTTTAACACATTTTATCTTTTTAAATTCTTTTAATTCTCTTTTATGTATGATGTTTTTTATTGGGAGGATTTTGAGATAATGTGTCTGTGTATTACATCTGCCGTGGTGTACATCTTGCTGCCCAATTTTTTTTGCAATAAGCACTTTATTGATTCAGATATGACCGTCAGTGATCATATCTTCACTTAGCACTTTATATGTTTGAGTGTGATCGTCACTGATCTTTGTGGAATTTTTTTGCATTCACCATTTTTTATATTTTTTCTTATTTAAGTATATGGGGTCATTCACATATATGTTCATATTATAAAATGAACATTTTTAAGTTTTTTTATTTTTTATTTCACTTTCTATATGTTTTTATGTGTTTCACATACATATTTTATAGGTATTTAAAGGCTACACTGTTTGGCCACTAGATGGCGTTTTGTATATTGCACAGCAAGATGAAATGACACATTGCCCAGAAGTCTCATTATAACGACTTATTATGAGATTATTTAAATTATAAATTTTTTATGTATTGCATTTGTAATATTGTATATAGTGCCCGCTGTCCCATTCTTCTGTGAACAACCAATGAGCCGACCTCCTAATCTGGGTACTGCTAATATCGCTCATCTATGTTATTCCATCAAAATAGAAATTGACATTTGGGCTATTTTTCAATGGAGGAGACTCATAAAACATCTTTTTTGTTCTATGTTTTTTCACAATTTTGTGGGAATATTTGGGCACTTATGATTGGATGTTCACCTTGTTGACATCCTCATATGGCGTTGTCTAATGCTCACTTCCTTGATATTATCACCAATGGGAGGAGTGACTCGTCATATCCTGTTTACATCCCTACGCTGTCTGGCCGCATGACTTCTGCCGGTGTGCGTGCAAGATGATTGGCTGACGTACGTCACTTCCGCTGACTGCGGATTGGTTGACGTACGTCACTTCCGCTAATCGCGGATTGGTTGGCGTGCGTCACCTCCGCCGATTGCAGATGTGCAGCGGCGGGATTCGCGGCCACTCAGCGGAGATGCGGGGGTACATAGGCGTGTGAGTTGTGTCTGGAGTCACGCCCAGACGACGTCTTTTGATGACGAAACGTTGGCGACTCCAGACGCAACGTTCACACGCCCCCTGGAATTAGCCGGCCTTTCACTGTTTGCTGCCTGGGATTTTTGCGGGACGCCGCACCTTTACCCCATGTCCAGCCTATGATATGCCTGTCATTATTTGGTACATTGTGAGTATGTCTTTTTAATAAATATTATTACAAGTTTGTACGGGATTACGCTATGGGCCTCTTTTTTTTCTCCACATATTCACTTATGACCGATGAAAAATACTGAGGAGCGACAATCCCATATATCCTTTCATTATATCGATTCCTCCACGCATCTCGAGAAGCGGTTCCTTTTATTTGGAAAAATAATCACGTAACATCTGACCTTCAGTGGTTTGATTATTAGCTGGGAGAGGCTGACTCATTATCTGAGCAGCCACGGAAATCTGGTAAGCTGCTTACTATATCCAATCACAGAGGTGTTCCCCTCCTTCACATACCCTTGGTGTCACGGGAAAGAATCACCCCTTGGAATATTGTGCATGCGGATCTATTTTTTACCCTACACCAGCTTTTTTGGGACTTATTCATTCGGACATTTTTCTTTTCTATACACAATACTGTGAATATTGGTTTTCATTCATTTGGACACCTTTTTATAATTTTTTGTGAATATTGATACTTTTAGCGCTACACTTTATGTTATATTGTTCTTTAGAGTCACTGTTAGGGTCCTTTCACACGGCCGCTCCGTGTGTCCGCAAATCATCCTATTTTTTTGCGGATGATTTGCGGACATCAATGTAAGTGAATGGCACTGCGGATGTCAGTGGAATACCATCCGCTGACATCCGATTTTCCTCCTTTCAGTTCTGTTCCGTTTTTACGAATGGAACAGAACCCCATTTTTCCATCCGTGTAAAAAACGGAAAGGAAGGAAAATCGGATGTCAGCGGTGTCATCCGCTGACATCCGCAGTGCCATATACTTACATTATGTCCGCATATCATCCGCAAGCGGATGGGATGATATGCGGGCACACGGAGCGGATGACACAAATATCATCGGCTCCGTGGAAAAAAAAAAAAAGTCCCGCAGCGGACTTAAGCAGCAGAGCAGCCGTCTGAAAGGAGCCTTAGTTGATTTTGTGTTGGCTGCTGATACTTTTATTTTTCCACTCATTACACTAGCGCGGAAATTTTCTATATTTATTTGCATAGTCATAGTAAAGGAGATGGTCAAAGAATGCAGACACAGTACAGGAGACGGTCAGAGACTGCCGACATAGTATAGGAGATGGTCAGAGACTGCAGACATAGTACAGGAGATGGTCAGAGACTGCAAACATACTACAGAAGATGGTCAGAGATTGTAGACCTATTACAAGAGATGGTCAGAGACTGCAGACATAGAACAGTAGATGGTCAGAGACTGCAGACATACTACAGGATATGATCGAAGATGAAGACTGCAGACATAGTAAAGGAGATGGTCAGAGATTGTAGACCTATTACAAGAGATGGTCAGAGACTGCAGACATAGTACAGGAGACATTTAGAGACTGCATCTTACTACAGGACATGGTCAGAGACTGCAGACATGCTACATGAGATGGTCAGAGACTGCAGACATACTACAGGAGATGGTCAGAGACTGCATACATACTACAGAAGATGGTCGAAGACTGCAGAAATAGTACAGGAGATGGTCAGAGACTGCAGACATACTACAGGAGACTACCAGAGACTGCAGTCCTAGTACAGGAGATGGTCAGAGACTGCAGACATAGTACAGGAGATGGTCAGAGACTGCAGACATAGTACAGGAGATGGTCAGAGACTGCAGACATAGTACAGGAGATTGTCAGAGACTGCAAACATACTACAGGAGAGGGTCAGAGACTGCAGATATACTACAGGAGATGGTCAGAGACTGCAGACATAGTACAGGAGATGGTCAGAGACTGCAAACATAGTACAGAAGATGTTCAGAGACTACAGACATAGTACAGGAGATGGTCAGAGACTGCAGATATACTACAAGAGTTGGTCAGAGACTGCAGACATAGTACAGGAGATGGTTAGAGACTGCAGGCATAGTACAGGAGATGGTTAGAGACTGAACACATAGTACAGTAGATGGGTAGAGATTGTAGACCTATTACAAGAGATGGTCAGAGACTGCAGACATAGTACAGGAGATGGTCAGAGACTGCAGACATACTACAGGAGATGGTCAGAGATTGTAGACCTATTACAAGAGATGGTCAGAGACTGCAGACATACTACATGAGATGGTCAGAGACTACAGACGTAGTAAAGGAGATGGTTAGAGACTGCAGACATAGTACAGGAGATGGTCAGAGACTGCAGACATAGTACAGGAGATGGCCAGAGACTGCAGACATACTATAGGAGATGGTCAGAGACTGAAGACTTAGTACAGGAGATGGTTAGAGACTGCAGACATAGTACAGGAGATTGTCAGAGGCTGCAGACATAGTACAGGAGATGGTCAGAGACTGCACTCATACTACAGGAGATGGTCAGAGACTGCAGACATAGTACAGGAGATGGTCAGAGACTGCAGACATAGTATAGGAGAAGGTCGGAGATTGTAGACCTATTACAAGAGATGGTCAGAGACTGCAGTACATGAGATGGTCAGAGACTGCAGACATACTACAGGAGACGGTCAGAGATTGTAGACCTATTACAAGAGATGGTCAGAGACTGCAGACATAGTACAGTAGACGGTCAGAGACTGCAGACATACTGCAGGAGATGATCGAAGACTGCAGACATAGTACAGGAGATGGTCAGAGACTGCAGACATACTACATGAGATGGTCAGAGACTGCACTCATACTACAGGAGATGGTCAGAGACAGCAGACATAGTACAGGATATGGTCAGAGACTAAAGACATAGTACAGGAGATGGTCAGAGACTGCAGACATAGTACAGGAGATGGTCAGAGACTGCAGACACAGTATAGGAGATGGTCAGAGACTGCAGACATTCTGCAGGAGACGTTCAGAGACTGCAGACATTCTACAGGAGACGGTCAGAGACTTTAAACATTCTACAGAAGATGGTCAGAGACTGCAGACATAGTACAGGAGATGGTCAGAGACTGCAAACATAGTACAGGAGATGGTCAGAGACTGCAGACATAGTACAGGAGATTGTCAGAGACTGCAGACATAGTACAGGAGATGGTCAGAGACAGCAGACATAGTACAGGAGATGGTCAGAGACTGCAGATATACTACAGGAGATAGTCAGAGACTGCAAACATAGTACAGAAGATTTTTAGAGACTACAGACGTAGTAAAGGAGATGGTCAGAGACTGCAGATATACTACAAGAGTTGGTCAGAGACTGCAGACATAGTACAGGAGATGGTTAGAGACTGCAGACATAGTACAGGAGATGGTCAGAGACTGCAGACTTAGTACAGGAGATGGTCAGAGACTAAAGACTTAGTAGAGGAAATAGGCGGAGACTGCAGACATAGTAGAGGAGATGGTCAGAGACTGCAGGCATGGTACAGGAGATGGTCAGAGACTGCAGACATAGTAGAGGAGATGGTCAGAGACTGCAGACATAGTAGAGGAGATGGTCAGAGACTGCAGACATAGTACAGGAGATGGTCAGAGACTGCAGACATAGTACAGGAGATGGGTAGAGACTGAACACATAGTACAGGAGATGGTCAGAGACTGCAGACATAGTACAGGAGATGGTCAGAGACTGCAGACATAGTAGAGGAGATGGTCAGAGACTGCAGACATAGTACAGGAGATGGTCAGAGACTGCAGACATAATACAGGAGATGGTCAGAGACTGAAGACTTAGTACAGGAGATGGTCAGAGACTGCAGACATAGTACAGGAGATGGTCAGAGACTGAAGACTTAGTACAGGAGATGGTCAGAGACTGCAGACATAGTACAGGAGATGGTCAGAGACTGCAGACATAGTACAGGAGATGGTCAGGGACTGCAGACATAGTACAGGAGATGGTCAGGGACTGCAGACATAGTACAGGAGATAGTCAGAGACTGCAGACACAGTACAGAAGACGGTCAGAGACTGCAGACATAGTATAGGAGATGGTCAGAGACTGCAGACATACTACAGGAGATGGTCAGAGACTGCAGACATAGTACAGGAGATGGTAAGAGACTGCAGAGATAGTACAGAAGATGGTAAGGGACTGCAGACATAGTAGAGAAGATAGTCAGTGTAACGGACCGTTTCAGCAGACAAGGGGTTAAAATCCGTTTAGTAGATATGCCCCTTTCTGCTAGACAGGCACAGCTACTTGCAGGAACACCATACTCCCGAACTGGGTACAAAATAGCACTCCAACCTGGAACCTCACGAATAGCTGCTAGCAGATGAACAGGAAAAGCATACATCAGCTTACACTCCTGGCAATCAGTCTCCAACAGCATACAGTGAATCCCCCCAAGCACGAGACAAGGCTCCGTGTGAAGTTCAAGCAGTGGACTGTTTATTAAATCCCCACAAACACATTATATACACTATCAGGTAATGTGAGTCTCATTGCATTAGCATATGCAGATAGATTTGTAAACAGGCACAAAATAACACTAAACTAATTATCTAGCCACCTGGCCAGAACAATGCAAGGTCATTAGCATGGAACAGGAATACTTAGCACACCCGACAATAGGTGTGGCAAAGCCACCTCATGCCAAAAGCAACATTTACATAACTTCTAAAATATGCATCACATTCAAATAAAACTTACATTTTCAGAATCAGCATACTTCAAATGCAAACATAACCAAAAATCATAGAAATCCCTCCAGGCGTTAAAAAGTTAGACGTAAGTCCTTTTCTGACCGACCGCAGGCACATTTTCATGCCCAAATACAGTCTTAAATGGGTAAAAGCCCCTAGGTCCATAGTCATATTGCAGCAGGCGGGCAACCAGGCTCCTCCAATGCAATGTGGCGAGACTGGTCTCGTCACATCTCTCCCCCTTTCCAAAAAGACTAACAGGGTACCTGACCTTCTGCCGGTCAGTGCCCTTGTTAGTCCAGCAGCCCACCCACAAAACAGAAACAGCAGTACAGCCCACCCAAAAGAACTGGCTACTACACCTGGGTAGAAGAGAAATTTGTCCATGTCCAGGTGCCTCACCTTGGCTGTGTGGGAGACTGGCAGACTGCCTTGGTGGGTTGCTGAGTGGGCAGAGACCAGCGGTACTCTGCCCTGGTGCCAGCACTACCACAGAAGTAGCCTGGTTGGAGACGGGTTGTTGGAGGGGGAGACCGACTGTCTCCCCTTTGGCTAAACAGCCCTGTTGCTGGGGGTCAGGACCGACTGTCCCTACCCCCTGTGCTGTGAGTGCAGAGACCACGGTCCCATCTGCACTGTTGGGGGGCTTACTGTCTCCCCCTGGTATGTTAAGCTGCTGCTGTGGGATGGAGACTGGGCTCCCAATTCCCAATAGCTCAATCTGCCACAGGGGGACAGGACCAACTGTGTCTGCCCCCTGTAACTCAATCTGCCGCTGAGGGATGGAGACTGCGCTCCCAATTCCCTGGATATCACTCTGCCAATGGGGAGAGGGGGTAACAAGCTCCTCTCCCAAATATACTTCCAGCCCCTGGGGAGGGAGACCGACTGTCTCTGCTCCCAATACAGTGTCCTGTTGCTGGGGAAAGGAGACTGGGCTCTCTATTCCCTGTAGGATACTCTGCCGCTGGGGCATGGAGACTGGGCTCCCAATTCCCGGCACATCACACTGCCGCTGGGGAATGGAGACTGGGCTCCCAATTCCCAAAAAATCATGCTGCCGCTGGGGAGGGAGGACACTGCTCTCCTCTCCCTGCACTTCACACTGCCTTCCTGGCATATCACTCTGCTGCTGGGGGGCAGGAACAACTACCTCTGCCCCCTGTAACTCAGCCAGCCGCTGGGGAGGGAGGACGCTGCTCTCCTCTCCCTGCACTTTACACTGCCGCTGGGGAATGGAGACTGGGCTCCCAATTCCCTGCAGGACCGGTGGAGAGACCTCGGTCCCATCTCTACCGGCCACCTGGGGTTCTTCCCAGTAAAACTTTACCACCTCGTCCCCTCTGAATGGGTCTGGCTCTGGGTCTGTCCTGCTTCTCTCCTGCTGAGCCTTCTCATAGTATTGGAACAGCTGCTGGTAGCCCTGTTCTAGCTCCATCTCCCGGGTCACCAGGTGGACCAGGTCTTGCTCAATTTCGTGAGCGTCGTCCCAGTCATACCTGCTCTCCCTCCACTCCAAGAGATCATTGAACCGGGCTTGTGTAGGGCTTCCAAATTCCAGCTCTGAAAAAGACTCCCATAACAAGCCAGGACCATCAAACTCCTCTCCCTCTGGCTTGTCATGCTCGGCTGTCCAGGGCAGGTACTGTGAAACACACCACCACAGCGCCTGGTAGGCATCCTCCAGCCACATCTCCTGCCATACCCGGAGCTCCAATTCTTTTACCCATTCCTCCCGGGGCTGCTCCCCCAGGAAGGGCATCCGCAGGGCTACTCGCTTCTGCAACCGCTGGTCTTCCTTGGGGAGTCTCTCACCCCGCTGGTACTCCACAATGCCCAGTGCCTGGTACCAGATGCCTTTACGGACTGCATCTCGGTCATCCATGGCACCCTCATCGAACTCCACTGCTGGTTCCATGCTGGTGCTGTCAGGGTCGCTGTACTGGGACATGCGTTGCCCTCAATTGTAAAATCCAGAGCAATGGTGTCTCCTGTAGCTGTCCTTCTGGCCGTAGGAACGATCTCGCCGCTTGCCACCAAATGTAACGGACCGTTTCAGCAGACAAGGGGTTAAAATCCGTTTGGTAGATATGCCCCTTTCTGCTAGACAGGCACAGCTACTTGCAGGAACACCATACTCCCGAACTGGGTACAAAATAGCACTCCAACCTGGAACCTCACGTATAGCTGCTAGCAGATGAACAGGAAAAGCATACATCAGCTTACACTCCTGGCAATCAGTCTCCAGCAGCATACAGTGAATCCCCCCAAGCACGAGACAAGGCTCCGTGTGAAGTTCAAGCAGTGGACTGTTTATTAAATCCCCACAAACACATTATATACACTATCAGGTAATGTGAGTCTCATTGCATTAGCATATGCAGATAGATTTGTAAACAGGCACAAAATAACACTAAACTAATTATCTAGCCACCTGGCCAGAACAATGCAAGGTCATTAGCATGGAACAGGAATACTTAGCACACCCGACAATAGGTGTGGCAAAGCCACCTCATGCCAAAAGCAACATTTACATAACTTCTAAAATATGCATCACATTCAAATAAAACTTACATTTTCAGAATCAGCATACTTCAAATGCAAACATAACCAAAAATCATAGAAATCCCTCCAGGCGTTAAAAAGTTAGACGTAAGTCCTTTTCTGACCGACCGCAGGCACATTTTCATGCCCAAATACAGTCTTAAATGGGTAAAAGCCCCTAGGTCCATAGTCATATTGCAGCAGGCGGGCAACCAGGCTCCTCCAATGCAATGTGGCGAGACTGGTCTCGTCACATCTCTCCCCCTTTCCAAAAAGACTAACAGGGTACCTGACCTTCTGCCGGTCAGTGCCCTTGTTAGTCCAGCAGCCCACCCACAAAACAGAAACAGCAGTACAGCCCACCCAAAAGAACTGGCTACTACACCTGGGTAGAAGAGAAATTTGTCCATGTCCAGGTGCCTCACCTTGGCTGTGTGGGAGACTGGCAGACTGCCTTGGTGGGTTGCTGAGTGGGCAGAGACCAGCGGTACTCTGCCCTGGTGCCAGCACTACCACAGAAGTAGCCTGGTTGGAGACGGGTTGTTGGAGGGGGAGACCGACTGTCTCCCCTTTGGCTAAACAGCCCTGTTGCTGGGGGTCAGGACCGACTGTCCCTACCCCCTGTGCTGTGAGTGCAGAGACCACGGTCCCATCTGCACTGTTGGGGGGCTTACTGTCTCCCCCTGGTATGTTAAGCTGCTGCTGTGGGATGGAGACTGGGCTCCCAATTCCCAATAGCTCAATCTGCCACAGGGGGACAGGACCAACTGTGTCTGCCCCCTGTAACTCAATCTGCCGCTGAGGGATGGAGACTGCGCTCCCAATTCCCTGGATATCACTCTGCCAATGGGGAGAGGGGGTAACAAGCTCCTCTCCCAAATATACTTCCAGCCCCTGGGGAGGGAGACCGACTGTCTCTGCTCCCAATACAGTGTCCTGTTGCTGGGGAAAGGAGACTGGGCTCTCTATTCCCTGTAGGATACTCTGCCGCTGGGGCATGGAGACTGGGCTCCCAATTCCCGGCACATCACACTGCCGCTGGGGAATGGAGACTGGGCTCCCAATTCCCAAAAAATCATGCTGCCGCTGGGGAGGGAGGACACTGCTCTCCTCTCCCTGCACTTCACACTGCCTTCCTGGCATATCACTCTGCTGCTGGGGGGCAGGAACAACTACCTCTGCCCCCTGTAACTCAGCCAGCCGCTGGGGAGGGAGGACGCTGCTCTCCTCTCCCTGCACTTTACACTGCCGCTGGGGAATGGAGACTGGGCTCCCAATTCCCTGCAGGACCGGTGGAGAGACCTCGGTCCCATCTCTACCGGCCACCTGGGGTTCTTCCCAGTAAAACTTTACCACCTCGTCCCCTCTGAATGGGTCTGGCTCTGGGTCTGTCCTGCTTCTCTTCTGCTGAGCCTTCTCATAGTATTGGAACAGCTGCTGGTAGCCCTGTTCTAGCTCCATCTCCCGGGTCACCAGGTGGACCAGGTCTTGCTCAATTTCGTGAGCGTCGTCCCAGTCATACCTGCTCTCCCTCCACTCCAAGAGATCATTGAACCGGGCTTGTGTAGGGCTTCCAAATTCCAGCTCTGAAAAAGACTCCCATAACAAGCCAGGACCATCAAACTCCTCTCCCTCTGGCTTGTCATGCTCGGCTGTCCAGGGCAGGTACTGTGAAACACACCACCACAGCGCCTGGTAGGCATCCTCCAGCCACATCTCCTGCCATACCCAGAGCTCCAATTCTTTTACCCATTCCTCCCAGGGCTGCTCCCCCAGGAAGGGCATCCGCAGGGCTACTCGCTTCTGCAACCGCTGGTCTTCCTTGAGGAGTCTCTCACCCCGCTGGTACTCCACAATGCCCAGTGCCTGGTACCAGATGCCTTTACGGACTGCATCTCGGTCATCCATGGCACCCTCATCGAACTCCACTGCTGGTTCCATGCTGGTGCTGTCAGGGTCGCTGTACTGGGACATGCGTTGCCCTCAATTGTAAAATCCAGAGCAATGGTGTCTCCTGTAGCTGTCCTTCTGGCCGTAGGAACGATCTCGCCGCTTGCCACCAAATGTAATGGACCGTTTCAGCAGACAAGGGGTTAAAATCCGTTTGGTAGATATGCCCCTTTCTGCTAGACAGGCACAGCTACTTGCAGGAACACCATACTCCCGAACTGGGTACAAAATAGCACTCCAACCTGGAACCTCACGAATAGCTGCTAGCAGATGAACAGGAAAAGCATACATCAGCTTACACTCCTAGCAATCAGTCTCCAGCAGCATACAGTGAATCCCCCCAAGCACGAGACAAGGCTCCGTGTGAAGTTCAAGCAGTGGACTGTTTATTAAATCCCCACAAACACATTATATACACTATCAGGTAATGTGAGTCTCATTGCATTAGCATATGCAGATAGATTTGTAAACAGGCACAAAATAACACTAAACTAATTATTTAGCCACCTGGCCAGAACAATGCAAGGTCATTAGCATGGAACAGGAATACTTAGCACACCCGACAATAGGTGTGGCAAAGCCACCTCATGCCAAAAGCAACATTTACATAACTTCTAAAATATGCATCACATTCAAATAAAACTTACATTTTCAGAATCAGCATACTTCAAATGCAAACATAACCAAAAATCATAGAAATCCCTCCAGGCGTTAAAAAGTTAGACGTAAGTCCTTTTCTGACCGACCGCAGGCACATTTTCATGCCCAAATACAGTCTTAAATGGGTAAAAGCCCCTAGGTCCATAGTCATATTGCAGCAGGCGGGCAACCAGGCTCCTCCAATGCAATGTGGCGAGACTGGTCTCGTCACAGTCAGAGACAGCAGAAACACTACAGGAGATGGTCAGAGACTGCGGACATACTATAGGAGATGGTCAGAGACTGCAGACATACTATAGGAGACATCAGAGACTGCAGACATACTACAGGAGAAGGTGAGAGACTGCAGACAGTTTACAGGAGATGGTCAGAGACTGCAGACATACTACAGGAGAAGGTGAGAGACTGCAGACAGTTTACAGGAGATGGTCAGAGACTGCAGTCATAGTAAAGGAGATTGTCAAAGAATGCAGACACAGTACAGGAGACGGTCAGAGACTGCCGACATAGTAAAGGAGATGGTCAGAGACTGCAAACATACTACATGGGATGGTCAGAGACTGCAGACATGGTACAGGAGATGGTCAGAGACTGCAGACATTCTACAGGAGATGGTCAGAGACTGCAGACATAGTACAGGAGATGGTCAGAGACTGCAGACGTAGTACAGGAGATGGTCAGAGACTGCAGACGTAGTACAGTAGATGGTCAGAGACTGCAGACATAGTACAGGAGATTGTCAGAGACTGCAGACATAGTACAGGAGATTGTCAGAGACTGCAGACATAGTACAGGAGATGGTCAGAGACTGCAGATATACTACAAGAGTTTGTCAGAGACTGCAGACATAGTACAGGAGATGGTTAGAGACTGCAGACTTAGTACAGGAGATGGTCAGAGACTGAAGACTTAGTAGAGGAAATAGGCGGAGACTGCAGACATGGTAGAGGAGATGGTCAGAGACTGCAGACATAGTACAGGAGATGGTCAGAGACTGCAGACATAGTAGAGGAGATGGTCAGAGACTGCAGACATAGTACAGGAGATGGTCAGAGACTGCAGACATAGTACAGGAGATGGTCAGAGACTGAAGACTTAGTACAGGAGATGGTTAGAGACTGCAGACATAGTACAGGAGATGGTCAGAGACTGCAGACATAGTACAGGAGATGGTCAGAGACTGCAGACTTAGTACAGGAGATGGTCAGAGACTGCAGACATAGTACAGGAGATGGTCAGAGACTGCAGACATAGTACAGGAGATGGTCAGGGACTGCAGACATAGTACAGGAGATGGTCGGGGACTGCAGACATAGTACAGGAGATAGTCAGAGACTGCAGACATAGTACAGGAGACGGTCAGAGACTGCAGACATACTATAGGAGTTGGTCAGAGACTGCAGACATACTATAGGAGACGGTCAGAGACTGCAGACATACTACAGGAGATGGTCAGAGACTGCAGACATACTACAGGAGATGGTCAGAGACAGCAGAAACACTACAGGAGATGGTCAGAGACTGCGGACATACTATAGGAGATGGTCAGAGACTGCAGACATACTATAGGAGACATCAGAGACTGCAGACATACTATAGGAGACATCAGAGACTGCAGACATTGTACAGGAGATGGTCAGAGACTGCAGACATACTACAGGAGATGGTCAGAGACTGCAGACATACTACAGGAGATGGTCAGAGACTGCAGTCATAGTAAAGGAGATTGTCAAAGAATGCAGACACAGTACAGGAGATGGTCAGAGACTGCAGATATACTACAGGAGATGGCCAGAGACTGCAGATATACTACAGGAGATGGTAAGAGACTGCAAACATAGTACAGAAGATTTTCAGAGACTACAGACATAGTAAAGGAGATGGTCAGAGACTGCAGATATACTACAAAAGTTGGTCAGAGACTGCAGACATGGTACAGGAGATGGTCAGAGACTGCAGACATAGTAGAGGAGATGGTTAGAGACTGCAGACATAGTACAGGAGATGGGTAGAGACTGCAGACATAGTACAGGAGATGGTCAGAGACTGCAGACATAGTACAGGAGATGGTCAGAGACTGCAGACATAGTACAGGAGATGGTCAGAGACTGAAGACTTAGTACAGGAGATGGTTAGAGACTGCAGACATAGTACAGGAGATGGTCAGAGACTGCAAACATAGTACAGGAGATGGTCAGAGACTGCAGACATAGTACAGGAGATGGTCAGAGACTGCAGACATAGTACAGGAGATGGTCAGAGACTGAAGACTTAGTACAGGAGATGGGTAGAGACTGAACACATAGTACAGGAGATGGTCAGAGACTGCAAACATACTACAGGAGGTGGTCAGAGATTGTAGACCTATTACAAGAGATGGTCAGGGACTGCAGCCATAGTACAGGAGATAGTCAGAGACTGCAGACATAGTACAGGAGACGGTCAGAGACCGCAGAAACACTACAGGAGATGGTCAGAGACTGAAGACTTAGTACAGGAGATGGTTAGAGACTGCAGACATAGTACAGGAGATTGTCAGAGGCTGCAGACATAGTACAGGAGATGGTCAGAGACTGCAGACATAGTATAGGAGAAGGTCGGAGATTGTAGACCTATTACAAGAGATGGTCAGAGACTGCAGACATAGTACAGGAGATGGTCAGAGACTGCAGACATAGTATAGGAGAAGGTCGGAGATTGTAGACCTATTACAAGAGCTGGTCAGAGACTGAAGTACATGAGATGGTCAGAGACTGCAGACATACTGCAGGAGATGATCGAAGACTGCAGACATACTACATGAGATGGTCAGAGACTGGACTCATACTACAGGATATGGTCAGAGACTGCAGACATAGTACAGGAGATCGTCAGAGACTGCAGACACAGTACAGGAGATGGTCAGAGACTGCAGACATTCTGCAAGAGACGTTCAGAGACTGCAGACATTCTACAGGAGACGGTCAGTGACTTCAGACATTCTACAGAAGATGGTCAGAGACTGCAGACATAGTACAGGAGATGATCAGAGACTGCAGACATAGTACAGGAGATGGTCAGAGACTGCAGACATAGTACAGGAGATGGTTAGAGACTGCAGACATAGTACAGGAGATGGTCAGAGACTGCAGACATAGTACAGGAGATTGTCAGAGACTGCAGACATAGTACAGGAGATGGTCAGAGACTGCAGACATAGTACAGGAGATGGTCAGGGACTGCAGACTTAGTACAGGAGATGGTCAGAGACTGAAGACTTATTAGAGGAAATGGGCGGAGACTGCAGACATAGTACAGAAGATGGTCAGGGACTGCAGACATAGTACAGGAGATGGTCAGAGACTGCAGACATAGTACAGGAGATGGTCAGAGACTGCAGACATAGTATATGAGATGGTCAGAGACTGCAGATATAGTACAGGAGATGGTCAGAGACTGCAGACATAGTACAGGAGATGGTCAGAGACTGCAGATATACTACAAGAGTTGGTCAGAGACTACAGACATAGTACAGGAGATGGTTAGAGACTGCAGACATTGTACAGGAGGTGGTCAGAGACTGCAGACTTAGTACAGGAGTTGGTCAGAGACTGCAGACATACTACAGGAGATGGTCAGAGACTGCAGACATAGTAGAGGAGATGGTCAGAGACTGCAGACATACTACAAGAGATGGTCAGAGACAGCAGAAACACTACAAGAGATGGTCAGAGACAGCAGAAACACTACAGGAGATGGTCAGAGACTACAGACATACTATAGGAGATGGTCAGAGACTGCAAACATACTATAGGAGACTGTCAGAGACTGCAGACATACTATAGGAGATGGTCAGAGACTGCAAACATACTATAGGAGACGGTCAGAGACTGCAAACATACTATAGGAGACGGTCAGAGACTGCAGACATACTACAGGAGATGGTCAGAGACTGCAGACATAGTACAGAAGATGGTCAGAGACTGCAGACATAGTACAGGGGATGTTAAGAGACTGTAGACATAGTACAGAAGATGGTCAGGGACTGCAGACATAGTACAGGAGATGGTCAGAGACTGCAGACATAGTACAGGAGATGGTCAGAGACTGCAGATATAGTAAAGGAGATGGGTAGAGACTGAACACATAGTACAGGAGATGGCCAGAGACTGCAGACTTAGTACAGGAGATGGTCAGAGACTGAAGACTTAGTAGAGGAAATAGGCGGAGACTGCAGACATGGTAGAGGAGATGGTCAGAGACTGCAGACATAGTAGAGGAGATGGTCAGAGACTGCAGACATAGTACAGGAGATGGGTAGAGACTGAACACATAGTACAGGAGATGGTCAGAGACTGCAGACATAGTACAGGAGATGGTCAGAGACTGCAGACATAGTACAGGAGATGGTCAGAGACTGAAGACTTAGTACAGGAGATGGTCAGAGACTGAAGACTTAGTACAGGAGATGGTTAGAGACTGCAGACATAGTACAGGAGATGGGTAGAGACTGAACACATAGTACAGGAGATGGTCAGAGACTGCAAACATACTACAGGAGGTGGTCAGAGATTGTAGACCTATTACAAGAGATGGTCAGGGACTGCAGCCATAGTACAGGAGATAGTCAGAGACTGCAGACATAGTACAGGAGACGGTCAGAGACCGCAGAAACACTACAGGAGATGGTCAGAGACTGAAGACTTAGTACAGGAGATGGTTAGAGACTGCAGACATAGTACAGGAGACGGTCAGAGACTGCAGACATACTATAGGAGTTGGTCAGAGACTGCAGACATACTATAGGAGACGGTCAGAGACTGCAGACATACTACAGGAGATGGTCAGAGACTGCAGACATAGTACAGGAGATGGTCAGCGACTGCAGACATAGTAGAGAAGATAGTCAGAGACAGCAGAAACACTACAGGAGATGGTCAGAGACTGCGGACATACTATAGGAGATGGTCAGAGACTGCAGACATACTATAGGAGACATCAGAGACTGCAGACATACTATAGGAGACATCAGAGACTGCAGACATACTATAGGAGACATCAGAGACTGCAGACATTGTACAGGAGATGGTCAGAGACTGCAGACATACTACAGGAGATGGTCAGAGACTGCAGACATACTACAGGAGATGGTCAGAGACTGCAGTCATAGTAAAGGAGATTGTCAGAGACTGCAGACATAGTACAGGAGATGGTCAGAGACTGCAGATATACTACAGGAGATGGTCAGAGACTGCAGATATACTACAGGAGATGGTCAGAGACTGCAAACATAGTACAGAAGATTTTCAGAGACTACAGACATAGTAAAGGAGATGGTCAGAGACTGCAGATATACTACAAAAGTTGGTCAGAGACTGCAGACATGGTACAGGAGATGGTCAGAGACTGCAGACATAGTAGAGGAGATGGTTAGAGACTGCAGACATAGTACAGGAGATGGGTAGAGACTGAACACATAGTACAGGAGATGGTCAGAGACTGCAGACATAGTATAGGAGATGGTCAGAGACTGAAGACTTAGTACAGGAGATGGTTAGAGACTGCAGACATAGTACAGGAGATGGTCAGAGACTGCAGACATAGTACAGGAGATGGGTAGAGACTGAACACATAGTAAAGGAGATGGTCAGAGACTGCAAACATACTACAGGAGGTGGTCAGAGATTGTAGACCTATTACAAGAGATGGTCAGGGACTGCAGCCATAGTACAGGAGATAGTCAGAGACTGCAGACATAGTACAGGAGACGGTCAGAGACCGCAGAAACACTACAGGAGATGGTCAGAGACTGAAGACTTAGTACAGGAGATGGTTAGAGACTGCAGACATAGTACAGGAGATTGTCAGAGGCTGCAGACATAGTACAGGAGATGGTCAGAGACTGCAGACATAGTATAGGAGAAGGTCGGAGATTGTAGACCTATTACAAGAGATGGTCAGAGACTGCAGACATAGTACAGGAGATGGTCAGAGACTGCAGACATAGTATAGGAGAAGGTCGGAGATTGTAGACCTATTACAAGAGATGGTCAGAGACTGCAGTACATGAGATGGTCAGAGACTGCAGACATACTGCAGGAGATGATCGAAGACTGCAGACATACTACATGAGATGGTCAGAGACTGGACTCATACTACAGGATATGGTCAGAGACTGCAGACATAGTACAGGAGATGGTCAGAGACTGCAGACATAGTACAGGAGATGGTCAGCGACTGCAGACATAGTACAGGAGATGGTCAGCGACTGCAGACATAGTAGAGAAGATAGTCAGAGACAGCAGAAACACTACAGGAGATGGTCAGAGACTGCGGACATACTATAGGAGATGGTCAGAGACAGCAGACATACTATAGGAGACATCAGAGACTGCAGACATACTATAGGAGACATCAGAGACTGCAGACATTGTACAGGAGATGGTCAGAGACTGCAGACATACTACAGGAGATGGTCAGAGACTGCAGACATACTACAGGAGATGGTCAGAGACTGCAGTAATAGTAAAGGAGATTGTCAAAGAATGCAGACACAGTACAGGAGACGGTCAGAGACTGCAGACGTAGTACAGGAGATTGTCAGAGACTGCAGACATAGTACAGGAGATGGTCAGAGACTGCAGATATACTACAGGAGATGGTCAGAGACTGCAGATATACTACAGGAGATGGTCAGAGACTGCAAACATAGTACAGAAGATTTTCAGAGACTACAGACATAGTAAAGGAGATGGTCAGAGACTGCAGATATACTACAAAAGTTGGTCAGAGACTGCAGACATGGTACAGGAGATGGTCAGAGACTGCAGACATAGTAGAGGAGATGGTTAGAGACTGCAGACATAGTACAGGAGATGGTCAGAGACTGCAGACATAGTACAGGAGATGGTCAGAGACTGCAGACATAGTACAGGAGATGGTCAGAGACTGAAGACTTAGTACAGGAGATGGTTAGAGACTGCAGACATAGTACAGGAGATGGTCAGAGACTGCAGACATAGTACAGGAGATGGGTAGAGACTGAACACATAGTACAGGAGATGGTCAGAGACTGCAAACATACTACAGGAGGTGGTCAGAGATTGTAGACCTATTACAAGAGATGGTCAGGGACTGCAGCCATAGTACAGGAGATAGTCAGAGACTGCAGACATAGTACAGGAGACGGTCAGAGACCGCAGAAACACTACAGGAGATGGTCAGAGACTGAAGACTTAGTACAGGAGATGGTTAGAGACTGCAGACATAGTACAGGAGATTGTCAGAGGCTGCAGACATAGTACAGGAGATGGTCAGAGACTGCAGACATAGTATAGGAGAAGGTCGGAGATTGTAGACCTATTACAAGAGATGGTCAGAGACTGCAGTACATGAGATGGTCAGAGACTGCAGACATACTGCAGGAGATGATCGAAGACTGCAGACATACTACATGAGATGGTCAGAGACTGGACTCATACTACAGGATATGGTCAGAGACTGCAGACATAGTACAGGAGATGGTCAGAGACTGCAGACACAGTACAGGAGATGGTCAGAGACTGCAGACATTCTGCAAGAGACGTTCAGAGACTGCAGACATTCTACAGGAGACGGTCAGTGACTTCAGACATTCTACAGAAGATGGTCAGAGACTGCAGACATAGTACAGGAGATGATCAGAGACTGCAGACATAGTACAGGAGATGGTCAGAGACTGCAGACATAGTACAGGAGATGGTTAGAGACTGCAGACATAGTACAGGAGATGGTCAGAGACTGCAGACATAGTACAGGAGATTGTCAGAGACTGCAGACATAGTACAGGAGATGGTCAGAGACTGAAGACTTATTAGAGGAAATGGGCGGAGACTGCAGACATAGTACAGAAGATGGTCAGGGACTGCAGACATAGTACAGGAGATGGTCAGAGACTGCAGACATAGTACAGGAGATGGTCAGAGACTGCAGACATAGTATATGAGATGGTCAGAGACTGCAGATGTAGTACAGGAGATGGTCAGAGACTGCAGACATAGTACAGGAGATGGTCAGAGACTGCAGATATAGTACAGGAGATGGGTAGAGACTGAACACATAGTACAGGAGATGGTCAGAGACTGCAGACATAGTATAGGAGATGGTCAGAGACTGCAGACATACTACAAGAGATGGTCAGAGACAGCAGAAACACTACAAGAGATGGTCAGAGAAAGGAGAAACACTACATGAGATGGTCAGAGGCTGCAGACATACTATAGGAGATGGTCAGAGACTACAGACGTAGTAAAGGAGATGGTCAGAGACTGCAGATATACTACAAGAGTTGGTCAGAGACTGCAGACATAGTACAGGAGATGGTTAGAGACTGCAGACATTGTACAGGAGATGGTCAGAGACTGCAGACATTGTACAGGAGATGGGTAGAGACTGCAGACATAGTACAGGAGATGGTCAGAGAGTGCAGATATACTACAGGAGATGGTCAGAGACTGCAAACATAGTACAGAAGATGTTCAGAGACTACAGACGTAGTAAAGAAGATGGTCAGAGACTGAAAACATAGTACAGAAGATGTTCAGAGACTACAGACGTAGTAAAGAAGATGGTCAGAGACTGCAGACATAGTACAGGAGATTGTCAGAGACTGCAGACATACTACAGGAGACGGTCAGAGACTGCAGACATAGTGCAGGGGATGGTCAGAGACTGCAGACATAGTGCAGGAGATGGTCAGAGACTGCATACATAGTACAGGAGACAGTCAGAGACTGCAGACATTCTACAGGAGATGGTCAGAGACTGCAGACATTCTACAGGAGATGGTCAGAGACTGCAGACATAGTATAGGAGATTGTCAGAGACTGCAAACATAGTACAGGAGACAAACAGAGACTGCAGACATACTACAGGAGACGGTCAGAGACTACAGACGTAGTAAAGGAGATGGTCAGAGACTACAGATATACTACAAGAGTTGGTCAGAGACTGAACACATAGTAAAGGAGATGGTCAGAGACTGCAGACATAGTACAGGAGATGGTCAGAGACTGCAAATATACTACAGGAGATGGTCAGAGACTGCATAGTACAGGAGATGAACAGAGACTGCAGACACACAACAAGAGATGGTGAGAGACTGAAGACATAGCACAGGAGATGGTCAGAGACTGCAGACACAGTACAGGAGATGGTCAGAGACTGCAGACATTCTACAGGAGATGGTAAGAGACTGCAGACATTCTGCAGGAGATGGTCAGAGACTGCAGACATTCTACAGGAAATGGTCAGAGACTGCAGACATAGTACAGGAGATGGTCAGGAAATGCAGACATAGTACAGGAGATAGTCAGAGACTAGAGACATAGTACAGGAGACGGTCAGAGACTGCAGACATAGTACAGGAGATGGTGAGAGACTGCAGAAATAGTACAGGAGATATTCAGAGACTGCCGACATAGTACAGGAGATGGTTAGGGACTGCAGACATAGTACAGGAGATGGTTAGAGACTGCAGACATACTACAGGAGATAATGGAACACTGCAGACATAGTATAGGGGATTGTCAGAGACTGCAGACATACTACATGAGATGGTCAGAGACTGCAGATATACTACAAGAGTTGGTCAGAGACTGCAGACATAGTACAGGAGATGGTTAGAGACTGCAGATATAGTACAGGAGATGGTCTGAGACTGCAGACATAGTACAGGAGATGGTCAGAGACTGCAGACATAGTACAAGAGATGGTCAGAGACTGCAGACATAGTACAGGAAATTGTCAGAGACTGCAGACATAGTACTGGAGATGGTCAGAGACTGCAGACATAGTACAGGAGATGGTCAGAGACTGCAGACATAGTACTGGAGATGGTCAGAGACTGCAAACATAGTACAGGAGATTGTCAGAGACTACAGACATAGTACAGGAGATGGTCAGAGAATGCAAACATAGTACAGAAGATGTTCAGAGACTACAGACATAGTAAAGGAGATGGTCAGAGACTGCAGATATACTACAAGAGTTGGTCAGAGACTGCAGACATAGTACAGGAGATGGTTAGAGACTGCAGATATAGTACAGGAGATGGTCAGAGACAGCAGAAACACTACCGGAGATGGTCAGAGACTGCAGACATACTATAGGAGATGGTCAGAGACTACATACGTAGTAAAGGAGATGGTCAGACTGCAGATATACTACAAGAGTTGGTCAGAGACTGCAGACATAGTACAGGAAATGGTCAGAGACTGCAGACATAGTACAGGAGATGGTCAGAGACTGCAGGCATAGTACAGGAAATGATTAGAGACTGCAGACATTGTACAGGAGATGGTCAGAGACTGCAGATATACTACAAGAGTTGGTCAGAGACTGTAGACATAGTAAAGGAGATTGTTAGAGACTGCAGGCATAGTACAGGAGATGGTCAGAGACTGCAGACTTGGTAGAGGAAATAGGCGGAGACTGCAGACTTAGTACAGGAGATGGTCAGAGACTGCAGGCATAGTACAGGAGATGGCCAGAGACTGCAGACATAGTACAGGAGATGGTCAGAGACTGCAGACATAGTATAGGAGATGGTCAGAGACTGCAATCATAGTACAGGAGATGGGTAGAGACTGAACACATAGTACAGGAGATGGTCAGAGACAGCAGAAACACTACAGAAGATGGTCAGAGACTGCAGACATACTATAGGAGATGGTCAGAGACTGCAGACATACTATAGGAGACGGTCAGAGACTGCAGACATACTACAGGAGATGGTCAGAGACTGCAGACATACTACAGGAGATGGTCAGAGACTGCAGACATAGTACAGGAGACAGTCAGAGACTGCACCTTACTACAGGACATGGTCAGAGACTGCAGACATGCTACATGAGATGGTCAGAGCCTGCAGACATAGTATATGAGACGGTCAGAGACTGCACCCATACTACAGGAGATGGTCAGAGACTGCAGACATAGTAGAGGAGATGGTCAGAGACTGCAGACATAGTACAGGAGATGGTCAGAGACTGCAGACATAGTACAGGAGATGGTCAGAGACTGAACACATAGTACAGGAGATGGTCAGAGACTGAAGACTTAGTACAGGGGATGGTTTGAGACTGCAGATATAGTACAGGAGATGGTCAGAGACTGCAGACATAGTATAGGAGATGGTCAGAGACTGCAGACATAGTACAGGAGATGGTCAGAGACTGCAGAAATAGTACAGGAGATGGTCAGAGACTGCAGACATAGTACAGGAGATGGGTAGAGACTGAACACATAGTACAGGAGATTGTCAGAGACTGCACCCATAGTACAAGAGATGGTCAGAGCCAGCAGAAACACTACAGGAGATGGTCAGAGACTGCAGACATACTAAAGGAGATGATCAAAGACTGCAGACATAGTACAGGAGATGGTCAGAGACTGCAGACATACTACATGAGATGGTCAGAGACTACAGACGTAGTGAAGGAGATGGTCAGAGACTGCAGATACACTACAAGAGTTGGTCAGAGACTGCAGACATAGTACAGGAGATGGTCAGAGACTGCAGACATAGTACAGGAGATTGTCAGAGACTGTTGCCCTAGTACAGGAGATAGTCAGAGAGTGCAAACATAGTACAGAAGATGTTCACAGACGTAGTAAAGAAGATGGTCAGAGACTGCATATATACTACAAGAGTTGGTCAGAGACTGCAGACATAGTACAGGAGATGGTCAGAGACTGCAGACATAGTACAGGAGATGGTTAGAGACTGCAGACATAGTACAGGAGATGGTCAGAGACTACAGACAGTACAGGAGATGGTCAGAGACTGAAAACATAGTACAGGAGAATGTCAGAGACTGTAGACTTAGTAGAGGAAATATGCGGAGACTGCAGACATAGTTCAGGAGATGGTCAGAGACTGCAGATAAAGTACAGGAGACGGTCAGAGACTGAAGACATAGTACAGGAGATGGTCAGAGACTTCAAACATAGTACAGAAGATGTTCAGAGACTACAGACACAGTAAAGGAGATGGTCAGAGACTGCAGATATACTACAAGAGATGGTCTGAGACTGCAGACTTAGTACAGGAGATGGTCAGAGACTGAAGACTTAGTAGAGGAGATGACCGGAGACTGCAGACTTAGTACAGGAGATGGTCAGAGACTGCAGATATAGTACAGGAGATGGGTAGAGACTGAACACATAGTACAGGAGATGGTCAGAGACTGCAGACATACTATGGGAGATGGTCAGAGACTGCAGACATACTATAGGAGATGGTCAGAGACTGCAGACACAGTACAGAAGACGGTCAGAGACGGCAGACGTAGTACAGGAGATGGTCTGAGATTGCAGACATAGTACAGGAGATGGTCAGAGACTGCAGACATTCTGCAGGAGACGTTCAGAGACTGCAGACATTCTACAGGAGACGGTCAGAGACTGCAGACATTCTATAGGAGACGGTCAGAGACTGCAGACATACTACAGGAGACGGTCAGAGACTGTAGACATTCTACAGAAGATGGTCAGAGACTGCAGACATAGTACAGGAGATGGTCAGAGTCTGCAGACATAGTACAGAAGATGGTTAGAGACTGCAGACATAGTATAGGAGATGGTCAGAGACTGCAGACATAGTACAAGAGATGGTCAGAGACTGCAGACATAGTACAGGAGATGGTCAGAGAGTGCAGATATACTACAGGAGATGGTCAGAGACTGCAAACATAGTACAGAAGATGTTCAGAGACTACAGACGTAGTAAAGAAGATGGTCAGAGACTGCAAACATAGTACAGAAGATGTTCAGAGACTACAGACGTAGTAAAGAAGATGGTCAGAGACTGCAGACATAGTACAGGAGATTGTCAGAGACTGCAGACATACTACAGGAGACGGTCAGAGACTGCAGACATAGTGCAGGGGATGGTCAGAGACTGCAGACATAGTGCAGGAGATGGTCAGAGACTGCATACATAGTACAGGAGACAGTCAGAGACTGCAGACATTCTACAGGAGATGGTCAGAGACTGCAGACATTCTACAGGAGATGGTCAGAGACTGCAGACATAGTATAGGAGATTGTCAGAGACTGCAAACATAGTACAGGAGACAAACAGAGACTGCAGACATACTACAGGAGACGGTCAGAGACTACAGGCGTAGTAAAGGAGATGGTCAGAGACTACAGATATACTACAAGAGTTGGTCAGAGACTGAACACATAGTAAAGGAGATGGTCAGAGACTGCAGACATAGTACAGGAGATGGTCAGAGACTGCAGACATAGTACAGGAGATGAACAGAGACTGCAGACACACAACAAGAGATGGTGAGAGACTGAAGACATAGCACAGGAGATGGTCAGAGACTGCAGACACAGTACAGGAGATGGTCAGAGACTGCAGATATTGTACAGAAGATTGTTAGAGACTGCAGAAATAATACAAGAGATGGTCAGAGACTGCAGACATAGTACAGAAGATGGTCAGAGACTGCAGACATAGTACAGTAGACGGTCAGAGACTGCAGACGTAGTACAGTAGACGGTCAGAGACTGCAGACGTAGTACAGGAGATGGTCAGAGACTGCGAACATACTACAGGAGTTGGTCAGAGATTGCAAACATACTACAGGAGATGGTGAGAGATTGTAGACCTATTACAAGAGATGGTCAGAGACTGCAGACATACTACAGGAGACGGTCAGAAATTGTAGACCTATTACAAGAGATGGTCAGAGACTGCAGAGATAGTACAGTAGACGGTCAGAGACTGCAGACATACTACAGGAGATGGTCAGAGACTGCAGACATAGTACAGGAGATGATCGAAGACTGCAGACATAGTACAGGAGATGGTCAGAGACTGCACCCATACTACAGGAGATGGTCAGAGACTGCAGACATAGTACAGGAGATGGTCAGAGACTGCAGACATAGTACATGAGATGGTCAGAGACTGCAGTCATAGTAAAGGAGATGGTCAAAGAATGCAAATATACTACAGGAGGGGGTCAGAGATTGTAGACCTATTACAAGAGATGGTCAGAGACTGCAGACACAGTACAGAAGGCGGTCAGAGACTGAACCTTACTACAGGACATGGTCAGAGACTGCAGACATGCTACATGAGATGGTCAGAGACTGCAGACATAGTATATGAGACGGTCAGAGACTGCACCCATACTACAGGAGATGGTCAGAGATTGCAGACATAGTATAGGAGATGGTCAGAGACTGCAGACATAGTACAGGAGATAGTCAGAGAGTGCAGACATAGTACAGGAGAATGTCAGAGACTGCAGACATAGTACAGGAGATGGTTAGAGACTGCAGACATAGTACAGGAGATGATCTGAGACTGCAGACTTAGTACAGGAGATGGTCAGAGACTGCAGACATAATATAGGAGATGGCCAGAGACTGCAGACTTAGTACAGGAGATGGTCAGAGACTGCAGACATAGTACAGGAGATGGTCAGAGACTGTAAACATAGTACAGAAGATAGTCAAAGACTGCAGACATTGTGCAGGAGATGGTCAGAGACTGCAGACGTAGTACAGTAGACGGTCAGAGACTGCAGACATAGTGCAGGGGATGGTCAGAGACTGCAGACATAGTGCAGGAGATGGTCAGAGACTGCAGACATGGTACAGGAGATGGTCAGAGACTGCAGACATAGTACAGGAGACGGTCAGAGACTGCAGACATAGTACAGGAGATGGTCAGAGACTGCAGACATAGTACAGGAGATGGTCAGAGACTGCAGACATACTACAGGAGATGGTCAAAGACTGCAGACATAGTACAGTAGACGGTCAGAGACTGCAGACATAGTGCAGGAGATGGTCAGAGACTGCAGACATGGTACAGAAGACGGTCAGAGACTGCAGACATAGTACAGGAGACGGTCAGAGACTGCACAAAATGTATTAGCAGAGATCCCAGAGAATAAAATGGCGATTGTTGCAATGTTTTATTTCACACTGTTTTTGCTCAGCAGTCTTTCAAAGACATGATTTGGGTAAAAAATATAATTTTACAAATTTTTACCACAATTATTTCTATAATGTGAAAGATGATGTTATGCGGAGTAAATAGATACCTAACATGTCACACTGTAACATTGCGCACACTCATGGAATGGAGACAAACTACGATACTTAAACATTTCCATAGGAGACGCTTTATAAAATGTTACTGGTTACCAGTTTAGAGTTACAGAGGAGGTCTGGCGCTCTAATTATTGCTCTCACTCTAACGATTGTGGCGTGTGCGATTTATCCACAGTTTACATATGTGGGCGTGACTTACGTATGCGTTTATTTCTGCGCGACCACAGAGAGATGGGGAGCTTTACATTTTTTTTGGTTCTTTATTTTTATTTTTTATTTTGACACTGTCCCTTTATTTATTTATTTAATATTTTTATTCTAATTATAAGGAAAATAAACATCTTTTGTAAGAGAAATAACCATGACAGCTCCTCTTTATGGAGAGACCCCAAATCTCTTCTCTACCTTTAAAAGCAAAAGAAAGAAATATATATTTTGACACTTTGACTTTAAAAAAAAAAAAATCTTTATTCCCGATAACTGGAAGTGACATCAGAGGTCTCTCCAGTCCTCCAAGGTCATAGAGCCGAGTGGCGGCCATCTTACCCTCATTGACTTCCTGCCTATCCATCACCCGGATAAGCACCAGGGGGGACCTCTCCCACCCCCTCTAAATGTGATCCTGCAGGGAATCCGTTGCTGGGATCACTTTTATTAGATGCAGAATCGCACACAGAAAAAAATGATGCGGGATGATGGCAGCTAGCTCCTCCCATAACGCCGGTATTAATTGTCAAAGTAATGAGGTATATACCGTATACTGTGGGTGGTCAGCAAGTGGTTTAGACTGAAACATGTTGGCATTCAAAGATAGTTGGTGGAAGCTTAAAGAGTTGATTGCTTAGTTATCCAATCCCAGCGACAATCGCTCTCAGTCTGCTGCCAATTAGATTGTGTCCCGCAAGCTGGAAAATCTTTGTGCCGGGTGAGGCTGAGAGCGGCGTTGTTGGGTATCAGTGACAGCGCGGTGTGAGGAGGACCTGTCATTTGTCACAAGTTGGTGAAGGTGACAGAGGTCTGACCCACGTTTGTCACATGGACATCTTGGAGAGGGTTGGATTTTTTATTCATTAGTCTCATGGGATTCCAGATGGTTCTCTATCAATGTGTGTTATATGAGGGGGGAGGGGAGTGTACACTGTGACCTGACTGGGATCTGTATTCTGTCTGTGCAGGAAATGATGTTCAGGAGGAAATATTCACCCGGCCGGGATCTGACCTTCTCATCCCCATCAGACGCCATCTCACCCTCAGCCATACAGATACAGAGAGATGTGACCGGATTATCTGGTTCTATCAGAAACCTCTTGGATACTGGAAAGGAATAGCTGAGCACAGGAAATGTGATCTGTCTGATGTCAGATATTTCCCCAATACAAGGATATCAGAGAATGGAAGTCTGATCATATACAATGTGGCTCTGTACAATGACGGGATATACCGTGTGGATATACAGAACTCTGCAGGAGACATGATACAGATAGATGATTACATCATCCATGTAGAAGGTAAGTCCCATCCAATCCCCACCTCCAGTCCTAGCAGTGTCCTCCCCGCTCCGTGTCTTTATATCCATACATTATATAGTAGAAGATCTGGGAGAGACGTATGTACAATGTCCTCTGCTTACTGCCCCACCCCCACCATTCCCTGCGGGTTCACATCTGCAGAAATAGTACAGGAGATGGTCAGAGACTGCAGACATAGTACAGGAGACGGTCAGAGACTGCAGACATAGTACAGGAGACGGTCAGAGACTGCAGACATAGTACAGGAGATGGTCAGAGACTGCAGACATAGTACAGGAGACGGTCAGAGACTGCAGACATAGTACAGGAGATGGTCAGAGACTGCAGACATAGTACAGGAAATGGTCAGAGACTGCAGACATAGTACAGGAGATGGTCAGAGACTGCAGACATAGTACAGGAAATGGTCAGAGACTGCAGACATTGTACAGGAGATGGTCAGAGACTGCAGACATTGTACAGGAGATGGTCAGAGACTGCAGACATAGTACAGGAGACGGTCAGAGACTGCAGACATAGTACAGGAGATGGTCAGAGACTGCAGACATAGTACAGGAAATGGTCAGAGACTGCAGACATAGTACAGGAGATGGTCAGAGACTGCAGACATAGTACAGGAGATGGTCAGAGACTGCAGACAAAGTACAGGAGACAGTCAGAGACTGCAGACAAAGTACAGGAGACCGTCAGAGACTGCAGACATAGTACAGGAGATGGTCAGAGACAGCAGACATAGTACAGGAGATGGTCAGAGTCAGCAGACATAGTACAGGAGATGGTCTGAGACTGCAGACAAAGTACAGGAGACGGTCAGAGACTGCAGACATGGTACAGGAGATGGTCAGAGACTGCAGACATAGTACAGTAGACGGACAGAGACTGCAGACATAGTGCAGAAAACGGTCAGAGACTGCAGACATGGTACAGGAGATGGCCAGAGACTGCAGACATAGTACAGAAGATGGCCAGAGACTGCAGACAGAGTACAGAAGATGGCCAGAGACTGCAGACATAGTACAGGAGATGGTCTTAGACTGCAGACATAGTACAGGAGATGGTCAGAGACTGCAGACATAGTACAGGAGATGGTCAGAGACTGTAGACATAGTATAGTAGAGGGTCTGAGACTGCAGACATAGTACAGGAGATGGTCAGAGACTGCAGACATAGTACAGGAGATGGTCAGAGACTGCAGACATAGTACAGTAGACGGTCTGAGACTGCAGACATAGTACAGGAGATGGTCTTAGACTGCAGACATAGTACAGGAGATGGTCAGAGACTGCAGACATAGTACAGGAGATGGTCAGAGACTGCAGACATAGTACAGGAGAAGGTCAGAGACTGCAGACATAGTGCAGGAGATGGTCAGAGACTGCAGACATGGTACAGGAAAAAAGGGGGGGAGATTGGCGCAATCGGATTGCACGAGCTGCTGCGATAATCTAGATATGGGCAAAATGCAGATGATTGAGTCCAGTGGAATTGCTAAACACTTTGATGGCTGCAGGCTTTGTAGGGTGAAGCAACCCTGTATGGATCCAAGACAAAAAGAGAGAGAAGACCAAGCGCCAATCTAAGTGTAGCAATGCAGTTGATTTAATAGTAATTAAAAGAGTATTACTCACAAACGTGCGTTAAAAACAGGCATCTCGAATAGTATAGGACATCTGGGCGCTATTCATCCAGGGTGTCATTCCGGATCCCTTGTGGAGCTGGCGCTGTGGGGGATGAGCGGCGATCTCCTGTTGTGAGGCAGGGGACGTGCAGATCCTTCAGCGGTGGTGTAGCAGCGTGGGTCCCTGGGGCGGAGGGCTATGACATCACTTCCTGGGGATGCTGGTGTGTAGACCGGCGATGCTTTGCGGAGCATGCGCTCCTTCTTCAGGCCTTGCAGGGGCCATTTTGGATGTGGGTATTTATGCCCATAGATCGTGGGATGAGTTACAGAGGCTCAGCAGGGACAATTTTAGACAAAGCAAAGCGGCAGAAAGACATGGGGAAAACGAAAGACAGACAAGTGATGCACAGCTGGGGATGGAATGATACTGCTAAGGTAAAGGAAGAAAGGGGGGGGGGAAGGGAGAAAACGAAAGAGGGGAAACCAGGAGGGGGAGGGGGGGGGAAAGGGGAAGGAATACCCTTGGGACAATATATTGGGAGTATATACTGAAGCGTTTATAATATCTAGAGGCCAATTTGGATGGTCGTGCCAAACATTGATAATGGTAATAATGATGATACTCAAATTGTAAAAATTATATATATATATTTTAAAAAATATATATACACATGTATTCAAAAAATTAATAGAAAAAGTTTATTAAAAAATGAATTAATAAATCAAGGACTTTGAATAATGAATAGAAATATAAAAGAAAGATCCTTTGATCAAAAGATTAAATGTCTCACGACCCAATTGCTAATGGGTATGTGTATAATGTAGAGATCCAATAGTACAGGAGATGGTCAGAGACTGCAGACATAGTACAGTAGACGGTCAGAGACTGCAGACATAGTACAGGAGACGGTCAGAGACTGCAAACATAGTACAGAAGATGGTCAGAGACTGCAGACCTAGTGCAGGAGATGGTGAGAGACTGCAGACATAGTGCAGGAGATGGTCAGAGACTGTAGACATAGTACAGTAGACGGTCAGAGACTGCAGACATAATACAGGAGATGGTCAGAGACTGTAAACATAGTACAGCAGATAGTCAGAGAGTGCAGACATAGTACAGGAGACGGTCAGAGACTGCAGACATACTACAGGAAATGGTCAGAGACTGTAAACATACTACAGGAGATGGTCAGAGACTGCATACATAGTACAGGAGACGGTCAGAGACTGCACAAAATGTATTAGCAGAGATCCCAGAGAATAAAATGGCGATTGTTGCAATGTTTTATGTCACACTGTTTTTGTGCAGCAGTCTTTCAAAGACATGATTTGGGTAGAAAATATAATTTTACAAATTTTTACCACAATTCTTTCTATAATGTGAAAGATGATGTTATGCGGAGTAAATAGATACCTAACATGTCACACTGTAACATTGCGCACACTCATGGAATGGAGACAAACTACGATACTTAAACATTTCCATCGTAGACGCTTTATAAAATGTTACTGGTTACCAGTTTAGAGTTACAGAGGAGATCTGGCGCTCTAATTATTGCTCTCACTCTAACGGTCGCGCCGTGTGTGATTTATCCACCGTTTACATATGTGGGTGTGACTTACGTATGCGATTGTTTCTGTGCAACCACAGAGAGATGGGGAGCTCTACATTTTTTTTGGTTCTTTATTTTTATTTTTTATTTTGGCACTGATCCTTTATTTATTTGTTTATTTATTTATTTATTGATCACTTTTATTCAGATTATAAGGAAAGTAAACATCTCTTGTAAGAGAAATAAGCATGACAGCTCCTCTTTATGGAGAGACCCCAAATCTCTTCTCTACCTTTAAAAGCAAAAGAAAGAAATATATATTTTGGCACTTTGACTTTAAAAAAAAAAAGTCTTTATTCCCGAGAACTGGAAGTGACATCAGAGGTCTCTCCAGTCCTCCAAGGTCGTAGAGCCGAGTGGCGGCCATCTTACCCTCATTGACTTCCTGCCTATCCATCACCTGGATCAGCACCGGGGGGGACCTCTCCCACCCCCTCTAAATGTGATCCTGCGGGGAATCTGTTGCTGGGATCACTTTTATTAGATGCAGAATCGCACACAGAAAAAAATGATGCGGGATGATGGCAGCTAGCTCCTCCCATAACGCCGATATTAAATGTCAAAGTAATGAGGTATATACCGTATACTGTGGGTGGTCAGCAAGTGGTTTAGACTGAAACATGTTGGCATTCAAAGATAGTTGGTGAAAGTTTAAAGAGTTGATTGCTTAGTTATCCAATCCCAGCGACAATCGCTCTCAGTCTGCTGCCAATTAGATTGTGTCCCGCAAGCTGGAAAATCTTTGTGCCGGGTGAGGCTGAGAGCGGCGTTGTTGGGTATCAGTGACAGCGCGGTGTGAGGAGGACCTGTCATTTGTCACAAGTTGGTGAAGGTGACAGAGGTCTGACCCACGTTTGTCACATGGACATCTTGGAGAGGGTTGGATTTTTTATTCATTAGTCTCATGGGATTCCAGATGGTTCTCCATCAATGTGTGTTATATGAGGGGGGAGGGGAGTGTACACTGTGACCTGACTGGGATCTGTATTCTGTCTGTGCAGGAAATGATGTTCAGGAGGAAATATTCACCCGGCCGGGATCTGACCTTCTCCTCCCCAACAGACTCCATCTCACCCTCCGCCGTACAGATACAAAGAGATGTGACCGGATTGTCTGGTTCTATCAGGAACTTTCTCTATACTGGAAAGGAATAGCTGTACACTGGAAATGTGATCTGTATGATGTCAGATATTTCCCCAATATAAGGATATCAGAGAATGGAAGTCTGATCATATCCAATGTGGCTCTGTACAATGACGGGAGATACAGCGTGGAAATACACAACTCTGCAGAATACATTATACAGAGAGATGATTACAGCGTCCATGTAGAAGGTAAGTCCCATCCAATCCCCACCTCCAGTCCTAGCAGTGTCCTCCCCGCTCCGTGTCTTTATATCCATACATTATATAGTAGAAGATCTGGGAGAGACGTATGTACAATGTCCTCTGCTTACTGCCCCACCCCCACCATTCCCTCTGGGTTCACATCTGCAGTGCTCAGCCCTCCTGAAGTTGCTGTGACCTGAACTGTGCAGACATTCTACAGGAGATGGTCAGAGACTGCAGACATAGTACAGGAGATGGTCAGAGACTGCAGACATACTAGGAGGCATTCAAAGATAGTTGGTGGAAGTTTAAAGAGTTGATTGCTTAGTTATCCAATCCCAGCGACAATCGCTCTCAGTCTGCTGCCACTTAGATTGTGTCCCGCAAGCTGGAAAATCTTTGTGCCGGGTGAGGCTGAGAGCGGCGTTGTTGGGTATCAGTGACAGCGCGGTGTGAGGAGGACCTGTCATTTGTCACAAGTTGGTGAAGGTGACAGAGGTCTGACCCACGTTTGTCACATGGACATCTTGGAGAGGGTTGGATTTTTTATTCATTAGTCTCATGGGATTCCAGATGGTTCTCCATCAATGTGTGTTATATGAGGGGGGAGGGGAGCATACACTGTGACCTGACTGGGATCTGTATTCTGTCTGTCTGTCTGTGCAGGAAATGATGTTCAGGAAGAAATATTCACCCGGCCGGGATCTGACCTTCTCATCCCCATCATACATCATCTCACCCTCAATCATACAGATACAGAGAGATGTGACCAGATTTCCTGGTTCTATCAGAAATCTCCTGGAGACTGGAAAGAAATAGCTGAAAACAGGAAATGTTCTCTGTCTGATCCCAGATATTTCCTCAATACAAGGATATCAGAGAATGGAAGTCTGATCATATCCAATGTGGCTCTGTACAATGACGGGAGATACGTTGTGATTATATACAACTCTGCAGGATACAAAATACAGAGAGATGATTATGTCCTCCATGTAGAAGGTAAGTCCATCCAATCCCCACCTCCAGTCCTAGCAGTGTCCTCCCCGCTCCGTGTCTTTATATCCATACATTATATAGTAGAAGATCTGGGAGAGACGTATGTACAATGTCCTCTGCTTACTGCCCCACCCCCACCATTCCCTGTGGGTTCACATCTGCAGTGCTCAGCCCTCCTGAAGTTGCTGTGACCTGAACTGTGCAGACATACTACAGGAGACGGTCAGAGACTGCAGACACAGTACAGGAGACGGTCAGGGACTGCAGACATAGTACAAGAGATGGGCAGAGACTGCAGACATAGTACAGGAGACAGTCAGAGACTGCATACATATTAGAAGAGATGGTCAGAGACTTTAGACATGATACAAGAAATGGTCAGAGACTGCAGAAATAGTACAGGAGACGATCATAGAGTGCTAATTTTTTTGTTTTTTATTTTAATTTACATTTTTTATTTCGATACGCTCCTTTTATTTATTTGTTTATTGTTTGATCACCTTTATTACTGATATTAGCAAATGAAACATCTATTGTTACAGAAATAAGCATGACAGGTCCTCTTTATAGAGAGATGTGGAGTCAACAAGACCCCAAATCTCTTCTCTACCTTTAAAGCAAAACAAACAAAAATATTTACACTTTGAGTTTAAAAAAACAATAATGTCTTTATGCCCAAGAACCGAAGTGACATCAGAGGTCTCTCCAGTCCTCCAAGGGCATGGAGCTGAGTGGCGGCCATCTTACCTTCATTGACTTCCTGCCTATCCATCACCTAGATAAGCACTTGGAGGCATCGCTCAATATTCTGATTCCAAATGCTGTAATAGTGACTGATCCCTTGCTGTGACCTATTCCTGGCCTGTATAAGCACATGCAATTACCGCAGACAATCATTATCAGATAGCTGAACTCACCAGATGCCATTTCCTTCATCCACATATGTTTATTGCAAGCAGTAGGTATAGCAGACAACAAATGTTGCAGATGATTGAAGGATGGTATCTGCAGGTCAAAACATGGTAATGTGTTCCCGGATGCCAGCAGATTGTATGAAGGCCTAGACAGATGTGGCCACGACTTATCCAAGCATGAAGAAGCAGGAACAGGAAATACATCATAAAAGGGAGGGGACAGGAAGGAACACAGAAGGAAAAGGCAAGTGTGTAACGGAACCGTCGACCCACACCGTACTTGTGGTCTTCCGTCAGTATGTGGCTTCCTCCAGTCTGGACATAGATGGAGATATTCCAGCCACCCTACATACAAAAACTAGCCTGAACCTAGCTTGTATGTCTCTGAAAGCAACTAACTCTTTATTCAACACAGGCACAAAAGATAAAAACTCAGGGGACAATCCCCCCCTCCCCCTCTTTGCATAATAACAACACACTGGGCGGGGAAATACATTCTGTAACATGACACACAGGTGTATTCAACTTTCCAACAGTAGACAGTCTAGGAAGGGCTGCTGGAGAAATTCCCCCTCCCCTCTAGAAGCTAATACACATGTACATCCCATAATAGGTTGATTCTAAGGAGACAGAACAACAATATAACAAAGGAATGCAGGTACTTAACCATAACAAACCCCACCCCATCTCAACCTATCTAGCAGAGGTCTATGGGACACCATTTCCAATATTATAACAGTCTGAAATTGTTCATCTTTATATATTTCTCTGAGGAATATTGTTCTTAAATATTGCTGTCATAGGTTCAACACAAACCACACATACAGAACCCAGGATAGCCGGGATAACACCAAATGCTGAGTCCGGTGTGGTTTTACAGTGAGTCTGGTTAGTGCAGACCCAACTGGGGTTCTTGGTCACCCTGTGCCCCTAATAGACACAGGGGACTTACACATAAGAGGAGACTAGGGGGCAGAGAGAGGGTTTTCCCAACCCCTCTAAGGTAAGCTGAGTTCCACAGGACCTCCAACCAAAGTGACACCCGTCACAAAGTGCAACAGCCAAAATGACCACAAGATGGCAGTATAATGACCAAATATATAGAAGTCAAATAACAATGGCTTATGAAAATTAACTATATAAATTCTCACAACATGAGTAACAGCACACTCCCTGTCTGGTATTGTAAATACCACTGTGTTATATCATAACGGTAGTTATGCAATGCAAATAAATAATGGTGCAATTTGCGGTTGTCTTGAAGACCTGAAAGACAAAAAGAAAATGCATATCTATGCAAAAATAAGAACTGCATGAGGTATGAGGAAGTGTCAAAGTCTAAGGCACATTCTTCTTCTGATAGAAACTGGATCCAACAAACCCAGATGGGACGTTCAGTCTCCAAAAGGCAAGAGTAGCACAAGTTCTGTAATGGGTCTGAGGAAAGTCTTTACAGTTCCTTGTCTGGCTTTCTTTACCTCCACCTTGGGTACCATACCATCATCGCTAGGCATGGTCTTTACAATGAGTCCCATGGGCCATTCAATCCTTTCGGCTTGCTGGTCCTTGGGGAGAACAAGAGCTCCAACTTGCAGGTTAGGATTCAGACGTTGCCATTTTCTGCGTCCTTGCAGAAGGGAAAGATTCTCCATCTTCCAACGATTCCAGAAGCGGTTGGCAAGGTGTTGTACTCGCTTCCATTGCTCACAGTATAAGTTCCCCTCCAGTCTCCAGGTAGAACAGGAACAGACCCAAGCTTCTGGGTAAGAAGAGTAGCTGGAGTAAGGATGGTTGGAGACTCTGGATCTTTGTCAGGATCTAAAAGACTGAAGACCTCAGCTGAAGTTTCTTCTGTATGATCCAGCAGGAATTCAGGTCCTTTTAACCAAGAAGAATTTGCAAAGACACTTGCAGACATTGGTCTGGTGGCATGATCTGCAGGATTAAACTCTGATGGAACATGATACCATTGTTCAGGCCTTGAGGATTTTCTGATTCTTTCTACATGGTTACTGACATAGACATAGAAGCGTTTTGTCCGATTGTATTTATAGCCCAAAACAAACTTGCTGTCTGTGTGGAATTTAATGTCATCTATTTGAATGTCTGGCTCATGCAGTATAAAATCTGCAAATTCTACAGCTAGCACAGTCCCACAAAGTTCAAGCTTGGGAATTGTGTGTTCAGGCTTAGGTGCTAACTTAGCTTTGCCAAACAGTAACCCTACATGGGTTTGATTGTGAGAATCTCTTACCGTAGGCTACAGCTGCTATGGCCTCAGTGGATGCGTCTGAGAAGATGTGAATCTCTTTTCTCTGACTTGCACCAAGGGAAGTTGAAGTGTAGCAGTGTGGTATGACCATTCCATCTAAGGCATGTAGAGATTGTTTCCAGGACTCCCACTTTGAATATTTGTCCTTTAGTAGTGGAGCATCCCAATCTTGAATAGTCTCAGCTGTCTTAATAGAGATTTACCTTGTATGGTGATGGGAGCCACAAATCCCAGTGGATCGTATAGGCTGACCTTTGGAGCAGGTCTATGGCTTCTTCATCTGTGGGTAGGGATTTGAGTCCATCGTCCACGTAGAAGTCTCTCTCAACAAAGTGTCGAGCCTCTGTGCCATACTCCTTTTCACCATCAAGAGCAGTCCTATGTAGACCATATGTTGCCACAGCAGGCAAGGGACTTTTTCCAAAGACATGTACTTTCATGCGGTATTCAATCACTTCATTGTTTATATTGTGGTCACGGTGCCACAGAAACCTTAGGACGTTCCTATGGTCTTCTCTTACTATGAAGCAATGGAACATTTGTTCAATGTCAGCAGTTATGGCAACGGGCTCTCTTCTGAACCTCAAAAGTACTCCTACAAGGTTGTTTGTTAGGTGAGGACCAGTGAGGAGAACATCATTCAGGGATATGCCTTGATGCTTGGCACTTGAGTCTAAAGCCCCGTACACACGTACCGATTGTCGGCCGTAAATATTCGGCCGACGACCGATCGGCCGATTGTAGGCTTGTTAGTATGATGCTTCCAACAGCCGACATCGCACTTTCGGCCGAAAAGAATCTGTCGTGTAGGCATTAACATTTTTGTTGGCCAACACCAGAACAGCCGATTGTTCGCCAGTCAGTACAGAATTCGGCCGACAATCAGCAGATTTGCAAGACTGGGCATGCTCAGAAAAGAAAAAACACACGGAAAGTTAACCATCACATGACATCACTTCTGCAGTCGGCTGTTGTTGGCCGACAAAATTCGTGTGCAGTCTTTTGCAATTTTCAACAGACACGACAGCCCTGGACAAAAGACGGCCGATCGTTCGGCCAACGATCGGTACGTGTGTACGGGGCTAAACACTACCCTGATTTGCTTTGGTTTTCGTGGATGATACACTCCAAAGAAATGCAGATACCAGAACTCATCATGTTCTAGAAGAGGTGGAGCTGGCTCAGTGTGATCGTTGTCAAAGATTAGTGATGAGTCGAACACCCCCGGTTCGGTTTGCACCAGAACAACGCAAGCAGAGGAAAAGTTTGTTCGAACAAACAAACCCCATTGAAGTCTATGGGACTCGAACCTCGAAAACCAAACGCCTCATTTTATAGGCTTAAATGCAAGTTATTGCCCCAAAAAAGTGTATAGGGGTCCGGGTCCTGACCTGAGGAACATGTAGCAATGAAGAAAAAGTTTTTAAAAAAGATCGTTTTTAAAGGAGCACTGATTTGCTGATTTTAATGAGGCTTAAAGTGAAACTATACAAATAAAAAATTCCTTCAAATTTCGTGCCTGCGGGGTCCCCTGAATGTGCCTGTAAAGTAGTGCCTCTCTATGATGTATGTAGCCTGTTGCAGCTATACTGACATTTCTAAAGCAAAAAATGTAATGTACAAATATACATACAAGTTTCAAATCGCATGTACTTGTCATACGGGTGCAGAAAAATTGGGCCTTGTTTGTAGGGGGTGCCTGAACACCGTAACCCCTCGCAGTTACCCTTGCTTGGCGCAGGAACAGGCCCTGCTGTTAAAAAATCTGTACTTGTCATACAGGTGCCAAAAATTGGGCCTTTGCCGTTAGTGGTGCCTGAACACCATAACCAAGGCCTTGCAGTTGCTCTTGCTGGGTGCAGGAATTGGACCTGCTGGTAAGAATTGCATACAAATTTGAAATTGGATGTACTATACAAGTGCCAAAAATTGGGCCTTTGTGGTAGGTGGTGCCTGAACACCGTAACCAAGGCCTGACAGTTACTCTTGCTGGGCGCAGGAATGGGACCTGCTGGTAAGAATTCCATGCAAATTTAAAAATTGCATGTGCTACGCAGGTGCCAAAAATTGGGCCTTTGGTGTTGGTGGTGCCTGAACACTGTAAACCCTCACAGTTAGCAGGGCACAGGGCACAGGGCCTGCTGTTAAAAATGACATATGACATTTCAATTGTATGCACCTGTCATACAAGTGCAGGAAAATTAGGCCTTGGGGGTTGGTAGTGACCTAAACCAAAAACATTGTTGGAAGCTAGCAGAATAAAGGTAGAGGAATAGGATAGGCAGCATATGCAGTCTTCAAGGGATGGTAGACCCCTAGCAAATTCAATCTGTTACATCAGAATCAGGGGCCTGATAGCTCTTATTGATCCAGGACTGGTTCATTTTGATAAATGTCAGCTAGTCAACAGAATCTGTGGACAGATGCACTCTTTTGTCCGTCACATAACCTCCAGCAGCACTGAACATCCTTTCGGAAAGCATGCTAGAAGCAGGACAGGCCAGTAGCTCCATTGCATATTGAGCAAGTTCTGGCCAGTGGTCCATTCTCAAGACCCAGTAAGCCAGTGGATGCACAGCTGGAAAGGTCTCCAAGTCTGCTCATGCGACTAGATAATCATGCACCATATGATGGAGATGCAGGCGATGGTTGCTTAAACCTAAGAGCCCTGGGTGCTGCTGAGGACAAAAGAACTGTTTAAAAGGCATCGGTCAGCCAGCCGCCTTCTCCACCGCTCCTCCTTTGGCTGAACGATGCCTCAGAAACACGTCCAGAGAATGTTGACTTCCCAGTGTCTGGAAAGGTGGTACACAATTTTTTTTTCAAGGCCTTCTCAAGATGTTTCATCCTCTGCTCCCTCTGAGAAGGCAGGATGAGCTCCGCAATCTTTACCCTTGTAACGTGGATCAAGAAGGGTTGCCAACCAGTAATTATCCCTTGATAGCACGAATCCTCAGGTCCTTTCAAAGGCTTTGCAGAATCAGGGAGCCCATGCAACGTAAGTTGGAGGAGGCATGAGCTTCTGAGTCCTCTGGGTCACTAAGGATGACATTGACAGGAGCAACCTCTCCCCAACCACGTACAACTCCTGGGGATTTTTGGGAATCAAAACCATCCCTTGAAGACTGCTGTATCTTATCCTCTACACCCAATCCTCCTCCTTCTCCTCCTCCTCCACCTCTTCCTCCTATGTGTTTTGTGGCCCTGCAGGAATGATATCTGCATAAATGGGGCCTTGTGAGGAAAGGAAGTCCTCCTCTTTCTGCCGCTGTTCTGCCTCAAGTGCCCTGTCCATGATTCCACACAGCGTGTGCTCCAGCAGATAGACTAGCAGGATAGTGTCACTGATGCATGCATCGCCCCGGCTTACCATTCTAGTGGCCTCCTCAAGTGGTGACAGGATGATCCATACATCCTTAATCAAAAGCCACTGGTGTGGCGAAAAAAAGCCAAGCTCCCCTGACCCTGTCCTTGTGCCATACTCGCACAGGTACTGACTGATGGCGCTCTGCTGTGTGTGCAGCCGCTGCAGCATTGCCAACGTTGAGTTCTACCTGGTGGGCAGGTCACAAATGAGGCAGTTGGTGGGCAGGTTGAATTCTCCTTGAATGTCAGATAAGCGAGCACTGGCATTGAATGAACAGCGGAAATGGCCACAGACTTTTTTGGCCTGCCTCAGGAGATCTTGGAAGCCTGGGTATCTGCTCAAGACCTGTATTAATTCACATTGATCCATTTGAGTTATCGGATTTGATCCATTTGAGTTATCGGATTTGAGCAATGTAAAGTGTTCTTATCAATGTTTAACTCTGCTGACAGCTTTATATACGTTTCCATTTTATGACTGGTTTGTTTTGTATTACTTCCGGGTTTCCATAGCCGTGGAGGGCAAGCTTCCGGCAATGGTATATTTCCGGTAGAGCAGCCATTGGTCATAACTTCCTTGAGTGACGGTTATGGCACTATATCAACAGCGTGCTTGCGCCTGTTAGAAACGGCTTTGACAACATCTACGATGACGAAATGCGTCAGACACGCATGACGCAAGCACGCTATCGCCGCGGCCATCTCTGTACACATACTGTTTTTCATTCTACGATATGTGAGTACCTGCCTTTTATCTTATTAACGCTATTTGGAACGTACTGCACCATTGGATTCCCTTTTTGTCCTTGCGTGATCTGTCTGTGGAGGAATTGGGGATATTCTTTTACATACATCTGGTCCGGTATGGAGCGCTTATGGATGGTGAAGATTCTTTAAATTGATCCCTGTCTCATATGCCTGATTGACCCATCATTAAGTTGAAGGTCCACTGCTGCTGCTGGTAAGGGTACCTAGCTTGTTTTTGACACGGTGGCGGATTATCCTCTTGTAGTGGGGAGCGGCTTCCTATAGTCACCATTTACTCTTCACCAGAGACTTATTCATACCAAGACTGTTAATTCATGTTAGCATCATCTTAAATGTGTGTTTATTGGCGCTGCACTTTATCTTTGCATTTATCTTCTGATTGGTTATCTGTTGTGCTGGCTGCTTTGTTACAGCTTGTTAGAAGCTCATGTATTTTTATGACAGCTTTTTAGTTAGATTGCAGGCTAGCGCAGTTTTTTACTTTTCTATCTGCTCAAGAAACACTGCACCACCATATTCAGAGCATGTGCCAAGCATGGAACCTGTATCAAGTGTCCCTGTCAGAGGGCGGAGAGAAGGTTGGTGCCATTGTCGCATACAACCATTCCTGGCTGAAGCTGTCATAGCGTCAACCATCTCTGAGCCTGCCCCTGCAGAGCTGACAGGATCTCTGCCCCAGTGTGACTCCTATCCCCTAGACCAGTGTTTCTCAACTAGGGTTCCTCCAGAGGTTGCTAGGGGTTCCTTGAGCAATGGGCAGTTTCTGCCTCTCAGATAAGTTCCTCTGACACCATTGATGTTTTTAGCTATCTGGAAGAAGGTATTTCTTCCCAGTGTCCACATGTGTAAGGAGCATTCATCCCACTGACCATCACACTAATGTATCATGAGTTGTAAATATAGTCATTTTTATCAGGGGCTCCCTGAGACCTGAAAATGATTTCAAGCGTTCCTCTGTGTTGAAAAGGTTGAGAAAGGCTGCCATAGACAGACCAACTGAAGCACAGCATGGCATCTTTTTGCCTGACTGCTTGCATAGCCCCTTGAACGCTTAGGGAGTACTGCTGCTTCAGAGGACAATTGTGAAGAAGAGGACATGGAGGGGGAGGAGGAGGAGGAGAAGGTGGTGGAGTAGCCAGATGTGGCAGAACCAGCACCAGATTTTTGGAGGCGTGGTGGCAAAACAAGCTGCAACACTAACCCTGTCCTGCATCCTTCCCAGCTGCCAGCAAGAGTTACCCAGTGAGCCATGAAAGAAATGTAACGTCCCTGTCCATGCCAATCTGCATTGCTCAGTCCTCCTGAAGTTGCTATGACCTGAACTGTGCAGACATACTACAGGAGACGGTCAGAGACTGGAGACATAGTACAGGAGACGGTCAGAGAATGCATACATTGTACAGGAGATGGTGAGAGACTGCAGACATACTACAGGAGATGGTCAGAGAATGCAGACATACTACAGGAGATGGTCAGAGAATGCATACATAGTACAGGAGACGGTCAGAGACTGCAGACATGGTACAGGAGATGTTCAGAGACTGCAGACATACTACAGGAGATGGTCAGAGACTGCAGACATAGTACAAGAGAGGGTCATAGACTAAAGACATAGTACAGGAGAAGGTCAGAGACTGCAAACATACTACAGGAGATGGTCAGAGAATGCAGACATAGTACAGGAGATGGTCAGAGACTGCAGACATAGTACAGGAGATGGTCAGAGACTGCAGACATACTACAGGAGATGGTCAGAGAATGCAGACATACTACAGGAGATGGTCAGAGAATGCATACATAGTACAGGAGACGGTCAGAGACTGCAGACATGGTACAGGAGATGTTCAGAGACTGCAGACATACTACAGGAGATGGTCAGAGACTGCAGACATAGTACAAGAGAGGGTCATAGACTAAAGACATAGTACAGGAGAAGGTCAGAGACTGCAAACATACTACAGGAGATGGTCAGAGAATGCAGACATAGTACAGGAGATGGTCAGAGACTGCAGACATAGTACAGGAGATGGTCAGAGACTGCAGAAATTGTAAATGAGATGGTCAGAGCCTGCAAATATACTACAGGAGATGGTCAGAGACTGCAGACATACTACAGGAGATGGTCAGAGACTGCAGACATACTACAGGAGATGGTCAGAGACTGCAGACATAGTACAGGAGATGGTCAGAGACTGCAGACATAGTACAGGAGGTGGTCACAGACTGCAGACATAGTACAGGAGAAGGTCAGAGACTGCAAACATACTACAGGAGATGGTCAGAGACTGCAGACATAGTACAGGAGATGGTCAGAGACTGCAGACATTGTAAAGGAGAAGGTTGGAGACTGCAAACATACTACAGGAGATGGTCAGAGAATGCAGACATAGTACAGGAGATGGTCAGAGACTGCATCCATACTATAGGAGATGGTCAGAGACTGCAAACATAGTACAGGAGATGGTCAGAGACTGCAGATATAGTACAGGAGATGGTCAGAGACAGCAGACATACTACAGGAGATGGTCAGAGACCGCTATATTTTTGTTCTTTATTTTAATTTAAATGTTTTATTTTTTGATTAACTTTATTCCTATTATAAGGAAAGTAAACATCTCTTGTAACAGAAATAAGTATGACAGGTCCTCTTTATGGAGAGACCCCACATCTCTTCTCTACCTTTGAAGGAAAGGAATATAAAATATTTTGCGCTTTGACTTTAAAAAATAAAAATTTCTCTATGTCCAAGAACTGGAAGTGACATCAGAGGTCTCTCCAGTCCTCCAAGGGCATAGAGCCGAGTGGCGGCCATCTTACCCTCATTGACTTCCTGCCTATCCATCACCCGGATAAGCACCAGGGGGGACCTCTCCCGCCACCTCTAAATGTGATCCTGCGGGGAATCTGTTGCTGGGATCACTTTTTTTAGACGCAGAATCGCACACAGAAAAAAATGATCCGGGATGATGGCAGCTAGCTCCTCCCATAACGCCGGTATTAAATGTCAAAGTAATGAGGTATATACCGTATACTGTGGGCACTCAGCAAGTGTTTTAGACTGAAACATGTTGGCATTCAAAGATAGTTGATGGAAGTTTAAAGAGTTGATTGCTTAGTTATCCAATCCCAGCGACAATCGCTCTCAGTCTGCTGCCACTTAGATTGTGTCCCGCAAGCTGGAAAATCTTTGTGCCGGGTGAGGCTGAGAGCGGCGTTGTTGGGTATCAGTGACAGCGCGGTGTGAGGAGGACCTGTCATTTGTCACAAGTTGGTGAAGGTGACAGAAGTATGACCCACGTTTGTCACATGGACATCTTGGAGAGGGTTGGATTTTTTATTCATTAGTCTCATGGGATTCCAGATGGTTCTCCATCAATGTGTGTTATATGAGGGGGGAGGGGAGTGTACACTGTGACCTCACTGGAATCTGTATTCTGTCTGTGCAGGAAATGATGTTCAGGAGGAAATATTCACCCGGCCGGGATCTGACCTTCTCCTCCCCATCAGACTCCATCTCACCCTCCGCCATACAGATACAGAGAGATGTGACAAGATTTCCTGGGTCTATCAGAAATCTCCTCCATACTGGAAAGAAATAGCTGAACACAGGAAATGTGATCTGTCTGATGTCAGATATTTCCCCAATACAAGGATATCAGAGAATGGAAGTCTGATCATAGACAATGTGACTCTGTACAATGACGGGGAATACGGTGTGATTATATACAACTCTACAGGAGACATTATACAGAGGGATTATTACAGCGTCCATGTAGAAGGTAAGTCCCATCCAATCCCCACCTCCAGTCCTAGCAGTGTCCTCCCCGCTCCGTGTCTTTATATCCATACATTATATAGCAGAAGATCTGGGAGAGACGTATGTACAATGTCCTCTGCTTACTGCCCCACCCCCACCATTCCCTGTGGGTTCACATCTGCAGTGCTCAGCCCTCCTGAAGTTCTTGTGACCTGAACTGTGCAGACACTACAGGAGATGGTCAGAGACTGCAGAAACAGTAGAGGAGATGGTTAGAGACTGCAGGCATAGTACAGGAGATGGTCAGAGACTGCAGAAACAGTAGAGGAGATGGTTAGAGACTGCAGACATAGTACAGGAGATGGTCAGAGACTGCAGACACAGTACAAGAAATGGTCAGAGACTGCAGACATAGTACAGGAGATGGTCAGAGACTGCAGACATAGTACAGGAGATGGTCAGAGACTGCAGACACAGTGCAAGAGATGGTCAAAAACTGTAGACACTGTACAAGAGTTGGTCAGAAACTGCAGACATAGTACAAGAGATGGTCAGAAACTGCAGACACAGTACAGGAGATGGTCAGAGACTGCAGAGATTGTACAGGAGACGGTTAGAAACTGCAGACACTGTACAAGAGATGGTCAGAAACTGCAGACACAGTATAGGAGATGGTCAGAGACTGCAAAGATTGTACAGGAGATGGTCAGAGACTGCAGACATGATACAAGAAAGGTCAAAGACTGCAGAAATAGTACAGGAGACGATCATAGAGTGCTAATTTTTTTTGGTTTTTATTTTTATTTTTTATTTCAATACGCTCTTTTTATTTATTTGTTTATTGTTTGATCACCTTTATTACTAATATAAGCAAAGTAAACCTCACTTGTAACAGAAATAACCATGACAGGTCCTCTTTATGGAGAGATGTGGAGTCAACAAGACCCCAAATTTCTTCTCTACCTTTAAAGCAAAACAAACAAAAATATTTTGCACTTTGAGTTTAAAAAAACAATAATGTCTTTATGCCCAAAAAGCGAAGTTACATCAGAGGTCTCTCCAGTCCTCCAAGGGCATTGAGCTGAATGGTGTTATGGAAATTTTTCTACTCACCTCACTTATCCACTTAATAATCAGTCTAATAAATCTAATAAGTGATCATAACTCTTTTTGCCTATAAAATAATCTAGCCAATGTTGTTGGGGCTATTACTATTAGAATAAATAATGAATGATAACTGCTAAAAAATAAAGATCTTATTTATTTTACAGAAAAGAAACTTTAGATGAATCAATTATGACATTGATGATAAAATCTTAAGATTACAGTGATCTTTACAAATAGTGTTGCAAATGGACAAAGTTACACAGAACAATACACGAGACAAAGGATACATTACAAGATATAGATTACCCACACACACACACAATTTCTACATTACCATATTGTGTCTTAGTCAGCCTTCAATGCAATAGAGAGAGAATGAGACCCCAGCTGGCCTTTTTATTGACCACAACTATCCCTCAGTCAAGACGACCCCCACCCTTAGGTGACCATTTATGGTCACCTACTTCCTGCTCCTCAGCCCCCACCTTTCCAATACAGTCTATAAACCAGATGGTCAGCATCCTTTGTGGTTCATCCAGCCCCCAGCTAGGTTTGACCATGAAAGGAAGGAATGGGGAAATTACTTGGTCAATACATTTTAAACACTTCTAGTGAAACCAACCCCCCCCCTCCCCCTTAGCAAACATATGTTCTCAGTAGAACAGGAATTGGCACCCATTTTGAGTATCAGAATGTCCACACAGCATTTCACTGTTATTCATATTAATAAACAGAATAATGTCCATTTCAGGTAAAAAAAAAAAACATTAGAATTCAATATTTCTATTACATTTCCCCCTGAAGTTCATTCTTTGAACTTAAAAATTTTGTACCCACCCACAACAGCCCAGAAGGCCCAACCCCCCCCACCACCACCACTGCGGCCTCCACTTCTTTTCTTGAACACGACAAAACTCTTTATCTGTTCTTATGAACACATCAACATAGACTTGAGACTGAGAAGTCATAGAAATCCTGGTGTCTCTGAGAACTCACATCCGGATCATGAGTGCATGTGCAACGATGTTTACTCACTCCTCTGCCTTGGAAGAGTGGAACTCCAACATCGATGGCGGGATCCTGGCATCTTTTAACCCTGTAACAGGGGAATGTTGTGTGATGTTTGCAAAGATTGGATCGGACCGCGAGATGGCACTTTTCATCATGGTTAAGGAAAGTTCAGTCTTGCACCTTTGTCTCAAGCTATGACATGGTGGTCTTGTTGCTTCTTCAGGTGGTGGTAGGGAAGGCCTCCGGACAGTTGTGCATGAATACAAAAAGAAAAAGGGTTTATGTCAGAACACAGTTATTGGGGGGGGGGGGAATCAAGATTGTTGCAGTTGTGTGGCCATTAAGGATTATTAATGTTAACAGGTAAAGCTAAGGTTAAAGCAGTAGGCAGGTCGAGGGATGTAAAATATAAGACTTGGATTTATAGGGATACTTTTTTTTTTTTTTTCATTGGTTGTTAAATATGGTTCTGTGGGTTCCCACCTGACTCTTGAAGCTGAGTCGGGAAGAATGTTATAATTCACAACAAATAATTATATGGCTGGTGCCTTAGTTACCTTATCTAAGAGAATAGAAGATAGAAATCAAAAGAACAACTTAGAATATTAAACTAGGAAAGGGAAGAAAGATAGGTAAGTAATGAAAATGAACAAGAAGGATAACACGAATGGAAAAATAAAAATAAAAAAATATATAAAAATTAAAAAATATAAAAACTACAGATTTAATGCTGCTCCAACTAAGATTTTTATTTAACACATTCAACTTTGGATAGATGCAGAGCATTAAATTTGTATGTATAAAAATAGAGAAAAAAAAATTCACTAATACATAGTTGCCCAGAAATCTATTGTTGGCTGCACTGAAAAAGGAGAAAAAATCTAAAAAAACATTGCAGCAACTACTTAAAAAAAGGGCAACTCCTCTCCCGCACTAGCGATCAGTAGTACGAATTTGCAGGTCAGGTACACAGATATTAAGGAGAGAAGAAAAAAATTGATAAAAATAAATACATAAATACACTTTTTGGAATTTAGGTAAACCTGACTGCACTTTCTGACTCCAATTTAGAGGCTTCTCCCTAAGAACAACAAAAACTAAAAACAGTATGTTGTTCTAAGGTCCTCTCTTAATTCTGTAAATTCTCTGTACTTGTCTGGATTGGATTAGGCTTTTTCAGGGATTTGTTTCGGAGTTAGTGGCCTCTTTGTTCCTCAAGAGGAGGTACCTTGTTGAGGTACACATCCTCATAGCTTTTGCGTTCATTTTCCTGATAGTAATGCACATTATTGCATCAGGAAGAGCAACAGGGCTGCACAGATCAGGACAATAACAGGGTGGAGTAAAATATTCAGGAAAGCTGTGGCTTTAGGACTGTACCCGAGTAAACTTTCCCACCAGGAAACCTTAGCATCTTCATCTAATGCGTGGGATATTTGGATTAATTTATTTCGATCATGAGAGAGTCGTATGGTGGCTTGTTTCTCTACTTCTCTTAAAACATTTAAAATCTTATCCTGTTGCCCAAAGTCTAATAGCCAAGCTTTTAACTCAGTCCCAAGTCCCAGAGGAAGTTTCTGTAGGCGTATGGGGGTGTCGGGTTTGATATCAAGCCTTTTCTCTGGGGTAATAGGGGTACGCCCTTGTGTCCCTGCTATGTCTATTCCAAGGACAGGGGAAGATGTACAGTAGACTCCCTGAGATAGTGTACCACGCTGAGTGCAGTTCAACCCGTATGCAGAGTATAGGGCATCACTGGACATTTGATACCAGCACCAATACCCTTGGCCCAAGTATTTTAAATAAGGTTGTGACAACTTCTCGGCATCCATGAGACATGACCCCTCCTTGTGCCAGCATTGCTGTCTCAAGATCCTGTCCTTTTTACCTTGGCATAACACAACTCCTTCCTTTTTCCAGCACCCATCAGTATCAATCATTTGAGGTTGTCCGGACTCATAAACCATCAGATCATGATGGACCTGGGGGTGTAACATGGTAGAGTCCGATAGGATAGTACCCAAATTGACTGTGGTATATGCACGATGTTCAGTCCCTGAAACTGGAATCAGGGATGAGACAGTGCAGGTCAGGTTTTTACAGCCATGGAACTGGGTCATCCACCAATCCACATGACTCATAGCAAACTTGGATACTACCCTACCTGCTTGTTTTCTCAAATTTAGTGAAAATTGCCCTGCCGAAAAAGAGGCAATCATAACTCTGAGGTCCTGAGACAATTCTGATTGTACCTGGGTGCAAGATAAAGCAAGTTGGACATCTTCCTGTACCTTGGATAATCCTGCTATCAGTCCGGTGAATTTTTGTTTCATTACCTCCGTTAATGAGGCAGTAGGATCGATGTGAGCATGTTGTAGGTTCTCGAGGATATGATTGACATCTAGCTGCACCTTAACCCCTTCCCCGACATGTTGTGATAACCCTCCTAGCTTGTTTCTGAGCACTTCTAGATCCATTGTGTTTAGGGCGCCCAGTGCCATGCCCCCAGCTCCTAAGGCAGTCTCTATCAAGCCTCTCTTTGCTCTAGTATTGGAATGTTCTGAATATCCAGATTGCAGCCAATCCTTCAACATGTATACCTGATTCTTGCAAATGGGTGTATGTAATTCCTGCGCTGTCCGGAGTCTTGGAAACTCCCTAATGCTGCACCACTGGTACTGATACTTAACAGTTAAAAGAATATTATAGTGGGGGTAGTGGCGCGCTTTAGGGGCTGGATGTCGGTCTATAAATAGCAAAAAATAGTAAAATAGTGTGTGTTGGGTATTAATTTGAAAAAAAAGTGTTTTTTTTTAGATATGTTCGTTTTGATAGATGTACATCAATGAGTGCTGATTGAAGAAAGTGCTGAGTGCTTCAGTATAAGATGTGCTACAATATTAAATATAAATCGTGAAATATAAAGCGATTCCTATTATGTTTGTGATTGTGCTAATAAAGGTGCAATGTGCTTCCTAAATCATCAAATACATAAAAATCAGTTAACGTATATCTGATAAATATCCAGGTGTGCTGACATAAAGTTATTCCATCAAGTAAATAAATTATTCCACCAATACCATAAATGATTATTAAAATACTTGAATAAAATGTTCCTATTAAGTGAATAAATAATATAGTGACAGATAAACAATAGTGCTCATCAAAAGTGCTGCGTGTCTCCTACAATCACCTTATAAAAACCAAAAAGTGACCACAATGAATATAAATAAATAGTCATATAGTAAAAAATATATTAAAATTGTTTCCAAAAAGAGAGTCCCAGACTGTTCCAAAGTTGAATTGCAATCCTTTCTCTTATTGTGGGCGTGTTTAGTATGGGTAAAGTGACTTGATTTCCTCCACCTTGTGTGTCACCTCTATGTGTACCAAACTCTCACCTTAAGAACCAAGAAAATACGCCTGTGGTATATTTCCAGGATATTAGCTGGTGCTGCTCTCCTTAAACGCTATCCATTTTCAATCCGGGTCACGGGTACAGATTCCCACTAGATCGGGGTTTCCTGGACTCTTATCCACTAATGACCGATTCGGTCTGCTTTCCTCGCACTATCCTCCCTTTTGTCTCAAAGAAATAGGGCTATCATGATGCAGTATTAAGAACTTTTTATTCCCACATATACAGAGATACACTTACACTTAGTTGACTTGAATTCGGCATATACAGCAAAGTAAGCGCTGTGGAGATCGAGTTCCGTTCGATACGTCACTTCCGGGTATTGCGGGTATAGGGCTCCTCTTATGCGTTACGTCACAAGGTCACGTGACTTCCCTGAGGAAGTGACGTAACGCGTAGGAGGAGCCCTATATCTGGAAGTCACGTATCGAACTGAACTCGATCTCCACAGCGCTTACTTTGCTGTATATGCCGAATTCAAGTCAACGAACATATATAGAAACACATTTTTTTCAAATGAATACCCAACACACACTATTTTACTATTTTTTGCTATTTATAGACCGACATCCAGCCCCTAAAGCGCGCCACTACCCCCACTATAATATACCTGATTCTTGATGAAGGCTGCACACTTTTTATCCCATTTATCAACCCGGAAATCAGATAAAGTTATCCTCCATGTATACAACATAATTTGCGTTTCTGTTAGTACTGTCCAGTGAGAGGAGAGTAAAGGGACAACTAGATCTGCTGCCTTCACTATAGGAGCCTTACAGGAGTCTGAACTAATTTTCCCCGGCACAAGAACATCCATCTCATTGGGTACCCGTACAACTGTTACACAGATCTTTCCTCGCCCTTTCCAGGGATACCAATGTTTGGGATCAATAACTAGGGTGTTTATTCCAGGGAACATCTCATCACTCTTAAACTTTGTCATTTGCTTGAATGTCCAACAGCCTTCATCAAATGCATTGCAGAATGGCCATACAAATGGGCCATCTAAATTTAAGTCAAAATCCAAATCATATCCTTGGGGATCTTGCCAGTCTACAGTCATATGCACGCCTCTCATTTCTTCATTCATTGGCCTTCCATTCATCCACTCATTCACTCTAGGCAGATCCACACCATGGGTTTGGACTGTTGAAAGCCAGGGACTGATTTGGGTGCCAATAAGCTGTGTCAATAAAATAATGACCTTGTATTTCGGGGACACAATTCTCCCTCATTACTTGCAATACAAAGGCGTGTATGGACAATCTTGGTTGTAAATCCAGGGCCTCATACTGTTTGTTTTTAGCATCGGTCCTAATTTTTAAAATTACAGTGTTTGTATATCTGGTAGAGAGTCACATTTTCTCTTTCATACCACACAGCCTGATGGGTGTTACTACAATTCAACTGCAATACAACCTTTTTCTTTAACAGGTAGTTATGCAGATGTGTCTTCCTATTATAGGTGGGAAGTTTAGTGATTAGAATGTCAAGAGTTCCATCAGCGGGATGAAAACACTTATCGGCCAGTGACCCTTGAACTAATTCTGGGAAATCATAATAGTACCTCTTATGTTCTCTCTCTTCCCCCTGATTGAAGATGATGTAAACAATATACCACCCTTCATAGTTCTCTCCCGTGGGATATACTGGATATACTTTGCTATTTTTGCATTTTACCCTCCATGGATCTGACATCTTGGTTGAGTTCGTTATGGACACTTCATATGTCTTTATAAACATTCTCCTGGTGGATTGACTGTTATTTATTCTTTCAGGAAAAATTCCTGGGATTAAGCATTCCTTATGTTTGGGGTCCCAATTCCCTTCACACAAGTCAATGTCTTCATCTATGTGATATGTCACATACATCAAGGTATCAGGGCTATCTTTCACCACCCCCTGTATTCGTTCCCGCTCACCAGGACTAGTTTTAAAGTATGAGAGACTGCAAAGCCTATCCAGAACATATCCCCGATCAATGCCTCCGGAGGCTGTATGAAAGCTATAAGGGTGCTGATCGAGGCTGGTGATATCTTCTAGGAAGGACCCATCAAAACCCATTCCTGCTATTGCATGGATGAGTATATACCCGTGAAAATACATTGGGTATCTAGGGAGTACTTGTCCTCGTTTGCACTCTACCTTATGGATATGAGTGTGGTTCCACCCCTCAGGTTTCATTACCCATTTACTATACTCCTTAGGTGGATTCCAGGGTGCTGGCTCTGTTTCATGGTAGAATGGGTCTGACTTCCCAGAATCTGGGGTTTCCTGAACGGCAAGGAGAATGCACCCGCTGAGTAAACCTATGAGCAGGGGGGACAGGCCCATTCCACTAGGTTCTTTAGACACTCTTCTGAATTTGTTTACAATGAGAAGCATGCACCCAAGAAATTTTTCCCTCTATCTTTACTGAGGTGGGGGTGGTCAGCAATACCTGGTAGGGACCCTCAAACCTGGGCTCCAGTCCTCTTCGTTGGAATTTCTTGATCACCACCCAATCTCCAGGCTGTAATGCGTGAGATTTACCATCAGAATTTGGGTCTGGAATGGAAGAGAAAACTTGGGCATGCAACTTACTGAGCTGCTTGTGTAATTCCTGCACATACATTTTTAAAGAACAATGCATCAATGCCATCTCTTGCGGAAAAAACAACCCTGTCATCGGGGGTCTCCCGAACAATACCTCAAATGGAGATAGTTTTTCTGGATCTCTAGGAGTATGTCTAATTGATTTTAACACAAGGGGAAGAGCTTGTACCCAAGTAAGGTGCGTCTTTTCACAAATTTTGGCTAGTCTGTTCTTAATAATTCCATTATACCTTTCGACCTTTCCTGATGCCTGCGGGTGATAGGGAGTATGGAACTTTTATTCAATTTGGAGTCCTTCCATCACCTCAGCCATCACTTGGCCTGTGAAATGGCTCCCTTGATCAGATTCTACTGTCTCCATCAGGCCATACCTGCAAACAATTTCCTGCAACAGTTTCTTTGCAGTGACTGACGCAGTAGCTTTGGCTACGGGCCAGGCCTCTACCCATCCTGAAAACATGTCTACACACACGAGGACAAATTGGAATTGCTGACATCTTGGCAATTGTATGTAATCAACCTGCAGTCTTTGGAAGGGATACTGTGCTTTGGGCAAATGCTTAGTTGGGGTTTTTACAAGCTTCCCAGAATTATGTATTTGACATGTTTCGCACCCTTGACAGAATCTCTCTGCAACAGTGGTGAATCCGGGGGCCACCCAGTGAGATGTGATTGTGGAGACCATTGCCCCTTTGGACAGATGAGAGGGGCCATGCGAAGCCTCAGCCAGATATGGATACAGTGCTGGAGGGGCACAGTACCTTCCATCCTCATGGGCCCAAGAACCATCTATTTCTTTACATCCCTGGTCTCGCCACTTCTGTCTTGTCTTTTCATCAGTTTGCACTTGTAATGTCTTCAAAACAGTCAAATCTACCTGCTCAGGACTGTCAGAGGGAGGTGTGGCCATAAAGATTTCTACAGACTCAGTACCAGTGACAGCGGCCGCCTTTGCAGTGGCATCTGCTCTAGCATTCCCAAGTGATACATCATCTGTGCCTTTTGTGCGTGCTGCACATTTTAGGACTGGGAATCAAAGTGCCTCGAGGACTTTAATGAGCTCACCATGTTTGATAGGCTTTCCACAGGTGGTTAGGAAGCCTCTCAGTTTCCACAATTGGCCAAAATCATGACATATGTCAAAAGCATATCTTGAATCTGTGTACACATTGAGCTTTTTTTCTTTCCCTAATATGCAAGCTTGCATGAGAGCCATAAGTTCTGCCACCTGGGCTGACTGATGCCCAGGTAGTTTGCCTCAGAAAAGGATTTCATCCTTACTAACTACTGAATACCCAGTAACAGGGTGCCCTTCTTCAGTATAGAAGCGGGATCCATCTACAAAAACATTGAGGTCCCCATTTTGGATAGGGGTGTCTTTTACTCTCTGTGCTTCCAGATAGTGATCTTCCATTTCGACATTGCAGTCATGGGTTTCTATTTCATCCTGCAGTGTCTCTGGTAACAGTGTAGCTGTATTTAATTTTGCACACCTTTTGAGCATGCTTTTTGTGGGCGTTAAAAGTGCCAGTTCGTATTTGGTCTGTCTTGCTGACGAAATGTGCTTTGTGGTCAGGTTCTGCATAACAACATGAACCTCGTGGGGTACATAAACTTCCAATGGGTTCCCTAGCACAATGTCCACAGTCTTGGTCAGCATTTCAGCAGCTGCTGCTACTGCCTTATGGCAGGGTGCCATCGCATTGACAACTGGGTCAATCTGACAACTGTAATAGCCAATGGGTTTGTCATGTCCTCCATGGTCCTGTGTCAGGACTCCAGCAGCATGGCCTCTGGACTCATGACAGTAAAGTCGGAATCCCTTGGTATAGTCTGGTAGACCCAAGACGGGGGCTTCACTGATTGCAGCTTTCAAGGTCTGAATAGCATGCATTTGCTCTTTGCTGAGTTCCAGTTTTCCCTGTATGTTTACAGAGTCATAGAGTGGCTTACAAACCTTGGACATTTCTGGTATCCATTGTCTGCAATATCCAACCAACCCTATGAACCCCCTCAATTGTTTTGCATTTTGTGGCATTTTGCTATTCAGGATAGCTTTCTTTCGATCTTGCGTCAGGTGTTTTTTTCCTTGGGAGACGCAATGACCCAAAAACACAACTCGGTCCAAGTTGTATTGTAACTTGGAGGGGGATACTCTGCATCCCTCTTCTCCAAGGTGATTCAACAAGGAGAAAGTGGCATCTCTACATGCCTCTCTTGTATCTGCTCCAATCAGCAAGTCATCTACATACTGAAGTAGAGTGATATCCTCTGGGCAGTGCCATCGGTCAAGGCATTCCTTCATTGGTTTGCTGTACTCATTTGGGCTTGATACCATGCCCTGGGGTAATCTACTCCAGGCATACTGTTGCCCCTCAAAACTGAAGGCAAATCGATATTGATAGTCAGGGTGGAGCGGTACAGTGAAAAAGGCATCCTTCAAATCAATAACTGTGAAATATCGATTAGAAGGAATAATGTTACTCAGAATAGTGTGAGGGTTTGGTACCACTAGGGCATCTTCTTGGATAATTTTGTTAATTGCCCTTAGGTCTTGCACCATCCAGTAGACGTTTCGGCCTGGTTTTTTCACAGGGTACAATGGGGTATTAGCTGGTGAACTCACTTTCACCAATATACCCTCTTTCAGGAGGAGTTTGATTTGGTCTCCAATTCCCTCCAATTGAGCCAATTTCAATGGATACTGAGGTAACCTAGGGATGATAGCATCTGGTTTTAGTTTTATCTTAACAGGGGGGCAGCGGATCATAAGTCCCGTGTTCCCCTCTTTAGCCCAAACATCCGGATTCGTGCTTCTGGATAAATCACTGGGCAAGCTCTCAAAACTTGTGTCTGGTTCCAATTTACACAAGGCGATGATGCTATCCCAGGTTTCTACCATTTGGTGTTGGTCAGGATCTGAAGGGATGTTTACTTTCACTCCATCCTCAGTGAATTGTATTTGTGCTTTCATTTGGGAGAGCAAATCTTTTCCGAGCAAATTGCAAGGAACTGAATCGCTCAAGAGCAGGGAGGCTTCAGTTTGAAAGGATCCAATTCGAACTTTGGTGGGATTGGTTTCCAGTAGGGGATATGATAAACCCCCTAGACCAACTCATCTAATTGTATTTTGAATGGGAAGATTCACCTCACTGGATTTTAAAACGGAACAAGCTGCCCCGGGGTCTACCAAACAGTTTAGTAGCTGATTATTTAATTGCATTTGTACATAAGCACTTCCTTGCTCATTTGTTGAGATTACAGGTAACACCGGGAGCTCTCCACATCACTTAGGGTCTCTTTCAGATTCCCTTTCAGGTCGAGGTGGCCTTCTTTGTCTTGGAGCTCTACACTCCCTCTTGAAGTGTCCGGGTCTGTTGCAGTTGAAGCAGACAGGTTTCCTTTTTTGTTTTTGGTTGAGATCTACATTGTTCAACTGATCAGTGACAATGCAGATCCTTTGGGGCTTCAGTGACTCCCAATCAGCTATATTCCTTTCAATAGCAGTTGCGAGTGACAACAAAGAGGAGAGGGGCTTATCTCTCCAGTCTGGATTTGAAGTCATCAGTTTTTCCCTAATTTTTCCTCTCAACCCAGTAATGAAGCTGTGTATCAAAACAGGTGATAGGGCACTGTTAGTGATGTCCCCACCAGCCGATTCCATGGCTTGTTTAAAGTGATTGTAGTACATCATACAATCTTCCTTTGGTCCTTGGGTCACTCCTGACACCTTGGTCCAAGACTGGGGCGGATAGACTGTTTTAATCAGTTGTGCCAATTGTTTAGTGAGTACACATCCTTGATGACTGGAGTCAACATATAGGGTCTTTGGAATATTAGTTTTACTAAGGATTTCATCAAAGTCCCCGTCTCCACAAACCCTCTTCATTATTTGAAGCATATCACCCCAATTTGCATTGTAGCTCGCCTGGATGTCCAGCAGCTCTTTTGCAAATTTAATGGGATCAGTCCTTGGATGGGGGATAACACTCAGAAATCCTTTAATCTCAGAGGGAGTCCAAGGTATGTGATGTGTCATCTTTCCAGTGGATCTCCCATTATTATCATAAACGACCTGCTCTCTTACAGGAAATACAGATATGTCATCTGAAAAAGATATCAACGGTTGATTGGTGTTTTGGGATTGTGCCACAGAATCCCAATAAGACTGGGTAAAATTGTTGCTGCTAGGTGGGGGCACTTTATCTAACTGCAAAGTGCCTTGAAGGGTGGCATTAACAGTTCCATGGTATACAGGTGCACCCACATTGGGTGCTACCATCTCCCTGTTAGATTGACACCACACAGGTGCTTGCTGTGGAGTACTGGTCACTCGAGGGCCTAAAAGGTACATAGGCAGTGTACTCAGTACCAGAACTGCAAGTGTTACTTTCAGCAGCAGCATTGCTCTTTAACTGCTGTCTAGGGGAGAATGCTGGCTTGCAGTCAGTAAATGGAGGATTACTGTATTCAGGAGGTTCTTCCGTCAGAGGGGAAGAAAGTACCCCTTCTGACGGTATATGATCTTTGGTACTGGGGAGACTTTTCTCCCTTAATGTCAGCATTCCAATAACTTGTCTTGCTGCGCTGTCCCTCTCCTTTTGTTTCAGTGCTTCACAGGAAGAGTCTCTCTGTGGTTCATCCAGGGTTTTAACTGGGGTGTCAAATTTAGCAGCAAGTTGTGGCTTTCCCTTCTTATCATCTGCCCAAAGATGACAATTCATATTAGTTTTTGAGTATTTTTCTAACAAGGACCGGGCGATTGCATAAGGCCCTAAGCCTGACAAACCCTCATCTTCCCCCTGTTCATCACTGTCACTACTCTGGGGATTTGGCTCTAGTACCTGCTCCTGCCTGTCGCTACTCCTCAGCGCCATTTGGTGTGTTTTTTTCTTAACTCCCACAGTAAAAATATTCACATCATCAGCCCTGTTCATGGATTCTACCATCCATGCACTCCAAGTATCTCTTTCATTTGGGCGTATCATCTTCCTGTGGTGACTATGCCACAAGGCCTCCCAGGCTTTAGGCTTAAAAGTCCCTCTTTTAGAATACTTCTTCCCAGTCCAGCGATCCCAATCTTGAATATATTTTACAACCCAAGGCCCATATTTATCAATCATCTCTTCCTTCGGGGTCAAGTGGTAGGGTTCACCACGGTTAGACGCCCTCTTTGAAGCGATTTTATTACCCATCCTTATGGATTATGGACCCTGAATTGGTTTCCCAACCTTAAGCGGTTGCCCCCCAGAGGTAGCTAATCTCTGGCCAATGATTGGGTTGACAGGTACCGCCCCTGTCACCGTTGCTGCCTTTTTCACTACTTGTCAATATAGAATTTTTCCTATGCTGACTATAGCCCTTCAAAGTTAGCCTGGAGATTCCTGAACTTCCTGCGAGTTCAAATCCCCCCGTGGACTTTTCTGAAGTATTAAAAACAAACAAACAATGACTATTACTTCTGTTATCTCAAGAAAGATTAGCACAAACTTGAATGATCAGAACCCTTTGAGTGCTTGGAGTACAGAAGGCAGTTAATAAGGGCACAATTATTTGCAAAAATTATTTGAGGCAGTTATAATATAAACAGTGTTCACAGGTCTAATTACAAAGCTTACAATCCCCAATTAGTATATTACAAAGAATGATAGTTTCATACACATCAAGATTATTCAGTGCGACTTCGGCCCACAGTTGCGTTTCAATCACGAAGATTGGGAAGCGTCTTGACCAAATCTCTTTCAAGGCTCAACTGAAACTGCTTTTTGGCAGAAAAACATTGATTGTATAGCCACTGCCTCTAAGCGTCCAATCTGGACCCTTATCATTCACCCTTGCACCCTCCTGCAATGAGGCGCAACTTAGCAGTTAGGATGTTTTCTCATTCACTCTCAGTACAATTTTATTTTAATTATACTGTTCATATCAGTCTCATCAAGGTATTAGTAAAGACAATAGGAGAAAAAAGAAAGGCAAAAAATGAAAGTTCTTTTAAGAGCTTGCTACTAGTCTGAGAGTCACAGAGGTGACAAACAAAGACAATTAGCACTATACTTCATAGATCAGCTCTGTTTTACATATAAATATTTACTTCAAGATCCTCACACGGGGCACCATCTGTTATGGAAATTTTTCTACTCACCTCACTTATCCACTTAATAATCAGTCTAATAAATCTAATAAGTGATCATAACTCTTTTTGCCTATAAAATAATCTAGCCAATGTTGTTGGAGCTATTACTATTAGAATAAATAATGAATGATAACTGCTAAAAAATAAAGATCTTATTTATTTTACAGAAAATAAACTTTAGATGAATCAATTATGACATTGATGATAAAATCTTAAGATTACAGTGATCTTTACAAATAGTGTTGCAAATGGACAAAGTTACACAGAACAATACACGAGACAAAGGATACATTACAAGATATAGATTACCCACACACACACACAATTTCTACATTACCATATTGTGTCTTAGTCAGCCTTCAATGCAATAGAGAGAGAATGAGACCCCAGCTGGCCTTTTTATTGACCACAACTATCCCTCAGTCAAGACGACCCCCACCCTTAGGTGACCATTTATGGTCACCTACTTCCTGCTCCTCAGCCCCCACCTTTCCAATACAGTCTATAAACCAGATGGTCAGCATCCTTTGTGGTTCATCCAGCCCCCAGCTAGGTTTGACCATGAAAGGAAGGAATGGGGAAATTACTTGGTCAATACATTTTAAACACTTCTAGTGAAACCAAACCCCCCCCCCCCTTAGCAAACATATGTTCTCAGTAGAACAGGAATTGGCACTCATTTTGAGTATCAGAATGTCCACACAGCATTTCACTGTTATTCATATTAATAAACAGAATAATGTCCATTTCAGGTCAAAAAAAACATTAGAATTCAATAATTCTATTACAGTGGCGGCCATCTTACCTTCATTGACTACCTGCCTATCCATCACCTAGATAAGCACTTGGGGGCATCGCTCCCTATTCTGATTTCAATTGCTGTAATAGTGACTGATCCCTTGCTGTGACCTATTCCTGGCCTGTGTAAGCACATGCAATTACTGCGGACAATCATTATCAGATAGCTGAACTCACCAGATGCCGTTTCATTCATCCACATATGTTTATTGCAAGCAGTAGGTATAGCAGACAACAAATGTGGCAGATGATTGAAGGATGGTATCTGCAGGTCAAAACATGGTAATGTGTTCCCGGATGCCAGCAGATTGTATGAAGGCCTAGACAGATGTGGCAAAGACTTATCCAAGCATGAAGAAGCAGGAACAGAAAATACATCATAAAAGGGAGGGGACAGGAAGGAACACAGAAGGTAAAGGCAAGTGCAACAACCAAAATAACCACAAGATGGCAGTATAATGACCAAATATATAGAAGTCAAATAACAATGGCTTATGAAAATTAACTATATAAATTCTCACAACATGTGTAACAGCACACTCCCCGTCTGGTATTGTAAATACCACTGTGTTACATCATAACGGTAGTTATGCAATGCAAATAAACAATGGTGCAATTTGCGGTTGTCTTGAAGACCTGAAAGACAAAAAGAAAATGCATATCTATGCAACAATAATAACTGCATGAGGTATGAGGAAGTGTCAAAGTCTAAGGCACATTCTTCTTCTGACAGAAACTGGATCCAACAAACCCAGATGGGACGTTCAGTCTCCAAAAGGCAAGAGTAGAACAAGTTCTGTAATGGGTCTGAGGAAAGTCTTTACAGTTCCTTGTCTGGCTATCTTTCCTCCACCTTAGGTACCATACCATCATCGCTAGGCATGGCCTTTACAATGAGTCCCATGGGCCATTCAATCCTTTCGGCTTGCTGGTCCTTGTGGAGAACAAGAGCTCCAACTTGCAGGTTAGGATTCAGACGTTGCCATTTTCTGCATCCTTGCAGAAGAGAAAGATTCTCCATCTTCCAACGATTCCAGAAGCGGTTGGCAAGGTGTTGTACTCGCTTCCATTGCTCACAGTATAAGTTCCCCTCTTTAAAGTCTCAAGGTAGAACAGGAACAGACCCAAGCTTCTGGGTAAGAAGAGTAGCTGGAGTAATGCCTCGTACACACGCAACGATTATCGGCCGACCGATCGTCCAACTTTTGTCCAGAGTGGGGTTTTGTTGGTTGGAATGTGCCTAGACTGCACACGAATTTTCTCGGCCAACAAAAATCTACTTCAGAAGTGATGTCATGTGCTGGTTTACTTTCCGTGTGTTTTTTCTTCTCTGAGCATGCCCAGTCTTGCTCATCAGATTTTTGTCTGCCGAAATCTGTACTGACTGACGGAAAATCGGCCGTTGTGTTGACAGCCAACAAAAATTTTATAGCCTGCACACCAGATTTTTTTCGGCCGAAAAGTCGGAGTCAGTTGTCGGAAGCATCATACTAACAAGCCGAAAATCGGCCGATCAGACGTTGGCCAAAAATTCACGACCAATTATCGACGCGTGTGTACAGGGCTTAAGGATGGTTGGGGACTCTGGATCTTTGTCAGGATCTAAAAGACTGAAGACCTCAGCTGAAGTTTCTTCTGTATGATCCAGCAGGAATTCAGGTCCTGTTAACCAAGAAGAATTTGCAAAGACACTTGCAGACATTGGTCTGGTGGCATGATCTGAAGGATTAAACTCTGATGGAACATGAAACCATTGTTCAGGCTTTGAGGATTTTCTGATTCTTTCTACATGGTTACTGACATAGACATAGAAGCGTTTTGTCCGATTGTATATATAGCCCAAAACAACCTTGCTGTCTGTGTAGAATTTAATGTCATCTATTTGAATGTCTGGCTCGTGCAGTATAAAATCTGCAAATTCTACAGCTAGCACAGTCCCACAAAGTTCAAGCTTGGGAATTGTGTGTTCAGGCTTAGGTGCTAACTTAGCTTTGCCAAACAGAAACCCTACATGGGTTTGATTGTGAGAATCTCTTACCGTAGGCTACAGCTGCTATGGCCTCAGTGGATGCGTCTGAGAAGATGTGAATCTCTTTTCTCTGACTTGCACCAAGGGAAGTTGAAGTGTAGCAGTGTGGTATGTCAATTCCATCTAAGGCATGTAGAGATTGTTTCCAGGACTCCCACTTTGAATATTTGTCCTTTGGTAGTGGAGCATCCCAATCTTGAATAGTCTCTGATAGCTGTCTAAATAGAGATTTACCTTGTATGGTGATGGGAGCCACAAATCCCAGTGGATCGTATAGGCTGTTCACCACTGACAGAACACCACGTTTGGTGAAAGGCTTTTCTGCAGCGCTGCCTTGAAAGCTGAAAGTGTCTTTTAATAAGTTCCACCTTAAGCCCAGACTTGTCTGAACAAGAGGATTGTCCATTCCCAGATTTAAATCCTGTGTCATGATTGCCTGGCTGAAAGGCTTTCATCAAAGCAGCACTGTTGGGGCAATCTTATGGAGTCTGAGGTTGGCCTCAGAAAGCATACCTTGAGTCCTTTGGAGCAGGTCTATGGCTTCTTCATCTGTGGGTAGGGATTTGAGTTCATCGTCCACGTAGAAGTCTCTCTCAACAAAGTGTCGAGTCTCTGTACCATACTCCTTTTCACCATCAAGAGCAGTCCTATGTAGACCATATGTTGCCACAGCAGGCAAGGGACTTTTTCCGAAGACATGTACTTTCATGCGGTATTCAAACCACTTCATTGTTTATGTTGTGGTCACGGTGCCACAGAAACCTTAGGAAGTTCCTATGGTCTTCGCTTACTATGAAGCAATGGAACATTTGTTCAATGTCAGCAGTTATGGCAACGGGCTCTCTTCTGAACCTCATAAGTACTCCTACAAGGTTGTTAGTTAGGTTAGGACCAGTGAGGAGAACATCATTCAGGGATACGCCTTGATGCTTGGCACTTGAGTCAAACACTACCCTGATTTGCTTTGGTTTTCGTGGATGATACACTCCAAAGAAAGGCAGAGACCAACACTCATTATGTTCTAGAAGAGGTGGAGCTAGCTCAGTGTGATCGTTGTCAAAGATTAGTGATGAGTCGAACACCCCCCGGTTCGGTTCGCACCAGAACACCGCAAACAGGAAAAGTTTGTTCAAACAAACGAATCCCATTGAAGTCTATGGAACTCGAACCTCGAAAATAAAACGCCTCATTTTGTTTTTTTTTTTTACAAAAGTTTTTATTAGAAAGTCAGAGCAAGAAAAAATGACAAAGCTCATGCAACGCAAAGCAAACGTTCAACGACAAATAACATCATACAAAAGAGTATTCTATAAACAATAAAACATTTAGATCACAGATCCAGGAAAGTCAATTATATATATATCTACGACAGGGAACATACATTGCAGCATATGGTTGGTAATGATAAACCTGACGGAGTCAAGATCATATGGAAAAAGATTAAACATTAAAGGATTATCAAGGGAAAACAACAGCCAGAAGGGTCCCAGAGATCCCATTTCCCACTGAAGGCAGTCATGGTATTATGTAATGAGTGGAATATTCTTTCGGAAAGTCTCACACTCTCCATTCTGGATAGTACCCGAGACCATACCAGGCTGCTAGATTTCCAGTTTAAGGCAATCATCCAATGTATTGATGACATAAGAGTATGAAACAGCCTGGACACGGGGGCAGGGACGTCCGGGACCAGAGAAAACAGTAGACATATCCTGGGGATAATAGTAGCCTCAGAGTCCTTCAGTTTGGACAAAAACCTCCTAGCCCTATCCCATATGGGTTGAAGGTAATCGCAACTCCAAAAAAGATGTAGGAAAGTGCCCTCCCGATCACAACCTCTGAAGCAAAGGGGGGAAACTGAATTGTAGAAAGAGTGAATCAGAGGGGGTGTCAGGTAACACCTGGTGATGAGTTTAAAGGATGACTCTCTACTTGCAGAAGAACGTGTGCATTTACGCATGTTAGATAACATGTTATCCTATTCCAAAACAGAAATCGAGTAATCTAGATCCTCTTCCCATTTAAGCATAGATTTAAATTTATCGGGTAGTGTGGAGCATATGAGGTGCCTGTATAACCCTGAGATTAGACCTCTATCTCTGGGTAAGGAGCAACAGATAGATTCAAATGTAGTATAGGGGGGATGTAGTGATAAAGAACTATGAGATTGGAAGAACTTTTTGATGGACTCATAATGGGGCTCTTCCGATTTAGGGAGATTATAAAGTCTCATGAGTTGGTCAAAAGAGCAAAAAGAATTGCTTACTGATAATGACAGAAGGGAGGTCAGGCCTTTAGAAATCCAGGGATGAAGGTCCTCCAGGCACAGTGGGAAATCAGGGGATTCCAAAGCACCTAAAAATGTAGACAAAGGGGAAATTTCCGATAGAAGGCCACAGGAGGACCTATATTTCCTCCATAATATAATCAAATGATTGACAATTTTATTAGAAAGGGGAGGGGGTCTGGGGGTTGTCAGAGAGTTCCAAAGGATGGCCTGAAGAAAAAGAGGGGTGCAGGAAGCCTCCTCAAAGGCCAGCCATGGAATAATGTCCTCCTTAGAGTACCATTGTGCTATTTGGGTGAGTGTGGCTGATAAGTAGTAGGTCCATAGGTCTGGAAAACCTAGACCCCCTTTTTGGTGTGGAGCGTGGAATATTTGTTTGTTATATCTAGACCTCCTCCCGTTCCAGGCGAACCTGGAGATATCTCTCTGGAAGGAGGTTATATGAGACTTAGGTATGTTGATAGGGAGGGCTCTAATACAGAAAAGTAGCTTAGGTAGGATGATCATTTTTACCACAATGCATCTCCCCAGGAAGGAGATATAATATGTCGACCATGTTCGCAGCAGGGCGTTTAATCTTTTAAACAGTGGAGGGAAATTTGCTAAATAGAGAGAATCATAGTATGGTGTGAGGAATACTCCTAGGTATTTAAACGATTTTGTACACCATGAAAATGAAAAACGGTCTTTAATTGAGACCTGCATCCAATTCGGTAGATTAATAGGCATCAGAGAGCATTTGGGTATATTTACACTTAATCCAGACATTGAATGGAAAATCTCTAGTTCTATAAGTAATTGAGGCAAGGATACATGAGGATTAGACAAGAACAACAACACATCATCCGCATATAGGCTGAGCTTATATTCCCTCCCACCTTTTAAGTACCCACTGATCTTTTCATTATTTCTAATGGAACATGCTAAAGGCTCTATAGCCAGGGCAAAGAGCAGGGGGGAGAGGGGGCAACCCTGTCTAGTGCCCCGATTGAGATGAAAGAATTCCGAATTACAACCAGGTAAACATACCCTCGTCTGGGGAGAGTCATACAGGGCTTTGAAGCCATGAATGAATCCTGTTCCCAGCCCAAATCTAGGTAGAATGTTCTCCAGATATGACCAACTAACGCTATCAAATGCCTTATGAATATCTAGGCTAACAAGGCATGTTGGGGATTTAGAGGAATTAGCATCCTGAATGATATTTGCAGCCTAGCGGATATTATCCGTAAGTTGCGTGCCGGGGATGAAGCCCGTTTGGTCTGGGCTTATAAGATGGGGGATACTGCTGGCTAGTCTGTTCGCAAGGAGACGGCCGAAGAGCTTAAGATCATTGTTCATTACAGAGATAGGCCTGTAATTTTGGGGGAGAGAGTGGTCCTTATCCGGTTTTGGGATAAGGGACATGTTGGCAAGGAGCATCTCTTCAGGGAAAGCTCCGCCAAGAAGAATTTCGTTAAAGAGCTTAGTTAGTCTGGGAATCAGGAGGGAGGAAAATGATTTATAATATAGGGCAGAGAACCCGTCCGGGCCAGGGGCTGCAGAAGTTTTTAAGGATTTAATAATGTCCAGTAATTCCTCCTCCGTGGAAGGGGTGTCAATAGACTCTCTTTGCTCCACAGAGAGCGATGGTAAATGTAAACCATCTATCCATGTGTTAAGGTTAGAGATGGGTAAAGTGGAGGGGGGGTGTCCGAGAGAAGATTTTTATAGAATTGTGTGAAAATACTGAGAACCTCTTTAGGGTGGGAAACAACCCTACCATCCTGTCTCCTAAGTTTATAAACATGAGTTTGTCTAATAGTTTGAGATAGTTTTTTGGCAAACATCTGAGGGCCCTCTCTGAATCTTTAGAAAGGGCTTCATCCAGGGACTTCCTTTTAGTGGAAATTTGTTCTAACAGAGATGGTGACGAGGAGGTCCCAAGAAGGTTATACAAATGGTCCAAATCTTTCGTTAAAGATTTAATACTAGCTAATCTGGCCTTATTTTTTGCTGAGGCAAGAGCGATTATTTTACCTCTGATCACAGCCTTGTTGGCTGTCCAGACCGTAGAGACAGGTGTGTCAAAGGCCTCATTAATTGTGAAATATTCTTCTAAAGAGGATGATATTTGAGAGGTAAATGTGGGGTCATTAAGTAGAGAATCATTCAACCTCCAGTTAAAAGAAGATCTGTCCATCCCAATGCCACTTGCCACCATCATGACTATCTGGTGATCTGACCAGGGGCATACCCGGATATGAGCATCCCTAGAATTAGCCAGAAGGACAGGGGTGCAGTAAATATAGTCCAATCTAGCGAAACTATTGTGGGGGTGTGAGTAATATGTGTATGCACGACACCCAACGTTGTGCGCCCTCCAGGCATCAAGCAATTGCAGATCACTAAGGGAGCGAGACAGGCTTTTAGGAAAGGCCTTGGAGGAAGGGACCACTCTGCTTCTATCCAAGAGGAGATGTGCCGTCAGATTGAAGTCCCCCCCAACAACCATATGGGGGGACTCAACCTGCCTAGCACCTCAAAGAAGGATCTAAAAAAGGATGCTTGAGCATCGTTAGGGGCGTAAAGAGAGACAATAGTGATTATTTTTCCACCTATGCTACCCCTAAGAATCAGAAATTGGCTCTCCGGATCACAATAGGAGGATGTAATATCAAACATCACATTGTTACGTATGAAAATCGCAACTCCTCTAGATTTGTTATCAAATGTGAAACATCTATATTGCTGGAATGATTTGTCAAAAAACTTGGGGTGTTTGTCCCTGGCAAAATGCGTTTCCTGTAGCAATATTATATCTGCCCCCAGACGTTTATATTGTTTAAATGCCTTATGTCTTTTGTGGGGGGAATTAAACCCTTTCACATTGTGCGAGATAATCTTAATCCCCATGGTTGACAGCAAGAAAACAAAAAGCACCACAGGAAAGTTGACTCAAAAATGGAAAAGAGTCCAGATATTTGGTGAAGATGACCAATGTGAGGGCAAGATGAAAAGATGACTTATTAACATCAACAACACTTAGATCTGCGATAAGACCGAATGGGATGGATCCGGGCCAGAATAAATGGATCCCCAGAGGCCACCCCATTGGGCAAACGAGCATTGCATAGAACCATAAAATTGACTTTCTTAAACACAAACTATTTTTTTTTCCAAAATAAAAAGCAAATAACAAGTTTGCAAGAGAAATATTATACCTCCAGAGTAGAAGCCCTACTAGGGGGATGGGCAAAAACCAGAATCCCATCCAAAAAACTTTGTACCCTTGGACAGAAAAGTCCGAAAACCACCCGAGCTGGGCCGCAGCCAGCCCAGACGAGCTCAACGGTCCGTACCAGAGCACACGCGTGCCCAGACCACGGACCAGCACAGGCGGTCAATTAGGGGCAAACTAGCGGGAGGGGAGAAAGAAAAATATGGAATCTATAAAATAACAGTCTTCGGACCAAAAACAACTATCTAGAATCTCGAATTGTACTATAGGGGCTATACCTCGTGTGAGCAATAGCAAGCTATCCCACCCCAAACCCCTCCATCATAAGGCACAATTAGACATGTATGGCCCATTAACTAATGTGGGGTAAAACTACCATGGCAAATGTCTGTCCAGCACCTGTCAGTTATTCAGAGTGGTGAGTGCCCAAAAAGCCAAACCGCCTGTATATGTGGATTTAAATAGAGTCCAGAGTCTTATTTGGCTTGGCATCTCCAGAATCACAAGAGCACCGGGCCTGAGCCTGATACTTACAGGGCATCACCGACATGCAAAAATGACAAAAAGGGCTGCATAACAGAGGAACCAAAAATGGAGAACAATCATGGATAAGTCAGAACCAAGAAAATAGTTATGTGAGTCAGGGTGACTCCGCCCCCGTACTTCCAACCGAACAGCATGGGATCACTTAGTGTGGGGAGAGCAGTCCTGAAAAAAAAAAAGTTATTTTGCAGACAGGAGATAGAACCTGAGGAAAAAGGGATGTAGTACGAAAATTCAAAGCTGGTCAAACATTAAAACTCCATTCTTGGTCTACATCATGTAGTGTCACACAGAGCCGTCTCTGAAGGGGTTCCGCCATCTACGCTGGTCTCTCCTTGTCGCTGGGGTAGACCAGATGGGTGATGGTCTGGGAGTAACCTGTTGGCGGGCCGGTGGCTTGGCCTCCATAAGACCCAGCTTAATAAGCAAATCTTTGCCCTTTGCTAAATTGTACACAACATAAACGGAGCCGTTATGAGGGACCGTGAGTTTAAAAGGGAAGCCCCATCTGTATCGAATCCTGGCCGCCTGCAACACTGAAGTGACCTCCTTCATCTTACGACGCTTCTCTAGTGTAGCTTGGGAGATATCCGGATAAACTTGAATTCTGTGGCCGTCTAACATAATGTTTGGAGTATTTCTGGAAGCCCTGAGTATGTTCTCCTTAACTAGGAAGTCTTTAAGACATAGGATAACGTCCCTAGGAGGCTTAGGAAGCAGGGCTCTGTGAATCCTGTCACATATGAAGGCTGAGGCTGGTCTGTCCGGGAGCAGGTCATTAAAGAGTTTGGAGACTGCTGGGAAAAGCTCAGACACTGACTCAGGAATACCCCTAAGACGCAGGTTATTCCTGCGATTCCTATTGTCCAAATCCTCTACCTGGGATTGGAGCAGGATATAGTTGTCAGAGAGGAGCTCAAAATCCTTTCTTAGATCATTATGGGCAATAGAGAGCTCATCGTGCTTGGTTTCAAGCAGATCCGTGTGGCCTCCTAGTGCTGCTATCTCCTGTGTCAGGGTGTGTGTGGACTGGTGGATCTCAGTTTGGATCTTGTCAGCTAGCTTCTCATAAATCGCTGCAAACCCAGCATCCAGATCCGCTTTTGTAACAGAATGAGAGTACTCACGGTCCCCTGGGTTATTGCTGGCTGCAGGAGGTGGTGGAGCCGACGCTGCAGTCTGTGTGGGTGAGGGCTGGGCGCCATCTTTGGTCATCCTTGTGCTCTCTTTAGTGCGGAGCAGATATGTCGTTAGGGAATGCTGTGGCGGGCAGCCCCGTTGCTTCTTTTTGGCCGAAGGCATGCACAAGGGATTCCTGCGGGGGTGATAAGTGTTTAAAGCCGAGAGAAGTGCGAGCTGGCCCCGAGGAACCTGTTTTTCCCTCTCCCCTCTGGCGGAGCTGTGACTCTAATGTCCGTCCAGCTTCGCGCCGCGCCGCGCAGGACGTCTGTGAGGCACTGCCGAGTTTGTAGAGGCCGATCTGCTGACAGCCTTAAAGTGGAACGTTACTCAGAAAATGAAGTCCTGCTAGATGACTTCAGGCTGGCCCCTTTTGCAGATGCTTTTGCAACAACATCTGTGAACATAATCTAAGGAGCCCTGCAGGCATCAAAGGGGAGAAACAATCAACCAGGCTGGCTGTGGAGTAAGGGAGAGGCTCTGGTAAGTGCTTTACCCACGGTATTAGCACTTTCACTCCCAGCACATGCTATATGGGCACAATTCACTCACTATTTATCATACATAGATTGTTATAGCGATCACGGATGTAAGTTCCCCTGTAAAGGGATGTCACAATAAAAAGCTTTATAATCTATTGTTTATTCACTCATTTGCACTCTGGCACTTTTTTCACTGAACAGTGTTCAGAAGGTCATCACAAATTTTGCATTTAATGATTGATACAAAGATGGAACAATCCACTCAGCTAAGCGCACTGTTGAGAGTACCATCTTTTTGCACTTATTGCACATTTCAGCATTATATTCAGCACGCAGCACTTTAAACGTTATATACAACTTTTGCACTTTTTTCCGATATTAAGTGAGCACAGTGCACTTTTTGGGACCACATACACTACTTTACACATTGTGTAGTGCAAGGTGGTAGCGCCCCAAACCAACACACCCCGATCCCTACTCTATCCTATTACCAGAAGTTTAAAAAGTGCCTTACTAACAGTGTTAATTTCGTCGACTAAAACCGACTAAAACGTTTTCGTCGACTAACACAATTCAGATGACTAAAATACGACTAAAACTAAAATGGCATTTTAGTCTTAAGACTAAAATATGACTAAAACTAAAATGGCATTTTAGTCAAAAGACTATAACTAAAACTAAATCGAAATTTGCTGCCAAAAATGAACACTGGTGCATGCTCAAAGCATAAATAATAACATATTAGATTTTTCACTCCAGGACCAGCAGTAGTATATAATGAGTTTGGAAATTGTAGAGAAATGCTTAAATAATGCATTACAAATTACAATTGAACTACACCCATTTGATTATAGATGACTAAAATGAGTTTTAGTCGACTAAAATGTAGGGCGTTTTAGTCGACTAAAATATACTGGAGTTTTAGTCGACTAAATACGACTAAAACGAAAACACTTGCAGAAGACTAAAATGGGACTAAAACTAAAATGCCATTTTAGTCCTAAGACTAAGACTAAAACTAAATTGAAATTTTCTGCCAAAATTAACACTGCTTACTAAACCCTTATTACAACATTTTAATGCGGTTAGAAAGGATACAGGGTTCCCACCTGACTCTTTAAGAGCATATATTGCTCTTATTCCTAAAGAAGGGAAGGATCCCTTATTATGTAGCAGTTATCGTCCCATATCATTGTTAAATTACGATACTAAATTGTTCTCTAAGATCTTAGCCAATCGTTTGTTGCCACACATTCCCCACCTGGTGCATTTTGACCAGGTGGGTTTTGTGCCAACACGAGAGGCACGGGACAACACGATACAGGCAATAGACCTTATCCATTTGGCACGGAAATCAAGAAGTAAACTGGTCTTGTTGTCAACGGATGCAGAAAAGGCTTTTGACAGGGTGGCGTGGAGCTTTATCCATGCCACCCTGTCACATATTGGGTTGGGGCCTAGAATGCTTCAGTACATTTTGGCCCTTTATTCTAATCCGTCAGCTGCTGTGCGGGTAAATGATTGGACGTCGGATTGAGAAGAACGGCTTTTACGAATGTCGTTCCCATTTCAATGGAGGGATATATCATTGCAATACTTAGGAGTGCAGATTACGGCTGACCCTTTGGATCTGTATAGAAAAAACTACCTCCCATTGGTGAGTAAAATCAAAACGGATTTGCGATGTTGGCAAAATTTGACCTTAACGTGGTTTGGCAGATGTAGCGTGCTTAAAATGAACATGCTTCCCCAGATTTTATATATCATGCAGACTATCCCGGTCTCTGTTCCAGCTGATTTTTTTCGGCTAATCAAGAGCCTATTTCGCTCATTTATTTGGGCAAAGAAATCCCCAAGGATTGGAATGCAGACTTTGTTTTTGCCGAAGGCAAGAGGCGGGATAGGTCTGCCGGATATCCTCAGGTACTATATGGCGATCCACATGGCAAGAGTAGTGGACTGGCAGGGCAACCAGGGCACTAAAAGGTGGGTAGAGTTGGAGATTGGGGAATCTGGCCAGCTGACCCCGCCGGCTCCTTGGTCAGTCTTTTCTCCTAAAGATAATATTTTAGTACATCCAACAATAGGGGCAACCCTAAGAGTAACCAAAAGAATTCAAGCTCATTCAAAGGTCGCGCCTTCCCTGTCTCCGATGACACCCATACTGGGTAACCCTGAATTTCCCCCAGGTTGTACCAATGCCAAAATACGAAATTTAGCACAACAGGGTAAAGTTCGCCTACTCGATGTATGGCAACGGGAGCGTCCACCTTCATTTGAGGAAATCAGGGAGTGGTCGGGTGGCTCACTAGACCACCTAAGTGCCTATCAGTTGGGCCATTTTATTTGGGCATTTCAGCGAAAAGGATATACTCAGAAGGATTTGACCCCATTAGAAAAAATATTTTTATCAGGTGAATCTCCTAAACATTTGATATCAACGTTTTACGTAATGTTAATAGAGGAGATGGAAGCCCAGCCGTTACGGTTTCTTCGAAGATGGGAACAGGAGCTAAATATTAGTTTGTCTGAGGAACAAATTAATACAATTTTGAACCTAGTACATAGGTCGTCGATGGAAAGTAAAATACAGGAACTGGGATACAAGATTCTTGTTAGATGGTAAAGGGTCCCCTCAGTGCTGAAAAGAATAGATGCGACCCAGGCGGGGACATGTTGGCACTGTGGACTGGCTGAGGGAACTATGATACACATTTTTTGTGAATGTGCGCTTCTACAGCCCTTCTGGCAAAAAGTGGCCTTAGTAATTAAATTATTAACTAATGTAGATGTACAGCATAATCCAGCATTGTGCCTATTACATGTGACTCAAATGTCAATTAAGAATTATAGGAAGTCTTTGACCCTCCGTTAGGGCTGGGCGATAAATCGATTTAATCGATTTATCGATTTTTTAGTTTGGAACGATTTTTTTTTTTTAAACTCGAGTTTTTTTCTACAATACTTTTTTTCTGCCTCGGACCACCGCCGCGCCTGGATGTGACGTCAGCTGCGGGGCGGGCGGTGCGTCTGTACATGCCGTGGGCTTTTAGCGTGCTGTGCGGATCCCGGAAGCGCTCGGCTCATTGGTTGGCGTGAAGTGACATGTAGCTGAGAGGCGAGGAACATGTGGGTTGCGATGTCTGTTGTACTGCGCATGCGCTACTCCTGGTGAACTGGTATCGCAATGGTTCAGGATGACGGCGGTCCTCAGTGGTCGTTGGATATGGAATCCATCAGAATGGAAATCTAGAGACAAGACCCCACCGTGATCTCTGTGATCGTGGCCCTTGTGGTTGTGCTGGTCAGCCTGGGTGAGTTCTATACAGGAGTGTCAGGATACATGTGTCAGTGTACCAAGAGAGGAATGTATGGGAGGCACAGGGAGCATTGTGACGATACAATTACCTCATATATGTACTAATAGGCTGTTATTTCTTTCTTTATTTTATTTTACATATTTTAATTACTTTTTTTTTTTTATTTAACTTTATTACTATGACAAGGGAAGAAACACATCCCTTAGGATAGCTTGGGCAATGACAGGTACTCTTTATTGAGACATCAGACCCCTAACATCTCCCCTGCAATTCATCTGGTGAAACACTGATTGTGTTTGTAGCAGCCAGGAAATGGTGGCACCAAAATCAGAAGTGATGAAATCCTTGTCACTGCCAGCCTCTCACCATAGAGGAGATCAGGGTACGGATGTTCCGTCATCTTCTCTATGGGCAACTGATCCAAACAGAGTCAGACACACATATACAGCGCTTCTCCTTCTCCTCAGTCCTCCCTCCAGACTCTGCAGTCATTTTTTAAGTGCATTGGAAAAAAAAAAATCGAAAATCGAATCGAAACTCGAATTTTTCTTTAAAAATCGAAGATTTTTTTTTTAGGCAAAATCGCCCAGCCCTACCCTCCGTCTTCTCAATGCGGCCAAGGCATGTGTACCTGTTTTTTGGAAACAAACTGTTCCAGCACCAGATAGCTTATGGATCTCAAAAGTAAATGAGATACACAAAATGGAAGTGCTTACTGCCGCATTGAGTAACACGGAAGAGGTGGTCAGGGAACGATGGAGGCCTTGGGTTAATTTTTTGGGTACTGACCCCCTCTTTAGCGGAGTCTGAAAGTTGGGGTGAGGTGTTTAATTCTGTTAATTGGGGGCCCGATAAGTACATGGGTAACAAGGAAAAATGGTATAGGCCTTCAAAATGTTATGTATAATAGGGTAAATCAGGGGTAAAAACCATAGAAAGGCAAGGTGATAAAGTATATACGATATGGCAATGCTACAGAGTTTAGTATAACAGGTTACATCAGGGGCAAAAACCATAGAAAGGCAAGGTGATTGCATGAGGACTCGAGGGCATACAATGCGATTAGAGGAGAAGCGTTTTAACCTCAGGCAACGCGGGGGGTTCTTTACTGTTAGGGAAACAAGATTGTGGAATTCTCTACCACAAGAGGTGGTTTCTGCGGGTAGTATGGTGGCTTTCAAAAGACTCTTAGACTTACATCTCAAGGATCAGAACATCCAGGGGTATGTGAGATGATTACAGCCACACACACCTACACAGGTTGAACTAGATGGACTATTGTCTTTATTCAACCTCACCTACTATGTAACTATGTATTTACGACATGGTGATGTTACAGAGCTTGGGAATTAGTTTATCTTTGAATGACAATGGTCTTCTGATGGTGAGTGTTCTCCATGGAAAATGATCCTGGAGAGGGACCGAGGGGCCCAGTTTGGTTAACAGTTGCCCACTGATAATCCCAGGCCCTCACGATGATGCTATGGAGTGTACTGAACATAACATGTTATATTTTAGAACGGCACATATTTCATGATGTAGTTTAATTTGAATTGATTTACTAGGGATTTTTGTGACAGATTTTTTTTTTTTGATATGATATCCATTTAGACCCCCCCCCCCCCCATTTAGACCCCCTCCGAAAAACACTGGATGTGATGTCGTTTTTTTTTTTCTTTGAGTGATATGTTGACACAGTGATTAAATGACAAGGGAAAGGTGGGTTGCACTTTCCCCTATATCACCTTTTTTTTTTTTGTCTTCTTTTTCACTTTTTTCACATTTTCACTATTAAGTATGATTGCAATATATAGTGTCTTGCCTTATTTCACTTCACGGAATGTATATGACTGGGGTATTTATGTAATATGTATTTTGTTTTTTTTTTTGTTGTGAGATTATATAAGTATGTTGATAAAATTAATAAAAGAGTTAATTAAAAAAAAGAAGCTCATGCCTCCTCCAACTTACATTGCATGGGCTCCCTGATTCTGCAAAGCCTGCCAAAGGACCCGAGGATTCGTGCTATCAAGGAGAGGGATAATTACTGGTTGGCAACCCTTCTTGATCCACGTTACAAGGGTAAAGTTGCAGAGCTCATCCTGCCTTCGCAGAGGGAGCAGAGGATGAAACATCTTGAGGAGGCCTTGAAAAAAAATTTGTGTACCGCCTTTCCAGACACTGGGAGGTCAACATTCTCTGGATGTGTTTCTGAGGCATCGTTTAGCCAAAGAAGGAGCAGTGGAGAAGGCGGCCGGCTGACCGATGCCTTTAAACAGTTCTTTTGTCCTCAGGAGCACCCAGGGCTGTTAGGTTTAAGCAACCATCGGCAGCGTCTCCATCATATGGTACATGATTATCTAGGCGCAAGACCAGACTTGGAGACCTTTCCAGCTGCGCATCCACTGGGTTAATGGGTAGTGATGGACAAACATCGTCCGGGGCGGTTCGCGAACGTCAGCCGCAATTTTTTTTTTCCCTAAATCAGCCAGAACTGCCAGCAGCCGGTAAATACATGTCAAATACATATAGAGTCCATTCAGACATCTGTAAAATTGGTCCGCATCCATTCCAAAATTTGCGGAGCCTTTACAGACCCATTGATTTTCAATTCCAGTCTGAAAAATTCACAGGATAAAGAAGTAAGTGTCGGCCACTATAGGCCTCAAAAATTAGCCCACATGCATTTACCTGACAGCTAAGAACGTTGTATTCTGTGGCTGAAGGTACATTAGGCATTCACAGGATACAGAAGTGTCGGCCACTATAGGCCCCAAAAATTAGCCCACATGCGTTTACCTGACAGCTAAGAACATAGTATTCTGTGGCTGAAGGTTCATTAGGCATTCACAGGATACAGAAGTAAGTGTTGGCCACTAAAGGCCCCAAAAATTTGCCACCATGCGTTTACCTGACAGCTAAGAACGTAGTATTCTGTGGCTGAAGGTACATTAGGCATTCACAGGATACAGAAGTAACCCGTGTCGGCCTCTATAGGCCCCAAACATTAGCCCACATGGGTTTACCTGACAGCTAAGAATGTAGTATTCTGTAGCTGAAGGTTCATTAGGCATTCACAGAAAAAATAATTGTCGGCCAAGAAAGGCCCCCAAAATTTGGCATTCTGCCTTTTATGCCGCTGTATTTAGTGAAGCCCAGGACCAGGAATTTCTGTGGGTGGATGGCGGTCTGGCGGATATTTGTGGCCTGTCATGAGGAATTTCAATGAAACATGGTCTACTGGTCACATGTGTTGAATTCCTCAGAGATCCATGCCTCATTCATTCTTATAAATGTGAGGTAGTCTACACTGTCATGAGCTAGGCGAGTGCGCTTATCGGTCACGATCCCCCCTGCTGCGCTGAACGTCCTTTCGGACAGGATACTGGACGGGGGGCAAGCCAACAGTTCCATTGCAAATTGTTCAAGCTCTGGCCAGAGGTCAAGCCTGCCCACCCAGTAGTCCAGAGCGTCCACATCGGCCATTAACCCAATGTAGTCGGACATCTGTCGGTCTAGGCGTTCCCTGATGCTGGATCCAGAGTACAGCTGTCGATGGTTCGGCTGAAAGAAGGATCTCATATCTGAAGTGACCAAAACATTTTCAAACCGCCCTCTTCTTGCAGGCGCTGTTGGATTGCTAACCGCAACTGTCTCTCTGTGACTGGAAAATCCTCTGCCAGCGCACGCAAAAGCAGAATGCAGCATTTCTCGCAGCAAGGCCTGAAGTGCTGCATTCTGACCGCCCTCTGTGATTGTGGTAACCCATTTTTTGTTTTGTACCGGGGGTCTAAGTACGTTGCCACCCAGTACTGGTCCTTGGCCTTTATGCTTTTTATACGGGGGTCCCCCTTAAAACACTGGAGCATGAAGGCCCCTATTCCCACTAAACTGGAAGCGGTATAGTGGCCTGCTTCCAGCTCATCATCCAGGATAATGTCGTCCTCGTTCTCCTCCCCCATCCAAGGACAACACCAGGGATCCCATAAAGGTTTAAAGCATGCTCTTCTTGCTCCTCCTCATCCCCCCCGGCACCATCCTCCTCTGACTCCTCTTCAGACTCCTGTTGTTGACTTGTCTCAGATGGAGTAGCACCCCCTGGGAATTCATCCAACATTGTGACTTCCTCATCTTCCTGCTCCTCGATGGCTTGATCAATGGCACGATGCAATGCACGCTCCAGAAAGAAGGTGTAAGGTATGATGTCACTGATGGCGCCCTGACCATGACTGACCAGTTTGGTGATCTCATCGAATGGCCGCAGAAGTGGCTGCATGAGCAGCCACTGGCGAGGTGAAAAAAACCCAAGCTCCCCAGAACCTGTCCTGCCGCACAGTTCGTACAGGTGGTCGTTAACTGCACGTTTCTGTTGGAGCAGCCTATCAAGCATATGCAAAGTTGAGTTCCATCGCGTCGGGCAGTCACAAATAAGACGCCTGACGGGCAGGTTGTGTCGCCGCTGAATGTCAGCAGGGCGAGCCATGGCTGTGTAAGATCTTCTAAAATGGCCCGAGATTTTCCTGGCCTGCCGCAAGACGTCCTGGACCCCAGGGTATTTGGCAAGGAATCGCTGCACGACCAAGTTCAGGACCTGGGCCATGAATGGCAAGTGTGTTATTTTGCCCTGTTTCAGCGCGCTCATCAGATTGGCACCATTGTCGCACACCACTTTACCAACTGTCAAATTGAGCGGTGTCAGCCACTGATCTGCCTGTGAATGCAAAGCTGAAAGGAGTGCAGGACCAGTGTGGCTTTTGGCTTCCAGGCACAACAGACGCAGCACAGCATGGCAACATCTCACCTGGCATGTGGAATAGGTTCTTGGGATCTTGGGCGGCGCAGCGGAAAAGACGGTAGCAGTGGAAAAGGAGGAGTCAGCCGAGGAGGAGAGGGAGGATGGAGGAGGAGGAGGAGGAGAAGAAGATTCAGGCCTGCATGCAATCCGAGGTGGTACAACCAAATCTACACAGGTGCCACGGGTTACATGCTTGACGGCCGTCAGAATGTTCACCCAGTGGGCAGTAAAAGTGATATACCTTCCCTGCCCGTGTTTGCTAGACCATGTGTCTGTGGTCAGATGTATCTTGGCACCAACACTGTGTGCCAGAGATATATTCACTTGCCGCTGAACATGGCCATACAGCTCTTGAATGCCCTTCTGCAAGAAATATTTCCTGCCTGCTACCTTCCATTGTGGTGTTCCAATGGCCACAAATTTACGAAAGGCCTCCGAGTCCACCAGTTGATATGGCAGTAGTTGGCGGGCTATCAGTTCCGACAAGCCAGCAGTCAAACGTTGGGCAAGAGGGTTATCCGGCATCATAATTTTTTTCCGCTCCAACATTTGGGACACATTTGGGTTCTGAGGGTGTTGCTCCCACTGGGCTCAGTGATGGGAGTTCAGGTGCCTTCTTAAGGTGGTTGTCCCTAGGTGAGTGTTGGGCTTACCGCGACTTATGAGTTGACTGCAAAGGCTGCAGATAGCAACATTGTTGTCAGCAACAGACACATTGAAAAAAGCCCACACTGCGGAGCCATGTGCCGGCGTCCTGGGAGCGCTAGATGTGACTGTACATGGTTGATAGCTCGCTCTTGATACATTTGCAGTCTGCTTTGTACCTCTTGTGCAATTCAAGTTCCGCCTGCCTCTCCTCCCTATCTGTTATGCCCCGTACACACGTGCAGATTATCTGCAGACTTTTGTCTGCCGACTTACCTTTTCTATGTAGTGCAAGGGCCTGCCGGATTGCATACAAATTGAAAGTGTTTAGGTTTGACCTCATATTATATGGTTTTGGTAAGTCTGCAGATAATCTGCACGTGTGTATGGGGCATTAGTCTGTCTTTCCCTCTGAACTCCCCTCCTCTTCCTCTCTTGTGGCCACCCACGTGACGTCAATAGACACGTCATCATCCATGTCCCCTTCCCCACCACTAACATTCGAGATCTTGGAGTAGGTAGCAACAGCGGGGACCAACCTCCTTGGGCTGATCTGGGTACTGTCGTCAGACTGCTGAGTGGTGGCTGTTGCTACCTCCTTTTACTGATCCAATGCCAAGAATGGCTGCGCATCGCAAATGTCTTGTGATGGATCGGAAAATAATTCCAGGGACTCAAGCGGAGGTTATGTGGTGGTGGTATAAAACAAGAAAGAGGACAATCAATTCAATAAAAGCGAATAAAAAAGATATTTAAAAAACTAAGACAACAGCAGCTGCACATATGTTAGGATATAAAAATACACAATATATAAAATAATAGGTGCAGCGCTAGAGAACAAGCGTATAAAAGTTCCAAAAAATCTGTGTGTAGTCCTATTCGGTTTAAATCAGCAAATGTCTGTGATTCCATGATGGTATTGCTGGGTTAAACATATCGCCACCACCAGATGTCACCAAACACACTGACCCTTACCATCAGGCTGATAAGACTGCACCAGATAAATAATCTCCACGCTGGTTCATCCAAACTTAACCACAGATCTCCATAAGCTCTCAGGAACATGAATGACAGATGAGTCACAGATCCTCAAGATCCTCATATGGCCCCAAAAATAGTGAAAAGGCTCATAGTGCAGTAAGTTAAAGTAGTGCTTTATTAAATCATAAAAATACACTCACATTCTATCAGGATGGCTTCAGCGTATAAACAGTGTGGGTTATTTCCTTCCAAGAAGATGGCCGCTGCGTCCTCTGGCGCAATGAAAACGCGCGGGCTACGAAGCATGTGACGTCATCGCGCCAGAGGACGCAGCGGCCATCTTCTTGGAAGGAAATAACCCACACTGTTTATACGCTGAAGCCATCCTGATAGAATGTGAGTGTATTTTATGATTTAATAAAGCACTGCTTTAATTTAACTTACTGCACTATGAGCCTTTTCACTATTTTTGGGGCCATATGAGGATCTTGAGGATCTGTGACTCATTTGTCATTCATGTTCCTGAGAGCTTATGGAGATCTGTAATTAAGTTTGGATGAACCAGCGTGGAGATTATTTATCTGGTGCAGTCTTATCAGCCTGACGGTAAGGGTCAGTGTGTTTGGTGACATCTGGTGGTGGTGATATGTTTAACCCAGCAATACCATCTTGGAATCACAGACATTTGCTGATTTAAACCGAATAGGATTAAGATTTTTTGGAACTTTTATAAGCTTGTTCTCTAGCGCTGCACCTATTATTTTATATGTGTTGGTGGTGGTGTTGGTGTTTGTGGTGGTGTCTTTGGGGGTGCACACAGCAAAGAGTGAAGAGGGTGCAGATAGAGAGGAGGAGGAGGCTGCAAAAGTGGAAGGCTGATTGAGCCACTCAACCAAGTCTGGTGCCTCCTTTGACGTAATCAAACGCACATTCTGAAACTTCACATTTTGGCTCCGGCCTACTGCTCCTGCCCTACCCCCCTGCGTAAGTGACTGCCTCTTCCTCTGCCTGTCATGTTTTTAAATTACCCTGTGACAAAAGTCTCCAGAGAATCGCAGTATATCTGGAAAAAGGTATTTAACCACTTGCCGACTGCCTAACGCAGATCTACGTCGGCAGTCAGCCCCTCACAGGCAAAGCGACGTAGGTCTACGTCGCTAGCTTGTGAGGGTTTAGGGAGTGAGCGCGCGCCGCCGGAGGCGCGCTCCCACTCCCGCGCGGTCACGGACCCCCCGCGCATGTGACCGGCGGACTCGATGTCCACCGGTCACTCTGCGATCGTCGGGGGAGAGGGAGAAAGTCAGGCGGCTTGTGTAAACAAGCTGCCTGTCATTCTCCCCTGTGTATGAAGGATGATCATACGGTTCTACTATGTAGAACCGTTGATCACTGTTCATACATCTGAAGCCACAGCCAATCACAGTAGAAAGCACGCCCCCTAGGGACACACATAGCCCCTCCTTTTCAAAAAAAGTTAACCCCTTCACTGCCAGTGTATTTTTACAGTAACAGTGCATATGTATAGCACTGATTACTGTAGAAATGTCACTGGTAACCCCAAAAGTGTCAAAAATGTCAGTCAAGGGTCCGATCTGTCCGCCGCAATGTCGCAGTACCGCAAAAAAAAAAAAAAAAATCGCAGATCGCCGCCATTACGCGTTAAAAAAAAAAACAACAAAAATGACAAAAATCTTTCCCTTTGTTAGTAAACGCAATAACTTTTGCGCAAACCAATCAAAATACGCTTTTTGCGATTATTTTTTACCAAACATAGGTAGCATAAAACAAATTGGCCGAAAATGTTAAAAAATTTTGATTTTTACATTTTTTTGGGGGGGAATTTCATATAAAAAAATGTGAAAAATATTGCTATTTTTGCAAAATTTACGCTCTTTTTTTGTTTATAGCGCATGATCAAAAAATCGCACAGGTGATCAAATACCACCAAAAGAAAGCTCTGTTTGTGGGAAAAAAAGGACGCCAAATTTGTTTAGATACAGTGTCGCACGACCGCGCAATTGTCCGTTAAAGTCACGCAGTGCCGAATCGCAAAATACCCCCTGGTCAGGAAGGGGGTAAAATCTTCCGGGGCTTAAGTGGTTAACACTCCGCTTCAATCTGTGGTATTGGGGGGCCACAGGTTTATCACACCAGTTCTACAAATAATTGGGCAGTAACTGTTGTCACTGTGTGTAGCACAGTTAACACAGCAAAAGAGGCCAAATTTTTACAGGACTAAAATACAATCTTAGAAAATTATAATGTTAAATAACACCCACTTCAATTTGTGGTATTGGTGGGCCACAGCTTTATCACACCAGTTCTACAAATAATTGGGCAGCAACTGTTGTCACTGTGTGTAGCGCAGTTAACACAGCAAAAGAGGCCACATTTTTACAGGACTAAAATACAATCTTAGAAAAATTTACTGTTAAATAACACCCCACTTCAATATGTGGTATTGGGGGGCCACTGGTCTACCACACCAGTTGTTCAAAAAATTGGCCAGGGAGTTTGGCACTGTGTGTAGCAGAGTTAACACAGCAAAAGAGGCAATATTGTTGCAGGACACAAATACACTTGTAAAAGTATACTCAGATAACACCCCACTTCAATATGTGGTATTGGGGGGCCACTGGTCTATCACACCAGTTATAGTACATTAAAAGTGCTTTTGTCACCGTTTGTAGTATTGCTGCAGCAATTCTCAGTTACCACACCTGTCACAATGCTGCACAGTGCACAATAGAAATCCACTATAATATGTTTTCTATATTAAAAAGTATATTATGCCGTGGATTACACCCCTATATAGTGCACTGCACACCTATACCAAATAAATTGTAGCCCTTTAAATGACTTTTGTGGACAATAACAGAGCGATTTGTGTCACTTCTGATCTGTCCATAGAGCATACTGGATACCTGTCCCGAAACTGAACATAAACTGCACACCTATACCAATACCAGCCCTGGAAAAGACTTTTGTGGACATTAACAGAGCAATTCATGTCACTGCCGATCTCTCTCCCTGGAGCACAGACTGGATACCTGTCCCTAAACTGAAAAGAGACTGTAGTAGACCTATACCGAAATACCTGCCCTGAAAAAGACTTCTGTGGATCTTAACAGAATTATTTGTGTCTGGTAATCTGTCCCTGATGCATACAGTACAGCCAACCTTTCCCTATGCAGACAAAAAGCAGAATGTGAAATGGCCGACAGCTCAGGTCTATTTATAAGGTAGGGGGCATGTCCATGTGCTGAAATGTTTCAATTGGCTGTGCCGTTCCACCTGACGGCTGTGTCATGGGTCAAAGTTCTCCCCAATGTAAACTAATATGGCCGCCGCGAACAACGACATGTGTTCGCAAAATTGGCGGGCAGCGAACAAGCAAAAATTCACTGCGAACCACAATTCCATCTCTATTACTGGGTCTTGAGGATGGACCACTGGCCAGAACTTGCTTAATATGCAATGGAGCTACTGGCCTGTCCTGCTTCTAGCATGCTTTCCGAATGAACGTTAAGTGCTGCTGGAAGTTTTGTGATGGACAAAAGAATGCATCTGTCCACAGACTCTGTTGACCAGCTGACTTTTATCAAAATGAACCAGTCCTGGATCAACAAGAGCTATCAGGTCCCTGATGGTGATGTAACTGATTGAATTTGCTAGGGGTCTGCCATCCCTTGAAGACTGTATATGCTGCCTATCCTATTCCTCTACCTTTATTCTGCTAGCTTCCAAAAATGTTTTTGGTTTTGGTCACTACAAACCCCCAAGGCCTAATTTTTCTGCAATTGTATGACAGGTGCATACAATTTAAATGTCGTATGTCATTTTTAACAGCAGGCCCTGTCCCTGTGCCCTGCTAACTGTGAGGGGTTAGGGTTATCAGGCACCAACAACACCAAAAGCCCAATATTTTTGCACCTGTATGACAAGTACATGCAATTTCAAATTTGTATGTAATTTTTACCAACAGGTCCCGTTTCTGCACCCAGAAAGAGTATCTGCGAGGGCTTGGTTACGGTGTTCAGGCACCACCAACAGCAAAGGCCCAATTTTTGGCACCTGTATAGCACATGCAATTTCACATTTGTTTGGAATTTTTACCAGCAGGTCCCGTTCCTGCACTCAACAAGAGTAACTGTGAGGGGTTGCGGTGTTCAGGCACCACCAACTAAGGCCCAATTTCAGTTTCAGTTCTTGCCGATACTAACCTTCCAGATCCCCATCACTCCAGCCAGTTTGCATAGCCGCCACCCAACCTTGGCCAGTTCAGATGACAGCAAAGCGCCCCCACTAGATCACTGATAAGAACACATTTAACACTTGATCTTTGCCAATTTTAAATTAGTATGGAATATTTACCAGCAGGGCCCGTTCCTGTGCCCAGGAAGAGTAATTGCGAGGGGTTACGGTGTTAAGTCACCACCAACAACCAAGGCCCAACTTTTCTGCACCTGTATGACAAGTTCATGCAATTTCAATTTTGTATCTAATTTCTAATGGCAGGGCCTGTCCCTGCACCCAGCAAGAGTAACTGTGAGGGTTTGGGGTGTTCAGGCACCACCCACAACCAAGGCCCAATTTTTCTGCACCTGTATGACAAGTACATGTGATTTGAAATTTGTATGTATATTTGTATATGACATTTTTTGCTTTAGAAATGTCAGTATAGCTGCAGCAGGCTACATACATCGTAGAGATGCACTACTTTACAGGCACATCCAGGGGACCCCCAGACCCAATATTTGAAGGATTTTTTCATTTTTATAGTTTCACTATAAAAACTTTTTTTTCATTGCTACATATTCCCCAGGTCATGACCCGGACCCCCATACACTTTTTTGGGGCTATAACTTGCATTTAAGTCTTCAAAATGAGGCTGTTTGATTTTCGAGGTTTGAGTCCCATAGACTTCCATGGGGTTTTATTGTTCAAAGAAACTTTTCCTCTGTTCGCGGTGTTCTGGTGCGAACCGGAGCGGGGGGTGTTCGGCTCATCACTAATAGTGACTGATCCCTTGCTCAGACCTATTCCTGGCCTGTATAAGCAGATGCAATTACCGCAGACAATCATTATCAGATAGCTGAACTCACCAGATGCCGTTTCATTCATCCACATATGTTTATTGCAAGCAGTAGGTATAGCAGACAACAAATGTGGCAGATGATTGAAGGATGGTATCTGCAGGTCAAAACATGGTAATGTGTTCCTGGATGCCAGCAGATTGTATGAAGGCCTAGACAGATGTGGCCACGACTTATCCAAGCATGAAGAAGCAGGAACAGGAAATACATCATAAAAGGGAGGGGACAGGAAGGAACACAGAAGGAAAAGGCAAGTGCAACAACCAAAATAACCACAAGATGGCAGTATAATGACCAAATATATAGAAGTCAAATAACAATGGCTTATGAAAATTAACTGTATAAATTCTCACATGTGTAACAGCACACTCCCACCACCTCTAAATGTGATCCTGTGGGAAATCTGCTGCTGGGATCACTTTTATTAGATGCAGAATCGCACACAGAAAAAAATGATCCAGGATTTTAGCAACTAGCTGCTCCCATAACGCCGGTATTAAATGTCAAAGTAATGAGTATATACTGTATACTGTGGGCACTCAGCAAGTGGTTTAGACTGAAACATATTGGCATTCAAAGATAGTTGGTGGAAGTTTAAAGAGTTGATTGCTTAGTTCTCCAATCCCAGCGACAATCGCTCTCAGTCTGCTGCCACTTAGATTGTGTCCCGCAAGCTGGAAAATCTTTGTGCCGGGTGAGGCTGAGGGCGGCGTTGTTGGGTATCAGTGACAGCGCGGTGTGAGGAGGACCTGTCATTGGTCACAAGTTGGTGAAGGTGACAGAGGTCTGACCCACGTTTGTCACATGGACATCTTGGAGAGGGTTGGATTTTTTATTCATTAGTCTCATGGGATTCCAGATGGTTCTCCATCAATGTGTGTTATATGAGGGGGGAGGGGAGTGTACACTGTGACCTCACTGGAATCTGTATTCTGTCTGTGCAGGAAATGATGTTCAGGAGGAAATATTCACCCGGCTGGGATCTGACCTTCTCATCCCCATCAGACGCCATCTCACCCTCCGCAGTACAGATAAATGGAGATGTGGGCGGATTTCCTGGTACTATCAGAAATCTCCTGGATATTGGGAAAGAATAGCTGAACATAGGAAATGTGATCTGTCTGATGTCAGATATTTCCCCAATACAAGGATATCAGAGAATGGAAGTCTGATCATATACAATGTGGCTCTGTACAATGATGGGAGATACCGTGTGATTATATACAACTCTGCTGGATACATTATACAGAGAGATGATTACAGCGTCCATGTAGAAGGTAAGTCCCATCCAATCCCCACCTCCAGTCCTAGCAGTGTCCTCCCCGCTCTGTGTCTTTATATCCATACATTATATAGTAGAAGATCTGGGAGAGACGTATGTACAATGTCCTCTGCTTACTGCCCCACCCCCACCATTACCTGTGGGTTCACATCTGCAGTGCTCAGCCCTCCTGAAGGTGGTGTGACATAAACTGTGCAGACATACTACAGGAGATGGTCAAAGACTGCAGATATACTACAGAAGACAGGCAGAGACTGCAGACATAGTACCAGAGATGGTCAGAGACTGCAGATATACTACAGGAGATGGTCAGAGACTGCATTTATAGTACAGGTGACGGTCAGAGACTGTGGACATAGTACAGGAGATGGTCAGAGACTGCAGACATAGTACAGGAGATGATCAGAGACTGCAGAGATACTACAGGAGACAGTCAGAGCAGGGGCTGACTGGCAACTTTCAGCCCAGAAGGCAAGTACAAACCAGAGGCCCATGGTGAAGTTACTTGGTCCCCCCTCCCACTCTCCCTCTTCCCAGCCTCCTCCTGACCCCCATTCTAGGCTGAAGCTCCACTCCAGGTACTTTTGACTCACTGACCGAATCTGGGTTCCTGAAATGGCCAGCGGAGGCTGATTGGGGGGAGCTGGGAAGCTTGGTCGGGGCTGGCCGGGGGAGGAGAGTCTCCAGTAGGGCATGGAACCAGCCTCTGCTCAGACACAGTTTACACCATCCATGCTGTGGGGGGGGGGGGAGGTCTGCACTCTCTTTATCTCATATACTCGTGTCTGTCACAGAAGCGGTGCAGCCTTTTAATTGGGCATCAGAGCAGCCCGGGGGGCAATTGCCTCCCTGCCCCCCGGCCCAATCCTCCCCTGGGTCAGAGACTGCAGATTCCAAACAAATAATCAGCCAAGCGCTCACTCCGAAGGGGAAGACTGGCGTGCTGCTCTCCTCAGGCAGGGAACTCCAAACGGAGTTTCCAGGACATGGTCCAACACATGGGTGACGGGAATTTGCAGTACGATTTTAATTCTTCATGTTTGTGAGTATGCATTCAGCATTTTATTAAATCATTTTAAACAGTACCACGGGTAATGCACTAGGTGTTTGCGCCTCCTTTTCCTTTCTTTTATGCATCAGAGACTGCAGATATAGTACAGGAGATGGTCAGAGACTGCAGGCATACTACAGGAGACAGTCAGAGACTGCAGATATGGTACAGGAGATGATCATAGACTGCAGACATACTACAGCAGACGGTCAGAACAGGGGCCGACTGGCAACTTTCAGCCCAGCGGGCAAGTACAAACTGGAGGCCCATGGTGCAGCGACTCGGCCCCCCTCCCACTCTTCCTCTTCACGGCCTCCTCCTGAACCACATTCCAGGCTGAAGCTCCGCTCCAGGTACTCTCTACTCACCGACCAAATCCAGGTTCCTAAACTGGCCAGAGGAGGCTGATTGGGGGAGCTGGGAAAGCTTAGTTGAGGCTGGCCGGGGGAGGAGAGTCTCCGGTAGGGCATGGAACCGGCCACTGCTCAGACACAGTTTACACAATCCATGGTGGGTGCTGTCCTCTGTACTTATCTTCTGTTTGGCAGCTGTGGTGACATACAGGAAAAGTTTAAATTGGCGATGTGTGAGGTCAGGTGGCTTGCGGTTCAGGAGCGCAGAAGCAGGATCGGGGGTAAGGGGTGTGTGGAAGATTGTAGATAAAACCCGATACACTTCGGACCAAAAGGTACGGACCGTGGGGCATTCCCACCAAATGTGTGCATGGGTACCTAGAGACTCGCAACCACGAAAGCAACGAGGTGAGTATTGTGGCACATACTTGGAGACTCTGGCTGGAACCAAGTACCATCTGGTAAGGACTTTGTAATTTGTCTCCAAGGCTACAATATTTGGGGAAGCCGATTTAGTGGCTTGCCAAATTTGGATCCAGTCAGAGTCTTCCAAGGAGAGGTGTAGGTCCCTTTCCCATTTGGAAGCATATGCCGGGTACTTATCTTCATCCCGCACTCAGTAGGTCAGTGGCGGAGTCTTTTTACCTCTCTTCAATAGGAATCCTTTAGACTTGTCTGTTGCAGAAGCGGTGCAGCCTTTTTATGGGGCATCAGAGCGGCCCCCCTGGCCCAACCCTCCCCTGGGTTGGAGACTGCAGATATAGTACAGGAGATGGTCAGAGACTGCAGATATGGTACAGGAGGATATGGTCAGAGACTGCAGACATACTACAGGAGATGGTCAGAGACTGCATCCATACTAGAGGAGATGGTCAGAGACTGCAGGCATACCTCAGGAGACGGTCAGAAACTGCCAACATAGTACAGGAGATGGTCAGAGACTGCAGACGTACTACAGTTGATGGTCAGAGACTGCAGACATAGTACAGGAGATGGTCAGAAACTGCAGACATACTACAGGAGATGGTCAGAGACTGCAGACATACTACAGGAGACAGTCAGAGACTGCAGACATACACAAGATGGCCAGAGACTGCAGACATAGTACAGGAGACGGTCAGAGACTGCAGACATAGTACAGGAGATGGTCAGAGACTGCCAACATAGTACAAGAGATGGTGAAAGACTGCAGCTATAGTAAAAGGAAATGTTTAGAGACTGCAGACATACTACAGGAGATGGTCAGAGACTGCGGACATACTACAGGAGATGGTCAAACACTGCAGATATATTACAGGAGATGGTCAGAGACTGCACACATACTACAGGAGATGGTGTAAATATCTAATAATTGAAAGAGATAGTGGTACTATATAATCACCACTAGAGGGTGTGTTATATCTTGGTGTGCACTCCTATATAGTATAGATGAAGATGAAAAAATATAACCTAAAATAAATAATATAGAGTGCCAGGTACAATATATCCACAATCTGAATGCTGAGTCCAATAATGTGTATAAGCCAAATGGCAGTATTCAGTGCTAGAGATCTAAGAAGATACATATATATATATAAAGGTGATCCGTTCTTCCTTCTGGAATCATTAATTACACAGATAAAGGATCAATTAGTACCATTTGGTGATAGTAGAGAATACAAAGACAAAGAGAACGATTTAAAAACCAAAACACAAAAGTATGATAAAGATATACAAATAAAAAAAAACAAAAGAAATAAAGAAGAGACGTGTTAGACTATACCAATTGTCAAGTATATAAATGGCAAGCAGAGGATGACTACATGGGCGAACACCCAGCGGATATTTCCATTAATGGAGAATCAAGAGAAACTTCTATGGAAAGAGAGAACCAGGAAGATGGATGGACAGTAGTAACTAGGAACCCAAACAGATCCCCAAGGAACATATAGAGTGGTAATGGCAGGGAACAGACACAACAAAGAAGTCCAGAGAGATATCAAGATTACGCACCAAGGACCCCAGAACACCAAGGGACTGTAATAGATTCTCGCCTCTGCCGAATAGGGATACATCACCCCCACAGAGACAGAGAACATACCAGCAACCCCAGTTTTTTTCCCAGGGAATACAGAGGAAGACCTCCAAGGAACCAATAGGGACCCAGACCATTCAAAAATTGGGGACAAGATTACCTTCAAGGGAGAAACAACTAAGGATACCAGAGGAACAACACATGGCAATACCAGGGAAATTGATATCAACAACAAGGATACAACCAGGGTACGGGTGGAACCAGAGAAGACCCAATCAAGAGAAAGAGGGGAGAGGACCCCCATGGAGACAATATGGAGGACAAAAAAGAAGAGGACCAGGGGCAAACGAGGAGGGACAAAAAGAAATAAAAGGAAGAAGAGAATATTAGGTGCAGGCATCTTTAACTTGAGTGGTATTGACTTCAATGAAGAAGAAATAAAAATATTAGATCTGGACCTGAAATATACCCCAGACAGGAACCTTGGCCAATTTGAAAAATACATAGATCTCCAAACATTTACCAGAAAATTGAACATTAAAAAATGTTATCTAACCAAAAAAACTGGGGAAACTATGGAAGAGAACACAGAAAATTTACATACAAATCTGAAGAATAAATGTACTTTCAACCCAAAATGTCCAGGAGGGGATAGCATAGAAGTATTAAAAAAATGGTGGCAGAAGATATCAAACAAATGTGAACAAAGAGCAAACAACACTTAAAGGTGTGGAAAACCATTAAAGAACTAGAACAGAAAAAGGAGGTAGTTATCAGACCAGCAGACAAGGGAGGTGGATTGGTCATCCTAAAAAAGAAGACTACGAGGGGCGTGGTTTAGCACCGGCCTGGGATGGCCGCCTAGGTGAAGAGCTCCACGTGTTGGGAGACACAAGCAACCTCTACGGCACGCATTCAAACCCCGCCAGAATGGGTTGCAGTGCCTCAGCAAACCGTACCCTACCGGATCTGGGGACTCAGCTTACGGGGAACATCCCCGCTGTATTCCACACTCAACAATCGGAGTGGCCCGTGGCCTCCCTGTCTCCCACACCCAGCTCTCCTGGCAGCACTGCCGAGGCTAAAACGGCAAGTAGGCCGCAGTCAGATATAAGCGCTCCCATGCCGAGTCTCCTGGATTTCCACAATGTAGCTGCGGATATTAAGAACACATTGGGTTCAGCTATATCGGAACTCACGGCGGAGCTCAGGTCACTGACAGCCAGACTGTGGAAACGGAAAAGACTGCAGTGGCGCACAGATCCACCATCAAACAGCTACAGAGAGCCTCTGATGCACACCCTGCCCATCTCATCGAGATGAATAGGTACCTGGAGGACCTCAATAATCGGGGTAGGAGGCACAACATTAGGCTTCCTGGCCTCCCTGAACAAGTTGAGCCCCCTGCCCTGGAACAGCCCTCACTACCATTTTCAATGACTTAAGCTGGATACACACTATCCAACTTTTGTGGTTAGATTTCCTTCAGATTTACCTTTTCTATGTAGTGCAAGGGCCTGCCAGATTGCATACAAATTGAAAGTGTTTAGGTTTGACCTCATATTATATGGTTTTGGTAAGTCTGAAGGAGAAAGTCTTCAGAAAATCTTATAGTGTGTATGGCCCTTTACTTGAACACCCAGCAGACACCCCAATTGACTTTGAGAGAGCCCACCGAGCCCTGAGACCCCGCAGTGGAGACCAAGACCCCCTCCCCCCCCCCCCCGGGATGTGGTGTGCTGCTTGGTTAGTTTCCCTCTTAGGGAGGCCATCCTTCGTAAGGCCAGGGGAAGAAACCACATTCTGTTTGAAGGGGTGGAGGTCAAACTATTCCAGGACTTGTCCGTCATTACCCTGCAAAACCGCCGGTCATTCCGCCCCCTGCTGGAGACTCTATGCACCAGAAGCATTAGTTACCATTGGCGGTTCCCCTTCTGCCTCTTTGCATCTAGCAGGGGTAGATCGGCATCCCTGCGAGTTCTGAATGACATCCCTTTCTTCTGCGAGACGTTGGACATCCCGATTATCGACCTCCCGGACCTCCCGGTACAGAGCATTCTACTCCCCTGATCCATGGGTAGCCGTCATGGCCTCTAACACCCCCAAAGCTCAGCGCCATCACAACAGACGGAGACAGTGGCACTCAAACCCCTCCTCTCCACACTCTTGGGATGGTCAAAAGAACAGCCCCCTGTGCTCACCTGCCCACCGAAGTGAACGTCTGGACCTGTGAGTACCCTGCATTTCCTGTGATGGCTGACTTTCCCTGATGCGGTCCTTTACAGTTTCCAAATCTGCCCACTTTACCCACTACGAAGATGCCTCGTGATCTCCTTCAACCCCTTCATCCTTCCCTCTCCCCGCTAACCGTTGCATTTCATCCTCCTCCCACCTCCCCCCTACCCCTTTTTCTTCCCCACAACCCGACCAACTCAGGGCTAGGTTACATGCTTGCTCCCTTGTCCTGCTTGCCCGAGGGCTCAGCCGATGACTGCCTTCATCTTCCCTCCTAAAACTGAATGGAGTCGCTTCTATACAGGCCCCGAATGCTGTGCCTCCTCAAGCAAGATTTACTTTGTGAGTAAGTTTCACTATTTAACATGTTTGCCCCGATAGATCGCTGAGTCTATCTGTCAGACTGTGTTTACTACCCGGTGTAACGTTCATGCGTTTTTGTTTGTGGATGGATTTACAGCTGCAGAATTATTACACTCAGTAGCCTTGTAGAGAATCTGTTGAACAACATATCCAACTCTCAGGACTTCATCACTGTGTACAGCCTGTTATATACTATATATATATATTAATAGATGTTTAATGGAGGGATAGAGTATATGAGGATATATAGATGAGAGACAGGCTATCGTATGGTGAGCAATAGAAGTAGTATTAGGAGAGTTGCAGGTGATGGTAAAGCAGATAGGTTCTGATGTCAAGTATAGTGCAGATGGTAAGAGGACACAGATGGAGTATACTTAGACAGAGTAACCTAGTGCAAGGATAGTTGAAGGTAGTCCCAAGAGCTAACAGTCTATGCAGATGATAGTGAATAGATAGATACAGATAGTCTTGGTAATTGCAGTAGATGACAGTAGGAGATTGGTTAGCAAGAATCCCCTGCGGGGTACTTATCACTTAGATAGGTTTAGGAATAACAGTGTCCATTGGAGAGGGGTGATCCCGTAGCGAGATACGGATCACCAGCGAGGTTTCCGGCTTCAGTTCAGCAAGGGAGGTATGTCAGCAGCTCCGACTTCTCAGGCGTAGGTGCGATGAACATGTGGGTTTGAACGAGCGATGAGTGAGAGCAAACCGGCGATTGAAATAGCCGCTCATAGCGGCGCTCGGCAATGATGTCATCCTGTCTTAAAGGTATATGCGTTCCTTGTTACACAAGATGGGACGCAATTTGGAGAGGAGAAATATGGAGACAAGGGTACCAGAGGTACCGGAACATTACAGTACCCCCCCCCCCCTTAAGGCCGGCTCCGGGAAGGCCTCTAGAACTGGTTTTTCCGGATATTTTGAGTGGAAATTGCGAATCAGTCTAGGGGCATGTATATCGGAGGTATCCAGCCAGGTGTCATCTTGGGGCCCATAATTCTTCCATCGTACAAGATACTGGAGTCTTCTTCTATTGAAACGGGAATCCAAAATTTCTTTTATCTCAAATTCTTCTCCCCCTTCCACTTGTACAGGAGGTGGAGGTGAGATAGTAGGCCTTATTCCTTGGTTAGGAACATGGGGCTTCAGTAGAGACACATGGAAGACAGGATGTATCTTGAGGTCTACTGGCAATGTGAGTTGTACTGCAGCTTTTCCAATAAGCTTCTCTATTGGAAAAGGTCCCAGAAATAGAGGTCCAAGTTTTTTACTAGGGATTTTTAGTCTCAGATTTTTTGTAGAAAGCCAAACAAGATCCCCAATGGCATATTGGGGAGAGGGTTTCCTACGGAGGTCGTAGTACTTTTTTTGTTGGCTATGAGCATGAGATATGGTATTGTTGAGTAATCCCAGAGAATCCTTTATCTGGGCAAGATAATCAGATGCCACTGGATTACTTGATGGCAAGATACGTGGAGGAAGGAGTGTGGGATGAAACCCATAATTCAGGTAAAACGGACTTTGCTTAGTAGTGCTATGAGTAGCGTTGTTATAGGCGAATTCCGCCAGCGGGAGGAGATCTGCCCAATCGTCCTGTAGATACGAAGTATAGCAACGCAGGTACTGTTCAATGCACTGGTTAACTCTCTCTGTCTGTCCGTTGGTCTGAGGGTGGTAGGGAGAAGTAAGTTTACGCTCTATTCGTAGTATCTGACATAGAGCTAGCCAAAACTTTGAGATGAATTGTGAACCACGGTCAGACAGTAGTGTTTTTGGAATACCATGTAATTTAAAGACATGTTTCACAAGTAATTCCGCTGTTTGTTTGGATGAAGGTAGTTTTCGGATAGGAGTGAAATGTGCCATCTTGGTCAGATGGTCCACTGACACCAAGATGGTGTTGAATCCTTTGGAAGGTGGTAGTTCCACTATGAAGTCTAAGGATACCACTTCCCACGGAACCTGGGGTATCGGTAAACTACAAAGTAACCCTGATGGTTTCGTGTTGTCGATTTTAGACCTTGCACAGATATCACAAGATGAAACGAACTTTTTTACGGTTGTCTTCATGTCTGGCCACCAAAATTGCCTAGTGAGTAGATTGAGAGTTTTAGTCATACCCATGTATAATTTATCGTTGTAGTAGAGGAAGCCTTCTGCGTCAGTAGTTAGTTGTGGTGGAGGTGAATCCAACCCTATGCTGTGCAAAATCTCCTCCTTCAGGGAGCGAACGACTCTGATAATACGCTCAAGTGGTATTATAGGAACTGAGGGAACCTCAGTGCAATCTTTCTCGGCTAGTCGTGAGAGTGCATCCGCTTTTTTATTTTTGTCTGCGGGGGTGTAAGTTACTAAAAAATTACATCTCAGAAAGAATAACGACCACCGTACCTGCCGGTGGGAAAGAGTTCTATTAGTCTGAAGGTATTGAAGGTTTTTGTGATCAGTATATATCAGAATTGGCAATTGAGTGCCTTCAAGTAGATGTCGCCAATTCTCTAATGCCAGTTTTATGGCTAATAACTCCTTCTCACCTACTGGGTAGTTCACCTCGGGGCTACTTAATGACTTTGAAAAGAAAGCAATTGGGTGAAGAGGTGAGGTGTTTGTTGGTCGTTGTGAGAGAACTGCTCCTACTGCCATATTAGACGCATCTACCTCCAAGATGTATTGAAGGGATGGGTCTGGATGGCATAGTATGGGGGCAGTAGTAAAGCTTGATTTCAGCAGAGAGAATGCTCCATTTGCTTCTTTTGTCCAATTAAATGGTTTCTTCGTGCTTGTAAGTTGTGTGAGAGGTTTCACAATGAATTTCCTATAGTAATTAGAGAATCCTAGGAACCTTTGTAATGCTTTGCGAGTGGTTGGCACAGGCCAATCCAGAATGCAGGATATTTTGCTCATGTCCATTTTGATTCCACTTTTAGATATAATATATCCTAGGAATAGTACTTCCTCTTTATGAAACAAACATTTCTTTGATTTAACATATAAGTTATGTGCAAGTAGTCTTGACAACACAAGTCTCACATGTTTTATGTGCTCAGGTAAGGAATGAGAATAGATAAGTATATCGTCCAAATATACTACCACACAAATATCAAGCAAGTCTCGAAATATCTCATTTATAAACCGTTGGAAGGCTGCGGGAGCATTACATAGCCCAAATGGCATTACAAGGTACTCAAACAGTCCGTATCTGGTTCTGAATGCCGTCTTACATTCATCCCCTTTACGGATTCTAATTAAATTGTATGCCCCTTTTAGGTCCAATTTTGAAAAGAAAGAAGCCCCACGCACCTGTTCGATAAGTTCAGGAATAAGAGGTAAAGGATAACGATCCTTTATTGTGATGGCATTTAATTGTCTGAAATCAATGATAGGCCTAAGGCTAGAGTCCTTATTGCGGACGAAGAAGAGCCCAGCAGCAGTGGAGGAAGTAGAAGGTCGGATGAATCCTTTTGCCAAGTTCTCATCCAGATACTCCTTAAGGTGAGAGAGTTCATCCTGTGAGAGAGGATATACATGTCCGTAAGGCAACTTGCTATTAGGGAGCAGATCGATACAACAATCATAGTCCCTATGGGGAGGTAGCATTTGAGCGTTTTTCTCAAGGAAAACCTCCGATAAATCCTGATAACACTTAGGAATAATGTCATCCGGCAGTACAGACAGGATCCTATCATGTGTGGGGAGGTTACACGTCGTCTCACAATAGTGAGAAGAGAAGGCTAACGTTCTTGTTTTCCAATCGATGATTGGTTGATGTATGTGTAACCAGGGAAGTCCCAAAATGATTGGAAAATGTGGTGAAGTTAATACATCAAAGGTGGTGGTCTCCACATGAGACTCGTCAGCAGTTACAAGAAGTGCCTGTGTCTGACTGGTGATAGGACCAGAGGATAAAGGGGTACCGTTAATAAAACTATCGGAGACAGGTTTGGGTTTTGAAACAATAGGTATTTTATTAAGGGAGACAAAACAAATGTCAATGTAGTTTCCACAAGATCCTGTGTCAATCATAGCCTTGGTGGTGATCCTAGTTTGGTCCCACTGCAATGTTAATTGAACAAAAAGATAAGGATTAGAAAAGGAAGTTGTGAGTCCCCCTAGCAAGACATTTGAACACTCACCCTCTTTTCTGCGGACAAGAGGACAGTCGTTTACCAAATGATTCGGGGATGCGCAGTACATGCAAAGATGTTCGGTTTTCCTCCTGACACGTTCAGAAAGGGTCAGAGGTGGACGTATCATTCCTACTTCCATAGGAGTAGGATCAGCAGGCAACATCCGAGAAGGGCTGAAAAATGGTGAGCCCATCTTCTCAGCCTTTCTTTCTCGTAGTCGTCTGTCAATATTGATACTGGTCTGGATCAGTCCCTCTAGAGTGCCAGGTAAATCCGCTCGGGCGAGCTCGTCTTTAACGGCCTCAGATAGGCCGAGTCTAAACTGCGTTCGCAAAGATGTGTCGTTCCACCCTGAATCAGGGGACCATCTTTTAAAATTCGCCACGAAATCTTCAACAGGTCTCCTTCCTTGTTTTAAGGCCCGTAATTGGGTGTCAGCGGTACTCTGCTTGTTGGGGTCTTCATATAGAGTAGCAAGTTGTGCTAGAAATAAGGGATAAGTATTAAGGAGTGGATCATCCTTTTCAAAGAGAGCATCTGCCCAGGCCCGGGGTTCACCCGTTAAATAGGAGATGATGGTACAAACCTTAATTTGGTCAGTGGTGTAGGTTTTAACAAAAAAAACAATCGACATGCGTTTTTAAATTCACGGAATTTGCTCTGATCACCAGAAAACACTATAGGAGGGTTTATCTTAGGCTCACGGGGCTGAGCAGCAGGAGGCTGTGTGAGACGGCCAAGCTGCTGTCTCAAGGTCTGATTTTCATTTTGTACCTCTGTAAGCGCAAGGATCAATGCATCTACTTGCTGTTTTAATTGTAGTACATGAGTGGATAATTCTGCTGAATCCATATTTTTTTTAAGGGCTCGTTCAATCTGTAACGTTCATGCGTTTTTGTTAGTGGATGGATTTACAGCTGCAGAATTATTACACTCAGTAGCCTTGTAGAGAATCTGTTGAACAAACATATCCAACTCTCAGGACTTTATCACCGTGTACAGCCTGTTATATACTATATATATATTAATAGATATTAAAAAAGAATAGCGCGCAAATGCAAAAGAAATTACTACCAAATCTGAAGAGAGTCCATAAATAAAAATGGGGGTTTGGTCCCACCATATGGCCATATCGTGCTCAAGCCCACTACTGCGTCAAAGTACCCCATTATCAGTGGGTCCTACACTATCCATGAAAAAGAGATGAATCCAGCCCTTATAACCCTTGGAGATAACACTCCTTGCTGGGAAAAATGTGCAAATGCACTACAGGGGACTCCTCCTATATCCACTTGATGGTGGACACTGATTGAGTACAGGTGTATGTGGGGGGTGGGGAGGGCTGCTCAACCTCTATAGTCTGGTCAGACCGAATACATAATAAACAGGCAAAGAATTTGGGGGAGCATACCCATGTATTTCCAAAGCTGCTGCAGCTATGAACCAAAAGACATGTATATTAAAAAAGAATAGCGCGCAAATGCAAAAGAAATTACTACCAAATCTGAAGAGAGTCCATAAATAAAAATGGGGGTTTGGTCCCACCATATGGCCATATCGTGCTCAAGCCCACTACTGAGTCAAAGTACCCCATTATCAGTGGGTCCTACACTATCCTATCCTACACCCCCATTTTTGTCATTCTGGTTGTTGCCTCAGGTAAAAGAAAATACCAGCATGCTGTTGTGGGGGATGGCGCATGCTCTCTTGGGTGCTGGGGGTCCCCACTCACCCTCACCTTCAGCTTAGTTGAATAGCTCCGACCTGGGTCTCGCTGCGGCTGCTTGTGACACCTTGGGCGGACGTCAGTGTGTGTTGTTTATGGGGGGGGACCCGCTGATCCCCTGGGGACTGGAGGGGGGATTTCTTTTTTTTTTTTTTAGACCCATGGTGGTGGACTTTGAGGCCTTGGTCGCCGCCTAGCCCCCCTTACCTCTCTTGGGCCCACAGCTGTCTGAGGAGGACACGCGCTCATCACGGTTTGCATCAGATGCGCTCTATTGCATATACTTGATTGCTTGCTTATGTGTTTACCCTGTTCTTCCATGTTTCTGGTCCGGTTAGGGCGCAGCCTATGCCCTTGATGGGGGCGCTCTGTTCTGCCATGTGTGGGGCGGGCAGACTGTCCATACTCTTGCCCTCTGAGATAGTGGCTGCTCATCACCGCCACTCAGGCCATGGCATACCTAAGGCATTCATCGCCCTCTGGCTGCTCAGCCCCTTCACCTCCCTTTCCCCCATGTCCCCTCTCCCCCTCACTTCCATTCTCCCTTCCTTCCCCCCTTACCCCCTTCCCCTCATCCCTCTCATCCCCCTTCCCCATATGCCCCCCTCCCTATTTCTCCTTTTCCCTCCCTCCCTCTTCCCCCCTCCCCTCCCTCCCCCCCCACTTTCCCCCCCTCTCCTTCTCCCCCACCCCTTCCCTCTTTCCCCTTCCTACCCCCTTCCCTTCCCTCCCCCCTTCCCTCCATCTTCACCCCTTCCCCCACCCCCTCTTCTTCCTCTTCCCTCCCTTTTCCCTTCCACCTATCCCTCACAACGGCATTATTCAATTATACCTATGTTATGGTCCCTCCAAATGGTTCAGATATGTACGCTCGCTGATCCGCAGCAGTCATCGCAGGCACTGCTCTCTATGGCTAACTGTTACCTTTCTTGTTTTTTTTTTTTGATGCATTTTTCCCTGTGATTGTTGCTGTTACATGCTCGCATGTTCTTTGCCTTTTTACTCTCAGGTTGTTCCTCCCTGCAATGCCAGGCCCAGGTTTTCCCTGGATCCTAGCCAGCTTGATCAAGACGCCGAAACTCCCAACTCCACCCTGCTCTCCTCCCAACACGCACAGTCCTGGAGCTCTTCTTGAACCATAAATTCTCTTCCTAACCCCCTCACAATGGTTGCATATTGCTCCTGTTGACTCCCCTGACACTCTGTGTCCTCTTCTCTCTTCACCCCCATATACTGGGAAATCCAGCTGGTCTGTTTACCTAAGGGGTGTCCTCCTCTCTCTACCTTTACCTTTCCCTCCCGAACTCTCTTCTTCTTCTCTCCCACTCCTCTTCCCTTTTCCTAACTTCGCTTCGTCTCCCCCCCCTTTTTTTTTTCCAACCTCGACCTACCCCCCCCGCCCCTCCTTTTCCACATGGCTAATGCAAGAGCCACACAAACGCCCAGAACTGTGAAATTCCTATCAGTAAATGCCCAGGGCCTGAATGTCCCTGAGAAAAGGTCGCAATTGCTTGCGGAAGCACGCAGGCTTCGAGCGCAGGTTCTCCTGGTTCATGAATTCCACTTCAAAACGGGTAGTACACCGACCTTCTCCAACAGATCTTTCCCGGTAGGATACCATGCCACTACAGCGGGCTCCAAGACCAAAGGAGTCTCCATCATCTTTGCGTCTAAGGCTGACTTCCAATTACAAGACATGGAAAGTGACCTGGAGGGTAGATTCTTGTTTGTGAAGGGGCACCTAGAATCCCATCCCGTGACCATAGCGAATGTATACTCCCTGAATAGCAAACAGGTTCCCTTTTTATGCACTATTTACAGGGAGCTCTCGGAATTCACCCACTTCTCGATATTTCCTCAGGTTCTTCTGTCCTCCCGTATAGAGCCCTGCGTCAGATTCACCAACAATTGCAGAACTTGTGCCTTCATGACTCCGGGAGGCTATTGAACCCTCGGGAGAAGGATTACACCTACTTTTCCACCCCTCATGGAAAATTCTCTAGAATAGACTATTTCTTCCTCTCCCAACCAGATCTCCCCTTCTTGTCTGCGGCAGCCATTGAACCCAAAATATTTTCAGATCACAACCCAATCAACCTAACCCTGTCATTCCCCGAATACGACATCAGAAGCAAGTCGTGGAGACTCAACTCCTCCTTGTTTAGGGACACAGCAACTGTAGCCAAGCTGACCTCCAAAATACAAGACTATTTCCTTATCAATGACACCACTGATACGGGTCCCCTGACTCAATGGGAAGCCCACAAGTGTGTGATGCGGGGTGAATTTCTATCCCTCTCTGCATCACTCAAGAAACGCCAATCACTGATCGAGTCACTTCACGCACGCTTGCGGGAACTTGAGAGATCCCATAAAAGGTCCATGGCTGCTTCGACTCTGGAGGAACTGTCAGAGACAAGGGCCAGACTGGTTGACATTCTCAGGAAACAGAACCACCGACAATGTGTTCTCCGTCAAAAAATCTTCTATGAGCAGGGCAATAAAAGCGGGCGCCTACTGGCGAAGGCAACCTACGCCCGCAGGAAAACATCTAAAGTTCACTTCATCGGGGACTCGGCAGGGGTCAAACATTGCTCCAACTAAGCCATTGCCCAACAGTTTCAGGCCTTCTATAGCTCTCTATATAACTTGCAGGACGCCCAACATCCTCAGGCCCCGCACTAGACCAGGCAAACTCTTCTTGCTGAGTTTTTTCAGGAACTTTGGTTCCGCTCCTATCTCTCGCTCCGATGCCCTTGATCTTGAGGTGCCCATTAGCTAAGAGGAACTCGACAGAGCACTTAAGGAGATGAAACCAGGCAAGAGACCTCTGGGCCGGATGGCTTCCCACTCCAATATTATCGCACCTTCTCCACTGTCCTCAAGCCTCATTTCCTCAGAGCATTTAGAACTCTGGCTGGCTCCCCCCATCATTCCCCCCATCATTCCCAGGCGCATATAACTGGGATCCCAAAGGAGGGCAAGGACCATTCCTTAATGGGAAACTACCGCCCCATCTCTCTGCCTAATGTAGACATCAAGTTTTATGCCAAGATCCTCACAAACAGATTGCACCCCTTTCTACCCTCCCTCGTCTCCTTGGACCAAGTGGGCTTCGTCCCGGGAAGAGAGGCGAGGGATAATACCAAAAGGCCCTAAATATCCACCTCTGGCTCACCTCACATAACAAACCAGGCTTCTTCCTCTCCTTGGATGCCGAGAAGGCATTTGACAGGGTGGCCTGGGACTACTTGATGTCCATTCTGGAATCCATTCTGGTCTCCTACCGCGAATGTTATCTAATATTCAGGCCTTGTATACCAACCAAAACGCGAGGGTCAGAGTGAACGGCCACCTGTCAAACGCCTTCAACCTTTCTAACGGCACAAGACAGGGGTGTCCATTGCCCCCAATACTTTTTATCCTCTCGCTTGAGCCCTTCTTAAACAAAATCCGCGCCAACCCAGATATCCGCGGGATTTCCATTTGCGACACTACCTACAAAATCGCCGCCTTTGCGGATGACCTGCTACTGTTTCTCTCCCATCCCCACACCACACTGCCAAACCTCCTTAGTGACCTGGAATACTACAGATCCCTTTCGAACCTGAAGATTAAATACTCAAAATCGCAAGCCCTGAATATCTCTATTACCCCGGAGGAGGTTGAGAGATGTAAAAGTAACTTTCCCTTCCTTCGGGCTCCCGACAAGCTGGCGTACTTGGGCATCCATATACCGCGAGCACTCTCGGACCTGGACCACTCGAATTATCACCCGGCTCTGGCAGACATATGCTCCGAACTCAAATCTTGGCAATCCTTGCAGGTGTCCTGGTTTGGAAGGGTGGCTTTGATCAAAATTACAATTCTCCTATGGTTGCACTACCTCTTCCAAACTGTCTGGATCCACCTGCCCTTGTCCTTTTTTGCCACTTTCAAGAAGGAGTGCTTGTGGTTTGTTTGGAGGGCCAAACCGCCCAGAATCAATTTTTCACGCCTGTCAGCCCCTAAGCAACGAGGAGGACTGGGACTCCCAGACCTGGCCAGCTACCACGTGGCTTGTCTCCTCACCAGGCTGGTGGACTTGAATTTACATTCCACGCTGAAAGCAGTGGTCACGTTGGAAAATTCATGGTCTGCGACCCGACTTCACCTATTGTCCTGGCTATCACCTTCTGACCTGCCTCAGGACCTTAAATCCCATCCGTTTATCGGTCCACCACTGACGGCCCACTTCCGTTGTTCTAAGCGCATGCATGCTGGCTCAAGCCAAGTACCCTTGACTTCCTTACACCTGAATCCAGCCTTCCCACCTGGGATGGCCCACTCATTTCTCCAATGCAGCTGGCCCCACAGAGATGTCCTTGCGAAACACTTCTTTCATAAAGGAGCCCGCTTTCCTGGGAATCGTTAAATCTCAAACTCCATCCTCATAAAATGCCCCTGTGGACATATTTCCAGATTAGACACTTTCTGACCTCAAAACAAAGCATAGCCCTCTGGACAAGGCCTTATAACGACTTTGAAGCCTCTGGTCCACAATGCCACTTGATTTCAGAAATCTATGGCTTGCTCACCGCTGCCCCCCGCCTCCTCATCTTCATTTTGCCAAGCCTGGTCACGAGACCTGAATCTCTTCCTATCCGAGAAGGACTGGGAAAGCATTTGCATCACGACACATCAGGCATCAGTGAATGTACCCATTCAAGAGAATGGCTACAAAATCCTCTCCCGCTGGTACAGAATTATCTGTTGCACATCCACAAGTTTTCTTCAGAGGTCTCTGACTTCTGTTGGCATTGCAACCCCACCGCGGGTACCATGCTCCACATCTGGTGGTTTTGCGAGGCCATTCAGCCTTTTTGGAAAACAGTACACAAACTTGTATTGGAAGTCACTTCATGCGTTCTAGAATACACACCTGTTAAATTCCTACTGCACTTTTCTGCCACGCCGAATAGATACTACAGGAAATCTTTGGCCATGTTATGTTGACCACGGCAAAGCTGTGTTTAGCGAGACACTGGAGGTCTACCGCTGTCCCTACAACCCGTGAGTGGTTCAATAGACTAAATCACATAGAAGAGATGGGGGGAGCTGATATGCATCTACAATGATAATCTATCTAAATTTACCCCAACGTGGTTCGACTGGATTAGATTCAAGGAAACCGCAACCTATAAGACACCCATGGATCTTTGAAGGGATATACACGGCTTATTTTTTTTTCTCCACCTTCTCATCTGTCTCCCCCTCCCCCTCGCTCCATTCCCCTCTATCCTTCCTGGCTGCCCCCCTCTTCCCTCTCGCTCTGTCTTTCTTATTTCTGTCCTATCCACTCTCTACTCCTCCTCTGCTCTCCCAACGAGTACCAGCTACACCCAGGGATACACCTGTCCCACAGCCCCAGGAAAGTTTGACGTGTCTGCTACATGCTATTTAACCTGAGTGAGTGAGCTTGATCAACCTTCCCTTTTTACTCCTATGGTACCATTGTGGTACATGAGTTTGCCCCCACACTACCAAGGTGATCTAATGCTCACAACTGCTATGGATACTGTCTTCTCTAGTCCCAGTAGTTTTGGATAGACATTTCGAATATTTGGTATATTTCTTGTGCACTCCACCTTGTGTAACCCTGATGTTTTATGTCTTGATGAACGTGCTCATTGCTTGTTCCTTTTCTGGAACTCATCCCTCTGTTCTTGCTGTATTTTTGCTTGTTGTTGATTTATTCTCAATAAAATTATAATGGAAAAAAAAAGTAGACTACGAAAAAGAAATTGAAAAATTACTGAAAACGGAGGGCACATATAGGAAACTAAATTATAATCCAAAGAAGGGATATGAGAAAAAAGTTAAAAACTTTTGTGGAGAAAGGAAGAGAAAATGGCATTTTGACCATGAAGGAGGCAAAATAATCCCAGAAGCCACAAGAACACCGGTTATCTATTATGTGCCCAAGATATATAAAAATCAACATATACCTCCAGGTCAGTGGGATTGACTCACCATTTTTAAGGCTGGGGAATACTTGGACCAATTCCTGCAACCAGTGGTCAAAGAAGGCAAATGCTATTTAAAAAACAGTAGGGAACTCATTTCAGAGATAAGGGATCTTACAGTTGAAGAAGAGGACATACTGGTTACAATAGATGTGAATTTGTTGTTTACCAATATGGTGCAAAATGATGGTCTTAAAGGAATAGAATGGGCATTACAGAAATACACAAACCTGAAGCACACACAAATTCAATACATCATTGAGACTATGAGTAGTAATTATTTCTGGTACAAAGGGAGCTATTACGTGCAAACTAAGGGGGTGGCAATGGGAGCCAAATATGCCCCAAGCATAGCCAACCTTTTCATGAGCAAGTGGGAAGAAATTGTCCACAGTCTGAGACATAAATTAAAATTCTACCTTCCATACATAGATGATATAATACTTGTCTGGAAAGGAACAACGGAATCTCTTCAAGAATTTTTTGAGGAAATCAACCACAACATGTACGGAATAACCTTTACAGGAGAGTGGGACCACACACAAGTCAATTATTTGGACCTTCAATTGTATAAAGTAAATAATATATTAGGAACAAAAACATTTTTCAAACAAACCGATAGAAATGGATACATTTCAACAAACATCTGCCACCATCCAAAATGGATTGGGAATATTCCTAAGGGACAACTACTAAGGATCAAAAGAAACTGCAGTAACCCCATAGACTACGACGAACAGGCCAACATCCTCATTGAAAAATTCCTTGAAAAGGGATATAATAAGAGGGAACTCGAAAAATTGAAAATGAAAATAGGAAATATGGAAAGAGAAACCCTATTACTAGACAAGGAGAAAGAAAACAATAATGGAATGGAAATGGTGTTTATTACAGGCTTCAGTAGACAATATAAGGAACTTGAAAAAGTCATAAGGAAGCATTGGGGTATTCTGAAACCGGACAAAACTTTAAAAAAGATTCTACCAAGAGGTCCCAGATTTATCTAAAGAAGAGTGCCAAATCTTAGGAACAAATTGGTCCACAATGTGGTTAATCCTCCAAAAGACATCAATATATGCCCAGATATAAAAGGTTTCTATGGGTGTCAGACATGCCTAGCCTTTAAAAGGAGTAGTAAACATCCACGGAGAAAACACTCCTTTGGATCCACGGTAACGGGAAAGGAATACAAAATTAGGGAACTCATCTCCTGCAAGAGTACCCATGTGACTTATGTTTTGGAATGCACGTGCAAATTACAATACGTGGGTAGAACCACAAGGCCCTTACACGTGAGAATACAGGAGCACATTAACAACATCAAGAAAGGCTTTAAAACACAGTGTGTCATGACATTTTAGGGAAATCCACTCACGGGACCTGAGAGTTATGACTTTTTATGGTATTGACCTGATCAAGGAACACTGGAGAGGAACAAATAAGAGAATGAAAGTATCACAAAATGAAACATAATGGATTTTCTTATTAAATACCCTCCAACCAGAAGGATTAAACATTGATATAGACCTTAACTGCTTTATAAGCAATCCTTAATTGGTTCTGCATCCAGCCCAGAGTCCCCTAGACTACACTTAGGAGCAATATAGTATACTCCCCTAGGTACGTTGGTACCATAAGAGTAGGGATGAGCTTTGAGTTTGAGTCGAAGGTAAGTTAACTCGAACATCGCTAATTCCATTGTTCGTCGAATGATGAACAAATGTGCTTCTTTGCGGGAAATTCGAGTTTCCCATAATGCACTGCATGCGCGCCGCGCGTGCAGCGCGTTATGTGATTGGCCAAAGCATGCACCCTGACCTCATGCTTTGGCCAATCAAATGATCTCTGCCATGATTGGACTAAAGACAGACTGCCTTTAACCAATCATGGCTCAGGGGTCAAGTACACGCCCCACACTACATAAAGGCTACTTGCGCAGCCGCAGCGTGTAGTGTCATTGTGCGGGCGATGAGACAGGGACAGGCACGCAATTCAGGCAGGGAGAGAGTAGTTTTTTTTGGAGTCAGACAGTGCAGAGAGACATTCCTAGCAGTGTAGGGAGGGACAAGTTCCTGTGTGAGGTAGGGATAAATTGATTTCTTTACATCATATCAGACAGTATAGCGCCAGTGAGTGAGTAGCAGTGTAGGGAGGGCCAATGTTCCTGTGTGAGGTAGGGAGAGCTTTCTTTCTTTACACCAGATATCAGTCACAGTATTGTTCATCTGTCAGTTTCTGCAACATTCTATAATATTCACAGACCTAGTGATGAGCTGAACACCCCCGATTCGGTTCGCACCAGAACACCGCAAACAGAGGAAAAGTTTGTTCCAACAAACGAACCCCATTGAAGTCTATGGGAGTCGAACCTCGAAAATCAAACGGTCTCACTTTGAAGGCTTAAATGCAAGTTATTGCCCCAAAAAAATGTATGGGGGTCCGGGTACTGACCTGGGGAACATGTAGCAATGAAAAAAAAAAGTTTTTAAACAACAATCGTTTATAAAGGAGCACTGATTTACTGATTTTTATGAGGCTTAAAGTCAAACTTTAAAAATTAAACATTCCGTCAAATATCGTGCCTGGGGGGTTTCCTGAATGTGCCTGTAAAGTAGTGCATCTCTACGATGTATGTAGCCTGCTGCAGCTATACTGACATTTCTATAGCAAAAAATGTCATATACAAATATACATACAAATTTCAAATCACATGTACTTGTCATACGGGTGGAGAAAAATTGGGCCTTGCGTGTTGATGGTGCCTGAACACTGTAACCCCTCGCAGTTACTCTTGCTGGGTGCAGGAATGGGACCTGCTGGTAAGAAGTCCATGCAAATTTGAAATCGCATGTGCTATACAAGTGCCAAAAATTGGGCCTTTGTGGAAGGTGGTGCCTGAGCACGGTAACCAAGGCCTCACAGTTTTTCTTGCTGAGTGCAGGAATAGGACCTGCTGGTAAGAATTCCATGCAAATTTGAAATTGCATGTGCTATACAAGTGCCAAAAATTGGGCCTTTGTGGAAGGTGGTGCCTGAGCACGGTAACCAAGGCCTCGCAGTTTTTCTTGCTGGGTGCAGGAATGGGACCTGCTGGTAAGAATTCCATGCAAATTTGAAATCGCATGTGCTATACAAGTGCCAAAAATTGAGCCTTTTTGGAAGGTAGTGCCTGAGCACCGTAACCAAGGCCTCATAGTTACTCTTGCTTGGTGCAGGAATGGGACCTACTGGTAAGAATGCCATGCAAATTTGAAGTCGCATGTGCTATACAAGTCCCAAAAATTAGGCCTTTGTGGAAGGTGGTGCCTGGGCACCGTAACAAAGGCCTCGTAGTTACTCTTGCTTGGTGCAGGAATGGGACCTGCTGGTAAGAATGCCATGCAAATTTGAAATCGCATGTGCTATACAAGTGCCAAAAATTGGGCCTTTGTGGAAGGTGGTGCCTGAACACCGTAAACCCTCACAGTAAGCAGGGCACAGGGACAGGGCCTGCTGTTAAAAGTGACATACGACATTTAAATTGTATGCACTTGTCATACAAGTGCTGAAAAATTAAGGTAGAGGAATAGGATAGGCAGCCTATGCAGTCTTCAAGGGATGGCAGACCCCTAGCAAATTCAATCAGTTACATCAGCATCAGGGGCCTGATAGCTCTTGTTGATCCAGGACTGGTTCATTTTGATGAAAGTCAGCTGATCAACAGAGTCTGTGGACAGACACTCTTTTGTCCGTCACAAAACCTCCAGCGACACTGAACGTCCGTTCGGAAAGCACTCTGGAAACAGGACAGGCCAGTAGCTCCATTGCATATTGAGCAAGTTCTGGCCAGTGGTCCATCCTCAAGACCCAGTAAGCCATTGGATGGGCAGCTGGAAAGGTCTCCAAGTCTGCTCTTGCGCCTAGATAATCATGCACCATATGATGGAGACGCTGGCAATGGTTGCTTAAACCTATCAGCCCTGGGTGCTGCTGAGGACAAAAGAACTGTTTAAAGGCATCGGTCAGCCGGCCGCCTTCTCCACCGCTCCATTTTTGGCTGAACGATGCCTCAGAAACACGTCCAGATTATGTTGACCTCCCAGTGTCTGGAAAGGAGGTACACAATTTTGTTTTTCAAGGCCTCCTCAATATGTTTCATCCTCTGCTCCCTCTGCGAAGGCAGGATGAGCTCTACAACTTTACCCTTGTAATGTGGATCAAGAAGGGTTGCCAACCAGTAATTATCCCTCTCCTTGATAGCACGAATCCTACTGGCTTCTACGTTACCGATTGGCTCCTGACCCGGCTTGTCTTACCACTCTTCTGTCATTCCCAGATCCGTCCATCCTGCATAGGAAGCTCCTCCTGTTACCCAGTAACCCTGCTTCCAGCACCTGCTGCCTGCTCAACACCCTGCTCATCGGACTTCTCTGGCAACCTTCACCAGTAGCCATCGTCCGCTCCAAGCAAGTCTCAAGGCGCTCGTGCTACTCTACACTCAGGTGTCCCCTGTCTGCACTATCAGGGGTCCCGAGTCGGAGGGGCAAGGGAGGCCTTCCTCACAGTGACAGGCTCATCTCCAGGTACGTGATAGTACAAAGCAGCCAGATGTCTGAGCCTGACCGAGGAACCTCCCCTATGGACGAGCTATGTCATCACCTGGCGGCACTGACCCGATCAGTCAAAGACTTACAAGAAGGCTACAACCGACTTGAAGAACGGGTCCAGTCACTTACCCCGCCAGCCTCCTCTTCAAACGCCCAGGGGGGATCTTCTGCTGCACCTACAGTAATGGTTTTGCCTCCAGAACCTTGTGTTCCTACCCCAGAAAAGTTCTCTGGTGATCGCAGCAAGTTCAGGTCCTTCCATAATGCCTGTGAACTTTACTTTGCGCTGCAACCCAGGACCTTTTCACTCGAAGCCACTAAAGTAGGCTTCGTTTTTTTCCCTTCTACAAGGCGAACCCCAGTCCTGGGCCCACCGTTTGCTTGAACAAAAGGATCCTTGCTTATCCAGCTTAAACTTGTTCTTTGGAGCAATGGCCCAGTTATATGAGGACCCCCAGAAGACCACTACTGCTGAGGCAGCCCTCTACACCCTTCAGCAAGGCCGCAGAGCAGCAGAGGACTATGTATCTGACTTTAGAAGGTGGAGTGCTGATACTAACTGGAATGATGCTGCCCTCCACCACCAATTTCGGATGGGACTATCTGACTCTCTGAAAGACGAATTAGCCCGTGTAGGGGTGCCAGATACTCTGGAAGCCCTGATACACCTGGCGATCCAGATCGATAGACGTCTAAGAGAACGCCGTGCAGAAAGATCATCCGGTCAATCCCGACCCGTATGGATGATGCCTTGAGTCTTCAGACCTTCTGGTCCGACACCCTCAGCATCCGCTCCTCCCACTACCGACTCTGCTGAACCAATGCAGCTTGGCATAATCCGTCCTTCTCTCACCCCAGAAGAATGTCAACGCTGGCGACTGAATAACTTGTGCCTGTACTGTGGAGAAGATGGACACTATGTGAGGTCTTGTCCAGCTAAGAGCCGTAAGTGCCTAACCCTTTCCTCCAGTAACCAAGGGTTGTGCCCCCACAATTCATCTCACCTGACTGTTATCATCTCATTACAGCTTCCAGAAGGGGCGATCCAGGCACCCGCCATTATTGATTCAGGAGCCTGTAGCTGCTTTATTGACCTGAAATTTGCAACTCAGCTAAAAGTTCCGCTAAGACCCAGATCACAGGGACTGACTATCCATTTGGCCGATGGATCTCGTATTAGATCCGGACCTGTCACACAAGAGACTCTTCCCTTGCATGCTACCATATCTGGTAACCACCAGGAGCTACTACGCCTAGATGTCATCACCTCACCTCTATTTCCCATCCTTCTGGGCATGCCATGGCTGCAGGCACACAATCCCTACATTAATTGGAAAATGGGGGAGATTAAATTCCAGTCATCTTATTGTCAACAACTCTGCTGCTTCCAACCACAAGACCCCCTGTCTTCATTACTGTGCATGGACTCTGATACCGAATCGTGTTCCTCTGTGCCTGCGACCTACCACGATTTCTTAGATATCTTCAGCAAGAAGGAAGCAGAGACTCTTCCCCCTCACAGACCATATGATTGCTCTATCGAGCTTCTTCCCGGAGCCCTTCGGATGGATTTTCCCCCTCACTGAACTTGAACTTGCAGCACTAAGGCTACATTCACACCTGAGCGTAGCGTTTTTCGCGCGTTTTTTACCGCGATTTTACCGCGATTTTTGCGGCGTTTTTTACCGCGATTTTACCGCGATTTTTACCGCGATTTTTGTGCAGGCGTTTTTAGATTCAATAGAGATCAATGGAAAACGCCTGTAATCTGCCCAAAAAGAAGCTCATGTACTTTTTTGAGCATTGGGCGTTTTGTATACAGCTTCAAAACGCTCAGATGTGAACAGGGGCCATTGAAATGAATAGGATTTGTCTTGTTGGGCGTTTTGAGAGCTGATCCTAGAGCAGAAAAACGCCCCAAAAACGCCCCAAAACGCCTACATGTGAACGGAGCCTAAAGGAATACCTTGATGATAGCCTGAGAAAGGGGTTTATCCACCCTTCCACATCCCTGGCAGGAGCTGGGATTTTCTTTGTAGAAAAAAAGGACCACTCGCTCTGTCCCTGTGTGGACTATCGTGATCTAAATAAAATTACGATCAAAAATCGTTACCCATTGCCATTAGTGCCAGAACTATTCCAGAGACTCCGCTGTGCCACCATTTTTACTAAGTTGGACTTACGTTTCGGGCACTATGAGTACCTAGTGATGCCCTTTGGGCTTTGCAACGCCCCAGCCACCTTCCAGCACTTTGTTAATGATATCTTCCGAGATTTTCTGGACTTATTTGTTATTGTTTATCTTGATGACATTTTGATATTTTCCTCCACCATAGAAGACCATCATGAACACGTAAGAAGTGTCCTAGCCCGTCTCAGACAGCATGGCTTATACGCAAAACCTGAGAAGTGTGAGTTCAATCGTCAGAGTATCCAATTCCTGGGTCTGATCCTCTCCACAGAAGGTATTAAAATGGATCCTCAAAAGGTTTCTGCCATCTTACACTGGCCAGTCCCCTCTGATAAGAAAGGGGTGCAACGGTTCGTAGGGTTCTCAAACTTTTATCAGAAGTTTATCAAGAACTTCTCTGCAATCATCGCCCCCATCACTCAGTTAACCAGACAAGGTACCCGGTTCCTGTGGACTCCTGAGGCGCAGACCACATTTGAAACTCTAAAAGCTTTCTTCCCCTCTGCACCGGTCCTTCAGCACCCAGATTCTGGCCTGCCTTACATCCTAGAAGTGGACGCATCTGAGTTGGCTGTAGGAGCAGTATTGTCGCAGCGGCAAGGAGCCAAAGCTCTGTTACACCCTGTTGCTTTCTTCTCACGCAAGTTATCTCCGGCAGAGAGGAATTATGACGTCGGTGATCGAGAGCTCTTGGCAATTAAGGCAGCCCTGGAAGAGTGGAGATACCTCTTAGAAGGGGCAGCCCATCCAATTCTAGTGTACACAGATCACAAGAATCTAGAATACTTACGAGCAGCTAAACGCTTGAAACATCGCCAGGCCAGGTGGGCTCTCTTTTTCTCTAGATTTTCCTTTCATGTCACTTACAGGCCGGGATCAAAGAACACAAAACCGGATGCATTATCCTGTATGTTTTATGATGCTGAGAGATCTGTAGTCCCAGATACAATTCTGTCATCAGGAAACTTCCTGTTACTGCAAGAGAACTTACTGCTACAGCTCAGACAGGCCTCTGAGGATATTTCCCCATTTCCGGGAGTGTCCTTACAAGTTAAGGACAGATTTTTATGGCATAATGACAAAATATTCGTACCTGAAAGATTGCGGGTCCCTGTCCTGAGTCTCTGCCATGACCATTCCCTTGCAGGTCATTTTGGAGTCCATAAGACCTATGAGTTGCTTCAACGCACCTTTTGGTGGCCTGATCTACAGAAGGACTGTAAAAAATACATTGAAACTTGTGTTACATGTATCCGGAACAAGACCCTGAGGGCTAAGTTTTGGGGCTTGCTCAAACCCTTACCAGTCCCTGACAGAGCATGGAAAATTATTTTGATGGACTTCATCGTTGAACTCCCGCCATCTGAAGGCTACACTACCATCTTCGTGGTGGTAGACCGGCTATCCAAGATGGCGCATTTTTTGCCCATGAAAGGCAAGCCCCTGGGCCATGGATACAGCTAAGTTGTTCATCAAATACATTGTAAGACTGCATGGAGTTACTGCCAACATAGTATCCGACCGTGGAGTTCAGTTCACCTCCAGATTTTGGAAGTCCCTTTGTGAGAAATTGGATATTGAACTGTCCTTTTCTTCAGCGTACCACCCACAGACCAATGGTCAAAGGGAAAGGACCAATCAGACACTGGAACAGTATCTACGCTGTTTCTCGTACTTTTCCCAGGATAATTGGGTGACGCTATTGCCACTAGCGGAGTTCGCATACAACAACTCTGAGCATTCGACTACCAAGCAGACTCCTTTTTTGCCAATTATGGTTATCACCCTTCCTTTCTGATCACCACTGTACCTGAATGCCCTGTCCCTGCTGTCCAGGATACAGTAAACTTTTTTGCATCCAACACTGAGTTACTTCGGGAAACCATGGCAAAAACTCAAGAAAATAATAAGAAATTCTTTGACAGGAAAAGAAAGGGACAGATGATATTGGAACCTGGTGATCAGGTATGGTTGGCCACAACCAATTTGAAACTTACCTGTCCCTCAAGAAAACTCGGACCTAAATTTCTGGGTCCCTTCCTTATTAAAAGAAGAATCAATGACGTCTCTTATGAACTGGTACTACCTGATTCTTTTAAAGTCCACCCTGTTTTCCACGTGTCTCTGTTAAAACCTGCATTACCGAACTCTTTTCCTGAAAGGGACAATGGTCCCCCTGAACCTGTGGTAATCGACGGTGAAGAGGAGTTTGAGGTTGAAGCCATTGTTGATTGCAGAAGAAGGGGTAATCAAATTCAATATTTGATTAAATGGAAGGGTTATGGACCTGAGGAGAACTCTTGGGAGCCAGTGGGCAATATCCACGCAAAAGACTTATTCCAGGCTTTCAAGCGTAATCACCCAGAGAGGTTGGCCTGGTTGGGCATCTGGAGGCTGCCCATTGGGAGAGGGCAATGTAAGAGAACGTTTGTTAGCCGGACATTGGCCAATGCGCATGCGCGAACTCGCGCATCCGCGCACGCACGTTCGCGAGTACACGAACGTGCGCTGCGCACACACGTTCGCGGGTACGCAAATGTACATTAGACATTGACGCCAAAGGGACTATTTAAACCCAGCCATTGCACTGCTCTAGTGCTGCTTTGTCTTCAGCTCTGGATACCTGTTACCCGTTTACCTGCATCTTGTTCCTGAGTTCCAAACCCGGCTTGTCCTGACGATTCTCTGATCTCCACCTGCACCGACCTTGGCTTGTACCGTGACCTCTCTTCCTGTCTGCTCCTACTGGCTTCTACGTTACCGATTGGCTCCTGACCCGGCTTGTCTTACCACGCTTCTGTCATTTCCAGATCCATCCATCCTGCATAGGAAGCTCCTCCTGTTACCCAGTAACCCTGCTTCCAACACCTGCTGCCTGCTCAACACCCTGCTCATCGGACTTCTCTGGCAACCTTCACCAGTAGCCATGGTCCGCTCCAAGCAAGTCTCCAGGCGCTCGTGCTACTCTACACTCAGGTGTCCCCTGTCTGCACTATCAGGGGTCCCGAGTCAGAGGCACAAGGGAGGCCTTCCTCACAGTGTCAGGCTCATCTCCAGGTACGTGATAAGGAGGCATGAGCTTCTGAGTCCTCTGGGTCACTAAGGATGACATTGTCAGCAGGAGCAACCTCTCCCCAACCACGTACAACTCCTGGGGATTTTGGGGAATCAAAACCATTCCTTGAAGACTGCTGTATGCTATCCTCTTCGTCTACTTACATGCTGCCGAAATCCTCATCTTCCTCCTCCTCTTCCTCCTGTGTGTCTCGTGGCACTGCAGGAATGATATCTACATAAAGGGGACCTTTTGAGGAAAGGAAGTCCTCCTCTTCCTGCCGCTGTTCTACTTCAAGTGTCCTGTCCATGATTCTACACAGTGTGTGCTCCAGCAAGTAGACTAGCGGGATAGTGTCACTGATGCATGCATCGTCCCGGCTCACCATCCGAGTGGCCTCCTCAAATGGTGACAGGATGATGCATGCATCCTTAATCAAAAGCCACTGGTGTCTCGAAAAAAAGCCAAGCTCCCCTGACCCTGTCCTTGTGCCATACTCACACAGGTACTCATTGATGGCCCTCTGCTGCATGTGCAGCCTTTGCAGCATTGCCAACGTTAAGTTCCACCTGGTGGGCATGTCACAAATGAGGCGGTTTGCGGGCAGGTTGGATTCCCATTGAAGGTCGGATAAGCAAGCACTGGCATTGAACGAACGGAGGAAATGGCCATAGACTTTACTGGCCTGCCTCAGGAGATCTTGGAAGCCCGGGTATCTGTTCATGAAACCCTGCACCACCAGATTCAGAACATGTGCCAAGCATGGAACATGTGTCAAGTTTCCCTGCCGGAGGGCAGAGAGAAGGTTGTTGCCATTATCGCATACAACCATTCCTGGTTCAAGCTGTCGTGGCGTCAACCATCTTTGAGACTGCCCTTGCAGAGCTGACAGAATCTCTGCACCGGTGTGACTCCTATCCCCTAGACAGACCAACTGAAGCACAGCATGGCATCTTTTAGCCTGACTGCTTGCGTAGTCCCTTGAACACTTAGGGAGCACTGCTGCTGCAGAGGAGAATTGCACAGAAGAGGACATGAGGGAAAAGGAGGAGGTGGTGGGGGAGAAGCCAGATGTGGCAGAACCAGCACCAGCTTTTTGGAGGCATGGTGGCAAAACAAGCTGCAAGACTGAACCCTGTCCTGCATCCTTCCCAGCTGCCAGCAGAGTTACCCAGTGCACCGGAAAGAAATGTAATGTCCCTGTCCATGCCTGCTGGACCAAGAGTTAGCAGTAATGTGCACCTTCCTGCTGACCGCTTTGTCCAACGAGGCCAAAACACTACCTTCCACATGACGGTAGAGAGCCGGAATGGCCTTACATGAATAGTAATGCCTTGTTGGGACCTGCCACTGTGGTGCAGCACATTCCACAAATTTGCCAAAGGGAGCCGAGTCTACCAGCTGAAAAGGCAGCAACTGTAATGCTAGCAATTTTGCCACGCTAGCATTAAGACGCTGAGCATGTGGATGGCTGGGACAGTATTTCTTTCTACAGTTCAAATAGTGGGGTAGTGATATTTGCCTGCTGCTCAAATCAAGCGGTGGTGTACTGCTAGCAGATTGGGTGCAAGTCTCTGTGCCACTCATTGCTATACCATCATCCCTCTCAATGCTGCTATTTGAGAAGGCATGAGGTATAGTAGGGTTAGAGATCACAGATGAGGAGCAAGGTGATGTATGCTTGTTTTGATCTGGTGCCTCTTTCTGGTGCTGTTGCCAATGAACTGCATGGCAGGTCGTCATACGTCTTGTCAAGCATGTGGTGCCCAAGTGGCTGGTGTTCTGGCCACGCTTGATCCGCTTTAGACAGATGCTACAAACAGCAACGCTGCGGTCTACTGCACAGGTGCTGAAAAAAAGCCCACACTAATGAGCTTTTTGGAGTCCGCTGGGAATTTGCAGCACCCTGCACCTGTGGAGCTCTGTGCTGTGACACAATAGGTTGGCTACTGCTAGGCTGCCCATGGAGCACATCCTGCCTCGTTGCAGTTGTGCATCCTCCTCATCCTCCCCCCTCCTCCTCCTCTATCCTGTCAGGCACCCAAGTACGGTCAGTGACCTCATAATCCCCTCCCTCCTCGTCACTGGAGCAAACTTGGAAAAATGCTTCAGCTGTGGCAACATGACTGCTGGTCTCTTGTCCGTCATTGCCACCTCCTCTCTCTAGGCTCATGTTATTCCCTTCATCAACCTGGGAAACAACATCACAGCTTTCAAATTAATGCGCATCCTCCAGGAGCATGTCACTGACACTATGATCGAATAGTTTAGGTGACTCCTCCGTGCATGATGGTGGGGCAACTGAAGGAGTAGCTGTGGAGAAGGAGCCTGTGGAACGGGCCACTTTGGCAGCTGCGGTGGAAGGAAAACTACTGGGAGCGTGGGTGTCAGAGGAAGAGGAGGATGAGGATGAGGATGAGGATGGCTTATTAATCCACTCCACCAACTCTTCCACATCTTGTGGATGAATAGCACAGGCAGCACCGGAAATAAAGGACGGGCGTGCTCCGCCAGCAGAGCATGCACTATGTCGATTGTGACCACCACTTTTCACATTTGACACAGAGGCTGCTTGCCCTCTTTTGGTGGTCTGTGAGCATCGGCCTCTCCTTTTCGGCCTTTCGGACATTATGTTGATACAGATCAATATAGGGTATACGCAACTGACCAATAGATACTCAATGACCGAATATGATGTAGTTTATAGCCCTATACATGAGCTGTGGTGGTAATAGATGTACTCAACTGACCGAGTTGCTGTGACTGTTATCGGTAGTGATCTCTATTCCCACAGGTATGTGACCCCTATAGATCAAACCACAACTGAGCGCAAAGCTTACTGTGGCTGATATCTGTATTGATCTCTATCCACAGAGCTATGTGACCCCTATAGATAAAGCCACAACTGATCAAAGGTTACTGTGGCTTATATCTGCAGTGATGGCTATAAAGATATTAGAATGTTGCAGATATTGACTGATGAACAATACTGGTACTGGTATCTGATGTAAAGCAATCAATCTATCCCTACCTAAAACAGGAACCTTGGCCCTCCCTACACTGCTACAAATGTCTCTCTGCACTGTCTGACTCACAAAAAACAGCTACTCTGTTCCTGCCTGAATCCCATGCCTGACCCTGTCTGATCACTGCACCATGAAACTACACGCTGCGGCTGCGTGATCAGCCCTTTATGTAGTGTGGGGCATGTACTTGGCCTCTGAGCCATGATTGGATAAAGGCAGCCTGTCTTTGGTCCAATCATGGCAGAGATCCTTTGATTGGCCAAAGCATGAGGTCAGGGTGCATGCTTTGGCCAATCACATAACGCGCTGATCGCGCGGCGTGCATGCAGTGCATTATGGGAAATTCTAATTTCCCGCGAAGAAGCACATTTGTTCCTAATTCGACAAACGGTCGAATTGACAATGTTGTTGAACACTGATGTTAAATTGTACGCTAAGGTACTGGCCCTTAGACTTCACCCTATCCTGCCAGATCTTATCAATCCGGATCAGTCGGGATTTGTTAAGGGGCGACAGGCCTCGGACGCCACCAGAAGGGTCATAGGATTGTGGACAGGGCTGGATCTGGTCGGGTGCCTTCTCTGCTGCTCTCTTTGGATGCGGAGAAGGCATTCGACATATATGACCAGGGTGTTACAGAGATTTGGTTTTGCTGGTCCTATTTTACATGCTATCCTGGCACTGTATTCTAACCCCTCGGCAAACGTATATACCTCTAACATGCTGTCATGGTAATTTCCTATCATGAACGGGATGAGGCAAGGCTGCCCATTGTCGCCATCAATTTTTAACTTGCTCATTGAACCCCTGGCAGAGGCGGTGAGATCCCCTGCGAATATCAAAGGCCTTGCCACTTCTTCTCGGTCGCATGTTATAAGTTTATTCACGGACGATGTCATTATCTTCATGACCGACCCTGAAAGATCCTTGGGAGCTACGCATTACCTGTTGCAGCAATTTAGCTTGGCCTCTTACTATAAAGCCAATTTTGCGAAATCCTTAATCCTCTCTTTGGGCTTGTCCCAGAACCTTTGTCGGAAGCTGCAACGTCTATATCCCTACTCCTGGAAACAGCATAGTATCCCGTACCTGGGAATTCAATCAACTCCTAGGGTGGACTTGCTGGCTGCCGCTAACTTTCCTCCCCTAGTAGCTAAAATCACACAGGAATGCCACAGGATCTTGAAAACGGAACTTACCTGGTCGGGCCGCCTTGCCTCGTTCAAAATGCTTCTCTTGCCCCAGATTCTCTATGTATTTCGTACTTTGGTGATCCCAGTCCCCCATAAAACTCTTGCCTTGCTCCAGGCGGCACTTAAGGGGCTGGTGTGGAGAGGCAAGAGGCCGAGGAGCGCTCACTCATTCCTGATTAAGCGTTGGTCTGCAGGGGGTATGGGCATGATTGATATTAAGGACTACCTTTTAGCCACACATTTGGCCCAACTGAAACACTGGGTCGCCCCTGTACCCCCTATAGTGTAGAGTACCATGGAAGCGGAGCTGTGCTTCCCCCTCCCCCTGCGGACAATGCTTTTTGGCGGATTTGTGGCGACCTATGCCATTGAAAACATTCCCTTTCTCGGTTCAGGCCTCCCTTTTGGCCTGGCGCGAGTTTACGGCCCATGCGCTTCAACCTCCCTTGATGGTGAGAGTCCCAGTACCGGTGGGTATGTTGGAACTTGTTATTCCTCACACCTCGTTTAGAAGATGGGCCACCAGGGGTATAACCACAGTGGACCATATCCTGTCGGGGGACGTTTTGAAGCCGTTCTCCCACTTACGGAAGGAATACTCACTCCCAATAACCGACCAATATTTATATACTCAGGTATCCCATTTCCTTCGCTCCTTGGCATCCCCCCACGTTTACTTGCAGGGTTGGATGTTCCTACTAGGTAACTTTCATTCGGTTAAAGGGACCTCCCTCTTCTACAACTTTCTCCAACGCAAATTGGAATTTTGTAAATCTGTCCCCTTTGTGAAGTGGGAAACGGATCTGGAAGACAAATTTACTGATCAACAATGGCAAGCGGCTTTTCGTTCTGTCAGCCAATCTTCTTCCTGTACTAACCACTGGGAACTGTCTCAGAAGATAAATCTGCAATGGTATCTTACGCCATATAGACTGTCTAAATTTGTACCTGACTATTCACCCCAGTGCTGGAGAGGATGCGGCAAGGTGGCCCATCTAACCCATGTGTTTTGGTCCTGTCGACACCTACAAAGTTTTTGGAATAAAATCTTTTCCATAATCTCAGATAACACAGGGGTGCTGACCCGCCCCTCTCCGGCATTGGCTAAACTGAATATAGGGATTGAACACTTCCCCGTGGATTGCAGTCCAGTAGTCTCGCACATACTGTTGGCGGCCCGCAGCCTCATAACTAGAGATGTACCGAACGGTTCGCCGGCGAACGGTTCCCGGCGAACTTCGAACGTTCGCGTTCGCCGCTGCGGGCGAACATATGCAATGTTCGGTCCGCCTCCTATACATCATCATTGAGGCAAACTTTGACCCTGAACATCACAGTCAGCAGACACATTCCAGGCCAATCAGCATACCTCCCACCTCCTATAAATAAGCAAGGGCAGCATCCATCTTAGATCATTTCTGTGTTACTGAGAGCAGGGAAAGTGCTGGTGCTGCTGCTGCTGTTATAGCTGGGGACAGTTAGTCAGTGTTCCCGGTCTTGTTAGCCAGTGTTCTTGGTACACTCCTGCTGTAAGGACAGCACCCCAAAAAGCCCTTCCTAGGGCTGGTATTTGAGGGGTTTTTTGGATATATATATATATATATATATATATATATATATATCTATCTATTGTCCCCAAAAGCCCTTTTGAGGGCTGGTATTTGAGTATTTTTTTAATATATATATATATATATATATATATATATATATATATATGTAGCATGTCCAGAACCAGAAAAAAAGATCATATAGGTGTAAAAGGGGTTCCCACCATCCCTGCTCTACTGAAAAATTACCTTTTTTTCTGGTTCTGGACATGCTACAGAGCTGAAACTTCACAAGTACACTTTTTAGACCCCCCAGATACTAAATCACACAAAAAAAGTTCTTAAAAATTGTCATTTTTGATAGAGAGACAATTATTGGAAAACTTAAAAAAAAAAAAAAAAACTTAAAAAAAAAATTCTTTGGATTTATTGTCTGGGGGGTCTAAAAAGTGTACCTGTGAAGTTTCAGCTCTGTAGCATGTCCAGAACCAGAAAAAAAATAGAATCAGGGTTAGGGCTAGGGTTAGGGTTAGGGTTAGGGCTAGGGTTAGGGTCAGGGCTAAGGTTAGGGTTATTTTTAGTGCTTAGGGTTAGAGTTAGAGGGGTAGGGGTAGGGCTACTAACTCTAACCCTAAGTATCTCACCGTAACCCTAACCCTAGCCCCTAACACTAAACCTAACCCTAACCCTCTAACCATAACCCTAACCCTCTAACCTTAACCCTAACCCTCTAAGCCTAGCCATAAAAATAACCCTAACCCTAACCCTAACTCTAGCCCTAACCCTAACCCTAACCCTAGCCCTAACCCTAATTCGTATTTTTTTTCTGGTTCCGGACATGCTACAGAGCTGAAACTTCACAGGTACACTTTTTAGACCCCCCAGATGCTAAATCCAAAGAAATTTTTTATTTTTATTTTTTTTAATTTTTCCAATAATTGGCTCTCTATCAAAAAATTACAATTTTTAAGAACTTTTTTTGTGTGATCCCTCTCCAGCATGCCACAGTCCAGGTGTTTGTCCCCTTTAAACAACTTTTCCATTACTATTGTGGCCAGAAAGAGTCCCTGTGGGCTTTAAAATTGGCCTGCCTATTAAAGTCTATGGCGGTTCGCAATGTTCGCCGGTTCGCGAACATTCGCCGATGTTCGCGTTCACCGTTTGCGAACAGCGAATTTTATGTTCGCGACATCACTACTCATAACTAGGCAATGGAAATCCAACATAGTGATCAATGCGTCGGAGGTTATTGCCCTGATTTAAACCCACTACACCTATGAAAAGCTGCTTGCCTACAGATCAGGTAATGGCGCCAGATTTGATCAAAATTGGCTTCTGTAGTCTACCTGGACCTCGGGTAAGCACTGACCCACTTGTTACGTATTTACTGGTAACTCTTAATGCTCTGCTGACCTGTTGCTGTTGTTGTTACTCTTTATTTTTTTGAAGTTGTGAGTTTCTCTGTCACATGTATACTTCAGATTCCTCTCCCGTGTTATGGGATACGGCTCATTAGGGAAGCATTGCCTTGATATCCTCTTTTTGATGTGCAACTTCACGGTTACGCCTTAGAAACTGCAAACTTGCTCTTCCCCTCCTTTCTACCTTCCCTTTCTTCCTCCCTCACTCATTTGTCTCACTATCTTCGATTTCTCCCTCTTTTTTCTCCCCTACTATCCTTTCCTCCTCTACTCCCCTCTCCTTCCTACCTCCTTCCCACTCCTCCTTCTATCTCCCCTCTATCCCCTCCTTACCCCCCCACCCTCTTCTCCCCTCCTACTCTCTTCTCCCCCCCCTTTCTTCTCCTTGCCCCCCTTCCCTTTTTTCTCCATTCCCTACCCTACGCTCTGAGCTTCTTCTTCCTCCCCCTCTACCTTCCTCTCTCTATCCTTCCCCCTCTCCCCCCCTTCATCGCCCCTGCTTTACTCCCTTCTTCTCTCCTTCTCCCCCTCCCTCTCCTCCCCCCCTCCCCCCTCTTCCTCTCCCCCCCTTTTTGTTCTCTCTGTCTGTCTTCTACCTTCCCTCCCTCCTTACTCCTCTTCTCTCTCCATCCTCAACCCCTCTCTCACCGTTTTCTTCCCCTTCTCCTACGTCCACTCCTCTCTCCTCAATTCTGTTCCCTCTCTTCCATCTCCGGGGATATGTGCAAAGTATCTCCACCCACTTCCACTCTGGTTGAGTGTTGCGATACTTGACTGTTTCTTTGCCTTAGTGACCACGAGATACGCATAGCCAATTTACACCGATGTGTATATTATTGTAACCCTAACAGACGCCAATGTCCAAGTTGTAACCTTGATATGTATGCTATGTTGACTTTTGTTCTGTGATATTTGTATTGTTTGTACTGTTTGTACTTCTTTTATACTCAATAAAAAACTTTAATGGAAAAAAAAAGAAGAAATTAATCGATTAAAAAGAACTCGTTATATTCGTTCAGAATAATATTCTCGAACGTGTAATGCACAACAATGTGATGAACCCCCGAGAGTCACTGCCGCTCACCCGACTGATCCTCCGGTACGTCGTGTGGCCATGCCACTGACGCGTTTCATCACTTCCTGACTTTGTCAAAGGGGGATGGCCACACGATCTGATAACCAGGCTTATTATTCTCAGCGACCAATCAGAAATCAATCATATCTGAGCTTATGGGCCCCGGACACTGCCGAGCTGTTTACCAATCCAGCCTAATTGTCTGTCTGTGCAGTTAACCCGTAGAATGCTGTACATTAATACGATATGACATACGGCCAACCATAACTGTAATCAATCACACGGTAACTATAGCTGTTACACAACCATCGGACTCTCCATGATATTCTCAATGGATACATAACCACAACAATTGTCTGTTTGTGCAATTAACCCCTCACTCTTCCTATCTAAATAGCGGAGTGAATATAGTGGCCAAATAGCATTGTAAAACATAGGGGAAACACACAGATGACGGTCTTATAACCAGAGAGTGGGGTAGGGGTGTATATACACCTTTCAGACCCTAATCTGATGTAGTTGTGAGCCAATTATTTGTATTTTCTGTTCATTTCTCTCCATTATTCTCCTTTTTTCTTTTTCTCTTTCTTTTATTCATTTTACATTTTTTTGGTTTTAGTGTTTATTACAACCAAATTTTTATTACTATTTTGTTATGATTTTATTGGTAATTTCATAGTTCATAGTCAGCTATTTCTCTATGAATCTGACTATTTTGTATAAGAGAATGTGTGCTATTAACACACATTGGTTGTAAGGTAAGGGTTTTCCTTACCTGTGCCCCAGGACAATTAGTCTTTATATGAATTAAGGCATAAAATATCTTACAACTAGTATATGTGTTATTTTATTTTATTTTTTTAATTTTAAATTTTTATTGGAATTTTAATTTAACAATTTCAACAGTAACATTTACAATTATTTGTTTCTTCTGACTCATTGCTTGGTACATGGAACAACAGTTAGGAAAATTAAGAAAATTATGAAAATTACAGGAGTACAAGGTAACAGTTAAATGAGAAAAAAATACAATATATATATATATATATATATATATATATATATATATAAATAAATAAAAAAATTCAATAAAACACAGCGTACCCAACCCGCCTACCCCTAATGGGAACTATCTGTAAGCGGATTTGGTTACCGTGTACTAAGGTTTATTAGGGATGGGACATTATTACCAATTGATCTTAACTATAATGTAGATTTAGATATCACATTTCTTTAGGTAAGCAGAAGCTCTTGGGTTGTTTAACCAAATTTGCCATTTCTTTTTAGATTTATTAGTAGATGAATTTTTGTATGCTAAAAGCATTTCGTACTGTGCTTGTATATGCAGTCTGGTGATAACGTTGGACTGGTTGGGAGATTCGGTAGATTTCCACATACTAGCAATAGTAAGTCTTGCAGCTATTAGAATGTGTGCTACTATAGTTCTATAACATACTGGGTATAAATCTAGGTCTATTCCCAATAATCCCCATCGCAGGTGTCAGTTCTGTCAGGTTACCCGTTATTTCGGCTATAAGTGAGGAAATAGATTTCCAAAAACGTATTAAATTCTTGCAGGCCCAAAGAGTGTGGTGAAGATTTCCTGTTACTTTATTACATCTCCAGCATATCGGGGAGGCAGAAGGAGATATTTTCGATAATCTATATGGTGTCCAGTACCATCTGTTTAGAATTTTGTGTGAATTATCCCAATGCTCAATGAATGAGGAGGCTTTATTGGTAATCGATAATGCTTTTTGCCGTTGTTACCACGTAAAATTTTGTGAAAGATCCTTTTCCCATTTAGTCATATTAGGATTTTTATTTTTGGAAAAGGAAAGTAGATTAAACAATAGTTTTATTCCTTTCTTTTTTTGTGAGTTTCGGCCTGTAAAAAAATTGCCATACAGTATTTCTGTGGGAATATCAATATTATCATTGAGTTTCAGATCTTTGAGTCAGGCGCATTTCCTTAGTTTATCCTCCACAATATTCCTGAGATGCAATGGAAGGTTATTATGTAGCACTGACCCCCAAAAGGGCTGCTGGTTTGATCTGGGCCTGCACTCTACCAATAAACCCCACTTACCAATAAACCCCACTAACTTGGCTCAATCCCCTTGGCACAGCTGTGATGCGATGCAATGCAATACAATACAATGTAAGATAGTACAAAACACCTGTATTGTCACTCCAGGATAATACAACAGCACAATGGATTTCAATATAAACAATTAGAAAGAAACAGTATACATATATATATGTCTATACCTGGAAGCTCCCCCTACTTTATAAGCTATGTGTGAGATCTCACTTTTTGAAGTACTTAGTCCTGGATCTTCTTTTCTTCGCTAGCTAAAGTGGCTCCTTGTGATTTGTAATCCACAGTCTTGGTGAATTAAATTGAAGTGAAAATGCTTCTGGTGTAGCTGTAACAACTATTTAAACATCAAGGTAGATAGGCCTCAAACCTTCTCAGTATCAGTTGCTCTGCTCCTTCGTGGAACTATAATTTCCAGTGAGGCCTGTATATGAGTCTAACTGCATGTGAGGTTTAACAAACTGTGGGCCGTGACCCGCTCACCCACTGGATAGAGGCTCCTTGTGGTGACTTTTGTCCGGTGACTGAAACTTTCTTCTCCATCAGCTGGACCAATCGCTCCGTTCAGCACCACTGAGTGGATCCCGTCCTCTGATGCTCGGATGAGTGTCTCTGGGTCTCTGCAATCTGGCCACCGTCTCCCCACAGGTCCTCTCAGGCAGGCCACACGATTCCAAGAGACCTAAAATGGCTGCTCTGGCCCCTTTTATCCCCTAACCAGCATGCCCTGCACAAGAAGGTGTTCATGGGTAGGTCACCAAACCTCCCAAACCCACAATCACTTCCTGTCTCTTTCAGAAAAAAAACCATAGCTGCATTACCAGTATTTGGTCACTAGATGGCTCCAACTACACAAACATAGCAATGTCCATGGACGTTTTATTAAAGTATTGTAACGCTCCTGCGTTTCATGTATGGTGTGGATTTTCAGCTGCAGAAATATTCCACTTCAGTAGTCATGTAAGAGAGATGCTGAGATACCATTCCCAACCTCAATGACTCATCATGTGTGGAAGGTCTTAATTCAGCTAGTAAATACACACACTCAACAAGCTGGTTCCTAGAGTGACTTTCTGTATGTAGTAACACAGTGATGAATATTTAAGAGACAGGTTGAGTGGAGGTGGTAGGTGACAGACACTTGAAGGTAAGACAGTAGCAGATGGATGCAGGTAGGTTTAGCAATCATGTATGGTAGCAGATGACAGAGTAGCAGGTGGACATACAAGAGAGATCAACCCAGTGCAGGAATAAGTAGCAGTAGTCTTAAGAGCTAGCAATCTAGATATGCAGATGTGATAAATAGTCTTTACTATGCAGAGCTAGATAGTGTAAGCTTAGTATAAGTTTATAGAGGGTTCCCCTGCGGGGTACTTAGCACTAATAGCAATACAGCCGAAGGTTGGTTCAGGAGGAGCGGATGATCCGGAAGCGGGATGCAGGGATCAGCGCAGCGAGGTTCCGTCAGCGAGGTATGTTTGCAAGCACGAAAGCTTCAAGCCAAGTTAGCATCCAGGTAAGGGTGTTTGAACGAACACATGTGAGTGAGAACCGGCGATTTAAATAGCCATCTAGTCTGGCGCTGAGTGATGACAGCTTCAGTCTTAAAGGTGTATGCGCACCTTTCCAAAAGAGAATGGTGGGGCGCATACACTTGTGAAAAGAGTAATTTAGGGTACCAAAGGTACCGGAACATTACAATACCCCCCCCCCCCCTTAAGGCCGGCTCCTGAAGGCCTCTGGAGCTGGTTTGTCTGGGTATCTCGCATGAAAATTGCGGATTAATCTAGGGGCATGTATTTCAGAGGTGTTTAGCCAGGTGTCGTCTTGGGGCCCATAGTTCTTCCATCTAACCAAGTACTGAAGTCTTCTTCTGTAGATACGAAAATCCAGAATCTCTTTTATCTCGTATTCTTCTCCACCTTCAACTTGTACAGGAGGCGGAGGTGGAATATTAGGCCTTATTCCTTGGTCCGGAACATGGGGCTTCAGTAGCGACACATGGAAAATGGGATGGATTTTTAGGTCTATTGGCAATGTAAGCTGTACTGCAGCTTTTCCAATAAGTTTTTTGATTGTGAAAGGTCCCAAGAACAGAGGTCCAAGCTTTTTGCTAGGGATCTTCAGTCTTAAATTTTTTGTTGAGAGCCAAACGAGGTCCCCGATAGTGTACTGTGGAGAAGGTCTTCTGCGAAGATCATAGTACTTCTTTTGTTGACTGTGAGCGTGTGCAATGGTAGTATTTAATAAACCCAGAGAATCCTTTATTTGGGTAAGATAGTCTGAGGCTACTGGGTTGATTGAAGGAAGGATGCGTGGTGGAAGAATAGAGGGATGAAACCCATAGTTCAAGTAGAACGGACTCTGCTTGGTTGTACTGTGGGTTGCGTTGTTGTAGGCAAATTCTGCCAGAGGGAGAAGATCCACCCAATCATCCTGTTGGTAAGAAGTGTAACAACGTAAATACTGCTCGATGCATTGGTTGACTCTTTCAGTCTGTCCGTTGGTCTGCGGATGGTAAGGAGAAGTGAGCTTCCGCTCGATCCGTAGTATGTGACATAGTTCTTGCCAGAACTTAGAAATAAATTGGGATCCACGGTCAGACAGAAGAGTTTTTGGGATACCATGTAATCTAAAGACATGTTTCATAAGGAGTTCTGCCGTTTCTTTGGACGAAGGTAGTCTGCGAATAGCAATGAAATGTGCCATCTTTGTCAGATGGTCCACTGACACCAAGATGGTATTAAATCCTTTGGAAAGAGGCAATTCTACGATGAAGTCCAAGGACAAAACTTCCCATGGAGTTTGGGGTATTGGTAGACTGCATAGTAGACCGGATGGTCTCGTAGTGTCAATTTTGGACCTGGCACAGACATTGCATGAAGAGACGAATTTTTGTATAGATGTTTTCATGTCAGGCCACCAGAATTGCCGGGAAATCAAATTAAGAGTCTTTGTCATACCCATATGTCCTGCCATAGGCACATCATGAGATAATTCCAAGATCTTGGTGCGTAGGGTAGGTGGTATGTAAAGTTTGTCGTTGTAGTAGAGGAAGCCTTCTGCATCAGTATTTAGTTGTGGTGGGGGTGAATCCAAATTTATACCATGCAAAACCTCTTCCTTCAAGGAACGGACAACTCCAATAATGCGTTTGTGAGGTATTATAGGAACGGAAGGGATTTCAAAGTAGTTTTCTTCAGTTAGTCGTGATAGTGCATCCGCCTTTTTGTTCTTATCTGCAGGTGTGTAAGTCACTAGGAAGTTAAACCTTAGAAAGAATAGTGACCATCGTACCTGTCGATGCGAGAGAGTTTTGCTAGTCTGAAGATATTGGAGGTTTTTATGGTCCGTGTATATAATTATTGGTAATTGGGTGCCTTCGAGTAAATGTCGCCAATTCTCCAGAGCCAATTTTATAGCAAGCAGTTCCTTTTCACCCACGGGGTAATTTATCTCGGGACTGCTTAGGGATTTAGAAAAAAAGGCGACTGGATGAAGTGGTGAAGTGTGGGTTGGTCGTTGGGAGAGTATTGCTCCTACTGCCATGTTTGACGCATCTACCTCCAGAATGTATTGGAGGGATGGGTCTGGATGGCGTAATATGGGAGCGGAAGTAAACCTTGTCTTTAACAAGTGAAAAGCTTTATTGGCTTCTTCTGACCATTTGAATGTTTTTTTTATGCTAGTGAGCTGTGTGAGGGGTCTCACAATAGCAGAAAAGTTTTTAATGAACTTCCTGTAGAAATTTGAAAATCCCAGGAATCGCTGTAGCGCCTTGCGTGTGGTTGGTGTAGGCCAATCCTGAATGCAGGATATTTTACTCATGTCCATCTCGATTCCTGTTTTGGATATGATGTAGCCTAGAAAGAGTACCTCGTCTTTATGAAACAAGCATTTCTTCAGTTTCACATAAAGGTTATGTGCAAGCAATCTCGATAGTACAAGTCTTACATGTCTTATGTGTTCAGACAGGGATCGTGAATATATAAGTATATCGTCCAGATATACCACAACACAGACATCTAGTAAGTAGTGTTGAGCGAACACGGACTGTATTATTCGTGTTCGTACCGAATAATTGGATTTTTTTTACCCGAACACGGACACGGACACTTTACTGTATGTTCGGGTAAAAATCCGTGTTCGGTCGTTTTATTTCCGGGTTTTGCATGCTTTGGCGCTCTTTTCATGGCGGGCTTTCAACAGCCAATCAACAATCGTTTAACTGGTGTGCCTTAAGCCATCCCAGCCATGCCTGCAAATGTCTTAGTAGCTGTGATTGGCCGTCTGAAGCATGTGACCAAGTCTTTATAAGTTCGAGGCAGCCGCCGCAGCAGCGTCATTCTGCTGCTTAGCTAAGGGACAGAGCACACATCAATGTGCTGGCTGCTGATTAGGGAAAGATAGGCAGGAAAAAACCATTTGTGTCCGGATAGAATTGAGGGACAGGTCGGAGTGTTTAGGCAGGGCGAGTTGTAGGCATTTTAGGGATAGAGTCTGCTGAATTATAGGGTCAGTGTCTTCTACAAACTACAATCGATATTGCTGTGTGGGGGGTGGGGTGAATCTGCACTCAATCCTGATCTACGATCTCTTCTCAATCCTGTTAGGGACAGAGTCTGCTGAATTTTAGGGAAACTGTGTTCTACAAACTACAATCGATATTGCTGTGTGGTGTGGGATTGGAGATAGGCAGGTGTCAGTGATCCACATCCATTTTTCTGTGTGTGAGCTGCAGTGAACACAATCTTTTTGGGCTGCAGTGAACACAATCCTTTTTGGTGTGCAGTGAACACAATCTTTGTGGGGTGCAGTGAACAAAATCCTTTGTGGGGTGCAGTGAACACAATCTTTTTGGGGTGCAGTGAACAAAATCCTTTTTGGGGTGCAGTGAACAACATCCTTTTTGGGGTGCAGTGAACACAATCTTTTTGGGGTGCAGTGAACAAAATCCTTTGTGGGGTGCAGTGAACACAATCTTTTTGGGGTGCAGTGAACACAATCTTTTTGGGGTGGAGTGAACAACATCCTTTTTGGGGTGCAGTGAACAAAATCCTTTTTGGGGTGCAGTGAACAAAATCATTTTTGGGGTGCAGTGAACACAATCTTTTTGGGGTGCAGTGAACACAATCTTTGTGGGGTGCAGTGAACACAATCTTTTTGGGGTGGAGTGAACAACATCCTTTTTGGGGTGCAGTGAACAACATCCTTTTTGGGGTGCAGTGAACACAATCTTTTTGGGGTGCAGTGAACACAATCTTTGTGGGGTACAGTGAACAGAATCTTTGTGGGGTGCAGTGAACACAATCTTTGGGGGGTACAGTGAACACAATCTTTTTGGGGTGCAGTGAACACAATCTTTGTGGGGTGCAGTGAACACAATCTTTTTGGGGTGGAGTGAACAAAATCATTTTTGGGGTGCAGTGAACAACATCCTTTTTGGGGTGCAGTGATCAAAATCCTTTTTGGGGTGCAGTGAACACAATCTTTTTGGGGTGCAGTGAACAAAATCCTTTGTGGGGTGCAGTGAACAGAATCTTTGTGGGGTGCAGTGAACACAATCTTTGGGGGGGGTACAGTGAACACAATCTTTTTGGGGTGCAGTGAACACAATCTTTGTGGGGTACAGTGAACAGAATCTTTGTGGGGTGCAGTGAACACAATCTTTGGGGGGTACAGTGAACACAATCTTTTTGGGGTGCAGTGAACACAATCTTTGGGGGGTACAGTGAACACAATCTTTTTGGGGTGCAGTGAACACAATCTTTGTGGGGTGCAGTGAACACAATCTTTGGGGGGGTACAGTGAACACAATCTTTTTGGGGTGCAGTGAACAACATCCTTTTAGGGTGCAGTGAACACAATCTTTGTGGGGTGCAGTGAACAACATCCTTTTAGGGTGCAGTGAACACAATCTTTGTGGGGTACAGTGAACAGAATCTTTGTGGGGTGCAGTGAACACAATCTTTGTGGGGGAACAGTGAACACAATCTTTGTGAGGTGCAGTGAACACAATCTTTGTGGGGTGCAGTGAACACAATCATTGTGGGGTGCAGTGAACTCAATCTTTGTGGGGTACAGTGAACACAATCTCATACTTCTGAAGATTTGAGGGTGCTGCCTGTTCCATACTCCCCCTACTCCTCATCTAGCCTTTTAGGGGTACAAACAATAGTAATTGGGGCCTAGTGTGGTTGTGTACGTGTGATATACATACACTTTTTTTGGATCATATTTTCTATTCCGCTATTTAATCAAAAACCTTTGGGGATCAGTTAAATTGGGGGATAGTCTGTGTTGGTACGTGTGAGAGAGATCCACCTTTCCAAGTTGTTGGGGTTCATCTCATACTTCTGAAGGTTTGAGGGTGCTGCCTGTTCCATACCCCCCCTACTCCTCATCTAGCCTTTTAGGGGTACAAACAATAGTAATTGGGGCCTAGTGTGGTTGTGTACGTGTGATATACATACACTTTTTTTGGATCATATTTTCTATTCCGCTATTTAATCAAAAACCTTTGGGGATCAGTTAAATTGGGGGATAGTCTGTGTTGGTACGTGTGAGAGAGATCCACCTTTCCAAGTTGTTGGGGTTCATCTCATACTTCTGAAGGTTTGAGGGTGCTGCCTGTTCCATACTCCCCCTACTCCTCATCTAGCCTTTTAGGGGTACAAACAATAGTAATTGGGGCCCAGTGTGGTTGTGTACGTGTGATATACATACACTTTTTTTGGATCATATTTTCTATTCCGCTATTTAATCAAAAACCTTTGGGGATCAGTTAAATTGGGGGATAGTCTGTGTTGGTACGTGTGAGAGAGATCCACCTTTCCAAGTTGTTGGGGTTCATCTCATACTTCTGAAGGTTTGAGGGTGCTGCCTGTTCCATACCCCCCCTACTCCTCATCTAGCCTTTTAGGGGTACAAACAATAGTAATTGGGGCCCAGTGTGGTTGTGTACGTGTGATATACATACACTTTTTTTGGATCATATTTTCTATTCCGCTATTTAATCAAAAACCTTTGGGGATCGGTTAAATTGGGGGATAGTCTGTGTTGGTACGTGTGAGAGAGATCCACCTTTCCAAGTTGTTGGGGTTCATCTCATACTTCTGAAGGTTTGAGGGTGCTGCCTGTTCCATACCCCCCCTACTCCTCATCTAGCCTTTTAGGGGTACAAACAATAGTAATTGGGGCCTAGTGTGGTTGTGTACGTGTGATATACATACACTTTTTTTGGATCATATTTTCTATTCCGCTATTTAATCAAAAACCTTTGGGGATCAGTTAAATTGGGGGATAGTCTGTGTTGGTACGTGTGAGAGAGATCCACCTTTCCAAGTTTTTGGGGTTCATCTCATACTTCTGAAGATTTGAGGGTGCTGCCTGTTCCATACCCCCCCTACTCCTCATCTAGCCTTTTAGGGGTACAAACAATAGTAATTGGGGCCTAGTGTGGTTGTGTACGTGTGATATACATACACTTTTTTTGGATCATATTTTCTATTCCGCTATTTAATCAAAAACCTTTGGGGATCAGTTAAATTGGGGGATAGTCTGTGTTGGTACGTGTGAGAGAGATCCACCTTTCCAAGTTGTTGGGGTTCATCTCATACTTCTGAAGGTTTGAGGGTGCTGCCTGTTCCATACTCCCCCTACTCCTAGCCTTTTAGGGGTACAAACAATAGTAATTGGGGCCTAGTGTGGTTGTGTACGTGTGATATACATACACTTTTTTTGGATCATATTTTCTATTCCGCTATTTAATCAAAAACCTTTGGGGATCAGTTAAATTGGGGGATAGTCTGTGTTGGTACGTGTGAGAGAGATCCACCTTTCCAAGTTGTTGGGGTTCATCTCATACTTCTGAAGGTTTGAGGGTGCTGCCTGTTCCATACCCCCCCTACTCCTCATCTAGCCTTTTAGGGGTACAAACAATAGTAATTGGGGCCTAGTGTGGTTGTGTACGTGTGATATACATACACTTTTTTTGGATCATATTTTCTATTCCGCTATTTAATCAAAAACCTTTGGGGATCAGTTAAATTGGGGGATAGTCTGTGTTGGTACGTGTGAGAGAGATCCACCTTTCCAAGTTGTTGGGGTTCATCTCATACTTCTGAAGGTTTGAGGGTGCTGCCTGTTCCATACTCCCCCTACTCCTCATCTAGCCTTTTAGGGGTACAAACAATAGTAATTGGGGCCCAGTGTGGTTGTGTACGTGTGATATACATACACTTTTTTTGGATCATATTTTCTATTCCGCTATTTAATTTAACTGGGCCTCCATGCGAGACCTGTGTGCCTTGTTGCGCTGTTTTGAGTACTCCACCAACATGGCCAGTGGCAATGACGCCGTTCTCAGCTTAACTATCCCACTTCTATGCCTCCTTGAAAAAACAATTCGGGCGATGATGGAAGAGGATGTGGCACAGGATGAGGAGGAGGAGGAGGATGAAGAGGTAACATTTCCAAGGCTTTCAGGGCAGTCATTCGCAAGGGGCTCCGAGGGTGGGTTCCTGCACACGCAAACGCCAGGGACGCAATTGTCCAGCAGGGGCACAGTTCTGGAGGATGAGGAGGATGAGGAGGAGGAGGAGCTGGAGGAGGAGATGGAACCATGTTCACAGCAGGGTGGCACCCAGGCCAGCTCATGGCCATCACTGGTGCGTGGCTGGGGGGATACAGAGGACACGGACGATACACCTCCCACAGAGGACAGCCTTTCGTTGCCTCTGGGCAGCCTGGCACACATGAGCGATTACATGCTGCAGTGTCTCCACAACGACCGCCGAGTTGCCCACATTCTAACTTGTGCTGATTACTGGGTGGCCACGCTGCTGGATCCCCGTTACAAGGACAACGTACCGTCCTTAATTCACTCACTGGAGCGCGATCGCAAGATGCGCGAGTACAAGCGCACGCTGGTAGACGCCATGCTGCTGGCATTCCCATCTGACAGCGGGGCCACAGTGGAAGCACAAGGCAGAGGAGGAGGAGGTCGCCAACGCAACCAGGGCACCGCCAGCACCTCAGAAGGCAGGGTTAGCATGGCCGAAATGTGGAAAAGCTTTGTCAGCACGCCACAACAAACAGCAGCACCAGCAGCTCAGATGGAACGTCTTAGCAGGAGGCAGCATTTTACCAACATGGTGGAGCAGTATGTGTGCACACGCCTACATGTAGTGAATGACGGGTCTGCCCCCTTCAACTTCTGGGTCTCCAAATTGGGCACATGGCCTGAGCTTGCCCTTTACGCCTTGGAGGTGCTGGCGTGCCCTGCAGCCAGTGTATTATCTGAACGGGTATTTAGCACGGCTGGGGGCGTTATAACAGACAAGCGCAGCCGCCTGTCCAGAGACAATGTGGACAAGCTCACGTTCATTAAAATGAACCAGGCATGGATCCCACGGGACTTTTCCGTACCTTATGCAGAATAGCAATGGATACCGACCTTACCCACCCATTGTTCCATTTTTGCTCTTTCTCACTCTTTTGGGGTGTACCCTCATTTAAAATTTTTGAAAAGAAGCAGTGTTGGCTACCTCGTCCTCCTCCTCAGGGCCAGATTAATGTAGGGGCTATCGGAGCTGCAGCTCCAGGCCCCTACCTTTTATATAGGCCCCGGGTTGGCCATATTCACTGTTACCGCTCTTCTGTCACTTGTAAACACAGAAGTCTGGCTTCTATGCTCGCTTCCCCAGGCAGCACCCTCAGAACCTCCCCACACAGCGTGAAGGCCGGACAAGGAGGGACAGTTGGCGATGCATGGATGTGTTTATGGGCTTCAGAGACAGCATCCCATGTTGAATTAGGCATGCATGGCTGCACCCTTCCTCCTCTGGGTGCATGGCAAGGCACGGCCCTTAAGGCCCTTCAAAATCCTCAGCACCAAGCCCATGATGCTGTTAATCCGGCCCTGGTCCTCCTCCACCGCCGCTTCCACCTACACCGCCCATAGGTGTGCGCAGCCTATTGCATTAAGGTGTGCACCCCAAAGTTGAAATACACATGCATGTGTTTGCCAGCAGGGAGAGTAATGTATCGGGGCCATGTACCTGTAGGCAAGGAGAAATAGAGCAGAGCAGGTCCCAGGGAGATCTTTCCCATCTCCTCACTGGCAATGCTATGTGCCCTAGGTGATTAGGGTGTGCCCAGGCACACCCAGCACACCCTGTGCGCACGCCTATGTCACCGCCACATCCACCACCACCTCAACCTCCCTCCTACTCCATATGGGCCTCGTCCTTCAGAGATGAAGAAGAACATTGTTTTATTTTTCTGTTTTTTTTTGTTGTTTTAAGTTATTTCCCTATCCACATTTGTTTGCAGAGCACTTGCCATGCTCTTAATTACGTTTTGCTGCCATTTGCAGCACTCTAGCCCTTTCCTTTGGTGTTTTAGAGCCATTTTAGTGCCTTAAAGTTCGGGTCCCCATTGACTTCAATGGGGTTCGGTGTCCGGGAAAAGTTCGGTAAAAGTCCGGGACACGGACCCGGACTTTTTTTTAAAGTTCGGCCGAACCCGTCGAACACGGACATCTAGGTGTCCGCTCAACCCTACTAGTAAGTCTTTAAAAATATCGTTTATAAATCGTTGGAAAACTGCAGGGGCGTTGCATAGCCCGAATGGCATCACAAGATATTCGAACAATCCGTATCTGGTTCTGAATGCAGTCTTCCACTCGTGTCCATCACGGATTCGAATGAGATTGTATGCTCCTTTCAGGTCCAATTTTGAAAAATAGGTAGCTCCACGTACCTGCTCAATGAGCTCAGGGATAAGCGGTAGAGGATAGCGATCTTTTATTGTGATAGCATTCAATTTCCTGTAGTCGATGATAGGTCTGAGACTTGAGTCCTTATTGCGAACAAAAAAGAGTCCTGCTGCTGTGGAAGAAGTGGAAGGTCTAATAAAACCTTTTTCCAAATTCTCATCCAAATAGGTTTTGAGATGGGAAAGTTCATCCTGTGAAAGAGGATAAACATGACCGAACGGCAATTTGCTATTTGGGAGTAGATCAATGCTACAATCATAGTCTCGATGGGGAGGTAGTGCTTGAGCATTTTTCTCAAGAAAAACCTCAGAAAGATCCTGATAACATAGTGGTGCAATCTCATCTGTCACCATAGACAGAATCTTCCCGGAAGACGGGAGGTTACACGTATCCTCGCAATAGCAAGAGAGGAAGGCCAAGGACCGTTCCTTCCAATCTATGGTTGGTTGGTGTGTGTGTAACCAGGGAAGTCCCAACACAATGGGAAAGTGGGGTGAAGGTATTAAATCGAAGGTAGTAGTCTCCCTATGAGACTCGTTAATAGTGACTAGAAGTGCTTGTGTCTGATCGGTGATCGGACCAGAGGATAACGGAACACCGGTAATAAGACTTACTGAGACAGGTTTAAGTTTAGAAATAATAGGAATTTTATTTGAAGCAGCGAAACATATATCAATATAATTTCCACAAGATCCTGTGTCAATCATGGCCTTAGTAGTAATCCTGTTCTGGTCCCACTGTAATGTCAAACAAACAAAAATGTAAGGGTTAGTGAATGAAGTTGTCAATCCCCCTAGGAGGACATGTGAACACTCACCCTTCTTTTTGTTGACTAGGGGACAGACATTTATCTTGTGATCCGGGGGTGCACAGTACAAGCAGAGATTTTCATATCGTCTTTTGGCTTTTTCCATAGTTGATAGCGGTGGGCGTATGGTTCCTACCTCCATAGGAACGGGGTTAACGGCCGGAATCCGAGAGGGAACGGATAATGGCATTCCCATTTTCTCAGCCTTTCTTTCTCTTAGTCTTCTATCTATGGTAATACTGAGTTGTATTAATGCATCCAGGGTTTTTGGTAGATCCGCTCGGGCGAGCTCGTCCTTAACGGCTTCTGATAGGCCAAGCCTAAATTGGGTTTTCAGAGGTGCATCATTCCATTCTGAATCAAGGGTCCATCTCTTGAATTCCACGACAAAGTCTTCTACAGGCCTCCTTCCTTGTTTCAAGGATCTTAATTGAAGATCGGCAGTACTCTGCCTATTGGGGTCATCATATAGGCTAGTGAGTTCTGCTAGGAACAAGGCATAGGAGTTGAGAAGCTGGTCGTTTTTCTCAAAAAGAGAGTCTGCCCAGGCTCGAGGATCGCCTGATAGGTAAGAAATAATAGTACAAACCTTAATGTGATCAGTAAGGTAGGTACGAGGTTTTAGCAAAAAAAGTAACTCACATGCGTTTTTAAATTCGCGAAATTTTTTGCGATCGCCTGTAAATACCAAAGGGGGATTTATCTTGGGTTCAGGGGACTGAGCAGAGGTAAGTTGTGTCAGTCTAATTACCTGCTGCGACAGAGCCTGATTGTCTTCTTTTAATTCAGCAAGTGCGTGTATTAACGCAGTTACTTGCTGTTTTAATTGTGTCACCTGAGTGGTTATTTCTGCTGAATCCATTTGTGGGTTCGTTCAATCTGTAACGCTCCTGCGTTTCATGTATGGTGTGGATTATCAGCTGCAGAAATATTCCACTTCAGTAGTCATGTAAGAGAGATGCTGAGATACCATTCCCAACCTCAATGACTCATGTGTGGAAGGTCTTAATTCAGCTAGTAAATACACACACTCAACAGGCTGGTTTCTAGAGTGACTTTATGTATGTAGTAACACAGTGATGAAGATTTAAGAGACAGGTTGAGTGGAGGTGGTAGGTGACAGACACTTGAAGGTAAGACAGTAGCAGATGGATGCAGGTAGGTTTAGCAATCATGTATGGTAGCAGATGACAGAGTAGCAGGTGGACATACAAGAGAGATCAACCCAGTGCAGGAATAAGTAGCAGTAGTCTTAAGAGCTAGCAATCTAGATATGCAGATGTGATAAATAGTCTTTACTATGCAGAGCTAGATAGTGTAAGCTTAGTATAAGTTTATAGAGGGTTCCCCTGTGGGGTACTTAGCACTAATAGCAATACAGCCGAAGGTTGGTTCAGGAGGAGCGGATGATCCGGAAGCGGGATGCAGGGATCAGCGCAGCGAGGTTCCGTCAGCGAGGTATGCTTGCAAGCACGAAAGCTTCAAGCCAAGTTAGCATCCAGGTAAGGGTGTTTGAACGAACACATGTGAGTGAGAACCGGCGATTTAAATAGCCATCTAGTCCGGCGCTGAGTGATGACAGCTTCAGTCTTAAAGGTGTATGCGCACCTTTCCAAAAGAGAATGGTGGGGCGCATACACTTGTGAAAAGAGTAATTTAGGGTACCAAAGGTACCGGAACATTACAAGTATACAGACACACATCAAGGTAGGAGAATATCAGCGCTACAATTATAATAATGGTAACCTTGATTTATCCACTCTTCGGCCGATAGTCTTATTTTATAGTAGTCTATTATTCTTGTAGGTAATGTTACTTTTGAGTATACATTTCCAGTTTTAGTTTTGGATAGGATATGCTTCCATGCTAATAGTGTTGATTTGATCAAAAGAAAGTTGGGTATGACTATTGTTTTGGGTATTATAATTTTAGCCATAGAAAGGGTAAATAGATCGTGTCCTTTAGTGATCTCTTTTTCAATGTTTGTCCATAGTTTGTCCTCATGATAGGAGAACCAGAATTTCATTTGGTCTAATAATGATGCATAGTAGTAATTTTTTATATCTGGCAAACCCATTCCTCCTAAGGCTTTGGGAGTAGTTAATATTGAGAATGCTACTCTGGGTTTTTTCTTATTCCATATAAAAGGTTTTAATTTAATATTCATTTGCGTGAAAAATTTGGGGGTATCAGGATGGGGAGGGACCGTAAATAGTATAAGATTTTAGGTAATATTTGCATTTTAAAGGCTGCTCTTTTACCAACCCATGATAATTGAACGTTTTGGATATGTTGTAGGTCTTTGTTAGTTTGTTCTAGGAGTTTGGGAAAATTAACTTCGTATAGTTTGGAGGTTGGGTACGTCAATTGTATACCTAGATATGATATAGTTACCTCATCCCAACTGTAGCCATATTTCTCACGTAGGTTTTTAATGTGATCTTTCTTAATATTCATAGGTAGAACATAGCATTTGTTTTGATTGACTTTGTAGTAGGAGACTTTACTATATTGATCGTATTTTTTGAACCTTGGGTAAAGATGTGTCAGGGTTTGTCATTGTTAGTATAATATCTTCTGCGAATAGCCCCAGTTTATGATCATATTGCCTAATTTTAATGCCGTTAATATCAGGGTTAGTGCGTATATATTCCGCTAAAGGCTTTATTGCTAATGGGAATATTATTGGAGACATTGGACAACCTTGTCTGGTTCCATTGGTCAAATTAAAGCTTTTGGATATTAAACCTGAGGAGAACACTTTAGCTGAGGGTTGTGAGTATAAAGTCATAATGGCCGAGTGTATAAATCCTTTGATGCCAAATTTTTTAAGTGTTTTAGAAATAAACTTACAATGCATTCTATCAAAAGCTTTCTCTGCATCTAATGCTAAGAGAATCGCGGGAGTTTGACTATTTTCTATATGATTAATTAGATTTATCATTCGTCTAGTACCATCAGGGGCTTGTTTTTCTTTAATGAAACCTACTTGGTCTGGACCAATGAGATAAGATGTTATATTATTTAATCGGTTCGCTAATATTTTTGCATAGATTTTTATATCCACGTTGAGTAATGATCTAGGTCTATAATTTATGGGTGAGGTTGGGTCTTTTCCTGGTTTGGGAAGGGTAATTATTAGTGCTTCTAACATCTATTTTGGGTATTTTCCAGATTTGGCTACTTGGTTAAATAATTTGGTCAGATATTAAAATAAGATATTGCTGAAGGCTTGATAATATTCTCCAGACAATCCATCAATCCTGGGGGCTTTATTTTTGGTTAATGATTTAATAACTTTGAGGGTTTCTGACTCTGATATTGGGGCATTGAGTGATTCTAGATCTTTGGGGTATATTTCAGGTAGGTTTATTGTTTTTAGGAAGTCAGATATCATTTCAGATGTGGGTTGATGGGTGTTTAGGTCCTCTTTAAGATTATACAGGGATTCATAATACTCTGAGAAGGTATCAGCTATTTCCTGGGCGTTATAACTTACTTTATCTGATTTAGGATGAATTATTTTGCTAATTTTGTCGTTGGCGTAGTTGGTTAGCCAATAGTTTGCTAGCTTTGTTGCCTTGGGAGTAGTCATTTAGTTTCAGTCTTTTTAAGTATTTATCGTGATCTTCTATCAAAATTATTCTTAAATCTGTTCTGAGGTTATTGAGTTGTTGTTCTAGTTTTATATCATTAGGGGTATTTTTGTGTTTTTCTACAAGTATTATTTATTTATTTGTTATTCTAGTACCGAGATATCCTTTAATATTTTATTTATTGTGTAGTTTTTCTTTTTTTTTTTCCTAGCGGCTACTTGGATTAGTAGACCTCTAACATAGGCTTTATGAGAACACCATAAGGTGGTGTTTTCCACCGAGTCATTTTCGTTAATTACAAAGAATTCTTTAAGTTTTTTTTTTTTTAGCATGGACAAATGTTTTTCTTGGGAAAGGATATAAGTGTTGTTTCTCCATACTCTGTTATTGGTACAGGGTTGTCCTATTTTGATTTCCATTGTTATAGGGGCATGATCAGACCAAGAGATATTGTGTATCTGAGCATTGATTATATTCTGCAATAATAATTTGTCTGTAATAAAATAGTCTATTCTAGAATAAGATTTGTGAACATGGAAGTAATATGTGTAATCCCTTTCGGTGGAATGAAGGCACCTCCAGGGATCATACATATCCTTATTAGAGAAAATACTGTTTAGGCCAATTCTTTTAGTGTGTCCTTGCTTGGAGGTGTCCATAAGGGGGTCCAGTGGTGCATTAAGATCTCCACATATAATAAGGTGTCCCTTTTGTATTTTCCGTGCCTTCGATATTACTTTCTTTATGAACAGATGAGGGTTTTTGTTGAGGGCATAGATATTAACTATGGTATATTCTCTGTTTTCAATAAATTCTACTAGTATGATGAATCGTCCTTGAGAGTCAGTTTTAATTTCCAGAGGTTGAAAGGACACAGAGTCTTTTATTGCTAAGATAACTCCTTTATTTTTCTTGGAGTTGTTGGAGACAAAGATATACGGAAACTTGCGATGAGAGAATTTTGGTGCTTTGTTTGCTGCAAAGTGAGATTCTTGTATGCAGACAATGTCACTGTCATGTTTTAAAATGTCATTTCATAGAGCTTTACACTTATACGGGCTGTTGAGACCTCTTGCATCAATTGACAATAATTTAAGACCCATTCGATTGGTAAGGTTTTTTTGATGGAGACTAGCATTAGTAGATGTTTTGAAGAGAAAAGTGATATATTGAGATCTTCATTGTTGGATCCTGTTCCATCCAGTAGGTGGCAGTGTTGTACCTTGTATAGAAGTTAAGAACTATAACCATAAACCATAGGGGTAGAAAGGTAAAAAGGGAGATGTAATTTAACTCCTGTGTACCTTAAGACTGTACTGATTATTGGGGTTAATGAAAAGTTAGAAACTAACTGAGAAAAAGGAAAAAAAAAAGAAGAAAATTCCCCGACGTGGGGTTCCCTGAGTGATTCAATACCTGAGGGCGGATAATATCCTATTTGCTTGCGTGTGACCATAAAAATATATGGTGAATGGGAAAGATTTTCCTTTTATAGGTAAAATATTTTATTTATTACTTGTTTGCCATTGCTGTGGGATTTTCTCAGGTGGAACTTTGCTAAGCACATTCTCGTCATTTTTTGGTAGTAAGCCCCACGCTTTTAGAATTTTCAGGCCTTCTTCCATGTTGGTGATATTATACGTCATTCCTTCTCTGTCTATCATAATTTTCGTAGGAAATCCCCACTTGTAAATTATTTTATGATTCCTTAGAATTTTAGCAATCGTGTTTAAATTCTTGCGTGCCTGTATAGTTGCTTGTGAAAGATCTGAGTATAATATTATTCCTGCATAGGGATCTGGTAAAGGTGAGTTATGCCGTGCAAATTGCATCAACTGATCTTTTACTTGAAAAAAGTGGATTTTGGCAATAACATCCCTAGGCAGCCTTTACGGTATATGTGCGGGTTTAGGTAACCGGTGTGCATGGTTTATCATCAGTTCCTGTTGGGGAATCGTAGGTAGCAGTGTGGAAATCATTTCTTTTAGGAAGCTTTTCAGATCAGCAGGCATTATGTTTTCAGGAATGCCTCGGAATTTTATATTATTCCTTCTTGATCTGTCTTCCAAATCTGCAACTTTCAGTTTAAGATTTTTAATCTCATCTTCCAGCTCGTTATGTGTGTCGGTGAAATCGCACATTTTACTTTCTACATAATCCACTCTCTCTCCAAGGGTGTCTATTTATTTGTTAGATTTTTGCATAAAGCTCATCATATCATATTGTAGGGCTCCTCTTTATGACATCATTATGTCTTTAATTATAGAATATGATATAGGTTGGCCTGAGGTGGGTATTGCATTTAATTTTGCACCATATGGACTGTTACCACGTGTGAAATCATAGTCATGATCATGATCAATATCACTTACATTTCCTTTGGAGGGAGTGATTTTCCTCTTCTGCTTTAGAGGGCTGCTGGTGTCATCTTGTATCTGCAGACTGCAATTGTATGGGGCATTCTGTGTTCCTTCTCCTTCTCCAGCATTCATTTCTTGCTCTTTAGTGTTGCCATGAGGGGGGAAGGAGTCAGCCCCATCTTGGAATCTTCCTGGTGTCCCAGCCGGGCTCCTAAAATCACCTAATTTGCTGGGAATTCCTCATTCTTTCCTTTTCCCCATCCTCCCGCTTGATTGCCGCCACTTTTGGGTGTTTTCTCAAGCCCTCAGGAGTGCTTAAAGTCGCTTTCCTTTACTGCAGGGAGCCCGTTTTCAGAGAGCTCTATGCAGCAGCATCCATCCTCCTTCACAGCCGGCCAAGCCCCTATATGTGTTATTTTAGATTAAATTTCTACCAGCATTTTTTTAATTGCACCAGTTTCACCAGCAGAGCCGTCCCGAATTGTGACTCCATTTTTGTGGAGTCAAGCTAAAATTTGCCCAACTATGCATCTATCCAATGAGAAGCGGCCTGTTTAATTACATCCTGAGTCACCATAAGATTGAGATGACCAGGCGTTACGTCATATCCTATCAGAACGATGTACGAGCACAGGAAGTGATGTCACTTCCGGTTTGATGTACCAACACAAGAAGTGATTTCACTTCCGGTTTGAGATATGAAACAGGAAGTTGAGTCACTTCCTGTTGAGACAGGAAGTTGTGTCACTTCCTGTTGAGAAAAGAAGTTGTGTCACTTCCTGTTGAGACAGGAAGTTGAGTCACTTCCTGTTTGGGGGCACAGGATATGGGAAATCATTGCCAGAGAACATATTTAAAGTGCAAAATTGGTAGCGCGAGCCAGCTCCTGTCCCAGCGGAAGCCCATTCGGGGGAAATGCGTAGGTTTTTAAGAGAGACACGCTGTCACTATCCTTTGCACTGTCTGCACTGCAGGTGGCCGTGCTGCCTTGAATCCATGCTTGTTTTTTCGTCTGTATTGGCTTTGGGTGTGAAACTAAGGAGAAGAGTGATCCTCCCATTTGTTCTTCTGGAGGCTGGATTGGGAACTACTTTATAGGCGAGAAACCAACACGTTTTTGAGCTCAACATATGTTATCTCTGGTAACGAGCCATATATTATTATTTTCCCCACGAGCACGAGGTGTGTGTGGTGAGGATGGGAAGATATACTATGAGGAATTAACCCTAGAGTCACCTTTAATGTTGCTTGCTAGCAGTTTCTTTCTGGTAAGACGCCATCCACAGTACATATCCCTATCCCCGGGTGAAGAATTTGGTGTTTTGGACTTTCCTTTCACTTGTCACGTTTTGAGAAGAAATTATTGGAATTGTGTTACACGTTTTCCCCAGGATTTAGTTGGGAAATCACCAATATACTGTTTTTTATTGATTTTTATTATCACCAATATATTTCTCACATTGTATTTTGGTGTTATTTCAGTTGATTATAATCCAGATATACATTTGTCGTTAGTTCACACATGTATATATATTTTTTTGGGGAAGCACACTTATATTTTCTTTCCATGAAACACACAGATAACCTATATCCCTTCATCCATAAAGTGACTGGGCGCAATGAACTCAGAGAAGGTTTCTACAATCCAATTGAAAAAAATATCATAAAAATATATCATAAAAAACTTCAGTACATAAATAAAATAAAATATACAAGGCAGTCATGGAACTCTAATATCATACACCACTACTCTCTATCATAATGTATAATACATTCAGATAAAATTTGTTAAAATTAAATTTAAAATTAAAATTAAGCTTAAACGGAAAAAGATATCTACATAATGGTAAATCTAATTGCTCCTAGTAATTGCTAATGAAGCAATTCAGATCCAATTCAATATTCATACCTGCTGGCTCTAAAGTATTTAACAAGTATATCCATTTTGTTTCGCATCTAGAGATGTCTCTCACTCTATTAGACCCCCTCCAATTTGGAGGGACCCTCTCGACACCCCACAAATTGCAGGCCCCTAGAATCCCTATGGTGTACCGTTCTAAAATGTTCCGATACACTGTGGTACTTGAAGCCTTTTTTGATGTTCTGGATATGTTCGCCTACTCTCACTTTTAGAGTTCTTTTAGTGCGCCCGATGTACATTAAATTACAGGGACAAGTGAGAGCATAAACCACATGTGTGGTGTCACATGTAATGAACTGTTTAATTTTGAATACTTTACCACTGTGGAATGAAGAAAATGATGTTCTATTTCTCAAATTATTCACTACATGGTTGCAGGCTTTACACCTTCCACAGGGTCTTTAAACCTTTTCTATCTGAAAAGAAGGAATCAGTTGGAGGGTCTAATATCTTTTTCACTACACACTCTCCAAATTTCGGTGCCCTTCTATATATGAAGGATGGAGCCTGGGGTAGGACAGGTACCAAGACCCTGTGGAAGGTGTAAAGCCTGAAACCATGTAGTGATTAATTTCGTAAGGCCATTCCATCTCTTTAACATCATGTGGAAGGTAATGTTTTGGCCTCCTTGGACAGGGCAAGTCAGCAGGAAGGTTCACATTACTGCTGACCCTTGGTCCAGCAGGCATGGGCAGGGACATTATATTTCTTTCACAGCGCACTGGGTAACTCTGCTGGCAGCTGGGAAGGATGCAGGACAGGGTTCAGTGCTAGAGCTTGTTCTGCCACCAGGCCTCCAAAAAAGCTGTTGCTAATTTTGCCTCATCTGTCTACTCCACCACCTCCTATTCTTCTTCCTCTATGTCCTCTTCTGCTGAATTGTCCTCTGAAACAGCAGTGCTCCCTAAGCGGTTAAGGGGCTACGCAAGCAGTCAGGCTAAAAGATGCCATGCAGTGCTTCAGTTGGTCTGTCTAGGGGACAGGAGCCACGCCGGGCCAGAGATTCTGTCAGCTCTGCAGGGGCAGGCTGAGAGGTGGTTGATGCCACGACAGTTTGAGCCAGGAATGGTTGTATGTGTGCACCAACCTTCTCTCCGCCCTCCGACAGGGACACTTCACACATGTTCCATGCTTGGCACATAGTTACATAGTTTGTGAGTTTGAAAAAAGACATCAGTCCATCCAGTTCAACCTATGATGTGTGTGTGTTTTTCTGTTTTTTTTTTAACAACATTTTATTGAAATTCAACTCATTACAGAATAATAGTACGTGTTGAGCAACTGTAACAGGATATACTTCTTCAAACAACATACGCAAAGCGTATTTAGCAAGTAACGAGTGCTCTGGCATAATATAACATAATGTTGAGGAGTTTCGAGATTTAGTACATCTGGGGTAATCAACCTGGTCAAAGTCAATATTTCCAAGTTAGACAGGGCGGGGGGGGGGGGGGTGAGGAGAGAGGAAGTGACAGGGGGGAGGGGGTGGGGACAAGAAGGAGGGAGGGGGAGGGGTACGGAATAAGTACCCCTGCCTCTATGGTAGGGCTGCGCATCTTCACTTACCTCACGATTCGATGCGATTAAGATTATTAGGGTCGCGATTCGATACGATTCGATTCCGCGATGCATCACGATGCATCACGATTACTGCCCAATGCCCATGCCCAGCCCACTGCCCAATGGTTTTCAAAACTTTATAAAAAACAAACAAACAATCAAGCTCCTGTGCTGTGGAGTGTGGACTGGCTTCTGGCTTGTGGCTTGGCTGGCTTCTTGGCTGCAAGGCCGCAGGTGGGACGCCGATACACGCGGGGGATGTCTTGCTGCGCCTCGGCCCGGGTCAAAGAGACGGAAGGGGAGGGGCGGAGCCTTTTTATTAAGCTCCCGCCACTAACCCACCAATCCGCTGCTGATCTTGTGACTTTTTCTCCCTTGCGCGATAGGACGTGGCCGCGGCTGATGACGTCATTTCCTAATCGATTATGCCGGCAACCCGCATCGATGCAGAATCGCGAAGGGTCGAATCGCGATGCATCGATCTTTCGATTATATTCAGCAGCCCTACTCTATGGGCTAGAGTGCTAATAATTGTCAACACAATTTGTGTTCGTACTGGGGGGACGAGGGGGGAAAGAGGAGGGATAGGGAGGACGGATAAGGTGGGGTAGAAGGTGATGAGGTGAAGATGATAAGCAGTGTGTAGGGAGTCATCTGCAGATGGCATTTATAAGCTGGTCCAAATAAAACAGACATAAGAGTAATACAAAACACATGCATCCAAGTTAGACATTCAGGGGCCTCTAAGCTCGTGGCATATCTGTAATAGCACTGATATTGTGTGTTTTTCTGTTAACCGTACATTGTATACCCCTGTATGTTGTGGTCTTTAAGGTGCCCATCTAATGGTTTTTTGAAACTATCAATGCTCCCCGCTGAAACCACTGCTTGTGGAAGAGAATTCCACATCCTTACTGCTCTGACAGTGAACAACCCCTTACGTATTTTAAGGTTAAACCATTTTTCCTCTAATTTTAGTGAGTGGCCACTTGTCTTATTGTATTCCCTGTCTCTGGAAAGTTTGTTCCTTATGCTAGGGTCACCAGTACAGTATTTTCACATTGATATCATATCCCCCCTCAATCTTCTCTTCTCCAGAGAGAATAAGTTCAGTGCTTGTAGTCTTTCCTCATAGCTGATGTCCTCCATTCCCCTAATTATTTTTGTTGCCCTTCTCTGAACTCTCTCCAGTTCCAGCACATCCTTCCTGAGGACCTGTGCCCAGAACTGGACAGCATACTCCAGATGTGGCCGGACCAGAGTCTTGTAGAGAGGGAGAGTAATCTATTTTTTTCTGGAGTGAATCCCCTTTTTTATACATCCCAGTATTCTGTTGGCTTTGCCTGCAGCGGCTTGGCATTGCATACCACTGCCAAGCCTGTTGTCTACCAGTACCCCCAAGTCCTTTTCCATCCTAGACTCACCCAAAGGTTCCCCCCCAGTGAGTAGCTTGCTTTCTGGTTTCTGGCACCCAAGTGCATTACTTTACATTTTTCAATATTAAACCTCATCTGCCAGCCATGTAGTTGCCCACCCCATTATTTTGTTCAGGTCCGCTTGTAAGGTTTCCACATGCTGCATAGAAGATATTGGCATGCTTAGTTTATTATCATCTGCAAATACTGAAATTGTACTAGATATCCCCTCCTCTAGATCATTTATGAATAAATTTAACAGGATTGGTCCCAGGACAGAACCTTGGGGGACCCCACTTTCCACACCCGCCCAATCCGAGTACTCCCCATTAATTACCATCCTCTGGACTCTCCCCTGGAGTCAGTTCTCTATCCAAGTACTCACCCTGTGATCCATACCTACCTTCCTTAGTTTGTACAGTAAGCGTTTGTGGGGAACGGTGTCAAAGGCCTTTGCAAAGTCCAGATACACCACATCCACAGGCCTTCCTTTATCCAGATACACCACATCTACAGGTCTTCCTTTATCCAGATACACCACATCCACAGACCTTCCTTTATCCAGATACACCACATCCACAGGCCTTCCTTTATCCAGATACACCACATCCACAGGCTTACCTTTATCTTGGTGGCAGCTCAATTCATCATAGAAGGTTAATAGATTGGTTTGGCAGGAACGATTTTTCATGAATCCATGCTGATTACTACTTATAATTAGAGATGGACAAACATCGGCCGGGGCGGTTCGCAAACGTCAGCCGCAAATTTTCTCAAAAGTCCGCGAACAGCAAGTTCGCGGCAGGCCCCATTGACTTTAATGAGAGGCGAACTTTAAAAACCTTTAGGTCATATTTGCAGCCACAAAAGACTTACTAGCTGTGCACAAATAGTCCCAGCACATGGACAATGTCATAACAGAAATATTGCAATTGGAAAAGTTGCAATCATTTTTTTTTTTTTTTTTACAGCAAACTATTTTTTTTTTATAAATCAACCAGAACTGACAGCAGCTGGTAAATACATTGTCTAATACATACAGGGTCCATTCACACATCTGTGAAATGGGTCCGAATCCATTCCACAATTTGGCGGAAACCTTTACAGACCCATTGTTTTTCATTTCCAGTCTGAAAAATTAGGCATTCACAGGATAAAGAAGTGTCGGTCATTCCAGGCCCCAAAAATTAGCCCACATGGGTTTACCTGACAGCTAAGAACGTAGTATTCTGTGGCTGAAGGTACATTAGTACAAATGAACAGCGCAGATTTGATGTGATAAATATCTAAAAATTATCTAAAAAATTAAATGTTCTAATCCACCGTGCCAATAAATATGGTGAAAAAATTGTATAAAATTACTATGTGAAAAGAGAAATACGTATATATATACACATATGCACTTTATAAATATAATCACTCAAAAAAGCACCCCGTGAAGTGAATAAAGTTCATAGATATATGTTAAAGTCCTTCAATCTTGAAACAATTATTTTAATACTACTCCAGCAGGTGGCCAGTGAAGAATAGCGAAAAATAAAAGTGCTCAGGTGCAAAAGTTCTTGTGCAATTTCATGCTGCAATGGTGCGGTGGTAAGTGACTGATCCTCTCCCCCAAGGTTGTGAACTTACCGGACAGAGTGGACCCTAAGACCTTATAGTATCAGGGTCACATAGACAGAGTCCGGCTATAGATCCGGGTTGAACTCTTTGGTCTTGGCTGGGAACCCCCAGGTTCTCCTATAGACTGGCACCGAATCACAGTAGGGAACGTATGCATAAAAGGAAAGAGATCTCCAATAGTGTAATATTGTATATAATTCACTATTTATTAAAAGACAGATGAAACACTCACATTTAGTGCATTAAAAACAGGCGTTGTATCGTCATATGTCCCCGGTATAGCTATCAGGAATCACGGTGTGCAGCGGGCTCCTCTGGCTCCCTCTGGCATTTATAGCATAAGGTTATTGTAAGGAGTATAGGTGTCACAATTGTTATTATTGGAGGTCCCTGTATTTAGATAATACATTTTCGACCTAACCTAAACATGCATATAAAGAGGTGTTCTGTTCAGCGGTCAGAACTAAAGTTGGTTAAATGGTCAAAACGAATATAGGGACACGGGTATTCAATATTTTAAATAATAACAAGTTTATTAATGAAAATTTGGACTTATAATCATAACCGTACAGTATATAATTCTTTATGTACCAGTATATTCATGAGGAACAAGACATACAACATAAAACGATAAACATATAACAAAGTACCGGCCGGTGCATATTAATTCAATCACAGGGCTAATTTTCACTATTTCGGTTAGATACCGGGAGTATATCTTCCTGTGATTTGTGTCTGTGGATAAACGGAGTGTAGTACAAAAAAAGTAGTGGTGGTTTTAAAGTTTAAGATGTTCTGAAAAAATTGCGGTTTTGGAAGGTAGGTCTGATAGGATGGCTATTTTCTGTTTAGCATCTTTGAAAAGTAAATTCTGGGGTGCCGGTGTGCAGTCCGGAGTCTGTCCTAATACTTTGGACTCCTGTGGTAATTACCGTTGCTTCACCTTTTCACATTTCCTCCCTTTTACTTTTCCAGATACTGGTTGGGTAAGTGATTTCTCAGCGGTTTGTAGATAGAAAGAGATGGGGATTTCCTGTGGTTCGTTATCACATATGGTTCCCTTTTATGGCGGGTGTATAGAGTGGTGCCAGGGGTATTTGCTGGTGGTTGATAATACCGTATCTCTTTTGGGGACTATGCAGAGTGTTTTTTGTAGGGCGGATAGGTGTTGGGTTTTAACTCTCAAAGTTATTTCTCCTAGGGTGTCTTTAAATCTTTCTCCCCACTCTGTCAGCTGTTTTTTGCCGATGTTTCACCCCTCTACTGATGTGTATCAGTGCGTTTGGGGACTATGCAGAGTGTGCTTATACAGGGCGGGTAGGTAATGGTTACAACAATACAACTCCTCCGGTACCCGTCTATTCCAATGCACCGCTCACCTATTGTTTTTCCCCACTCTGTCAGCTATTGGCTGATTCTTCACCCCTTCTTCCGTTGTATTTCAGTACAATCTTGCACTTACCTGACCTTCACTCTATAGCCGCTCATTCCGTCTTCTATCTTCCGCTGTTTCCTTGTTGCGGTCGCCGATCCTCGACCTTTCGCTTCCGTTTGCTTTCTCCGTTGTCCGCGTCTGAGACACTGGTGGGCGTGCCGGCGGTGGTGGTGACGTCAACGCGTTTCGCTTCTAAGTGGCGTAGCTTCGTCTGGACGTACGTAAGCCCGATGCCTGTGCCCTATAAGTACTTGTCTCCACAGGTGATCGGGTTTAGCTCATAATTACATGATCCGGGATTTCCTCAATCATTTCTAGTCATACACCGGATTATTTCAATATGCATTGGATGCTTTTACTTATCTATCTTCTATTTGGATATATAACAGTATTATACATGCTGTCTTTAATTTGCAGCCTTGACTCATAATTACTTTTATTGGGGGATACTCTCGACTTTCATTCCACAGACGATATTGTTGCCGATCTGTCTGTGTATGTCTCCTATTTTTGAAAAAAAGTTTTTTGTTCTTTCCAAAAAACAGGTAATAAATTACGGGTATTTTTAGATTACAGGACAACATGATGACAACATATACTGTGACATAATTACTGGATTTTTTGGTTCAGCTGGGGTATATGTGTATGTGTTTGATTTTGGGATAATGTGTTTTACAGGGTTTTTTACTTTTTGCAGTAAGGACCTCCTTTTCTATGTTTCTCTTTCTTTTTCTTGTTTGCATGTGTGGGTTTCATTACTTTGAGATGGCTACATTACCGTTACTTCTTCTTATTTCTCTTACTTCTCAAGGAATACCTGAAGGTTCATTTCTGTGTTTAACCCTGTTGGTATCAGGCTCTTTAAATTAAATATCCACCATTTTTCCTTTTGTAGGAGGATACGGTTGAAGTCACCCCGTCTAGGGGAGATTTTCAGTTCATAAATTCCTTTAATTTTTGTTCCTTTCAGGTTTCCGTTATGGTATTCGGTATAATGTCTCGCTAGTGGTTTGTCTGGATTTTTTTCTTTTATTTCCCTCATATGTTCGCCGATGCGGATTCTTAGTTGTCGTTTTGTTTTACCTATGTAATTTTTGTTACATGGGCAAGTAATCATATAGACGACTCTAGTTGTAGCACAGTTTATGAGGTTATGGATTTTATACTCTTTTTCTCTTGTTGCATCGTGGAAGATGTCGGTTCTGTCGATGTAAGGGCATATTTGGCATCTCCCGCAGGAGAACATACCCTTACTCCTTGGGGTTTTCATTAGCCATGTGTCCTCTGTTTCCTTTAGGAATTCTGACTTGGTTAAAATATCTTTCAGATTTTTTGCCCTTCTTGCCACCATATTTGGACTTTCGCCTATTATCTCTTTTAGATTTGGTGTGTTGCTTAAAATGCTCCAATGTTTCTTGAGGACTTGGCGTACTGATTCCCATTGCGTTCCATATTGTGTTATTACTCTTGTGGCTCCAATCGCGTCTTTTTTGTATGGGTTTTTTCTGGTTAACAGTTCTTTTCTTTCTTTCTTACTGGCCTTTTCTTTGGCTTTTCTCAGCTGTCTGTGGGAATATCCTCTTTCACGGAATCTGTTATATAGTTCTTTACTTTCATGATAGTAATCCTCCTGTTTCGAACAGTTCCGTTTAATCCTCAAAAATTGACCCGTAGGTATCCCATTTTTCAGCCACTCAGGGTGGTGACTGTCAGCCTTCAATAGTGTATTCGCTGCCGTTGTTTTGCGGTAAGTATTTGTGGTTAGGCTGTTATTCTGGTTCTTAATCCATAGGTCTAGAAATGATATTTTTGATTTGTCATAGACGTATGTTAGCCGGATGTTTCGGTCGTTTGTATTTAGGGTGTTGATGAATGTATGCAGTGTCTTGTCGTCTCCTTTCCAGACCATTAGTACATCATCAATATACCTTAGCCAGGTATGTGCATTTTCTTTGTATAGTTCATTTGTGTATACCAGTTCTTGTTCCCATAAACCCAGATGTAGGCATGCATACGCTGGTGCCCATGACGCTCCCATGGAGGTACCTTGTATTTGTTTATAATACCGGGACAGGAACTGGAAATTGTTGTTGTTCAATGCGAATCTGATAAGGTCAGATAGAAATTCATTCTGGTGGCTGAAGTTGGCATAATGTTCTTCCAGGAAGCTTTCTATGGCTTTTATTCCCCATTCATGTGGTATTGAGGTATATAGAGATTCGACATCAATCCCTACTAGCCAGATTGGTCCCTCTATTTTTATTTTATCGATTTTCTCTAGGACATCTCTGGTATCTTGAACGTAAGATTTCAGGTTTGTGACCATTTCTTTGAGTAGAGCATCCAGGTATTTTCCTACCTTTTCGAGGGGTCCGTTTACTGCCGATACGATCGGTCTTCCGGGTGGGTTTCTTAGACATTTGTGCACTTTCGGAATTATATAGAAGACTGGTACATTGTATTCCTTCACACTTATGTATTCTGCTTCTTGCTTGGTGAGTAGGCCTTCTTCTTTTGCCCATTTTATTTTTTCATTCAGTTCTTTTACTAATTCGGGGAATGGGTTACTTTCTAGTCTTCTATAAGTGTCCGTTACATTTAGTAATCGCAGGACTTCTTTTTCATACTCCTTTGCATCCATTAACACGACATTGCCTCCTTTGTCGCTTCTTTTAATTACTATATCTTTTGATTCATTTAATTCCCTGATGGCCCGGCGTTCTTCCTTGGATATATTATCTGCTCCTATATCTGACCAATTTATTTTATGTAAGTCTATCTGGACTTGGTTGAGGAATACGCTTATCCACTTGTTCTTATGCAATTGGGGCATGTTCAGGGATTTAATCCGGATGCTGGATTTCCTGAATCTTTCCTGTTGGTCTTCCTGAAAGTTGTCTTCGTTCTCTTGAAGTAGTGCATTCAGAATTTCTAGAATTTTCTTGTCGTTTTCATCTTGTGGTGTATTTTCTTCATTTGGTGATGTTTGATTACTGTATAGAGAACGTAAGTATACTTTTCGTAGGAAGAGCACTACATCTTTGAATACCGTGAATTCGTCCATTGTTGCCTTAGGTGAGAATGATAGGCCTCTTTTTAGGAGTTTTATATGACGTTCTTCTAGTTTGAACTTAGAAAGATTTATTACTTTCATATCGTCTTTTGATATTTCTTGTGCATCTGTTTCAATCAGTTCTTCTGGCTCCTGGTCTTTGCGCCTCTTCTTTGACTTTGTTTTGTCGGCCTCCTCTGTTTGGGGTTGTTTTGGGAGGAGTTGGGGTGTTCTAATTGGGTTTCTATTTCCCTGTCTTGCTCCTCCCCGGGTACTAAAAAAGTCACTGATTTTCTTTGTCTTTCCTCATCTGTATCGCTTGAGTTATAGTCATCTCTTGATCTTGACCTTGAGCCCCTCTGTCTTGATCTATATCTTCTGCGTCTTCTCGTTAGGTCAAAGATTTGACCCTTTTCCCAGTCTTCAATATCCCTTTTATATTTTGATTGCTTAGTTTTTTTCAAATTTTGTTGGGTTTTTTCCACCTCTTTCTTGAGGTTGTCATTTTGTGTATTGAATTCCTCACAGTCTTTAAACGGTTCCAGTCCTTTGATGCTTTCTGTGATTTGTTCTGTGAGCTCTGCAAGTTGTATCCTTTCTTCTTCCACAATCAGCTTCATCACCTCTATCCCATGGTCTATACATAAACTTTGCCATTTTGGTAAAAATCGTTCGTTTTGAAGGTGTTCGGCCGGGATTACTTTATCCCGGAGCCCTCTAGGTATTATTTTCTCTTTTATGTATGTTTCCAGGAAAGAGATATCCCACTTTCTGTTGAGGTGTTTGATCACGTGTTTTTTATGTTCTTTGAATCTATTTTCAATTTCTTCTTGTCTACTTAGTGTCGTGGTGTTGTCCTTGTTGAAAGCATCCCTTATTTCTGAGTCAAATTCATCACCCAATGAATAAGCCATTTTTTAGAAAAAAGGTCTTACTTAGGTGATATGATTCCACGGGTACTATACTGGTTTACTGGATATCCTTTCTGTTTATTAACGGTTCTACTCCTTGGGAATGGATCACTTGTGATCCGAAAACAAGCTATAGCATAAGGTTATTGTAAGGAGTATAGGTGTCACAATTGTTATTATTGGAGGTCCCTGTATTTAGATAATACATTTTCGACCTAACCTAAACATGCATATAAAGAGGTGTTCTGTTCAGCGGTCAGAACTAAAGTTGGTTAAATGGTCAAAACGAATATAGGGACACGGGTATTCAATATTTTAAATAATAACAAGTTTATTAATGAAAATTTGGACTTATAATCATAACCGTACAGTATATAATTCTTTATGTACCAGTATATTCATGAGGAACAAGACATACAACATAAAACGATAAACATATAACAAAGTACCGGCCGGTGCATATTAATTCAATCACAGGGCTAATTTTCACTATTTCGGTTAGATACCGGGAGTATATCTTCCTGTGATTTGTGTCTGTGGATAAACGGAGTGTAGTACAAAAAAAGTAGTGGTGGTTTTAAAGTTTAAGATGTTCTGAAAAAATTGCGGTTTTGGAAGGTAGGTCTGATAGGATGGCTATTTTCTGTTTAGCATCTTTGAAAAGTAAATTCTGGGGTGCCGGTGTGCAGTCCGGAGTCTGTCCTAATACTTTGGACTCCTGTGGTAATTACCGTTGCTTCACCTTTTCACATTTCCTCCCTTTTACTTTTCCAGATACTGGTTGGGTAAGTGATTTCTCAGCGGTTTGTAGATAGAAAGAGATGGGGATTTCCTGTGGTTCGTTATCACATATGGTTCCCTTTTATGGCGGGTGTATAGAGTGGTGCCAGGGGTATTTGCTGGTGGTTGATAATACCGTATCTCTTTTGGGGACTATGCAGAGTGTTTTTTGTAGGGCGGATAGGTGTTGGGTTTTAACTCTCAAAGTTATTTCTCCTAGGGTGTCTTTAAATCTTTCTCCCCACTCTGTCAGCTGTTTTTTGCCGATGTTTCACCCCTCTACTGATGTGTATCAGTGCGTTTGGGGACTATGCAGAGTGTGCTTATACAGGGCGGGTAGGTAATGGTTACAACAATACAACTCCTCCGGTACCCGTCTATTCCAATGCACCGCTCACCTATTGTTTTTCCCCACTCTGTCAGCTATTGGCTGATTCTTCACCCCTTCTTCCGTTGTATTTCAGTACAATCTTGCACTTACCTGACCTTCACTCTATAGCCGCTCATTCCGTCTTCTATCTTCCGCTGTTTCCTTGTTGCGGTCGCCGATCCTCGACCTTTCGCTTCCGTTTGCTTTCTCCGTTGTCCGCGTCTGAGACACTGGTGGGCGTGCCGGCGGTGGTGGTGACGTCAACGCGTTTCGCTTCTAAGTGGCGTAGCTTCGTCTGGACGTACGTAAGCCCGATGCCTGTGCCCTATAAGTACTTGTCTCCACAGGTGATCGGGTTTAGCTCATAATTACATGATCCGGGATTTCCTCAATCATTTCTAGTCATACACCGGATTATTTCAATATGCATTGGATGCTTTTACTTATCTATCTTCTATTTGGATATATAACAGTATTATACATGCTGTCTTTAATTTGCAGCCTTGACTCATAATTACTTTTATTGGGGGATACTCTCGACTTTCATTCCACAGACGATATTGTTGCCGATCTGTCTGTGTATGTCTCCTATTTTTAAAAAAAAGTTTTTTGTTCTTTCCAAAAAACAGGTAATAAATTACGGGTATTTTTAGATTACAGGACAACATGATGACAACATATACTGTGACATAATTACTGGATTTTTTGGTTCAGCTGGGGTATATGTGTATGTGTTTGATTTTGGGATAATGTGTTTTACAGGGTTTTTTACTTTTTGCAGTAAGGACCTCCTTTTCTATGTTTCTCTTTCTTTTTCTTGTTTGCATGTGTGGGTTTCATTACTTTGAGATGGCTACATTACCGTTACTTCTTCTTATTTCTCTTACTTCTCAAGGAATACCTGAAGGTTCATTTCTGTGTTTAACCCTGTTGGTATCAGGCTCTTTAAATTAAATATCCACCATTTTTCCTTTTGTAGGAGGATACGGTTGAAGTCACCCCGTCTAGGGGAGATTTTCAGTTCATAAATTCCTTTAATTTTTGTTCCTTTCAGGTTTCCGTTATGGTATTCGGTATAATGTCTCGCTAGTGGTTTGTCTGGATTTTTTTCTTTTATTTCCCTCATATGTTCGCCGATGCGGATTCTTAGTTGTCGTTTTGTTTTACCTATGTAATTTTTGTTACATGGGCAAGTAATCATATAGACGACTCTAGTTGTAGCACAGTTTATGAGGTTATGGATTTTATACTCTTTTTCTCTTGTTGCATCGTGGAAGATGTCGGTTCTGTCGATGTAAGGGCATATTTGGCATCTCCCGCAGGAGAACATACCCTTACTCCTTGGGGTTTTCATTAGCCATGTGTCCTCTGTTTCCTTTAGGAATTCTGACTTGGTTAAAATATCTTTCAGATTTTTTGCCCTTCTTGCCACCATATTTGGACTTTCGCCTATTATCTCTTTTAGATTTGGTGTGTTGCTTAAAATGCTCCAATGTTTCTTGAGGACTTGGCGTACTGATTCCCATTGCGTTCCATATTGTGTTATTACTCTTGTGGCTCCAATCGCGTCTTTTTTGTATGGGTTTTTTCTGGTTAACAGTTCTTTTCTTTCTTTCTTACTGGCCTTTTCTTTGGCTTTTCTCAGCTGTCTGTGGGAATATCCTCTTTCACGGAATCTGTTATATAGTTCTTTACTTTCATGATAGTAATCCTCCTGTTTCGAACAGTTCCGTTTAATCCTCAAAAATTGACCCGTAGGTATCCCATTTTTCAGCCATTCAGGGTGGTGACTGTCAGCCTTCAATAGTGTATTCGCTGCCGTTGTTTTGCGGTAAGTATTTGTGGTTAGGCTGTTATTCTGGTTCTTAATCCATAGGTCTAGAAATGATATTTTTGATTTGTCATAGACGTATGTTAGCCGGATGTTTCGGTCGTTTGTATTTAGGGTGTTGATGAATGTATGCAGTGTCTTGTCGTCTCCTTTCCAGACCATTAGTACATCATCAATATACCTTAGCCAGGTATGTGCATTTTCTTTGTATAGTTCATTTGTGTATACCAGTTCTTGTTCCCATAAACCCAGATGTAGGCATGCATACGCTGGTGCCCATGACGCTCCCATGGAGGTACCTTGTATTTGTTTATAATACCGGGACAGGAACTGGAAATTGTTGTTGTTCAATGCGAATCTGATAAGGTCAGATAGAAATTCATTCTGGTGGCTGAAGTTGGCATAATGTTCTTCCAGGAAGCTTTCTATGGCTTTTATTCCCCATTCATGTGGTATTGAGGTATATAGAGATTCGACATCAATCCCTACTAGCCAGATTGGTCCCTCTATTTTTATTTTATCGATTTTCTCTAGGACATCTCTGGTATCTTGAACGTAAGATTTCAGGTTTGTGACCATTTCTTTGAGTAGAGCATCCAGGTATTTTCCTACCTTTTCGAGGGGTCCGTTTACTGCCGATACGATCGGTCTTCCGGGTGGGTTTCTTAGACATTTGTGCACTTTCGGAATTATATAGAAGACTGGTACATTGTATTCCTTCACACTTATGTATTCTGCTTCTTGCTTGGTGAGTAGGCCTTCTTCTTTTGCCCATTTTATTTTTTCATTCAGTTCTTTTACTAATTCGGGGAATGGGTTACTTTCTAGTCTTCTATAAGTGTCCGTTACATTTAGTAATCGCAGGACTTCTTTTTCATACTCCTTTGCATCCATTAACACGACATTGCCTCCTTTGTCGCTTCTTTTAATTACTATATCTTTTGATTCATTTAATTCCCTGATGGCCCGGCGTTCTTCCTTGGATATATTATCTGCTCCTATATCTGACCAATTTATTTTATGTAAGTCTATCTGGACTTGGTTGAGGAATACGCTTATCCACTTGTTCTTATGCAATTGGGGCATGTTCAGGGATTTAATCCGGATGCTGGATTTCCTGAATCTTTCCTGTTGGTCTTCCTGAAAGTTGTCTTCGTTCTCTTGAAGTAGTGCATTCAGAATTTCTAGAATTTTCTTGTCGTTTTCATCTTGTGGTGTATTTTCTTCATTTGGTGATGTTTGATTACTGTATAGAGAACGTAAGTATACTTTTCGTAGGAAGAGCACTACATCTTTGAATACCGTGAATTCGTCCATTGTTGCCTTAGGTGAGAATGATAGGCCTCTTTTTAGGAGTTTTATATGACGTTCTTCTAGTTTGAACTTAGAAAGATTTATTACTTTCATATCGTCTTTTGATATTTCTTGTGCATCTGTTTCAATCAGTTCTTCTGGCTCCTGGTCTTTGCGCCTCTTCTTTGACTTTGTTTTGTCGGCCTCCTCTGTTTGGGGTTGTTTTGGGAGGAGTTGGGGTGTTCTAATTGGGTTTCTATTTCCCTGTCTTGCTCCTCCCCGGGTACTAAAAAAGTCACTGATTTTCTTTGTCTTTCCTCATCTGTATCGCTTGAGTTATAGTCATCTCTTGATCTTGACCTTGAGCCCCTCTGTCTTGATCTATATCTTCTGCGTCTTCTCGTTAGGTCAAAGATTTGACCCTTTTCCCAGTCTTCAATATCCCTTTTATATTTTGATTGCTTAGTTTTTTTCAAATTTTGTTGGGTTTTTTCCACCTCTTTCTTGAGGTTGTCATTTTGTGTATTGAATTCCTCACAGTCTTTAAACGGTTCCAGTCCTTTGATGCTTTCTGTGATTTGTTCTGTGAGCTCTGCAAGTTGTATCCTTTCTTCTTCCACAATCAGCTTCATCACCTCTATCCCATGGTCTATACATAAACTTTGCCATTTTGGTAAAAATCGTTCGTTTTGAAGGTGTTCGGCCGGGATTACTTTATCCCGGAGCCCTCTAGGTATTATTTTCTCTTTTATGTATGTTTCCAGGAAAGAGATATCCCACTTTCTGTTGAGGTGTTTGATCACGTGTTTTTTATGTTCTTTGAATCTATTTTCAATTTCTTCTTGTCTACTTAGTGTCGTGGTGTTGTCCTTGTTGAAAGCATCCCTTATTTCTGAGTCAAATTCATCACCCAATGAATAAGCCATTTTTTAGAAAAAAGGTCTTACTTAGGTGATATGATTCCACGGGTACTATACTGGTTTACTGGATATCCTTTCTGTTTATTAACGGTTCTACTCCTTGGGAATGGATCACTTGTGATCCGAAAACAAGCTATAGCATAAGGTTATTGTAAGGAGTATAGGTGTCACAATTGTTATTATTGGAGGTCCCTGTATTTAGATAATACATTTTCGACCTAACCTAAACATGCATATAAAGAGGTGTTCTGTTCAGCGGTCAGAACTAAAGTTGGTTAAATGGTCAAAACGAATATAGGGACACGGGTATTCAATATTTTAAATAATAACAAGTTTATTAATGAAAATTTGGACTTATAATCATAACCGTACAGTATATAATTCTTTATGTACCAGTATATTCATGAGGAACAAGACATACAACATAAAACGATAAACATATAACAAAGTACCGGCCGGTGCATATTAATTCAATCACAGGGCTAATTTTCACTATTTCGGTTAGATACCGGGAGTATATCTTCCTGTGATTTGTGTCTGTGGATAAACGGAGTGTAGTACAAAAAAAGTAGTGGTGGTTTTAAAGTTTAAGATGTTCTGAAAAAATTGCGGTTTTGGAAGGTAGGTCTGATAGGATGGCTATTTTCTGTTTAGCATCTTTGAAAAGTAAATTCTGGGGTGCCGGTGTGCAGTCCGGAGTCTGTCCTAATACTTTGGACTCCTGTGGTAATTACCGTTGCTTCACCTTTTCACATTTCCTCCCTTTTACTTTTCCAGATACTGGTTGGGTAAGTGATTTCTCAGCGGTTTGTAGATAGAAAGAGATGGGGATTTCCTGTGGTTCGTTATCACATATGGTTCCCTTTTATGGCGGGTGTATAGAGTGGTGCCAGGGGTATTTGCTGGTGGTTGATAATACCGTATCTCTTTTGGGGACTATGCAGAGTGTTTTTTGTAGGGCGGATAGGTGTTGGGTTTTAACTCTCAAAGTTATTTCTCCTAGGGTGTCTTTAAATCTTTCTCCCCACTCTGTCAGCTGTTTTTTGCCGATGTTTCACCCCTCTACTGATGTGTATCAGTGCGTTTGGGGACTATGCAGAGTGTGCTTATACAGGGCGGGTAGGTAATGGTTACAACAATACAACTCCTCCGGTACCCGTCTATTCCAATGCACCGCTCACCTATTGTTTTTCCCCACTCTGTCAGCTATTGGCTGATTCTTCACCCCTTCTTCCGTTGTATTTCAGTACAATCTTGCACTTACCTGACCTTCACTCTATAGCCGCTCATTCCGTCTTCTATCTTCCGCTGTTTCCTTGTTGCGGTCGCCGATCCTCGACCTTTCGCTTCCGTTTGCTTTCTCCGTTGTCCGCGTCTGAGACACTGGTGGGCGTGCCGGCGGTGGTGGTGACGTCAACGCGTTTCGCTTCTAAGTGGCGTAGCTTCGTCTGGACGTACGTAAGCCCGATGCCTGTGCCCTATAAGTACTTGTCTCCACAGGTGATCGGGTTTAGCTCATAATTACATGATCCGGGATTTCCTCAATCATTTCTAGTCATACACCGGATTATTTCAATATGCATTGGATGCTTTTACTTATCTATCTTCTATTTGGATATATAACAGTATTATACATGCTGTCTTTAATTTGCAGCCTTGACTCATAATTACTTTTATTGGGGGATACTCTCGACTTTCATTCCACAGACGATATTGTTGCCGATCTGTCTGTGTATGTCTCCTATTTTTAAAAAAAAGTTTTTTGTTCTTTCCAAAAAACAGGTAATAAATTACGGGTATTTTTAGATTACAGGACAACATGATGACAACATATACTGTGACATAATTACTGGATTTTTTGGTTCAGCTGGGGTATATGTGTATGTGTTTGATTTTGGGATAATGTGTTTTACAGGGTTTTTTACTTTTTGCAGTAAGGACCTCCTTTTCTATGTTTCTCTTTCTTTTTCTTGTTTGCATGTGTGGGTTTCATTACTTTGAGATGGCTACATTACCGTTACTTCTTCTTATTTCTCTTACTTCTCAAGGAATACCTGAAGGTTCATTTCTGTGTTTAACCCTGTTGGTATCAGGCTCTTTAAATTAAATATCCACCATTTTTCCTTTTGTAGGAGGATACGGTTGAAGTCACCCCGTCTAGGGGAGATTTTCAGTTCATAAATTCCTTTAATTTTTGTTCCTTTCAGGTTTCCGTTATGGTATTCGGTATAATGTCTCGCTAGTGGTTTGTCTGGATTTTTTTCTTTTATTTCCCTCATATGTTCGCCGATGCGGATTCTTAGTTGTCGTTTTGTTTTACCTATGTAATTTTTGTTACATGGGCAAGTAATCATATAGACGACTCTAGTTGTAGCACAGTTTATGAGGTTATGGATTTTATACTCTTTTTCTCTTGTTGCATCGTGGAAGATGTCGGTTCTGTCGATGTAAGGGCATATTTGGCATCTCCCGCAGGAGAACATACCCTTACTCCTTGGGGTTTTCATTAGCCATGTGTCCTCTGTTTCCTTTAGGAATTCTGACTTGGTTAAAATATCTTTCAGATTTTTTGCCCTTCTTGCCACCATATTTGGACTTTCGCCTATTATCTCTTTTAGATTTGGTGTGTTGCTTAAAATGCTCCAATGTTTCTTGAGGACTTGGCGTACTGATTCCCATTGCGTTCCATATTGTGTTATTACTCTTGTGGCTCCAATCGCGTCTTTTTTGTATGGGTTTTTTCTGGTTAACAGTTCTTTTCTTTCTTTCTTACTGGCCTTTTCTTTGGCTTTTCTCAGCTGTCTGTGGGAATATCCTCTTTCACGGAATCTGTTATATAGTTCTTTACTTTCATGATAGTAATCCTCCTGTTTCGAACAGTTCCGTTTAATCCTCAAAAATTGACCCGTAGGTATCCCATTTTTCAGCCATTCAGGGTGGTGACTGTCAGCCTTCAATAGTGTATTCGCTGCCGTTGTTTTGCGGTAAGTATTTGTGGTTAGGCTGTTATTCTGGTTCTTAATCCATAGGTCTAGAAATGATATTTTTGATTTGTCATAGACGTATGTTAGCCGGATGTTTCGGTCGTTTGTATTTAGGGTGTTGATGAATGTATGCAGTGTCTTGTCGTCTCCTTTCCAGACCATTAGTACATCATCAATATACCTTAGCCAGGTATGTGCATTTTCTTTGTATAGTTCATTTGTGTATACCAGTTCTTGTTCCCATAAACCCAGATGTAGGCATGCATACGCTGGTGCCCATGACGCTCCCATGGAGGTACCTTGTATTTGTTTATAATACCGGGACAGGAACTGGAAATTGTTGTTGTTCAATGCGAATCTGATAAGGTCAGATAGAAATTCATTCTGGTGGCTGAAGTTGGCATAATGTTCTTCCAGGAAGCTTTCTATGGCTTTTATTCCCCATTCATGTGGTATTGAGGTATATAGAGATTCGACATCAATCCCTACTAGCCAGATTGGTCCCTCTATTTTTATTTTATCGATTTTCTCTAGGACATCTCTGGTATCTTGAACGTAAGATTTCAGGTTTGTGACCATTTCTTTGAGTAGAGCATCCAGGTATTTTCCTACCTTTTCGAGGGGTCCGTTTACTGCCGATACGATCGGTCTTCCGGGTGGGTTTCTTAGACATTTGTGCACTTTCGGAATTATATAGAAGACTGGTACATTGTATTCCTTCACACTTATGTATTCTGCTTCTTGCTTGGTGAGTAGGCCTTCTTCTTTTGCCCATTTTATTTTTTCATTCAGTTCTTTTACTAATTCGGGGAATGGGTTACTTTCTAGTCTTCTATAAGTGTCCGTTACATTTAGTAATCGCAGGACTTCTTTTTCATACTCCTTTGCATCCATTAACACGACATTGCCTCCTTTGTCGCTTCTTTTAATTACTATATCTTTTGATTCATTTAATTCCCTGATGGCCCGGCGTTCTTCCTTGGATATATTATCTGCTCCTATATCTGACCAATTTATTTTATGTAAGTCTATCTGGACTTGGTTGAGGAATACGCTTATCCACTTGTTCTTATGCAATTGGGGCATGTTCAGGGATTTAATCCGGATGCTGGATTTCCTGAATCTTTCCTGTTGGTCTTCCTGAAAGTTGTCTTCGTTCTCTTGAAGTAGTGCATTCAGAATTTCTAGAATTTTCTTGTCGTTTTCATCTTGTGGTGTATTTTCTTCATTTGGTGATGTTTGATTACTGTATAGAGAACGTAAGTATACTTTTCGTAGGAAGAGCACTACATCTTTGAATACCGTGAATTCGTCCATTGTTGCCTTAGGTGAGAATGATAGGCCTCTTTTTAGGAGTTTTATATGACGTTCTTCTAGTTTGAACTTAGAAAGATTTATTACTTTCATATCGTCTTTTGATATTACATAGGTAAAACAAAACGACAACTAAGAATCCGCATTGGCGAACATATGAGGGAAATAAAAGAAAAAAATCCAGACAAACCACTAGCGAGACATTATACCGAATACCATAACGGAAACCTGAAAGGAACAAAAATTAAAGGAATTTATGAACTGAAAATCTCCCCTAGACGGGGTGACTTCAACCGTATCCTCCTACAAAAGGAAAAATGGTGGATATTTAATTTAAAGAGCCTGATACCAACAGGGTTAAACACAGAAATGAACCTTCAGGTATTCCTTGAGAAGTAAGAGAAATAAGAAGAAGTAACGGTAATGTAGCCATCTCAAAGTAATGAAACCCACACATGCAAACAAGAAAAAGAAAGAGAAACATAGAAAAGGAGGTCCTTACTGCAAAAAGTAAAAAACCCTGTAAAACACATTATCCCAAAATCAAACACATACACATATACCCCAGCTGAACCAAAAAATCCAGTAATTATGTCACAGTATATGTTGTCATCATGTTGTCCTGTAATCTAAAAATACCCGTAATTTATTACCTGTTTTTTGGAAAGAACAAAAAACTTTTTTTCAAAAATAGGAGACATACACAGACAGATCGGCAACAATATCGTCTGTGGAATGAAAGTCGAGAGTATCCCCCAATAAAAGTAATTATGAGTCAAGGCTGCAAATTAAAGACAGCATGTATAATACTGTTATATATCCAAATAGAAGATAGATAAGTAAAAGCATCCAATGCATATTGAAATAATCCGGTGTATGACTAGAAATGATTGAGGAAATCCCGGATCATGTAATTATGAGCTAAACCCGATCACCTGTGGAGACAAGTACTTATAGGGCACAGGCATCGGGCTTACGTACGTCCAGACGAAGCTACGCCACTTAGAAGCGAAACGCGTTGACGTCACCACCACCGCCGGCACGCCCACCAGTGTCTCAGACGCGGACAACGGAGAAAGCAAACGGAAGCGAAAGGTCGAGGATCGGCGACCGCAACAAGGAAACAGCGGAAGATAGAAGACGGAATGAGCGGCTATAGAGTGAAGGTCAGGTAAGTGCAAGATTGTACTGAAATACAACGGAAGAAGGGGTGAAGAATCAGCCAATAGCTGACAGAGTGGGGAAAAACAATAGGTGAGCGGTGCATTGGAATAGACGGGTACCGGAGGAGTTGTATTGTTGTAACCATTACCTACCCGCCCTGTATAAGCACACTCTGCATAGTCCCCAAACGCACTGATACACATCAGTAGAGGGGTGAAACATCGGCAAAAAACAGCTGACAGAGTGGGGAGAAAGATTTAAAGACACCCTAGGAGAAATAACTTTGAGAGTTAAAACCCAACACCTATCCGCCCTACAAAAAACACTCTGCATAGTCCCCAAAAGAGATACGGTATTATCAACCACCAGCAAATACCCCTGGCACCACTCTATACACCCGCCATAAAAGGGAACCATATGTGATAACGAACCACAGGAAATCCCCATCTCTTTCTATCTACAAACCGCTGAGAAATCACTTACCCAACCAGTATCTGGAAAAGTAAAAGGGAGGAAATGTGAAAAGGTGAAGCAACGGTAATTACCACAGGAGTCCAAAGTATTAGGACAGACTCCGGACTGCACACCGGCACCCCAGAATTTACTTTTCAAAGATGCTAAACAGAAAATAGCCATCCTATCAGACCTACCTTCCAAAACCGCAATTTTTTCAGAACATCTTAAACTTTAAAACCACCACTACTTTTTTTGTACTACACTCCGTTTATCCACAGACACAAATCACAGGAAGATATACTCCCGGTATCTAACCGAAATAGTGAAAATTAGCCCTGTGATTGAATTAATATGCACCGGCCGGTACTTTGTTATATGTTTATCGTTTTATGTTGTATGTCTTGTTCCTCATGAATATACTGGTACATAAAGAATTATATACTGTACGGTTATGATTATAAGTCCAAATTTTCATTAATAAACTTGTTATTATTTAAAATATTGAATACCCGTGTCCCTATATTCGTTTTGACCATTTAACCAACTTTAGTTCTGACCGCTGAACAGAACACCTCTTTATATCCCTCTGGCATTTACCTGACAGCTAAGAACGTAGTATTTGGTGGCTGAAGGTACATTAGGCATTCACAGGATACAGAAGTAAGTGTCGGCCAGTATAGGCCCCAAAAATGAGCCCACATGGGTTTACCTGACAGCAAAGAACGTATTGTATTTAATGGCTAGAGGTACATTAGGCATTCACACAGTATACAGAAGTAAGTGTCGGCCAGTATAGGCTCCCAAAATTAGCTCACATGGGTTTAACTGACAGCAAAGAACGTATTGTATTTAATGGCTAGAGGTACATTAGGCATTCACACAGTATACAGAAGTAAGTGTCGGCCAGTATAGGCTCCCAAAATTAGCTCACATGGGTTTAACTGACAGCAAAGAACGTAGTGTATTTGATGGTTAGAGGTACATTAGGCCTTCACAGGATACAGAAGTAAGTGTCAGCCTGTATAGGCCCCAAAAATTAGCTCACATGGGTTTAACTGACAGTAAAGAAACGTAGTGTATTTGATGGCTGGTGGTACATTAGGCATTCACATAGTATACAGAATAAAGTGTCGGCCTGTATAGGCTCCAAAAATTATCTCACATGGGTTTAACTGACAGCAAAGAATGTAGTATTTGGTGGCTGGAGTACATTAGGCATTCACACAGTATACAGAAGTAAGTGTCGGCCATAAAAGGCCCCAAAAATTAGCCCACATGCATTTACCTGACAGCTAAGAACGTAGTATTCTGTGGCTGAAGGTACATTAGGCATTCACAGAATACAGAAGTAAGTGCCGGCCAGTATAGGCCCCAAAAATGAGCCCACATGGGTTTAACTGACAGCAAAGAATGTATTGTATTTGATGGCTGGAGGTACATTAGGCATTCACACATTATACAGAAGTAAGCGTCGGCCTGCATAGGCTCCAAAAATTAGCTCACATGGGTTTAACTGACAGCAAAGAACGTAGTGTATTTGATGGTTAGAGGTACATTAGGCATTCACAGGATACAGAAGTAGGGATGATCGAACTTTTGAAAAGTTTGGTTCGACCAGAACACCCGAATTCCCCAAAAGTTCGGTTCGGATTCCAGAACCCCATTGAAATCAATGGGACTCAAACTTCTGGAATCAAAAAACCCAATTTTGAAGCCCTAAAACCCAATAAATGCCCCTAAAAAGTGCCTAGGGTTCTGGGTCATACCCCAGGTACTATTAATCACACAAAAGTTCTTAAAAATTGTCGTTTTTGATAGAGAGCCAATTAATGAAAAAATTATTGGAAAAAAAAAAGAGATTTCTTTGGATTTAGTATCTGGGGGGTCTAAAAAGTGTACCTGTGAAGTTTCAGCTCTGTAGCATGTCCAGAACCAGAATTATAGCATGACCTTCAAAAATGACTTTTTTGCTTAACCGCGCCTTTCTTTTGCTCCTAATCAACTGCACAGCCAATGTGTATGATGGGGACATAATTCAGTGCACTGGGAACAAGATTAGAGTTTTTTTTGGAAAAAGGTGCTGTCTCTTTAAATGTGCATATAATTAACGCCACATCGCATCAACAGCGCCTGCATCACATGGTGGATGATTACGTCAGGTCACAAAGTGACACAGGGCTTTTCATGTGATGAATCAGATCCACTGGCATACTGGGTCTTAAAGGTGTGCACCTGTGGAGCAGGTGCGCCAACATGGTATTTTTTGTTTAGCATAGCCTCCCCACCGTAAGCCCAAAGTGCTGGTATTGAAGGAGGCCAAAAAATTATAAAGGTGTGCACCTGTGGAACTGAGGCTCAGCAGCCACATCGCAACGATAGACTAGTCTACAAGGTCTGCATCAGGTGCATCAAAGCTTGATATCCACGACTGATTCATTTTAATGAATGTCAAACGGTCGACTGAGTCGGTGGAGAGTCTCGTTCAATGGTCTGTGACGAATCCTCCTGCTGCGCTGAATGCCCGTTCCGATAGGACACTGGAAGCAGGGCAGGCCAACAACTCCATGGCATACTGGGCCAGTTCTGGCCAGTGGTCTAATCTTAAGACCCAGTATGCCAGTGGATCTGATTCATCACATGAAAAGCCCTCTGTGTCACTTTTTTGTGACCTGACGTAATCGTCCACCATGTGATGCAGACGCTGTCGATGCGATGTGGAAGCTGAGAGGCATGGGCGGTGAGGACTAAAAAAAGACCGAAAGGCATCCGTCAACCGCACGCCTTCTCCAACGCTCCTCTCGTGACCCGCAGTAGAGTCCATGGTAGGTTGTCCCCGTCCCTGCACCCTACTGGAGTCGGGGAACGTGTTCACCAGAATCCTCTTGAGACTGTCCTCAAGGGATTTGATCCTGTGGACTCTCTGGGTGGATGGGAAAAGCTCTGAGACTTTTGACTTGTACCGGTGGTCAAGTAGGGTGGCCAACCAATAGTGGTTAGTCTCTTTAATGGCCTTGATTCTGGGGTCCTTTCACAGGCTCTAAAGCATGATGTTTGCCATGCGTCGCAAATTAGCAAAGGCCTGAGAAGCTGGCTCCTCGGGGTCACTCAAAACGACATTATCTTGAACGTGCTCCTCCTCCTCCCAGCCACATACTACTCCAAAGTGTCCCGAGGGAGACAAACTAGGCCTTGCAGATTGCTGCATGTCTTCCTCCTCCTCAAAGCCTGCAAAAGTTCCCGGAGAATCGTCCTCCTCCTCCTCTTCCACCCCTGGATCCTGCTCGGACCTCTGGGAGCTAGGCATAATGGGGTCAGGATTCTCAGGATAAAGGGGGCCCTGAGAGGCAAGGAAGTCCTCCTCTTCCTCCTGCTGCTCTGCCTCCAGTGCCCTGTCCATAATGCCATGCAGAGTGTGCTCCAACAAAAAAAGTACCAGTAGGGTGTCACTGATGCATGCGCTGTCCCAGCTGACCATCCTTGTGGCCTCCTCAAATGGCGAGAGGACAGCGCATGCATCCTTAATTAAAAGCCACTGCCGTGTCGAAAAGAAGCCCAGGCGCGCTGAGCCAGTGCTGGTGCCGTACTCGCAGAGATATTCATTGAGGGCCCTCTGCTGCATGTACAGGCGCTGCAGCAAAGCCAAGGTGGAGTTCCAGCGGGTGGGCATGTCACAAACGAGGCGGTGTACCGGCAGGTGAAACTCGCGCTGCACTTCGGCCAAACGTGCAGTGGCACTGTACGACCGCCTGAAGTGACTGCACACCCTTCTTGCCATCCTTAGCACATCCTGCATTCCCGGGTATGAGTTCAAAAACCGCTGTACCACGAGATTCAGGACATGCGCCAGGCTTGGCATATGGGTCAACTTTCCCTGCCGAAGGGCGGCCAGGAGGTTTGACCCATTATCGGTAACTACCATTCCTGGCTGCAGCTGGCGTGGTGTCAACCACCTCTGGGCCTGTGCCTGCAGAGCCCCAAGAATCTCAGGGGCAGTGTGCTGCCTGTCCCCTAGACACACAAGCTGCAGCACTGGCCTGCAGCACCTTTTGGCCTGAGACAAAGAATAGCCCTTTGAACGCTTACATGGTACCTCATCATATTCAAAGGACCATGCTGCAGAGGAGGAGGTAGAGGAGGAGGAGCAGGAGGGGGTAGAAGTGATCGATCTACCCGGATCAGCGACACCACCAGCTGTTTGCAGACGTGGGGGCAATATTGGCTGCAGCACCGCCAGCACCGAGCTATGGCTACAATCCCTTCCGCTGGCAAGCAGTGTCACCCAATGAGCAGTGACAGAAATGTACTGTCCCTGCCCATGTTTGCTTGACCAAGTGTGAGCCGGCAGGTGTATCTTACGGCTGACTGACTTGGCCAGGGACGACACTACAGTGCCTTCCACATGTTGGTATAGGGATGGCAGGGCCTTACGGGCAAATTAATGCCGACTTGGCACCTGCCACTGTGGAACTGCACATTTTGCATGCATGCATGCAAGTCACGGAAGGGAGCAGACTCTACCAGGTTAAATGGTAAGAGTTGCAGAGCCAGTAGTTTTGCCAAACTACTGTTTAGACCCTGGGCATGTGGGTGGCGGGGAGTATACATTTTTTTCATTCCAGCATGTGTGGTATCGAAATTTGGCATCTAGATGTTACAGCTGGTGGTGTACTGGAGGTAGATGCGACACTGCCTGCTATATCATCATCCCTGTCAGTGGAGGCTGCCAACAGGTGACGAGTGGCTATAGCAGGGACAGACTGATGTGCAGGTGGAGCATGAGGAGGAGCGCGAGGAGGACTAGGAAGCCGACTGACCGATCTTTCGCCCTTTTGTGGCTTCTTCAAATGCTCCTGCCAACGGGCCAAGTGGTGGGTTGTCAAATGCCTGTTTAGGCAGCTTGTACCCAGGTGGTTGACATTTTTGCCACGTTTTATACCCTTCTGACAAATCTTGCAGATCGCAACTGTTCGGTCTGCATGGGATGTCTCAAAAAAGGCCCAGCAAGAAGAGGTGTGTATAGTGGCCCGGGAGACAACAGGTGCGGCCTTAGATGGAGCGGGCAGTCTGCTCTCCCCTCTTGCTTGCTCTGCCTCCTCCTCAACCTCAGACCCAACATCTGACTCCATAAAGGACTGAGCATCAGACGTGGCCCGGGAGACAACAGGTGCGGCCTTAGATGGAGCGGGCCGTCTGCTCTCCCCTCTTGCTTGCTCTGCCTCCTCCTTAACCTCAGACCCAACATCAGACTCCATAAAGGACTGAGCATCAGGCTGGAGTAGATGGCCGACACTGTGGTCAAACAGCTCAGCTGACTCCTCTGCCATGTCTGAAGTTGGGTCTAAGGGAGGACGTGAGGGGGACATGGACTCATCTCTATTTGTTCTGCCAACTGCAGAAGACTGACCACTTTTCTCTGCCTGGGTCACTGTAGTTGCAGATGATGCTGATGATGAGAGTTTGGTCATATAGTCCACCACCTCCTGTACATACTGTGGACGTATAGCTTGGCCAATGCCGGAGAACAATCCAAATGGTGGCCTGGCTGAGGACTGACCACCACGTCCACCCCTGCCTCTAGACACCCTAGAAGCTGTGCCCTTTTCCGCAGCAGGGCCACGTATGCCTTTTCTTGGTCTACCTGGCATATTTGTCACTGAGGCGTTGGCAACTCTGTGCGGTGAAAAACGCACACTGCTATGCGACCCACAGTTGTCGCTGAATACAGCACAGCAGATGCGTGTCACGCACAGTTGCAAAGCCTTTTGCACAGTGGACCTAACGCTTTCAGGAACAGGCGTTAAGTTGTCACTGAGGCAATGTATTTTGCTGACTAGCAAGCAGTATACCTGCTGTATATATATCAGCAGTGCAACATGCTCACTGCTCACTACACAGAACCTTCACACTTTCACTTTCCCTACAGAAACTGAATTGTTGAATCTAACTACTGTGGTAAAAAGTTCCCTAACTACACTAGATATCCCTTTCCTCACACTAAAAGAACAGCTCCATACAGCAGAAGACTGACACTGTCCCTTTATTTTTTTTTTTTCTAACTCAAAAAAAAACAGCACAATCGCTGTATTTCTAACTACACTGACTGGCTGTAAGCACTCGTCTATGCAGAAAACGTGGTGTGACAAAGCAGGAGTAAGAGAAATGCTTCAACTCTCTTCAACAGACTCTGTATCACTGTGCTAGGGGTTAGGCGGGGCTATCTTATATACTGTGGGGCGTATTCACTCCTGATTGACCTCTGGTCCCCGTAGTCACTCTAATCACGTTCCTAGCAGACTCCTGCCCCCTCATTGGCTTTTGCTGACGTTTCTGGGCCAATCACTGGCTTTTAAAGCCCAGTTCCTGTCCCATTGCATTTTGGTCGGTTCTGGTGGCCGAATTCCAAACTTTTACCGCAAAAAGTTCGGAATTCGGCCGAATTTCGAACACCCAATGTTCGGGTCGAACCGATGGTCGACCCGAACCGTTCGATCATCCCTATACAGAAGTAAATGTCGGCCTGTATAGGCCCCAAAAATTAGCTCACATGAGTTTAACTGACAGTAAATAAACGTAGTGTATTTGATGGCTGGAGGTACATTAGGCATTCACATAGTATACAGAATAAAGTGTCGGCCTGTATAGGCTCCAAAAATTATCTCACATGGGTTTAACTGACAGCAAAGAATGTAGTATTTGGTGGCTGAAGGTACATTAGGCATTCACACAGTATACAGAAGTAAGTGTCGGCCTGTATAGGCTCTAAAATTTGCTCACATGGGTTTAACTGACAGCAAAGAACGTAGTGTATTTGATGGTTAGAGGTACTTTAGACATTCACAGTATACAGAAGTGTTGGCCTCTATAGGCCCCAAAAATTAGCCATTCAATGGACATGAAATGCCTTTTATGCCGCTGTATTTAGCGAAGACAAGGACCAGGAATTGTTGTGGGTGGATGGCAGTCTGGCAGATATTTGTGGCCTGTAATGAGGAATTTCAATGAAACATGGTCTACTGGTCACATATGTTGAATTCCTCAGAGATCCATGCCTCATTCATTTTTATAAATGTGAGGTAGTCTACACTGTCATGAGCTAGGCGAGTGCGCTTATCGGTCATGATCCCCCCCTGCTGCGCTGAACGTCCTTTCGGACAGGACACTGGAGGGGAGGCAAGCCAACAGTTCCATTGCAAATTGTGCAAGCTCTGGCCAGAGGTCAAGCCTGCCCACCCAGTAGTCCAGGGGTTCATCACTCCTCAGAGCGTCCATCGGCCGTTAACCCAATGTAGTCGGACACCTGTCGGAACACCTTTTTTACGCTCCAACATTTGAGCCACAGAAGCCAGCCTTTTTCCAGAACAACGTGACGATGGCATCATGGAAGGTGGAGTGGAGGACAACTGTGAGGAGACAGGAGAAGGAGAAGAGGCTGGACGGTGAGAGCCTGGAGTGTGGCTTTGTGGGTTCTGACAGTGTTGCTCCCACTGGGCTTGGTGATGGGATTTCAGGTGCCTTCTTAAGGCGGTTGTCCCTAGGTGAGTGTTGGGCTTACCGCGACTTATGCGTTGACTACAAATTCTGCAGATGGCAACACTTTTGTCAGCAACGGACACATTAAAAAAAGCCCACACTGTGGAGCCATGTGACGGTGTCCTGGGAGCGCCAGATGTGACTGTACATGGTTGATGGCTCACTCCTGATACATTTGCAGTCTGCTTTGTACCTCTTGTGCAATGCAAGTTCTGCCTGCCTCTCCTCCCTATCTACCGGTCCGTCAGTCCGCCAGTTCTACAAATAATTGGCCAGAAACTGTTGTCACTTTGTGTAGCACAGTTTACACAGCAAGAGGCCAGATTTTTGCAGGACTTAAATACACTCTTAGAAAATTATACTGTTAAATAACACCCCACTTCAATATGTGGTATTGGGGGGCCACTGGTCTATCACACCAGTTCAAAAAATTGGCCAGTGAGTTTGGCACTGTGTGTACCAGACTTAACACAGCAAAAGAGGCAATATTGTTGCAGGACACAAATACACTTGTAAAAGTATACTCCGATAACACCCCACTTCAATATGTGGTATTGGGGGGCCACTGGTCTATCATGCCAGTTCAAAAAATTGGCCAGTGAGTTTGGCACTGTGTGTACCAGACTTAACTCAGCAAAAGTGGCAATATTGTTGCAGGACACAAATACACTTGTGAAAGAATACTCAGATAACACCCCACTTCAATCTGTGGTATTGGATGGCCACAGGTTTATTACACCAGTTCTAAAAATAATTGGCCAGTAACTGTTGTCACTGTGTGTAGCACAGTTAACACAGCAAGAGAGGCCAGATTTTTGCAGGACTAAAATACACTCTTAGAAAACTATTCTGTTAAATAACACCCCGCTTCAATCTGTGGTATTGGGGGGCCACGGGTTTATTACACCAGTTCTACAAATAATTGGCCAGTAACTGTTGTCACTGTGTGTAGCACAGTTTACACAGCAAGAGGCCAATTTTTTGCAGGACTAAAATACTCTCTTAGAAAATTATACTGTTAAATAACACCCCACTTAAATATGTGGTATTGCGGGGCCACTGGTCTATCACAGCAGTTCAAAAAAATTGGCCAGTGAGTTTGGCACTGTGTGTATCAGACTTAACTCAGAAAAAGTGGCAATATTGTTGCAGGACACAAATACACTTGTAAAAGTATACTCAGATAACTCCCCACTTCAATATGTGGTATTGGGCTTTTGTTACACCACGTAGTTCATTCCAATACTGTGAGACGTTTACATCATATCTTGGGCTCAAGACCTGCAACAGTTATGGACCACTGGAGACACCGGCAGTTGAGCACTTTCCTTGCTTCCCTTCCCCGTCCATTGCGGGACTCCAAGGATCTAAATCCCATCAAAGCCATATTCTACCCTCGTTACCCTCCTCTTCACTCCACGTCGCAATTCTACAAAGCACTCATCTCCTTACAGGGTCAGCCCTATCCAGACTTTATTCACAAATGGGAGTTGGATATTGGCTCACAGATCTCGGATGCACGGAAAGACAAAGTTCTGGCTTTAGCTCACATTTCTTCGCTTTCCATCAGGGTGGCAGAATGTAACTACAAATTACTGTCCAGATAGTACTACACCCCACGGAAACTACACAGTATTTCTCCGGCCATCTCCCTGTTATGCTGGAGGATATGCGGAGATGCTGCGTCACATGCGCACATCTGGTGGCACTGCCCAGTGATACAGCCATTCTGGTCAGTAATTGTCAGACTCATCCAAGTAATAACAGAGGACTCTATTCCACTTGACCCATGGGTTATTCTTCTACATGGCACCACCGTGCCTCTATCCAAATACAAGCACTCAATGAAGCCCCATATGCTCAATACTGCTAAAGCCTTGATACCTATTTTCTGGGGCACATCTACCATCCCCCTCAATCCGTCAATGGCTACTGAAAGTAGGCATGACATACCAATTGGAAGAGCTTACCTTCATAGCCCGAGATAAATTGGAGCGTTTTCGATCTACTTGGCATCTCTGGTCCTCCTTTAAGACTACTTCGTCCTATATTACTTTGTTTACCGCAGACACCTCTTCTGATTGACCACGCTTTAATACAAATCTGACTATCTGAGGTTGTTTTTATTTTTTTTTTAGATGGACTGTACGTCACCTGTGGCCTACTTGCCCCCCCTCTCCCCTCCCCCCATTACCTTTTGCCCCTTCTCTTAGCTGTTTCTTTTGCCTTCTCATTCTTTCTTGTTCTTTTCTAACCCCTTGTCTTTCTCTCTGCTCTTTCCGACATTAATTTTCCTATTCAACATGTTGTGTTATAGCTATGCTTTTTCAGGTTTTTGTGTGCCGTGCTCATTTGGCCAATAGATTGCTATGTCTTACGTCTGGTGGAGCGTGGCCCGTGTTGATTTTTTTCACACACCCAGTGCTATTGTTTCATTGTTTCTTCTTATGTACCATGTCGGATTGTATTGTCGTTGTTCTGTTTATGTTTCTTTAAATCTCAATAAAAAGAAATTAAACAAAAAAAATATGTGGTATTGGGGGGGGGGGGGGGGGCATTGGTCTATCACACCAGTCATAATAAATTATAAGTGCTTTTGTCACTGTGTGTAGTTTTGCTACAGCAACGCTCAGTCACACCACCACACCTGTCACAATGCTGCACAGTGCACAATAATACTACTAATCCACTATAATATGCTTTCGACAAAGTATATTATACTGTGGATTACCCCCCTCCCCCCCATTTTTAGTGCACTGCACAGCAATACCAAAAATATTGCAGCCCTTTAAATGACTTTTGTGGACATTAACAGAGCGATTTGTGTGACTGCTGCCAATCTCTAACTGCCCCTAAAGCACCGACTGGATACCTGCCCCAAACCTGAAAAGATACTAGTAGACCTATCCTGAAATACCAGCCCTGAAAAGGACTTTTGTGGATCTTCACAGAGCTATTTGTGTCTTGCAATCTCTCCCTCATGAACACAGCAGACCTCTCCCTACACTGGCAAAAAGCAGAATGTGAAATGGCCGACAGCTCAGGTCTATTTATAGGGTAGGGGGCATGTCCATGTGCTGAAATGTTTTAATTGGCTGTCCCGTTCCACCTGACGGCTGTGTCATGGGTCAAAGTTCTCCCCAATGTAAACTAATATGGCTGCCGCGAACAACGCCATGTGTTCGCAAAATTGGCGGATAGCAAACAAGAAAAATTTGCTGCGAACCGACCGCCGCGTGAACTGCAATGCCATCTCTACTAATAATACCATTTTCATTACTAAAGTCTTGTATGTGGTCCCTTAACATCCTCTCCAAAATCTTGCAGACTACTGATGTTAGGCTAATCGGCCTATAGTTACCCGGGATATATCTCGGCTCTTTTTTAAATATTGGTACCACGTTGGCTTTTTTCCAATCAGCTGGCACCATACCTGTCTGTAGACTATCCTTAAAGATCAAGAATAATGGTCTGGCAAACACCTGGCTGAGCCCTTTAAGAACCCTTGGGTGCAAGCCATCTGGTCCCGGTGATTTATTTATGTTAAGTTTCTCTAGTTTAGTTCTAAGTCTATCTTCTGTTAGCCATGGCGGTACTTCCTGAGGTGTATTATTTAGTTTGGCCTTACAAGCTGGGTTAGTGTAGCCCCCCAATTCTTTTGTAAAGTCTGAAGAGAAGAAATTATTTAACACTTCCGCCTTTTCCCTGTCCTCTGTGGATATATTTCCTTTGTCGTCTTTTATGGGGCCAATGTGTTCTGGCCTCGCTTTCTTACTGTTTATATACTTAAAGAATTTCTTGGGGTTCTTTTTACTCTCTTCCGCTATATGTCTCTCGTGTTCTATTTTAGCCGCCCTGATTTCATCTTTACATTTCTTTTTACACTCTTTGTAATGCTTGAATGCTGCCAATGACCCCTCAGTCTTGTATTTTTTGAAGGCCTTTTCTTTAGTATTAATATGCATTTTTATGTTGGAGTTTAGCCACCCCAGGTTTAGTTTTGCTCTTTTAAATTTATTTCCCTTTGGAATGCACTGGCCAATCCCTTTGCTTAATATGCTATTGAAGCACTCCCATTTTTCCTCCGTGTTCTTTGTTCCCAGGGTTCTATCCCATTTGATATTTTCTAGCAGAGAGTGCAGTTTTGGGAAATTGGCTCTTTTGAAATTCAGTGTCCTTATATTACCCTTGTGTTTCCTATTACTATGATTAATACTGAAACTAATTGACCTATGGTCACTGTTTCCTAAGTTGCCCCGTATCTCTATATCCGTGAGCAGGTCTGTATTGTTGGTAATCAGTAGGTCAAGTACCGCATTGTATCTTGTCAGTGCATTCACCATCTGACCCATGAAATTGTCCTGCAAAACATTTAGGAACTGCTGAGCCTTGGCTGAATGCGCAGTTCCTTCTGCCCAGTCTATATCTGGATAATTAAAGTCCCCCATTAAAATGACATTTCCCATCCTTGTTGCCAATCCTATCTGTAAAAGGAGGTCCGCCTCCCCCTCCTCCCTCTGGTTGGGGGGCCTATAGTATACGCCCAATATTACCTTCCCTATAGTGCCTTCCCTTTTAAGTTCTACCCATAGGGATTCTGCCTCGTCCATAGCTCCATTATTAATATCATCCCTCATATTTACTTGTACACTGTTCTTAATATACAGACATACCCCTCCCCCTTTTTTACCTTCTCTATCTCTGCGATAAAGGGAATACCCCTGAATGGTCGCCATCCAGTCATGAGAGCTGTCAAACCAAGTCTCTGTTATCCCCACAAAATATAAGTCCTCCTCAAACATCAGCAGCTCCAGCTCTCCCATCTTGTTGGCAATGCTTCTGGCATTGGTATACAAACCTCTTAATTTTGACCAGTTGTATAATATATCCTCATTTGATGTTGTTTTTAGGCTGCTCTTGTCATTTTTCCCCATACCCACCTTGGGTTTAGGAGCTCTGAACACCCTCCTGCATTTCCTGTCCTGCATTTGGTGGTGCAGCATTTCTTGAACAGATACCCGGGCTTACAAGATCCTCTGAGGCAGGCCAGAACAGTCTGTGGCCATTTCCAGCGGTCATGCAATGCCAGTTCTCGGCTATCTGACATTCAATGGGAATTCAACCTGCCCACCCACCGCCTTATTTGTGACATGCTCACCAGGTGGAACTCAACATTGGTAATTAGGGATGGACAAACATCAGCCGGGGCAGTTCGCAAACGTTAGCCGCAAACTTTCTCAAATGTTCGCGAACCGCAAGTTTGCGGCGGGCCCCATTGACTTTAATGGCAGGCAAACTTTAAAAACCTTCAGGTCATATTTGCAGCCACAAAATACTTACTAGCTGTGCACAAATAGTCCTACAACATGGACACTGACATGACAGAAGTATTGTAATTGGAAAAGTTTACATAATTTTTTTTTTTTTTTCTGCAAAAACATTTTTTTTTCTAAATCAGCCAGAACTGACAGCAGCCGGTAAAATACATGTCAAATACATATACTGTAGGGTCCATTCACACATCTGTAAAATGGGTTCCCATCCATTCCACAATTTGGCGGAACGTTTACAGACCCATTGATTTTTAATTCCAGTCTGAAAAATTAGGCATTCACAGGATAAAGAAGTAAGTGTCGGCCATTCCAGGCCCCAAAAATTAGCCCACATGGGTTTACCTGACAGCTAAGAACGTTGCATTCTGTGGCTGTAGGTACATTAGGCATTCACAGGATACAGAAGTAAGTGTCGCCCATTCCAGGCCCCAAAAAAAATTGCCTACATGCGTTTACCTGACAGCAAAGAACGTTGTATTCTGTTGCTGGAGGTACATTAGGCATTCACAGAATAAAAAAGTAAGTGTCGCTCATTACAGTCCCCAAAAATTAGCCCACATGCGTTCACTTGATGCCTAAGAACGTTGCATTCTGTGGCTGAAGGTACATTAGGCATTCAGAGGATACAGAAGTAAGTGTTGCCCCGCCATTCCAGGCCCCAAAAATTTGCCCACAAGCATTCACCTGACAGCTAAGAACGTTGTATTCTGTGGCTGGAGGTAAATTAAGCATTGACAGGATAAATGATTGTTGGCCATGAAAGGCCCCAAAAATTAGGCATTCAATGGCCATAAAATGCCTTTTATGCTTCTGTATTTACCGAAGACAAGGACCATGAATTGTTATGGGTGGATGGCGGTCTGACTGATATTTGAGGCCTGTCATGAGGAATTTTAATCAAACATGGTCTACTTGTCACATGTGTTGAATTCCTCTGAGATCCATGCCTCATTCATTTTTATGCAATTGTGCAAGCTCTGGCCAGAGGTCAAGCCTGCCCACCCAGTAGTCCAGGGGTTCATCACTCCTCAGAGCGTCCACATCGGCCGTTAACCCGATGTAGTCGGACACCTGTTGGTCTAGGCGTTCCCTGATGCTGGATCCGGAGTACAGCTGTCGATGGGTCAGCTGAAAGAATGATCTCATATCAGAATTCAAAACGCCTTCTTCTTGCAGGCGCTGTTGGATTGCTACCCGCAACTGTTTCTCTGTGAGTGGAAATTCCTCTGCCAGGGCACGCAAAAGCAGAATGCAGCATTTCTCGAAGCAAGGCCTGGAAGTGCTGCATTCTGACCGCCCTCTGTGATGGTGGTAATATTTCCGCCATTTTCTGTTTGTACCGGGGGTCTAAGTACGTTGCCACCCAGTACAGGTCCTTGCCCTTTAGGCTTTTTATACAAGGGTCCCCTTAAAACACTGGAGCATGAAGGCCCCCATTTGCACTAAACTGGAAGCGGTGTAGTGGCCTGGCTCCTGCTCATCATCCAGGATAATGTTGTTCTTGTTCTCCTCCCCCCATCCACGGACAATACCAGGGATCCCAGAAAGGTTTAAAGCATGCTCTTCTTGCTCCTCCTCATCTGCCCGGCACCATCCTCCTCTGACTCCTCTTCAGACTCCTGTTGTTGACTTGTCTCAGATGGAGTAGCACCCACTGGGAATTCAACCAACATTGCGACTTCCTCATCTTCCTGCTCCTGCTCCTCAATGGCTTGATCAATGACAGGATGCAAGCACGCTCTAAAAAGAAGGCATAAGGTATGATGTCACTGATGGTGCCCTGGCCGCGACTGACCAGTTTGGTGATCTCATCAAATGGCCGCAGAAGTCTGCATGCATCGCTCATAAGCAGCCACTGGCGCGGTGAAAAAACCCAAGCTCCCCAGAACCTGTCCTGCCGCAGAGTTCTTACAGGTAGTCATTAACTGCACATTTCTGCTGGAGCAGCCTATCAAGCATATACAAGGTTGAGTTCCATCACGTCGGGCATTCACAAATAAGATGCCTGACGGGCAGGTTGTGTCGCCGCTAAATGTCAACATGGCAAGCCATGGCTGTGTAAGATCTTCTGAAATGGCCCGAGATTTTCCTGGCCTGCCGCAAAAAGTCCTGGACCCCAGGGTATTTGGCAACGAATCACTGCACGACCAAGTTCAGGACGTGTGCCATGCATGGCACGTGTGTCATTTTTGCCCTGTTTCAGCACACTCAGCAGATTGGCACGCTTGTCGCACACCACTTTTCCAACTGTCAATTGAGCGGTGTCAGCCACTGATCTGCCTGTGAACGCAAAGCTGAAAGGAGTGCAGGGCCAGTGTTGCTCTTGGCTTCCAGGCACAACAGACGCAGCACAGCATGGCAACGTCTCACCTGGCATGTGGAATAGGTTCTGGGTAGGGATGCACCGAAATTAAAATTCTGGACCGAAACCGAAAATGCAGGATGCCCTTGGCCGAAAACCGAAACCGAAAATGACTTTTTTCCTCTAAATTATTTTAAAATAGATAGAACAGGGGCATACACCAAAAAACAGGAAGGCATACACTTGTAGCTGCCACCCTGTCGCAGTATAGTGGTTAATTTAATTACCAATGGTATTTGTATTATGCAGCATGAGGGGGTTAATGTATTGTCACTGCTGGTCACTGATGAATTAGTGACCGACCAGTGGCAGTTAATTAACCCCTTTGTTCTGCATCAGTGCAACCAGTATCAGTGTTAATTAACACTGGTTGCACTGCTACTGGTTGCACTAATGCAGCACAAAGGGGTTAATTAACTGCCACTGATCGGTCACTAATTCATCAGTGACCAGCAGTGACAATACATTAACCCCCCTCATGCTGCATAATACAAATCATTGGTAAGCTCACCTCAGCGTCCCCCCTCCTGCCTCAGCGTCCCTCCCCCCCCTGCCTCAGCATCCCTCCCCCCCTGCCTCAGCATTCCTCCCCCTGGCCTCAGCATCCCTCCGCCTCAGCGTCCCTCACCATCCCAATGCAATCTCCTTACTTTCACTCGGCTCCTCCTGTGTCCTTCCTTTCAAAAAACCCGCCTCTAGCCGGCGGCCCGCCTCCCGGTGATGTCACTAATACTGCAATCTGTGCATGAATGAATTAACACACTGGGCGGGAGGGCGGGCGAGCGGCCGCTAATAGCTGTAACTATGTGAGCGCTTCACTTCACTTCCCTGTCAGCGGAGATACATGCCTGACAGGGAAGTGAAGCACTCACATAGTTATAGCTATTAGCGGCCGCTCGCCCGCCCTCCCGCCCGGTGTCAGTTCATTCATACACATCGTCCCACTGACAGGGAAGTGAAGTGAAGCGCTCACATTGTTACAGCTATTAGCGGCCGCTCGCCTGCCCGGTGTGTTAATTCATTCATGCACAGATCGCAGTAGTAGTGACATCACCGGGAGGCGGGCCGCCGGCCAGAGGCGGGTTTTTTTAAACCTGCGCTGTGCCCGCGGTGGCCATATTTATTATCGGCATATTTAACCCATTTTCGGTGGTCGAAATTTCGGTGCATCACTAGTTCTGGGGATCTTGGGCGGTGCAGCGGAAGAGACGGTAGCAGAGGAAAAGGAGGAGTCAGCCGAGGAAGAGAGGGAGGATGGAGAAGAAGAGGCAGGCCTGCATGCAATCCGTTGCGTTAAAACCAAATCTACACGGGTGCCATGGTTACATGCTTGACAGCCGTCAGAAGAGTCACTCAGTGGGCAGTAAACATTAGATACCTTCCCTGCCAGTGTTTTCTAGACCACGTGTCTGTGGTCAGATGTATCTTGGCACCGACACTGTGTACCAGAGATACATTCACTTGCCGCTGAACATGGCCATATAGCTCTGGAATGCCCTTCTGCGAATAATATTTCCTTCCTGGGACCTTCCATTGTGGTGTTCCAATGGCCACAAATTTCCGAACGGCCTCCGAGTCCACCAGTTGATATGGCAGTAGTTGGCGGGCTATCAGTTCCGACAAGCCAGCAGTCAACTGTTGGGCAAGAGGGTTATTCGGCGTTATTTTTTTTTTACGCTCCAACATTTGGGCGATGGAAGCCTGCCTTTTTCCAGAACAACGTGAGAGAGGCATGATGGAAGGTGGAGTGGAGGACAATTGTGAGGAGAAGGAGAAGAGGCTGTACAGTGAGAGCCTGGAGTGTGGCTTTGTGGGTTCTGACGGCGTTGCTCCCACTAGGCTCGGTGATGGGAGTCCAGGTGCCTTCTTAAGGTGGTCATCCCAGGTGAGTGTTGGACTTACTGTGACTTATGTGTTGACTGCAAAGGCTGCAGATGGCAACAGCGGACACATTAAAAAAAGCCCACACTGCGGAGCCATGTGCCAGCGTCCTGGGAGTAGGGATGATCGAACGGTTTGGGTCGACCATCGGTTCGGCCCGAACATTGGGTGTTCGAGGTTCGGCCGAATTTAGAACTTTTTGCCCAAAAAGTTCGGAATTCGGCAACCAGAACCATCCAAAGTGCATTGGTTCAGGAAATGGGCTTTAAAAGCCTGTGATTGGACCAGAACCATTAGCAAAAGCCAATTGAGGGGGCAGAAGAATGCTAGGAATGTGATTGGAGTGACTAGGGGGTCCATAGTCCAATCATTAGTGAATACGCCCCCCAGTATATAAGATAGCCCCCGCCAAATTCCTAGCATTGTTATACTGGACATGGAAGAGAGTGGAAGCAGTTCTGTTAATTTTACTTTAACCACTTTACCACCGGAGGATTTTCCTGCTAAAAGACCAGGGTTTTTTTTGCGATTTTTTTACTGCGTGAATTTAACGGACAATTGCGCGGTCGTGCGACGCTGTACCTAAACGAATTTCACGTCCTTTTTTTCCCACAAACAGAGCTTTCTTTTGGTGGTATTTGATCACCTGTGCGATTTTTTGATCACGTGCTATAAACAAAAAAAGAGCGTAATTTTTGCAAAAACAACAATATTTTTCACTTTTTTTTTATATGAAATTCCCCCAAAAAAAAATGTAAAAATCAAAATTTTTTAACATTTTCGGCCAATTTGTTTTACGCTACCTATGTTTGGTAAAAAAAATCACAAAAAGCGTATTTTGATTGGTTTGCGCAAAAGTTATCGCGTTTACTAACAAAGGGAAAGATTTTTGTCATTTTTGGTTTTTTTTTTAACGAGTAATGGCGGCGATCTGCGATTTTTTTTGCGGTACTGCGACATTGCGGCGGACAGATCGGACCCTTGACTGACATTTTTGACACTTTTGGGGGTACCAGTGACATTACTGCAGTAATCAGTGCTATATATATGCACTGTTACTGCAAAAATGACACTGGCAGGGAAGGGGTTAACAGTATTGGACAGGGAGGGGTTAAGTGTGTCCTAGGGGCGTGATTCTAACTGTGCAGGGACAGGTCTACTAGTGTAAAAACAAAGATCAACAGTTCTACATAGTAGAACTGTCTGATCTTCACTTTTACACAGGGAGAACTGACAGGCGGCTTGTTTACATAAGCTGCTCTGTCTTTCTCCCGCTGTACCGGCGATCGTAGTGTGACCGGCGGACATCGGGTCCGCTAGTCACACTCCCGCACTCCTCCGTGAACGAGCCGAGGCGGGCGCGCGCCTCAGCGGGCGCGCGCCCGCCCGCTATTGGCTCTAGAAGGAGTGACAGGCGAGTGACGTAGACCTACGTCACTCTGCCTGGCCGGGGCCGACTGCGCAGTCGGCAACCGGTTAAAAGTTTCATTTAGCATTTATTAGTGTGAGGAAAGGGATATCTAGTGTAATTAGAGTGCTCCTTTACACTTTAGTTAGCTTCAAAAATGTAGTTTCTGTAGGGAAAGTGTGAAGTGTCAGGGTGACCATAATGTAGTGTAGGGTGAACTGACGGTGACTGCTATGGCAGGGTGACCAAACCCTTCCATAGCAGGGTGACCGCTATAGAGAAAAGCTATTTTCTCTTGTGTCACTTTCGCTTCTGTAATATGGCTTCGCCGCCGCCAGCATTTTTGGCTGCAGGCGTTGCTAGTGATTTTTTCAGCACATGTTTGGAGTCAGACATGACATCTGAACATGTGTATAGGGGGTATATATACACACCCATGTCTGTATATATACACCTGCACATATATAGGTGTGAAAGTAGCAGAAAAAATTACTTGCGATAATTAAATAATTAACACCAATATATTTCTGCTCCTATTACACCTATATACTGTATGTCTAGGTGTGTATATACATATAAGTATGTGTGTATATACACCACTATACACAAGTTCAGATGTTTTGCCTGCCTCCAAAGAACCCAAAAAAATGCCCAAAAAACGCTAGTGTCAAAAAAAAAAAAAAAAACGCCCAGGTGTGTTGTTGCAGGCATTTTTTGGGGGGTTTTTGGAGGCAGGCAAAACATCTGAACTTGTGTATAGTGTACCTGTGAAGTTTCAGCTCTGTAGCATGTCCAGAACCAGAAAAAAAGATAATTTTTCAGTAGAGCAGGGATGGTGGGACCCTACTTTTACACCTATATGATCTTTTTTTATGGTTCTGGACATGCTACAGAGCTGAAACTTCACAGGTACACCTTTTAGACCCCCCAGACACAAAATAACACAAAAAAAGTTCTTAAAAAATTGTCATTTTTGATAGATTTTTGATAGAGAGCCAATTATTGAAAAAAAAATTAAAAAAAAAAAAAAAATCTTTGGATTTAGTATCTGGAGGGTCTAAAAGGTGTACCTGTGAAGTTTCAGCTCTGTAGCATGTCCAGAACCATAAAAAAAAAAAAATATATTGTTTGTATTAGAACACTTTCAGCACAGGATGTTGGCTTCTCGCTTTTCACACCTTGCCGGTTTAATAGCAGGCGTTTTTTTTTTGCATTTTTTTGGGGTTCTTTTGAGGCAGGAAAAACATCTGAACTTGTGTATAGTGGTATATACCACTATACGCAAGTTCAGATGTTTTGCCTGCCTCCAAAGAACCCAAAAAAATGCCCAAAAAAACGCTAGCGTCAAAAAAAAAAAAAACGCCCAGGTGTGCTGTTGCAGGCATTTTTGGGGGGTTTTTGGAGGCAGGCAAAACATCTGAACTTGTGTACACACACATACTTATATGTATTTTACACTTAGACAGATATAGGTGTTTTAGGAGCATAACCATATTAGTGTAAATTATTTCATTAGCGCAAGCATATATTTCTGCTTCTATCACACCTATATATGTCTATGTGTGTATATACATATAAGTATGTGTGTATATATACCCGTATACACAAGTTCAGATGTTTTGCCTGCCTCCAAAGAACCCAAAAAAATGCCCAAATAAACGCTAGGGCAAAATAAAAAAAACGCCCAGGTGTGTTGTTGCAGGCATTTTTTGGGGGTTTTTGGAGGCAGGCAAAACATCTGAACTTGTGCACTGTACCACTATACACAAGTTCAGATGTTTTTCCTGACTCCAAAGAACCCAAAAAAAATGCCAAAAAAACGCCTGCTATTAAACCGGCAGGTGTGAAAAGCGAGAAGCCATATTCCAGATCTATAATTCCACTAATACAAACAATATTTTTTTTCTGGTTCTGGACATGCTACAGAGCTGAAACTTCACAGGTACACTTTTTAGATCCCCCAGACACTAAATCCAAATTTTTTAATTTTTTTTAATTTTTTAATTTTTTTTTATTTTTTCAATAATTGGCTCTCTTTCAAAAATCTATCAAAAATGACAATTTTTAAGAACTTTTTTGTGTGATTTTTGTGTCTGGGGGGTCTAAAAGGTGTACCTGTGAAGTTTCAGCTCTGTAGCATGTCCAGAACCCCCCAAAAAAATCATATAAGTGGAAAAGTGGGGTCCCACCATCCCTGTTCTACTGAAAAATTATCTTTTTTTCTGTTTCTGGACATGCTACAGAGCTGAAACTTCACAGGTACACTTTTTAGACCCCCCAGATACTAAATCCAAAGTCAAAATAAAAAAATATCTCTTTTTTTGTTAAATTTTTTCAATAATTGGCTTTTTTATCAAAAATGACAATTTTTAAGAACTTTTTTTGTGTGATTAATAGTCCCTGGGGCATGACCCAGAACCCTAGGCACTTTTTAGGGGCATTTATTGGGTTTTAGGGCTTTAAAATTGTGTCTTTTGATTACCGAAGTTCGGGTCCATTGATTTCAATGGGGTTCTGAAATCCGGGCTGAACTTTCGGGTAGTTCGGATGTTCTGGCCGAACCAAACTTTTCAAAAGTTCGATCATCCCTACCTGGGAGCGCCAGATGTGACTGTACATGGTTGATGGCTCGCTCCTGATACATTAGCAGTCTGCTTTTTCCCTCCTGTGCAATGTAAGTACCGCCTGCTTCTCCTCCCTATCTGCTGGTCCATCTCTCCCTCTGAACTCCCCTCCTCTTCCTCTCTTGTGGACGCCCACGTGATGTCCATAGACAAGTCATCATCAACGTCACCTTCCCCACCACTAACATTTGAGATCTCGGAGTAGGCAGCAACAGCGGGGACCAACCTCCTTTGGCTGATCTGGGTACTGTCGTCAGACTGCTGGGTGGCGGCTGTTGCTACCTCCTCTTCCTGATCCGATGCCAATAATGGCTGCGCATCACAAATGTCTTGTGATGGATCGGAAAATAATTCCAGTGACTCAAGGGGAGGGTATTTGGTGGTGGTTTCTTTGGGGGTGCACACAGCAGAGAGTGAAAAGGGTGCAATAGAGGATGAGGAGGGTGCAGAAGAGGAAGGCTGAGTGAGCCACTCAACCAAGTCTGGTGCGTCCTTTAACGTAATCGAAAGCACCTTCTGAAACTTCACACTTTGGCTCTGGCCTACTGCTCCTGCTCTACCCCTACCACCCCTGCATAAGGGCCTGCCTCTTCCTCTGCCTGTCATTTTTTAAATTACCCTGTGACAAAAGTCTCTAGAGAAGCGCAGTATATGTGGAAGAAGGTATATAACAGCCCGCTTCAATCTGTTGTTTTGGGGTCCACCACACGACCAGTTCTACAAAAAATTGGACAGTAAGTTTGGCACTGTGTGTAGCAGAATTAAAGCAGCAAAAGAGGCAATATTTTTGCAGGACACAAATGCACTGTTATGATAGCATACTGTTAGATAACACCCCACTTTAATCTGTGGTATTAAGGGGGTATTCAGGGGGGGGGGCACCGGTCTATCACACCAGTAATTCAAAAAATTGGCCAGTAAGTTTGGCACTGTGTGTAGCAGAGCTAACACAGCAAAAGAGGCAATGTTTTTGCAGGACACAAATACACTGTTATAATAGTATATTGTTATTGTATTGGGGGGCCACTGGTCTATCAGTTATAATACTTTTTTTTTAAAAGTACTTTTGTCACTCTTTGTAGTATCGCTGCAGAAACGCTCACCACACCTGTCACAATGCTGCACAGTGCACAATACAAATCCACTATAAATGCTTTCTATATTAGAAAGCATATTATAAGTGTATTACACCCCTATATAGTGCACACCAAAGAATAGTACACCTATACCAAATACCAGTCCTTGAAAGGACTTTTGTGGACCTTAACAGAGCGATCTGTGTCACTGAAAATCTGTCCTTGCTCCCCACAGCAACCTCTCCCCACACTGACAAGAGACAATATAGATAGTACACCTATACCAAATACCAGTCCTTAAAAGGACTTTTGTAGACCTATAACAGAGCAATCTGTGTCACTGACAATCTGTCCCTGCTGCACACAGCAAACCTCTCCCTACACTGACAAAAAGCAGAATGTAAAATGGCAGCCAGGTCTGGTCTATTTTTACGGTAGGGGGTATGTCCAGGTGCTGAAATGTCTCAATTGGCTGTCATGTCCCACCTGATGGATGTGTCATGGGTCAGAGTTCTCCACAATGTAAACTTATATGGCCGCCGCGAACAACGCCATATGTTCGCAAGATCGGCAAATAGCGAACGAGCAAAGTTCGCCCTGAACCGAACGCCGGGCGAACCATAAGGCCATCTCTATTGGCAATTAGGGATGATCGAACGGTTCGGGTCCACCATCGGTTCGGCCCGAACATTGGGTGTTCGAGGTTCGGCCGAATTTAGAACTTTTTGCCCAAAAAGTTCGGAATTCGGCAACCAGAACCGTCCAAAATGCAATGCTTCAGGAAATGGGCTTTAAAAGCCCGTGATTGGACCAGAACCATTAGCAAAAGCCAATTGAGGGGGCAGGAGAATGCTAGGAATGTGATTGGAGTGACTAGGGGGTCCCTAGACCAATCATTAGTGAATACGCCCCCCAGTATATAAGATCGCCCCGCCATATTCCCAGCATTGTTATACTGGACATGGAAGAGAGTGGAAGCAGTTCTGTTAATTTTACTTTAAAAGTGTCATTTAGCTATTTTTAGTGTGAGGAAAGGGATATCTAGTGTAGTTAGAGTGCTCCTTTACACTTAAGTTAGCTTCAAAAATTTAGTTTCTGTAGGGAAAGTGTTAAGTGTCAGGGGACCGTAGTGTAGTGTAGTGTTAACTGGCAGTGACTGCTATGGCAGGGTGACAAAACCCTTCCATAGCAGGGTGACCGCTATAGAGAAATGATCATTTCTCTGAGTTGCTTCGGGACAGGATTATGGCTTCTCACCAGCAAGCATTTTTTATGCTGCAGGGGCTGCCACTGCCAGTGCTTTTTTGAGGACATGTTTGATGTCAGACATGACATCTGAACATGTGTATAGGGGGTATATATAGACATATATGCCTGAATATATACCCCTAGACATATATAGGTGTGATAGTAGCAGAAATAAATGCTTGCGCTAATGAAATCATTTACAGTAATATATTTCTGCTACTATCACACCTATATATGTCTATGTGTGTATATAAATATAAGTATGTGTGTATATATACCCCCTATACACATGTTCAGATGTTTTGCCTGCCTCAAAAGAACCCCAAAAAATGCCAAAAAAACGTTAGCGTCAAAAAAAAAAAAATGCCCAGGTGTGTTTTTGCTGGCATTTTTTGGGGGGTTTTGGAGGCAGGCAAAACATCTGAACTTGTGCACAGTACCACTATACACAAGTTCAGATGTTTTTTCTGACTGCAAAGAACCCAAAAAAATGGCTGCTTTGAAACCGGCAAGGTGTTACAGCAGCGAAGCCATATTTCTGTGCTCAAAGTTTTCTAATACAAACAATCCTTTTTTTTTTCTGGTTCTGGACATGCTACAGAGCTGAAACTTCGCAGGTACACCTTTTAGATCCCCTAGACACAAAATCACACAAAAAAAGTTCTTAAAAATTGTCATTTTTGATAAAAAAGCCAATTATTGAAAAATTAAAAAAAAAAGAGATTTTTTGATTTTTACTTTGGATTTAGTATCTGGGGGTCTAAAAAGTGTACATGTGAAGTTTCAGCTCTGTAGCATGTCCAGAACCCCCCAAAAATTTGCATTTTCTTATAATTTTTATTAGAACAGGAATACGGCTTCTCTACGGCGCTTTTTCTTGCATTTATCGGGCATTTTTGGAGGCAGGCATGACTTTTTTTGGATTTAGTGTCTGGGGGGTCTAAAAAGTGTACCTGTGAAGTTTCAGCTCTGTAGCATGTCCAGAACCAGAAAAAAAGATAATTTTTCAGTAGAGCAGGGATGGTGGGACCCCTCTTTTACACTTATATGATCTTTTTTTGGGGGTTCTGGACATGCTACAGAGCTGAAACTTCACAGGTACACCTTTTAGACCCCTGGGGGTCTGGGGGGGTCTAAAAGGTGTACCTGTGAAGTTTCAGCTCTGTAGCATGTCCAGAACCAGAAAAAAAGATCATATAGGTGTTAAAGTTAAAGGAGGCTCCCGAACCACATCCCTGTTCTACTGAAAAATTATCTTTTTTTTTTCATGGTTCTGGACATGCTACAGAGCTGAAACTTCACATGCACACCTTTTAGACCCCCAGATACTAAATCCAAAGTAAAAATCAAAAAATCTCTTTTTTTTTTTTAATTTTTCAATAATTGGCTTTTTTATCAAAAATGACAATTTTTAAGAACTTTTTTTTGTGTGATTAATAGTTAATGGGGCATGACCCAGAACCCTAGGCACTTTTTAGGGGCATTTATTGGGTTTTGGGGCTTCAAAATGGTGTTTTTTGATTACCGAAGTTCGGGTCCCATTGATTTCAATAGGGTTCTGAAATCCGGGCCGAACTGTCGGCAAGTTCGGATGTTCTGGCCGAACCGAACTTTTCAAAAGTTCGATCATCCTTATTGGCAATGCTGCAGCAGCTGCACAGGCAGCAGAGGGCCATCAATGAGTACCTGTTTGAGTATGGCACAAGGACAGGGTCAGGGGAGCTTGGCTTATTTTCACCATGCCAGTGGCTGCTGATAAAGAATGCATGCATCACCCTGTCACTATTTGAGGAGGCCACAAGGATGGTGAGCCGGGATGATGCATGCATTAGTGACACTATTCCTCTAGTCTTCCTGCTGGATCTCACTCTTCATGGAATCATGGACAGGGCATTTGAGGCAGAACAGCGGTAGGAAGAGGAGGACTTCCTTTCCTCATAAGGCCCCCTTTATGCAGATGTCATTCCTGCAGGACCACAAAACACAGGAGCAAGAGGAGGAGGAGGAGGATTGTGGCAGCATGGATGAAGAGGATAGCATACAACAGTCTTCAAGGGATTGTTTTCATTCCCCAGAAGCCCCAGGAGTTATACCTGGTTGCTCTTGACAATGTAATCCTTAATAACCCAGAGGACTCAGAACCGCATGCCTCCTCAAACTTACGCTGCATGGGCTCCCTGATTCTGCAAAGCCTGTGAAAGGACCATAGGATTCATGGTATCAAGGAGAGAGATTATTACTGGTTGGCAACCCTTCTTAATTCACGTTGCAAGGGTAAAGTTGCAGAGCTGGGAGGTTACCATTTTCTGGACATGTTTCTTAGGCTTCCTTCAGCCAAAGGAGGAGTAGTGGAGAAGGCGGCCAGCTGACCGATGTCTTTAAACAATTCTTTAGTCCTAAGCACCCAGGGCTTCTCCATCATATGGTGCATGATTATCTAGGGGCAAGAACAGACTTGAAGACCTTTCCAACTGAGCATTCACTGGGTTACTGGGTCTTGAGAATGGATCACTGGCCAGAACTTTCTCAATATTCAATCAAGCTACTGGCCTGTCCTGCTTCCAGCATGCTTTCCAAATGGACGTTCAGTGCTGCTGGAAGTTTTGTGATGTACAAAAGAGTGCGTCTGTCCACAGACTCCATTGACCAGCTGACTTTTATCAAAATGAATCAGTCCTGGATCAACAGCAACTATCAAGCCCCTGATGCTGATGTAACTGATTTAATTTGCTAGCGGTCTGCCATCCCTTGAAGCCTGCATATGCTGCCTATCCTCAAAATTGATTGTGCTAGCTTCCAACAATGTTTTAGGTTTAGGGCACCACCAACACCCAAAGCCTAATTTTTCTGCACTTGTATGACAGGTGCATGCAATTTCAATTTTGTATCAAATTTTTTATAGCAGGGCCTGTTCCTGTGCCTTGCGCCTGTGCGTTCCTTTTTAAATTAAATTGACGTATCAGATCCAAATTTATACCAGACCCAAAGGGACTGGGGGGGACCCTATGCCATTTTTTTCATGGTTTTTTTCTGTATTGCCGGGAGCCGACAATACATTACAGTATGGTGTTCTAGTGCGAACCGAAGCTGGGGGGGGGGGGGGGGTAAGGCTCATCACTACTGAAAATTGGTCTAGGCAAGAAGGGGATTAAAGTGCCCTGTATTTAAGTAGTTAAGGGGAACCCTATGAAAGAATTTTAAAAAAAATGGCGTGCCCACCCCCCAAATCCCTACCATATTCTTATCCGAGCAAGCAGCCTGGTCTGCGAGTGGGGGGCTTATCGGAATATGGAAGCCCCCTTTAACAAGGGGGGCCCCCAGATCTTGCTCTCCCCTATTATGTGAATGGATATCGGGGACATAGTACCCCTACCCATTCATCCAAAAATTGTACAAAAAATAATAGAGACAAAAGTCAGTTTTTGACAAGTCCTTTATTAAAAAATAAAAATTAAAAAATAGTGTCCCCCGATGTAAATCCATCATCAATCAGGTTCTCCGCCACACCCGAAAAATAGAAAAAAAAAAACACGCTCCCGCCTCTTCACGTGCCTCCCGCGTAATGAGCTGTTTGAGCTGTGACAGCTCTTTTTTTTAGGAATCTGGCGTCATGAGTGCCCCATAATGCACTGTGCTGATGCAGTGAATAAATTACTGACGTCACGTCAGAAAGGGCGGTGCCACTGGGTGGTGTCCCCACCCCTTTTCTCTAAAAGAGCTGTCATAGATCAAACAGCTCATTACGTGATTGACGATGGATTTACATTAGGGGGACACTATTTTTTTATTTTTTTGGTGAATGGGTAGGGGTACAATGTCCCCGATATCCATTCACATGGGGGGGCAGAATCTGGGGGCTTCCAGACCCTGAAAACCACAGCCCAGGGTTGTCCGGAAAAGGCTCTTGTCCCCATCAACATGGGGACAAGGTACTTTGGGGGGCACCCCAAAGCACCCTCCCCATGTTGAGGGCAAGTGGCCTGGTATGGTTCAGGAGGAAGGGGCGCTCACTCATTTCCCCCCCCCCCCCTCACCATCCTGGCCAGCCAGGCAGCTTGCTCGGATAAGGGTCTGGTATGGATTTTGGGGGGACCCCACACAGTTTTTTTTTTTTTATTTTGGCGTGGGGTTCCCCTTAAAATCCGCACCAGACACAAAGGGCATTATACGGACTGGGGGGACCCCAAACCGTTTTTTTTTCATGTTTTTTTATATGTATTGCTGGGAGCCGACAATTCATTACATCGGCGAGCAAGTTTAAATTACATTTTTTACTTTAGAAATTTCAGTATTGCAGCAGCAGGCTCCATACATCATACAGATGCCCCACTTTACTGGCAAATTAGGGGACCCCCCCCAGGCATGATATTTAAAGGAATTTTTCATTCTAATTGTTTCACTTAAAGCATTGTTAAAATCATTAAATCAGTGCTCCTGTAAAAACGATCACTTTTTAAAACTTTTTTTGCATTGCTACATGTTCCCCAGGTCACTACCCGGACCCCTATACACTTTTTTTGGCCAATAACTTGCATTTAAGCCTTTAAAATTAGGACTTCTGATTTTTTATGTTCGAGTCCAATAGACTTCAAAGGAGTTTGCATGATATAACAAACTTTTCCCTGTCCATGGTGTCCAGGGGGGTGTTCGGCTCATCATGACTGAAACATGTTGGCATTCAAAGATAGTTGGTGGAAGTTTAAAGAGTTGATTGCTTAGTTATCCAATCCCAGCGACAATCGCTCTCAGTCTGCTGCCACTTAGATTGTGTCCCGCAAGCTGGAAAATCTTTGTGCCGGGTGAGGCTGAGAGCGGCGTTGTTGGGTATCAGTGACAGCGCGGTGTGAGGAGGACCTGTCATTTGTCACAAGTTGGTGAAGGTGACAGAGGTCTGACCCACGTTTGTCACATGGACATCTTGGAGCGTGTTTATATTTTTTATTCATTAGTCTCATGGGATTCCAGATGGTTCTCCATCAATGTGTATTATATGAGGGGGGGAGGGGAGTGTACACTGTGACCTGACTGGGATTTGTATTCTGTCTGTGCAGGAAATGATTTTCAGGAGGAAATATTCACCCTGCCGGGATCTGATCTTCTCCTCCCCATCAGACTCCATCTTACCCTCCGCCATACAGATACAGAGAGATGTGACCGGATTTCCTGGTTCTATAAGAAACCTCCTCTCTACTGGGAAAGAATAGCTGAACACAGGAAATGTGATCTGTCTGATGTCGGATATTTCCCCAATATAAGGATATCAGAGAATGGAAGTCTGATCATATCCAATGTGACTCTGTACAATGACGGGAGATACAGCGTGGAAATATACAACTCTGCAGGATACCCTATACAGAGAGATAATTACAGGATCCATGTAGAAGGTAAGTCCCATCCAATCCCCACCTCCAGTCCTAGCAGTGTCCTCCCCGCTCCGTGTCTTTATATCCATACATTATATAGTAGAAGATCTGGGAGAGACATATGTACAATGTCCTCTGCTTACTGCACCACCCCCACCATTCCCTGTGGGTTCACATCTGCAGTGCTCAGCCCTCCTGAAGTTGCTGTGACATGAACTGTGCAGACATAGTACAGGAGATGGTCAGAGACTGCAGACATAGTACAGGAGATGGTCAGAGACTGCAAGCATTCTACAGGAAACGGTCAGAGACTGCAGACATGGTACAGGAGAAGGAGATGGTCAGACTGCAGACATAGCACAAGAGATGGTCAGAGACTGCAGACATAGTACAGGATAGGGTCAGATATTGCAGACATAGTACAGGAGACGGTCAGAGACTGCAGGCCTAGTACAGGAGATGGTCATAGAATGCAGACATAGTACAGGAGAAGGAGATGGTCAGACTGCAGACATACAGTGGGTACGGAAAGTATTCAGACCCCCTTAAATTTTTCACTCTTTGTTATATTGCAGCCATTTGCTAAAATCATTTAAGTTCATTCTTCTTCCTCATGAATGTACACATAGCACCCCATACTGACAGAAAAACACAGAATTGTTGACATTGTTGCAGATTTATTAAAAAAGAAAAACTGAAATATCACATGGTCCTAAGTATTCAGACCCTTTGCTGTGACACTCATATATTTAACTCAGGTGCTTTCCATTTCTTCTGATCATCCTTGAGATGGTTCTACACCTTCATTTGAGTCCAGCTGTGTTTGATTATACTGATTGGACTTGATTAGGAAAGCCACACACCTGTCTATATAAGACCTTCCAGATCACAATGCATGTCAGAGCAAATGAGAATCATGAGGTCAAAGGAACTGCCTGAAGAGCTCAGAGACAGAATTGTGGCAAGGCACAGATCTGGCCAAGGTTACAAAAAGATTTCTGCTGCACTTAAGGTTCCTAAGAGCACAGTGGCCTCCATAATCCTCAAATGGAAGACGTTTGGGACGACCAGAACCCTTCCTAGAGCTGGCCGTCCGGCCAAACTGAGCTATCGGGGGAGAAGAGCCTTGGTGAGAGAGGTAAAGAAGAACCCAAAGATCACTGTGGCTGAGCTCCAGAGATGCAGTCAGGAGATGGGAGAAAGTTGTAGAAAGTCAACCATCACTGCAGCCCTCCACCAGTCGGGGCTTTATGGCAGAGTGGCCCGACGGAAGCCTCTCCTCAGTGTAAGACACATGAAAGCCCGCATGGAGTTTGCTAAAAAAACACCTGAAGGACTCCCAAGATGGTGAGAAATAAGATTCTCTGGTCTGATGAGACCAAAATAGAACTTTTTGGCCTTAATTCTAAGCGGTATGTGTGGAGAAAACCAGGCACTGCTCATCCCCTGTCCAATACAGTCCCAACAGTGAAGCATGGTGGTGGCAGCATCATGCTGTGGGGTTGTTTTTCAGCTGCAGGGACAGGACGACTGGTTGCAATCGAGGGAAAGATGAATGCGGCCAAGTACAGGGATATCCTGGACAAAAACCTTCTCCAGAGTGCTCTGGACCTCAGACTGGGCCGAAGGTTTACCTTCCAACAAGACAATGACCCTAAGCACACAGCTAAAATAACGAAGGAGTGGCTTCACAACAACTCCGTGACTGTTCTTGAATGGCCCAGCCAGAGCCCTGACTTAAACCCAATTGAGCATCTCTGGAGAGACCTAAAAATGGCTGTCCACCAACGTTTACCATCCAACCTGACAGAACTGGAGAGGATCTGCAAGGAGGAATGGCAGAGGATCCCCAAATCCAGGTGTGAAAGACTTGTTGCATCTTTCCCAAAAAGACTCCTGGCTGTATTAGATCAAAAGGGGGCTTCTACTAAATACTGAGCAAAGGGTCTGAATACTTAGGACCATGTGATATTTCAGTTTTTCTTTTTTAATAAATCTGCAACAATGTCAACAATTCTGTGTTTTTCTGTCAGTATGGGGTGCTATGTGTACATTCATGAGGAAGAAGAATCAACTTAAATGATTTTAGCAAATGGCTGCAATATAACAAAGAGTGAAAAATTTAAGGGGGTCTGAATACTTTCCGTACCCACTGTAGCACAAGAGATGGTCAGAGACTGCAGACATAGTACAGGAGATGGTCATAGAATGCAGACATAGTACAGGAGATGGTCAGAGAATGCAGACATACTACAGGAGATGGTCAGGGAATGCAGACATAGTACAGGAGATGGTCAAAGACTGCAGACATAGTACAGGAGATGGTCAGTGACTGCAGACATAGTACAGGAGATGGTCAGAGACTGCAGACATAGTACAGGAGATAGTCAGAGACTGCAGACATAGTACAGGAGATGGTCAGGGAATGCAGACATAGTACAGGAGATGGTCAGGGAATGCAGACATAGTACAGGAGATGGTCAGAGATTGCAGACATAGTACAGGAGATGGTCATAGACTGCAGATATTACACAAGAGATGGTCAGAAACGACTTCATTGAAAAGTGAGCCATGCTCAAGTCACTTATCAAAGGCATTTGACATGCAGTGAGGAGGTGATATTGCATTTCCTCACTGCATGTTTAACCTCCCTGGCGGTATTCCCGAGTGTGGCTCGGGGTGGGATTTCACTGCCATAAGCGGTAACCCCGAGCCACACTCGGGGTACCGCCAGGGATCCTTGTAGAGGGTTACTTACCTTGTCACCAGGATCCAGTGATGTGTCCCTTCAGCATACGGCGGCTGGATCTTCCGCCCGATGCTTGTGAGCCTCAGCTTCCGTCTCCTGCGACGTGACACTAGCAGGGGGGTGGAACCGGCGGCAAATTTGAAAAGTAAAAAACACAAACACGCTGATTTCATTACAAATTAAAATAAATTGATATTAGTTTGCCCCCCAGTGCCCTTTCCTGCAGTTTTACTATATATAATATGTATGTGTGTGTGTGTGTGTTTGTGTGTGTGTATATATATATATACGTATATTTATATATTAACTTATTTATAGTTATTTATTATATTATAATTTATGATTTTGTGTTTCAAACTTTATCATACCTGAGATGTAATAAAGAACGCACAGTAAAATAAAATCAGATGTAAATAGTTGGTTTGGGCTGCTCGTCCTTAAGAAATACTAGCAAAATAATTGTACCGCTTTCAGCACCTAAAATCGGAAAGAATCGTACCGCTAGGGGGGTTAAACTCCTAAATACCACTAAAAATCACATAGGAGAAAGTACTGTTGTATGTATAACGAGAAAGTCCCACGCTATGGAATTACAAGGGAAGAAGGGGCTTCAGCCTCCCTAAAAATATAGCAAAGAGTTATATCTAGATTATAAATGTATAGGGGTAGGGAAATGGCGCTACCCAATGGGGGTAGATATAGTAAAGACGCACTCTAGTGGATGTCACAGGTAAAATTGATGTATGTATAACTCAGCCACAAAACATAATAAATAAGCACTATATTCAAGTATTACATAGAGCTAATCAATGATCACAATATGAAAAAATAAAAACTCTTCGTGTACAAAGGAAGGGTGCCCAGGGTGGTTGTAAAAAAGATTGCACTCACCAGAGTGCCTAACCCCACACAGGGGTATTAAACAGGGTATATTAAAGCTGTATACCACAGCGTGGAGGTAAATGCTCCTGTCAGTTCTCTACTTCCGTACTTCTCTGTGTCAGGGGGGAGGGGACAGTGCTGTTCCTCAATATTCAACTTGCTCCCAGGTTAGGCTCCGGTGGTGGTGTGTATAAAATGAACAGGGGGGGGACATATAGTGTGATACCGTAATACACTTTTTGTAGATCATAAGTTAGGGTACTTACATTTGCATAGTAAAGAATCAGCGTTAAAAATGTGTCCCTATGCAGGGAGAAATCATGCAGGCAGTCGGCGGAAATGAATGTAGTTCCGGAACGCAATGCGTTCCATGACAGCTCCGGATCAGGAAGTGACGCAACTATGCTGTACGGGTTTCATCATAGACGTCCTCAGCAGCGTCATTTCACTTCCTTGTCCTATCCCTATATATGCTGCGGTTGCCCGGCAACTAACCCAGAAGGAACGCAAGATGCGGAAGTCCGTGGTTTATATCTCTACAGTACCCGGGCATATCTATTAGTATTGTTTGTATAATGTCAAATAGATGTATATAATAAAATCATTCTTAATAATAGTAATAAAGTGTCAAATGCATATATATATATATATATATATATATATATATATATATATATATATATATATATATATATATACCTCTATTGCAGCGTACATAAGATTAGCCACATGAAATACATAATGAATATACATTAAAAATTGTAACATGAAAAATGACATATATAAAAAAAATATACATATAAAAAATGACATATAAAAATAATTAAAAAACATTATTAGAGGAGTAGAATTATGATGGGAAGTGGGAAGTTTATGGAGGGGTTATGATTTTTATAGGGAATATGTATTGATAAATCAATTGATTAATAAATAAAATATAAAAAATAAATATAAAAATATATAAAATTTGATGTTTAACCTCTTAAGCCCCGGAAGATTTTACCCCCTTCCTGACCAGGGCCTATTTTGCGATTCGGCACTGCGTTGCTTTAACGGACAATTGCGCGGTCGTGCGACGCTGTCCCTGAACGAATTTCACGTACTTTTTTTCCCACAAACAGAGCTTTCTTTTGGTGGTATTTGATCACCTGTGCGCTTTTTTTTTTTTTTTTTTTTTGATCATGCGCTATAAACAAAAAAATAGAGTAAATTTTGTAAAAATAACAATATTTTTCACATTTTTTTAGATGAAATTCCCCCCCAAAAAAATGTAAAAATCAAAATGTTTTAACATTTTAGGCCAATTTGTTTTCTGCTACATATGTTTGGTAAAAAAATTGCAAAAAGCGTATTTTGTTTGGTTTGCGCAAAAGTTATTGCGTTTACTAACTAAGGGAAAGATTTTTGTCATTTTTGTTGTTTTTTTTTTTAACGAGTAATGGCGGCAATCTGCAATTTTTTTTTTTTTTTTGCGGGACTGCGACATTGCGGCGGACAGATTGGGCCCTTGACTGACATTTTTGACACTTTTGGGGTTACCAGTGACATTACTACAGTAATCAGTGCTATACATATGCACTATTACTGTAAAAATGACACTGGGAGGGAAGGAGTTAACTTTATTGGAGAGGGAGGGGTTAAGTGTGTCCCTAGGGGCATGTTTCCAACTGTGATTGGCTGTGGCTACTTGTGTAAGAACAGAGATCAATGGTCCTACATAGTAGAACCGTATGATCTCTGTTCTTACACAGGGGAGAATGACAGGCGGCTGTGTTTACATTAGCCGCCTGCCTTTCTCCCGCTGTAACGGACAATCGCGAGTGACCGGCGGACATCGGGTCCGCCGGGCACACGCGCGGGGGGGTCCGTGAGCGAGCAGGAGCGCGCCAATGGTGGCGCGCGCTCGCTCCCCAGAGCCTCACAGGCTAGCGACGTAGCCCTACGTCACTTTGCCTGTGAGGGGCTGACTGCCGACGTAGATCTACGTTAGGGAGTCGGCAAGTGGTTAATAGGCAGTAGGCCCACAAAAAATCGAATAAGTGTATATAATATGATTGGTATATAGGATTGTAAGATCCAAATGGATGTTTGTAAGGGGCTAGAGTATAAGATATATAATATATAAATCCCTGTAGATGCCTCTTATCTTATTTAATCGTGTATCTACACATGTGTATGGATGCACATCTTCAAATGTATAGAGGAAAAATCTATTTTATTGGAAATTGGTATTATTAGAACCCTCATTATTGAGAGATTATAGTAATTAATATAAATCATAGCAAGCAGGGAGAGAAATTTGATAAAGATCTCTGTTATAGGGAGTTCGACTATGAGAGAGAAAGGTAGAGACACCCCATACTGAGTGGGTAATGCAAATGGGAAAACAACACTTTCTATATGAGGAGATGTTAATACACTCATCTATAGTGTGTGGAGCATAATCTAATATGAGGCTGCCTATGTGTAGGCCTAATATATAAGTGGAGTAAGAGAAAAGGAGGAACAAATGGCAATTGGACTATATTATGATCAGATTAATTTAAGAAGCTTGATATAGGGTACCCTGGATGGTATTGTATAGTGGGTAAAATTAACCACTTAAGCCCCGGACGATTTTACCCCCTTCCTGACCAGGGCCTATTTTGCGATTCGACACTGCGTGACTTTAACGGACAATTGCGCGGTCGTGCAAAGCTGTACCCAAATGAAATTGACATCCTTTTTTTCCCACAAACGGAACTTTCTTTTGGTGGTATTTGATCACCTGTGCGATTTTTTTTGATCATGCGCTATAAACAAAAAAAGAGCAACAATTTTGCAAAAATAACTATTTTTCAAATTTTTCACATATTTTTATATGAATTTCCCCAAAAAAATGTAAAAATCAAAATTTTTGAACATTTTAGGCAAATTTTTTTTCTGCTACGTATTTTGATTGGTTTGCGCAAAAGTTATTGCGTTTACTAACTAAGGGAAAGATTTTTGTCATTTTTTTTTTTTTTTTAATATATTTTTATTAAGCATATGAAACAGTTACAAGGTCTGTAATGCAACAAAATAGCACATGTCGCAAATCAGCAAAAAATCATGTAAACTTTCAAAGTGTGCTAGCATTATATTCTAACAGTATCACAAATATTGTATACAAAGGTAATCGTGAACCTAATGTAAATGACACTGGGAGAGGGGGGGGGGCTTGGAGGGAGTAGGAGTGAGGAAAGAGATTGACACTCTCGGATGGGACGTGAGAAGAACGTCAACTATGTAAAGGAAGGATAACCAAGTATAGGAACTATGACTCTTACTGGCTGAACAATACAACTAGAATACTGGTATTATGACATTGTAGTTGAAATGGGGGGGGGGGGGGATAGGGGGAAGAGGAATAGTGTTATCCATGAGATCCTTCTGGAAGCGACCAATAAGCCAGTTATAGGTACAGTCTTATGAAGTGGGGGAGAAGAACGTGGAGGGTGTTGTTTTATACAGTCAATATTCCTAATGAATTGGATATGGAGGCCTTTAAATACCATTCCGTGAATTGAAAGGGTATCATCAGAGCTTTCAGCTCATCTGCATGGAAGGCATATTGCATGAATGGGCGCCACCTGGAGAAGAATTTTTCCATTGACGAGAATTTATCAGTGTCCAGGTTTCCTTTTTCCATATGTAGAAGAGATTTGAGATAATTGCAAACCATGGAGATCGTTGGGGGAGTGTTGGAAGTCCAGGTTTTTAGAATAGCTTTTTTGGCTGCCAAGGTGCATAGGTGGGTCCAAGGGGGCAGTCGTTTACAATTTCGCTCGGAATCGGTTGAGGGCTGTGAAGACTCTTCGTATCCAAATAAGAGCAAGTGAGGGGATTTCCGCAGTTTGAGTCCCAGAACTGTCTGTAGAAAGGTCAGTACCAGGTCCCAGAAACGGGAAATTGTGGGACAATGCCAGAATCTATGCGCTAGCGTTGGTCTATTCCCACCGCACTGGGGGCAGATTGCAGGAGTCCTCGGGTCATTGGTGTATAGAGCCGGGACGAAGGCCCTGGGAATCAATTTGAACTGGGTCTCTCTCCAGGTCTCCATCAGCACAGTTTTTCTAATCATTAGGTACCCTTGTAGTATTTTCGGAGCGATATCCTCCAGGGGGAAAACAGTACCCCATTTATCGAACATGGTTTCCGTGGAGAGTTTATTAGAGTGTATAAGCAGTTGATCATAGACACTGGAAATGTTGTAACTTTTGTTCTTGATAAAGTCATCCATGACTGACTTTTGAAAACTTTTAGCAGTGTTGGGTGAACAAGATTTAACATAGGCTACTGCCTGACGATAGTAAAACTGGTGGGACGAGGGCAATTGGTATTCCCCTGCAAGTTCCGTGTATGATTTGAAGGAAAGATCCGAAAATCTTACTAAGGAATGAGCCAATTTCAGTCCATTTTGCTCCCAGAGGTGGTACGCTGCGTAATCCATAAATTGCGGAAATAATGGATTGCCATAGAGCGGCAAGTGCTTGGATATCTTTGGGGGAACTCCCAGATGTTTTCTTACTTCCCTCCATGCTATCATAGTGTCTCTAAAGAGAACGTGTCTTTGAAGATGCGCGGGCAGAGCAGTGAAGGTGCTATGTAGCACTCCAGGTAGACACAACGGGTATGCTAGTTGAGTTTCAATGTGGTAGTTGGAGTAGGTTGAGGATTCTGTGATCCAATCCAGACCATAGCGTAGTAGGCAAGACAAATTATACAACCTAATATTTGGCAAGCCAGCTCCCCCCTCGCTCTTCGGAAGGTGCAGTTTGGTAATGGATATCCTGGGTCTCCTCTTATTCCAGAGGAAAGCCATTATGGCCTTATTCAGAGTGTTGATATCTGTATGTTTGAGGAGGAAAGGGAGGGTTTGGAGGGGGTAAAGCAGTCGAGGGAAGCTGACCATTTTGACCAGGTGGCACCTTCCGAAAAACGAGAGGGGTAGAGTCGTGCACAATTCCATTTCTTTAATAATTTTTTCTATGAGTGGGACATAATTCAGTTTGTAAAGTGAAGAGGTATTTCGGCCAATCTTGATACCCAGGTAGGTGATGTGATGGTGGTTTAGAGGGAAAGGGAGGGAATAATCCCAGTGATCTATGACCGGTTGCGTTAGCGGGAGGACTTCACTTTTGTCAAAATTAATTTTCAACCCTGAAATAAACCCGAACTCTTTTAACAGTGAACACAATGCTGGAAGGTCAGTACTAGGTTGGGATGTGAAAATGAGCAGGTCATCAGCAAAAAGGGCAGTTTTGAGCTCGGTTTGACCCAGTGGGATCCCGTGAATTGCATTAAAGATTAACAAGTGTCTGGAAAGGGGCTCCATGGCCATATTAAACAATAAGGGAGATAGGGGACAGCCCTGACGTGTGCCCTTGAATAATGGGATCGGGTTTGATATGCCCATGGATGTGAATATACGCGCCGAAGGGGAGGCATAAAGAGCTTTCAAGAAGCCGGTTATCTTGCCAGAGAATCCAAACTTCGCCAGGGTCAGGAAGAGCCAGTCCAAATCAACGTTATCAAAGGCCTTCTCGGCGTCTAAGGTCACTATGGCCGAGTGCCCCGTAGGGTTAGCCTTGGCATGTTCTAGAGCCACCAGGACCTTGCGTATATTTTCAGTGGCCGACCTGCCCCTGACGAAGCCTGCTTGAGAAGGATGAATAAGTGTAGGGAGAACATGTGCTATTCTGGAAGCTATTATTTTAGAGAGGATTTTTGCATCAATGTTTAAAAGGGATATTGGCCTGTATGAGCCCGGTTGAGTGGGGTCCTTGCCTTTTTTGGACAATAGTTTTATGTAAGCCTGAGAGCCTGTGGGAAGAAAAGTGCCATTTTGCCACATATTGTTATACAGTGTGGTGAGAGTGGGCAAGAGGGTATCTTTGAAAGTTTTAAAAAATTCCGTCGAATAGCCATCAGGACCCGGCGCTTTTTGGGAAGCCATATGAGTTATGGTGTGTGCTATGTCTTCCGAGCTTATTGGGGCATTGATTTCAAGCAATTGAGCTTCCGTAAGCGCCGGAAGAGAAATATTGTCCAGAAAATTTCTGGCGGCCTCAAGGTCTACCTGGTCTTTGCTATATAAGGTGCGATAATAGTTTTCCAGAATGTTACTAATGTCAGTTGGTGAATGTGTTAGCTTTACTGACCCGTTTCGGAGTGTCAAAATATGCGTGGGTTTGTAGGGGCCTCTGATCAGTCTGGAAAGTAACTTTCCCGGTTTATTCCCAAAACGGTAAAAGGATGCCATAAATCGGGAACGTTTAGATTCTTCAATTTTTTCTGCCCAGTGGTCGAAGTGTTTTTTCGCCTCCTGCCACTCGTCCTTGAGCTCTGGGGAGGGTGAAGTGTTGAGAAGAGATTGGGCTCTGTGCAGTTTTTCGCTCGCCTCCAGGTAATGTCTGGCGAGAGCTTTCCTATATGTAGAGACATAGGACATAATATGTCCTCGAAGGACCGCTTTGCCCGCTTCCCAGAAAAGGATAGGGTCAGAAACATGCTCCTGATTAAGAGTGGCATAGTCTTGCCAGGTTGACTGCACGTGATGTTGGAAGTCCTTATTATGCATGAGAAACACTGGGAATCTCCAGGTACCTACTGTATGAGAGGTAGCTGCCAATGAAATGGATAGGGATATGGGGGAGTGGTCTGATATGGCAATATCATGTATGTCAGCACGTTCAACAAATCTTATAAGTTCCGGGGTAATGAATAAATAATCTAGTCTGGCCATGGAGTCCTGGGGGGGGGGATAAAAGGAGTATTCTTGATCTGTAGGGTGGCCAAGGCGCCACGCATCCACCAAGTGTAGGGCAGACATCATGGAGTGTAAGGGAGTTTCCTTAGTGTGTTGTGCGGAGTGGGAGGTGCGAAACCTCGTTCTACGTTGTTTACGGTCGGCAGCCATGTCCATGACATCATTAAAGTCGCCTCCTATTATATGAAAGGGAGTGGGGTTTTGAAGCAGCCATGACACAGTATCACCGTTAAAGATGGAGGAAGAGGGTGTCGGGGCATACACATTAGAGACTCGTACAGTGCGGGTAGGGAGTCTGAGCAACAACGACAGTCGTCTGCCAGCGTCATCCCGGCTAGTGTCTAGGATTTCATAGGGGATCTTTTTATTTAACAATATGGCTACTCCAACCTTGTGACCCGTGGCAGGGGAACATATTGCATCCCCAACCCAAAGCTTCTTTAAGAATCGCATGTCACCCTCCCCCAGGTGAGTCTCCTGGAGAAGAGCAACATCCGCCCCCAAGCGCTTGAGATGTCTCAATATCATCATACGTTTATTAGGTGATCTAAGGCCCTTCACATTCCATGATATAACTTTCAGGGTGGCCATGAATAAAGAATGGTAATGTTATGTAGCGCATAAAATGAACCGGTCGGAGGGATTCTCATGGACGGGGGGACATAGCGTGACAGGTGTTGTAGGTGCAGGACAAGAGGTGGAGAGGTAAGAGATAGGAGTTCTTGCTGGGGTATAAGGTTACCCCAGGGGAGGAGTTCGGTGGAAGGATGTGCTGCGGGTTGTACTGAGAGGGGTAAACTAATCTTGAGACTTCGCTTTTTTCTCTGTGAGAAGGAAGTGAGCCATCGTAGCCTCACACCTATTAGCCTGTGATGAAGGGCTTCAGAACCTGCGTACGCTCCGGAGAGCTATGATTCCATGTACTGGGTGCTCAGTACACGTGACTAGGAGACGACCACTAACATCCCTCTAAAAACTTGGAACTAGTAACAAAAATTAAGCAGATGCAGAACAAGTAAATGAGCCCCTGCTTAAACATTACACATTACTCCAGGTGTAAGGGTAGATGAGGTGCCTGGATAAAAGTGTTATAACAGCTAATAAACTTTCAACCAAATAACTGTGAGCGTTCTGGTCTCACAGGAGGCTTGGGGCTAATACCATAACAGTACCTGAGGAGGGTCGTCCACTGGGGACTTGGCCATCAGAGTTCACGTGATGGATCTGCGGACGGAGGAATGACCGTATTTGCCCTTTTTGGTGGGTTCCTTGTCAGGTGTCAATTGAGCCTTGCGGACAAGAGACTCTCGTCTGGGTTGAGAAGAGGATTCTTCCATCGGCGTGGATATTGACGAAAGATAGTGCTCCGCGTCTGATGGCGTGTGGAAGGACAGGCATTCACCCCCAGGTGTAGTAACATGAAGGATAGCAGGATACGCTAAGGTGAAACGCATTTGCTGTTGAAAAAGAGAGGTGCAAACTTGAGCAAACTCCTTTCGTCGCCTGGACACTTCTGCTGAGTAGTCTGCGAAGAGTAGGATAGAGCAGCCTTTGATGTGTAAGGGTCTGTGTTTCCGGAAGGACAGCAAAATGGCGTTCTTGTCCGCATAATTTAAGTAGCGGGCAATGATGGGTCGCGGGTTTTTCCGTGACTCGTTTGGGGCCCCCACCCTGTGCGCCCTCTCTACAATGCAGGGGGATGGCAAGCCCAGGGCTCTAGGAATAATGTCTGAGCATAGAGTGAGGAGCTCTGCCCCCTGGACCGCTTCAGGCGTTCCAATGATCCGGAGGTTATTCCGCCTGGAGCGGTTCTCTAGGTCCTCAATTTTATCCTGTAATGCCTGCAGTGCCTTGTCCTGGTTATTAATATCCCTGCTGTTAAGCAGGGTCTCTTCCTCCAGGGATGCGATCCTCAGCTCAGCCTCCTGGATTTGGTGCCTGTGAGAGCTCAATTCTTTCTGCAGCTGTGACAGGCTGTGAGTAATGGCTGATTCAATTGCTGCCTGAATTGTGGGGGACAGTATATGGGCCACGGCTTCTGCCATTTTAATATATGCCGGGTCAGCCTGGGTGATAACTGTGGCCGGGTTTATCAGCGGGAGATCCGAGGAATGTGGAGCCGTCGGAGAGAGAGAGAGAGATTCACTCCCCTCCCCCTCCCGCTGTGTACTGGCTGCCGCGGCCATATTGGGAGCTGTGCGAGGAGCTGTGACTGAGTCAGAACGATCCGTGGTGACAGCTGATGGCGGGCGCTGTCGCTCCACAAAGCGGTCCATCCGGAGCCGCCGGTGTGCGGGGTGAGAGGGGTGGAGGTAGGTGCTCTCCGGGAGGCCTCGGTCCCTGTAATTTTAAATAGTTCGGCGGCGGGTGTAGCGAGGCTGTGGAGGTTCACTCCTCCTGCATGAGCGCCGGAACCGGAAGTCTCTTGTCATTTTTATTGTTTTTTTTTTTTAACGAGTAATGGCGGCGATCTGTGATTTTTTTTTTTTTGCTGGACTGCGACATTGCGACGGACAGATCGGACCCTTGACTGACATTTTTTACACTTTTGGGGGTACCAGTGACATTACTAAAGTAATCAGTGCTATACATATGCACTGTTACTGTAAAAATGACACTGGGAGGGAAGGGGTTCACTTTATTGGAGAGGGAGGGGTTAAGTGTGTCCCTAGGGGCATGCTTCTAACTGTGATTGGATGTGGCTGTGTGTGTAACAGCAGAGATCAACGGTCCTACATAGCAGGACCGTTAGATCTCTGCTGTTACACAGAGGAGAAAGACAGGAGGCTGTGTTTACATTAGCCGCCTACCTTTCTCCCGCTGTATCCGACGGTCACATGCGCGGGCTTCTAAGTGAACAAGCGGGGGCGGGAGCGCGCCTCAGGCGGCGTGCACTCGCCCGTTATTGGCTCCCAGGCTAGTGGGAGCCAATACCCATTTTGCCTGGGAGGGTCTGACCGCCGCCATATATAGTCGGGTGGCAGTGGGCAAGTGGTTAAGGATGCAATGTTTTATTTAAAAAATAAATTAAAAGTTGAAGATAAAACAGTTAAGATCTATATCTATATTCAATCCTTTCGGTTGTAGGGTCTCTAATTTGAAAATACAGGCTGTTTCGTTTCTTGAAATACTGATTGTTTTGTTAACACCTCTCCAATGGGGTTTTACAGTATCAATCCCATAGAATATTATTCCACTTGGGTTTCTGCAAAATGTCTTGAAAGACTAAGTTTTGAGAACCCTTTGCGGATGTTGTTAATTGTCACAAGTTAGCCTATAGTTTTGTCTGTATATTCTTACCTCCTTGCTGCAGTGCTTCTGTCTGCCTCCCTTCACATGTGGTGTTTGGGCTTCTATGGGCGTCGCCTGCTCCACTGTTGGTTATATCCTGTTCCTGTCAATTACTTCCTGGGTCACCTCCCTGTATGCTTCCCTATATATACACATGCTCAGTGCACTGCTCCTTGCTTGAGCAACATCGCTGTTCTCTGAGCTCCCATCCGTGTGTCCCTTGGCTATTGTATCTGATCTCCTGTTTACCGACCCCAGCTTTGTTTCTTCGTCTATGTTCGTCTGCTGCCTGTCCTGACCTCGGATTGTTTCCTGGATCTCCTTATAGTCTCCTGTTTACCCTGCACACGCCAGCGGTCTCCACATCCTCAGCTGGGCCTACCTGGGGGCCGCGACCTGGTTCCAGTCTGCTGCAAGTCCATCCCCACCATCAGGGGCCCTGGTGAAGAAGCAGGCTGGGGCTTAGACTCTGCGCCCTGGGGAATCCTGAGCTGGGGATCTATAAGGGCTCACTACCACAGACTCGTGACATTAATATGTTCTCGGATTCTTACATATAGAGGTCTAGTCGTCCTACCGACATATTGAAGCCGGCAGGAACACTATGACATATGTAATGTGAGTGGTGTTGCAGGTAATTAGTTCTTTAATATGAAATGTCTTGTTGTTCCACTTGGATTTAACAGTAGTAGTTTTTCTTGGTAAATTCTTGTTCGTCTTACAAAGTAAACATTGTTTGCACCTAACAAACCCTTTTGTATGTGGGAACATTTTCACTTCTTTAGGAGGATTCACCACATTGTGTACTAAATGGTTCCTTAGCGTAGGTGCTCTTCTGTACACTAATTTTGGCTTATTTGGGAGAAGTTTAGATAGGAACCTGTCCGATTTGAGTATAGGCCAGTATTTCTTTATAATGTGTTCTGTCATTTTGTATTGCCTATTGAATCCTGTAATGAATGCTACATCTGTGCAATTCTTTTTGTTCTCTCGCTGTTTGTATAATAGATCTTCCTCTCTTTTCATTCTCTTTATCTGATCCTTTGTTTTATTCAATTTTTCTTTGGTATATCCCTTTTCTTCAAATCTATTCGTAAGGGTAGATGCTTGTGCTTTGAAGTCTTTAATGTTGTCACAGTTTCTTCTTAGCCTTGAGAATTGGCTTTTAGGGATATTTTCTAACCATCTTGGATGATGACAGCTCAAGGTAGGTATGTATCCATTACGATCCGTTGGTTTAAAGAGGTTTTTGTCCTTAATAAATTACCCTCCTTAAAAACTTGTAGATCTAAAAAGTCAATAGATTCATGACTCCAATTGCCGTAAATTTGATACCATATTCATTGTTATTTAGTTTCTGGAAAAAGTGTTCAAGTGTGTCCTCAGGTCCTTCCCATAGAAAAACGATATCATCAATGTACCTTTTATAAAATTTAGGATGGGGTATGTTCTTTGAATAAATAATTTTCTCTTCTAGCATATCCATGAAAAGATTTGCTATGCTAGGTGCGTAGCGTGCTCCCATTGCTACTCCCTTCTTCTGAACGTAGAAATCCTGCTCATACCAAAAAAAGTTGTTGCTCATGGCTAGATCTAATCCTTCTAATATATAATTTATTTGTCTTTGTTTAACATGTGTTCTTTCGTGTAAAGCCTTAGACACTCCCTGTATACCATAATGTTGCTTGATACTTGTATACAGAGAGTTTGCTTCTATGGTTGCCAAAATGCCGTTTTCTGAAATATTAATATCTTTAAGTGATTTCACAAGTTCGGAGCTATCTTTCAGATACGATTTTCCCATCTTTGTTATTGGCTGTAAAAATGTATCTAGGTATTGGCCTAGTCTCGAGAAGAGGGAATCTATCCCACTGACTATAGGCCTACCTGGGGGTTTGGCTGGGCTTTTGTGAACTTTCGGGAAATAGTATCTGACAGGGGTCTTATATATTTCTGGTATTAAGTATTTGCTCTCCTTCTTATTTAATATCCTGGCTTCATTACCCTTATGAACGAAGGTCTTGAGTTTTTTTTTGTATTGCTTTGTGGGATTACTCTTTAATTTTTGATAGGTGCCCTCTACCTGTAATAGGTTAGTCTTTTTGATAGGTGCCCTCTACCTGTAATAGGTTAGTCATTTCCTCTTGGTAGTCTGTTTTCTTTAAAATAACCAATCCTCCTCCCTTGTCCGTGGGACGGATTACAATATCTTTTTGCTTCTCTAGCTTTTTAATGGTTTTCCAAATTTTATTAGTGTCTTTGGGTTGTATCTCAATTTTCCTCAGGTCTGTATCTACCATTCTCTTAAATGCTCCTAGGCACTCACTCCCTGGTACCTTAGGGTTAAAAAGGGAGTGGTTCTTGATATATGTGTGTTTAAAACCATCTTGTATGGTATGAGTAGGGGCTGGGCCTTTGAGACTAAATTTTTTTTTTATATTGAGTTTCCTCATAAATTTTTGTAAATCTACGTAGAGTTCAAATTTGTCTAGATTCTTGGAGGGGGCGTATTTTAAACCTAGGTCTAATAAGTAGAGTTCTTCTTTAGAAAAAGTAACCCCACTCAGATTGAAAATGCCCTTGCCTAGTAGACGCGTCTTCGCTTTCTTCCTCCCACCTCTCTTGCCTCTGGTGCATTTCCTTCTTCCCATTGACTGTTCCATGTATTGGGTCTGTTGTGGTCCTCCTGTTGGTAACCACTCCATTAGCCTTGTGGGCCTCCTCCTCTGTAATATGGGGGTTCTCTGTGTTGCGTGTAGTCTTGGTTCCAGCTGTGATAGTTTCCTTGAGATCCCCTTCCTCCTTGTCTCCATTGGGGTCTGTGCCATCCTTGATATCTGGGTGGTGGTGGTCTTCCCCTGGGTCCACCCTGAAAAAAAACCCTCTGTTCCTCATATGGTCCTGTCTCTGTTCTTCTTCTTCTGGGTCTGGGTGTTTGGGGTTCTGTTCTTCTTAAGGAGGAATATAGTGATTGTAGGTAGGAACATTAAATCTTGGTGTTAAAGGTGAGATATGTCTCTGTGTCCTTTGAGGTCTGTTTCTCACACGTACTGGTGGGTTGGCTTCTTGGAAGGTGTCCTCCACCGTATTGTTCCTAATGGGTCTGAATGTCAATTCCCGTGGTGTTCTAATACCCGGTGTCTCCATTGTTTCCAAATCTTCCCCATCTTGGGCGGTCTCTCTTGATTCAAAGATGACTGTGGGTTGTGTAGTGTCCATTTGTTCAATCCCATTCTGCCATTTATAGACTTTCTGATTCCTATAGTCTGCCATGTCCCGACTGAATTTCTTTTGTTTTTTATTCTGAATCTCTGCATCATATTTGGTGATGTATGTTTGTTTGTAGCTGTTTTTCCTATTTTATGATACAGAGATTCAGAATAAAAAACAAAAGAAATTCAGTCGGGACGTGGTAGACTATAGGAATCAGAAAGTCTATAAATGGCAGAATGGGATTAAACAAATGGACACTACACAATCCACAGTTGTCTTTGAATCAAGAGAGACCACCCCTGATGGGGAAGATTTGGAAACAATGGAGACACCAGGTATTAGAACAACACAGGGATTGACATTCAGACCCATTAGGAACAATACAGTGGAGGACACCTTCCAAGAAGCCAACCCAGCAGTACGTGAGAGAAACAGACCTCAAAGGACACAGAGACATATCTCACCTTTAACACCAAGATTTAATGTTCCTACCTACGATCACTATTCCCCCTTAAGAAGAACAGAACCCCAAACACCCAGAAGAAGAAGAACAGAGACAGGACCATATGAGGAACAGAGGGTTTTTTTTTTCAGGGTGGACCCAGGGAAAACCACCACAACCCAGATATCAAGGATGGCACAGACCCCAATGGAGACAAGGAGGAAGGGGACCTCAAGGAAACTACCACAACTGGAACCAAAACTACATGCAACACAGAGAACCCCCATATTACAGAGGAGGAGGCCCACAAGGCCAATGGAGAGGTTACCAACAAGAGGACCACAACAGACCCAATACATGGAACAGTCAATGGGAAGAAGGAAACGCGCCAGAGGCAAGAGAGGAGGGAGGAAGAAAGCAAAGACGCGTCTACTAGGCAAAGGCATCTTTAATCTGAGTGGGGTTACTTTTTTAACCCTCCTCTTATGTTAGGGTCAGAACCGACCCGTTTTCAGGTTTTGAATGTCTATAAGTATCACATAAATTTGTTTATTGCATCAAGATTTTTTTACTTTGTCAGGAACCTCTATTTAAACAATGTAATAGAAAAAGAATCCTTTTCACTAAATTATAAAATACTGTGGTGAAAATTAAGACGTTCATAGTGTTAGGGTCAATTCTGACCCAGTTATAATATAGGATTTTAGGACACTAATAAGTGCCAAAACTGAAATCATAAACACTCTCTCTGCTTAGTAACACTGACAGCCAATCCCCTCTCAACCCTGTGAGCTGTAGTTAGGGAGGGGCCTATCTCTTTTCCTGCTTGTCTGCTTCTCTAAATAAAGTGAAGAAACATAGGACAAATACATTTCAGAGTTGCTGACTTTATTTTACCATTTTTTAAATTTGAAAATGAGAGGTATGCTATCAAAAAAAGGTCTAAGGGGTCACACCAAAAATATTAAAACCAATCTTTTCAAGGATAAAGAAGCCTAACAAGGTAACCAAGAGGTAAGAAACAAAATTTGATGATAAATAATTATTCAGAGGGTATTTTATGGCTGATTTAAAATACGGGTCAAAACCGACCCTAAACATCATGGATAGTAACGGAATTCTAACATAAGAGGAGGGTTAAAAGAAGAACTCCACTTATTAGACCTAGGTTTAAAATACGCCCCCTACAAGAATCTAAACAAATTTGAACTCTACGTAGATTTACAAAAATGTATGAGGAAACTCAATATAAAAATATTTTTTAGTCTCAAAAGCCCAGCCCCTACTCATACCATACCAGATGGTTTTAAACACACAGATCTCAAGAACCACTCTCTTTTTAACCCTAAGGTACCAGGGAGTGAGTGCCTAGGAGCATTTAAGAGGAGGGTAGAAACTGACCTGAGGAAAATTGAGATACAACCGAAAGACACTAATAAAATTTGAAAAACCATTAAAAAGCTAGAGAAGCAAAAAGATATTGTAATCCGTCCCGCGAACAAGGGAGGAGGATTGGTTATTTTAAAGAAAACAGACTACCAAGAGGAAATGACTAACCCATTACAGGTAGAGGGCACCTATCAAAAATTAAAGAGTAATCCCACAAAGCAATACAAAGAAAAACTCAAGACCTTCGTTCATAAGGGGAAAGAAGCCGGGATATTAAATAAGAAGGAGAGCAAATACTTAATACTGGAAATATCGAAGACCCCTGTCAGATACTATTTGCCGACAGTTCACAAAAGCCCAGTCCAACCCCAGGTAGGCCTATAGTCAGTGGGATAGATTCCCTCTTCTCAAGACTAGGCCAATACCTAGATACATTTTTACAGCCAATAACAAAGATGGGAAAATCGTATCTGAAAGATAGCTCCGAACTTATGAAATCACTTAAAGATATTAATATTTCAGAAAACGGCATTTTGGCAACCATAGAAGCAAACTCTCTGTATACAAGTATCAAGCAACATTATGGTATACAGGGAGTGTTTAAGGCTTTACACGAAAGAACAAATCTTAAATAAAGACAAATAAATTATATATTACGTTCAGAAAAAGGGAGTAGCGATGGGAGCATGCTACGCACCTAGCGTAGCAAATCTTTTCATGGATATGCTAGAAGAGAAAATGATTTATTCAAAGAACATACCCCATCTTAAATTTTATAAAAGGTACAACAATGATATCGTTATTTTATGGGAAGGACCTGAGGACACACTTGAACACTTTTTCCAGGAACTAAATAACAATGAATATGGTATCAAATTTACGGGCAATTGGAGTCATGAATCTATTGACTTTTTAGATCTACAAGTTTTTAAGGAGGGTAATTTATTAAGGACAAAAACCTCTTTAAACCAACGGATCGTATGGATACATACCTACCTCAAGCTGTCATCATCCAAGGTGGTTAGAAAATATCCCTAAAAGCCAATTCACAAGGCTTAGAAGGAACTCTTACAACATTAAAGACTTTGAAGCACAAGCATCTACCCTTGCGAATAGTTTTGAAGAAAAGGGATATACCAAAGAAAAATTGAATAAAACAAAGGATCAGATAAAGAGAATGAAAAGAGAGGAAGATCTATTATACAAACAGCGAGAGAACAAAAAGAATTGCACAGATGTAGCATTCATTACAGGATTCAATAGGCAATACAAAATGACAGAACACATTATAAAGAAATACTGGCCTATACTCAAATCGTACAGGGTCCTATCTAAACTTCTCCCAAATAAGCCAAAATTAGTGTACAAAAGAGCACCCACGCTAAGGAACCATTTAGTACACAATGTGGTGAACCCTCCTAAAGAAATGAAAATGTTCCCACATACAAAAGGGTTTGTTAGGTGCAAACGATGTCTACTTTGTAAGACAAACAAGAATTTACCAAGAAAAACGACTACTTTTAAATCCAGGTGGAACAACAAGACATTTCATATTAAAGAACTAATTACCTGCAACACCACTCATGTTACATATGTCATAGTGTTCCTGCCAGCTTCAATATGTCGGTAGGATGACTAGACCTCTATATGTAAGAATCCGAGAACATATTAACAACATCCGCAAAGGGTTCTCAAAACATAGTCTTTCAAGACATTTTGCAGAAGCCCACAACAGAGACCCAAGTGGAATAATATTCTATGGGATTGATACTGTAAAACCCCATTGGAGAGGTGTTAACAAAACAATCAATATTTCAAGAAACAAAACAGCCTGGATTTTCAAATTAGAGACCCTACAACCGAAAGGATTGAATATAGATATAGATCTTAACTGTTTTATCTCGAAATTTTAATTTTTTTTAAATAAACATTGCATCCTTAAATTTTACCCACTATACACTACCACCCAGGGTACCCTATACTAAGCTTCTTAAATTAATCTGATCATAATATAGTCCAATTGCCATTTGTTCCTCCTTTTCTCTTACTCCACTTATATATTAGGCCTACACATAGGCAGCCTCATATTAGATTATGCTCCACACACTATAGATGAGTGTATTAACATCTCCTCATATAGAAAGTGTTGTTTTCCCATTTGCATTACCCACTCAGTATGGGGTGTCTCTATCTCTCTCTCTCATAGTCTAACTCCCTATAACAAAGATCTTTATCAAGTTTCTCTCCCTGCTTGCTTTGATTTATATTAATTACTATAATCTCTCAATAATGAGGGTTCTAATAATACCAATTTCCAATAAAATAGATTTTTCCACTATATATTTGAAGATGTGCATCCATACACATGTGTAGATACACGATTAAATAAGATAAGAGGCAACTACAGGGATTTATATATTATATATCTTATACTCTAGCCCCTTACAAACATCCATTTGGATCTTACAATCCCATATACCAATCATATTATATACACTTATTCGATTTTTCGTGGGCCTACCGCCTATTAAACATCTAATTTTATATATTTTTATATTTATTTTTTATTTATTAATCAGTTGATTTATCAATACATATTCACTATAAAAATCAAAACCACTCCATAAACTTTCCACTTACCATCATAATTCTACTCCTCTAATAATGAATTAGAATTATTTTTATATGTCAATTTTTTATATGTATATTTTTTTATATATGTAATTTTTCATGTTACAATTTTTAATGTATATTCATTATGTATTTTATGTGGCTAATCTTATGTACGCTGCAATAGAGGTGTGTATATATATGCATTTGACACTTTATTACTATTATTAAGAACAATTTTATTATATCCATCTATTTGACATTATACAAACAATACTAATAGATATGCCTGGCTTCTGTAGAGATATAAACCACGGACTTCCGCATCTTGCGTTCCTTCTGGGTTAGTTGCCAGGCAACCGCAGCGTATATAAGGATAGGACCAGGAAGTGAAGTGACGCTGCTGAGGACGTCTATGACGAAACGCGTACAACGTAGTTGCGTCACTTCCTGATCCGGAGCTGTCGTGGAATGCATTGCCTTCCAGAACTACATTCATTTTGGCCGACTGCCTGAAAGATTTCTCCCTGCATAGGGACACATTTTTAACGCTGATTCTTTACCATGCAAATGTGAGTACCTTAACTTATGATCTACAATAAAGTGTATTACGGTATCACACTATATGTCCCCCCCCCTTGTTTATTTTATACACACCACCACTGGAGTCTAACCTGGGAGCAAGTTGAATATTGAGGAACAGCACTGTCCCCTCCCCCCCGACACAGATAAGTACAGGACTGACAGGAGCATTTACCTCCACGCTGTGGTATACAGCTTTAATATACCCTGCCTAATACCCCTGTGTGGGGTTAGGCACTCTGGTGAGTGCAATCTTTTTTACAACCACCCTGGGCACCCTTCCTTTGTACACAAAGAGTTTTGGGATTGCCACCTGAAGATCAAACACTTTCACCTATGAACTTTATTTTCATGATTTTTGCACTTAATATCCAGGAGATGTCACTGTGCATATTATAACCTGCACCTTTTTTGATATGCTAGGAGCAATTTATATACCATCACACCTACCATTCACTCTGCACCCTTTCTCAATTTATATACCTACCTTAGGTGGTACACTGTTGCACCTACCACTATATTATTTATTTTGTTTTATATATAAATTCATATTTATTCATATATTGTCACCAGTTTTATTGTATGAAACCCCATCATCTATCAGTATACCACACAGGGAGGGAGAAGCAGACAGAGGGAGGAAGCGGCACACACAGGGAGAGAAGGGAGGACACAGGGAGGGAGCAGCAGACACAGGGAGGGAAGGGAGGACACAGGGAGGGAGGAGTAGACACAGGGAGGGAGGAAGAGTCAGAAACAGGGAGGGAGGGGCGGACACAGGGAGGGAAGAGATGACACAGGGAGGGAGGGGCAGACACAGGGTGGGAGAGGCAGACACAGGGAGGGAGGGGTGGGAAGAAGCAGAGCGGATTCAGCCTCTCCCATTTATGTGGAGGGGTGAACTGAGCAGACACTCAGCCATGTGACAGATGTAGCCATCACACGTGCCCCAATGTGTGGCACCCAGGGCGGTCCCCTCCCCCTGGCATGCTACTGGCGCCACCCCTTAATCCAGGGAATGAACCGGGGGTATACATGATCTGGGGACAGTGTCCTCAGTCCAGGGACTGTCCCAGAAAACCAGGGGCGTCTGACCCTATCCTGAAGTTGCTGTGACGTGAACTGTGCTGTTCCTTCTGCTCGCGGTCCCCATGTGTTAGATGTGACCATTGATGACAGGGAGATATATCCCCAACACACACTGACAATGCAGCAATCTGCACACTGCCGAATGGTGGGTGTGGCCAAATTGTGTTACCAGTGGGAGGGGCTTAAAAAGTGATGGGAAATAAAAGCTGAGCCTGTTGGCTCTATACACACAAGTCCCAGTCCTTATCTCCACACAATATGCTGCAATTACTCTCCCAGAAGCATCCTCCAATCAGCACACTCATTATGTGACACCGGAAACTCTTCCATCACATATGATTATCCGCCCACCTGAACCACTTAACCACTTGCCGACCACCGCCCGACTATATACGGCGGCGGTCAGCCCCTCTCAGGCAAAGTGACGTATCGCTACGTCACTAGCCTGGGAGCGAATAGGGGCGAGCGCGCGCCACCAGAGGCACGCTCCCGCCCCCGCTCGTACCCGAAGAAGCCGGCGCGTGTGACCGGCGGAGCCGATGTCCGCCGGTCACTTGCGATCGTCGGGTAGAGAGGGAGAAAGGCAGGCGGCTAATGTAAACAAAGCCGCCTGTCATTCTCCCCTGTGTAAAAGCACTGATCACTCATAGGGATGATCAAACTTTTCAAAAGTTCGGTTCGGCCAGAACATCCGAACTTCCCGAAAGTTCGGCCCGGATTTCAGAACCCAATTGAAATCAATGGGACCCGAACTTCGATAATCAAAAAACACCATTTTGAAGCCCTAAAACCCAATAAATGCCCCTAAAAAGTGCCTGGGGTTCTGGGTCATGCCCCAGGGACTATTAATCGAACAAAAAAAGGTTCTTAAAAATTTTCATTTTTGATAGAGAGCCAATTATTGAAAAAATGTAAAGAAAAAAAAGAGATTTTTGGATTTTGACTTTGGATTTAGTGTCTGTGGGGTCTAAAAAGTGTACCTGTGAAGTTTCAGCTCTGTAGCATGTCCAGAACCAGGAAAAAAAACAGATCGTTTGTATTAGGTCACATATAGAACAGGGATATGGCTCCGCTATTTTCACACCTTGCCGGTTTAGTAGCAAGCGTTTTTTGGGCATTTTTTGGGGGACTTTGGAGGCAGGCAAAACATCTGAACTTCTGTGTAGGGGTATATATACACACACACACATGTATGTATATATACACATACACATATATAGGTGTGAAAGTAGCAGAAATCTATGCTTGCGCTAATTCACACTAATATGGCTTCTCTCCTATAACACCTATATATGTGCGTGTGTAAAATACATATAAGTGTGTGTGTGTATATATAAACCTATACAGAAGTTCAGATGTTTTGCCTGCCTCCAAAGACCCAAAAAAAATGCCCAAATAAAAAAAACGCCTGCAAGAACACACCTGGGCATTTTTTTTGGCGCAGGCATTTTTTGGGGGTCTTTGGAGGCAGGCAAAACATCTGAACTTCTGTATAGGGTTATATATATACACACACACTTTTATATATTTATACACATACATACATATAGGTGTGATAGGTAGAGTTGAGCGGACACCTGGATGTCCGTGTTCGGCGGGTTCGGCCGAACTTGAAAAAAAAGTCCGGGTCCGTGTCCCAGACTTTTTCCGAACTTTACCCGGACACCGAACCCCATTGAAGTCAATGGGGACCCGAACTTTCAGGCACTAAAATGGCTCTAAAACACCAATGGAAAGGGCTAGAGTGCTGCAAATGGCAGCAAAACGTAGTGAAGAGCATGGCAAGTGCTCTGCAAACAAATGTGGATAGGGAAATAACTTAAAACAACTAAAAAAAAACAGAAAAATAATACAATGTTCTTCAGCTCTGAAGGACGAGGCCCATATGGAGTAGGAGGGAGGTTGAGGTGGTGGTGGATGTGGCGGTGTCATAGGCGTGCGCACATGGTTTTCCGGGTGTGCCTGGGCACACCCTAATCACCTAGGGCACATTAGCATTATCGCTCTGTTTGCCAGTGAGGAGATGGGAAAGATCTCCCTCGGACCTGCTCTGCCATAAGAGAAGTGCCACACACTTCTATTTCACTTTGCCAGCAGAGAGAGTAATGTACCGGGGCCATATACATGTAGGCAAACACATGCATGTGTATTTAAACTTTGGGGTGCACACCCTAATGCAATAGGCTGCGCACACCTATGGGCGGTGTAGGTGGAAGCGGCGGTGGAGGAGGACGAGGTAGCCAACACTGCTTTTTTTCAGTCATTTTAAATGAGGGTACACCCCAAAAGAGTGAGAAAGATCAAAAATAGAACAATGGCTGGGTAAGGTCGGTATCCATCTCTATTCTGCACAAGGTACGGAAAAGTCCTGTGGGATACATAGTTAGTGAGGTTGAAAAAAGACATCAGTCCATCCAGTTCAACCTATGATGTGTGTGTGTGTTTGCTTTTAACCGTACATTATATACCCCTGTATGTTGTGGTCTCTTAAGGTGCCCATCTAATAGTTTTTTGAAACTATCAATGCTTCCTGCTGATACGACTGCTTGTGGAAGAGAATTCCACATCCTTACCGCTCTTACAGTGAAGAACCCATTACGCATTTTAAGGTTAAACCGCCTTTCCTCTAGTTTTAGTGAGTGGCCACGTGTCTTATTGTATTCCCTTACTCTGAATAGTTTGTTCCTTATGCTAGGGTCGCCAGTACAGTATTTGTACATTGTTATCATATCCCCCCTCAATCGTCTCTTCTCCAGAGAGAATAGGTTCAGTGCTTGTAGTCTTTCCTCATAGCTGGTGTCCTCCATTCCCCTAATTATTTTTGTTGCCCTTCTCTGGACTCTTTCCTATTCCAGCACATCCTTCCTGAGGACCGGTGCCCAGAACTGGACAGCATACTCCAGATGTGGCCGGACCAGAGTCTTGTAGAGCGGGAGAATAATCTTATTTCTGGAGTGAATCCCCTTTTTTATACATCCCAGTATTCTGTTGGCTTTGCTTGCAGCTGCTTGGCATTGCATGCCACTGCCAAGCCTGTTGTCTACCAGTACCCCCAGGTCCTTTTCCATCCTAGACTCACCCAGAGGTTCCCCCCCAGTGAGTAGCTTGCTTTCTGGTTTCTGGCCCCCAAGTGCATTACTTTACATTTTTCAACATTAAACCTCATCTGCCATGTAGTTGCCCACACCATTATACTGTTCACGTCCGCTTGTAAGGTTTCCACATCCTGCATAGAAGATATTGGCATGCCTAGTTTAGTATCATCCGCAAATACTGAGATTGTACTAGATATCCCCTCCTCAAGATCATTTATGAATAAATTAAACAGTATTGGTCCCAGGACAGAACCTTGGGGGACCCCACTTTCCACACCCGCCCAATCCGAGTACTCCCCATTAATCACCACCCTCTGTACTCTCCCCTGGAGCCAGTTCTCTATCCAGGTACTCACCTTATGGTCCATACCTACCTTCCTTAGTTTGTACAGTAAGCGTTTGTGGGGAACGGTGTCAAAGGCCTTTGCAAAGTCCAGATACACCACATCCACAGGCTTACCTTTATCTAGGTGGCAGATCACTTCATCGTAGAAGGTAAGTAGATTGGTTTGGCAAGAACGATTTTTCATAAATCCATGCCGATTACTACTAATAATACAGTTTTCATTACTAAAGTCTTGCATGTGGTCCCTTAACATCCCCTCCAAAATCTTGCAGACTACAGATGTAAGGCTGACCGGCCTATAGTTACCCGGGATGCACCTCGGCCCCTTTTTAAATATTGGTACCACGTTGGCCTTTTTCCAATCGGCTGGCACCATACCCGTCTGTAAACTATCCTTAAAGATCAAGAATAATGGTCTGGCAATCACCTGGCTGAGCTCTTTAAGAACCCTCGGGTGCAAGCCATCCGGTCCCGGTGATTTATTTATGTTAAGTTTCTCAAGTTTAGTTCTAAGTCTATCTTCTGTTAGCCGTGGCGGCACTTCCTGAGGTGTGTTGTTTAGTTTGGCCTTACAAGCTGTGTTCGTGTAGCCCCCTGATTCTTTTGTGAAGACTGAAGAGAAGAAATTATTTAACACTTCCGCCTTTTCCCTGTCCTCAGTGGCCATATTTCCTTTGTCATCTTTTATGGGGCCAATGTGTTCTGGCCTCGCTTTCTTACTGTTTATATACTTAAAGAATTTCTTGGGGTTCTTTTTACTCTCTTCCGCTATATGTCTCTCGTGTTCTATTTTAGCCGCCCTGATTTCATCTTTACATTTCTTATTACACTCTTTGTAATGCTTAAATGCTGCCAATGACCCCTCAGCCTTGTATTTTTTGAAAGCCTTTTCTTTAGCACTAATATGCATTTTTATGTTGGAGTTTAGCCACCCAGGGTTTAATTTTGCTCTTTTAAATTTATTTCCCTTTGGAATGCACTGGCCAACCCCCTTGTTAAGTATGCTCTTGAAGCACTCCCATTTTTCCTCCGTGTTCTTTGTTCCCAGGGTTCTATCCCATTTGATATTTTCTAGCAGCGAGCGCAGTTTTGGGAAATTGGCTCTTTTGAAATTCAGCCTCCTTATATTACCCCTCTGCTTCCTATAACTGTAATTAATACTGAAACTTATTGACCTATGGTCACTGTTTCCTAAGTTGCCCCGCATTTCTATATCTGTGAGCAGGTCTGTATTGTTGGTAATCAGTAGGTCAAGTACCGCATTGTTTCTCGTCAGTGCATTCACCATCTGACCCATGAAATTGTCCTGCAAAATATTTAGGAACTGTCTAGCCTTGGCTGAGTGTGCGGTTCCTTCTGCCCAGTCTATATCTGGATAATTAAAGTCCCCCATTATAATGACATTTCCCATCCTTGCTGCCAATCCTATCTTTAAAATGAGGTCCGCCTCCCCCTCCTCCCTCAGGTTGGGGGACCTATAGCATACGCTCAATATTACCTTCCCCACAGTGCCTTCCCTTTGAAGCTCTACCCATAGGGATTCTGCCTCGTCCTTAGCTCCATTATTAATATCATTCCTCATATTTACCTGTACACTGTTCTTAATATACAGATATACCTCTCCCCCTTTTTTACCTTCTCTATCTCTGCGATAAAGGGAATACCCCTGAATGGTCGCCGTCCAGTCATGAGAGCTGTCGAACCAAGTCTCAGTTATCCCCACAAAATCTAAGTCCTCCTCAAACATCAGCAGCTCCAGCTCTCCCATCTTGTTGGCCAGGCTTCTGGCATTGGTATACAAACCTCTTAATTTTGACTGGTTACATATATCCTCGTTTGATGTTTTTAGGCTGCTCTCATGAATTTTTCCCCATACCCATCCTGGGTATAGCAGCTCCGAACACCCTACCGCTAATGCCCCCATTTCTGCCCTCTGAAACTTGCTTTCCCCTGGCTAATTCTACGTCTGTACCCTCCCCCCCATCACCTAGTTTGAAAGCCCCTCTAACTTTTTGGCCATCCTCTCACCCAGTACGGCTGCACCCTCCCCATTTAGGTGCAATCCGTCCCTACCAAAGAGCCGGTGGCCGACAGAGAAGTTGGCCCAGTTCTCCAGGAACCCGAAACCCTCCTTACTACACCAGCTCCTCAGCCACTCCTTAACTTCCCTAATCTCCCGCTGCATCTCTGGTGTGGCTCGAGGTACAGGTAGTATTTCGGAAAATTCTACCTTGGAGGTCCTACTCCTCAACTTAGATCCTAAGTCCCTGAAATAATTTAGGACTCCCCATCTTCCTCTGCCTTTGTCATTGGTACCCACGTGTACCATGAAAGCTGGGTCTTCCCCAGCCCCACCCAATAATCTGTCCACCCGATTCGCGATGTGCCGAACCCGAGCGCCCGGCAAACAACAGACTGTTCGGCACACACGGTCTTTGTCACAGATTACACTGTCTGTCCTTCTAATAATTGAGTCCCCTACCACCAGCACCTGTCTTTCCTTTCCCTTTCTCCCAGCCTCACTGGAGGAGCTCTTCCCCTGGCAGCTAGGGGCTTCACTCTGCTCCAGCAATGCTGGTCCCTGACTGGTTTCCCCAACATCACGCAACGGGGCGAATTTATTGGGGTGCTCCAGCCCAGGATCAGCCTCCTTGCCTTCTTGCCCTCTACCCTTCCTAACTTTCACCCATCTACTCTGCTCTGCTGCCTGCACCTCCGTCATTCCGCCCACCTCTGTGCAGGCCCCAGCCTGCACCTGGCGGGTACGATCCCAGATCTCCTTCAGTATGGACATACGTCTCAGTGTTGCCAGCTGCTTCCCTAGATTCAGGACCTGAGCTTCCAGGGAAACAACGTGCTTACACTTTGTGCATTTGTATTCGCCCTCGATCTCATGATCGAGGAACGTATACATACCACAAGATGTACACCGAATCACATCTCCACACCCGCCGGGCATTGTACCTACTAATCTAATCTAATGGGGATTCAGTGATTTAAGTCTATCCTATGTGGCTATTTCCTGGCTTCCTAACTCTACCTTCTCACCCTCTGGTACTCCGCTACCCTCACTAGACACTCAGTTGCACAACACTCACAATCTCACAGCCCGGTCAGTCGCAAAACACTCCCAGTCACACGACCCGGTCAGTCGCACAACACTCCAGTCGCACACACTCTCAGTCTCACAGCCCGGTTCAGTCGCACCACACTCACAATCGCACAGCCGGTCAGTCGCACAACACTCTCAGTTGCCCAACACTCAGTTGCACAGCCCGGTCAGTCGCACCACACTCAGTCGCAAGGACACTTACCAGTCGCAAGGACACCTACCAGTCGCAAGGACACTCACCAGTAACAGGGATACTCACCAGTCACAGGGATTCTCACCAGTCGCAAGGACACTCACCAGTCGCAAGGACACTCACCAGTCACAGGGATACTCACCAGTCACAGGGATACTCACCAGTCGCAAAGATACTCACCAGTCGCAAGGACACTCCCAGTCGCAAAGATACTCACCAGGTACTCACAGAGCCTCAGTGTTCAACCTCAGACAGGCGAGCAGCCGCAGGGTGAGAACGCCGAAAGTGCGCACAGACGGCCTGCACTTTCTGCAGCAGCTCTGACATATCGGGGTAATTTTTAAGAAACCTCTGCACCCCCAAATTCAGCACATGCACCAGGCAAAGGATGTGCATCAAACCGGCTAGGCCAAGAGCTGTTATGAGATTTCGCCCATTATCGCACACCACCAGGCCGGGTTTGAGGCTCGCTGGCAGCAACCACTCATTTGTCTGCTGTTCCATGCTCCTCCACAACTCCTGCGCGGTGTGTGGTTTTTCCCCCAAACAGGCAAGTTTTAAAACTGCCTGCTGTCGTTTACCCCTGGCTGTGCTGAAGTTGGTGGTGAAGGTGTTACGCTGACCGGATGAGGAGGCGGTAGAGGATGAGGAAGCGGAGTAGGAGGAGTTAGGAACAGGAGGCAAACTGAAGCGCCCTGCAATCCTCGGTGGTGGAAGGACATGCGCCAAAGTGCTATCTGCCTCAGGCCCATCCACCACTGCATTTACCCAGTGTGCCGTTAGGGAGATATAACGCCCCTGACCGTGCTTACTGGTCCACGTATTGGTAGTTAGGTGGACCTTGCCACAGATGGCGTTGCGCAGTGCACACCTGATTTTTTCCCCCACTTGGTTGTGCAGGCAAGGGATGGCTTGCCTGGAAAAGTAGTGGCAGCTGGGCACGACGTACTGTGGGACAGCCACCGACATAAGGCTTTTAAAACTGTGTGTCTCCACCAGACGGAATGACAGCATTTCAAAGGCCAAGAATTTTGAAATGCTGGCATTCAGGGCCAGGGATCGCGGGTGGGTAGGGGGGTACTTCCTCTGAAGTGTTTGGGAGATGGAAAGCTGAACGCTTCCACGGGACATTGTGGAGATGGTTGGTGACCCAGGTGGTGGTGTTGCTGACAGATCGTCTGTTTGCGGGGTGGCAGGTGCCGGTGTCACTACAGAGGTGGATGAAGAGGCCGAGACTGCAGCAGAAGAGGAAGCAGGAGGAGCCAGAGACGTTTCTTGGTTTTAAAGGTGTCTACTCCACTGCAGCTCGTGCTTTGCACTTAGATGCCTGATCATGCAGGTTGTGCTCAGGTTGAGAAGGTTTATGCCTCGCTTTAGGCTCTGACTGCACAGGGTGCAAACCACTCGTGTCCTGTCATCAGCACATTTTCTGAAGAACTTCCACGCTAGAGAACTCCTTTGAGCTGGCTTTGGTGTGCTTGGTCCCTTGCTGCTTTGGGCAGTAGCAGGCGTAGTGTCTAGGGCACGGCCGCTCCGCTTCTGCACCCTTCTCCCTCTTCTGCTGTGCTGGTGGCTCTGTGCGACCACCGCCTCTTCCTCCAAACTACTCAGGTCACCTGCATGACCTTCATTCCATGTGGGGTCGAGGACCTCATCGTCCTCCACATCTTCTTCCACCCAGTCTTCACCCCTGCCCTCCTTGTCGGTCTCCACAATTCTGAGTGCCGCAGCAGTTGGCACCTGCGTTTCGTCATCATCGGAGACGTGCTGCGATGGTCTTTCCATGTACTCCTCTTGAGAAATAAGTGGTTGGGCATCGCTGCACTCAATCTCTTCCACTTCTGGGGCAGGGCTAGGTGGATGGCCCTGGGAAACCCTGCTGACAGAGTCATCAAAAAGAAGAAGAGACTGCTGCATGACTTGGGGCTCAGACTGCTTGCCTGATTTGCAAGGGGGTGAGGTGAAAGACGGTTGGACATCGGCTGCAGGTGCCAACTCTGACCTTTCTGCAGTAGACTGAGTGGGAGACAATGTGAAGGAACTGGAGGCACTGTCAGCAGCAAACCAATCTACTATCGCCTCTACTTGTTCTGGCCTCATCACTTCTAGAGGCACATGATGCCCTACCAAATACTGCTGCAGGTTCTTTCGCCTACTCACACTTGAGGAAGGTGTTTCACTTGTGCGTGTAGCTGGCACAGATCGACCACGTGCTCTCCTTGCAACAGGAGCTCTACCAGCAGCACCACGACCCAGGCCACGGCCCCTATTTGACGGTATCCTCATATTTCTGTAATTTATGATCTTGCCCTAGAAAGGTGTTTATTGAATAGCGGAACAAAACAACAACAGTATCGCACGGGTGTATCTCACAGTCAAATATGCAAACTATGCCCCAATTTATTTTTTTTTACCCCAAAAGGGTGTTTATTAAATAGCGGAATAGAAAAACAGTATACAAATACAACAGGTGTATCTCACAGTCAAATATGCAAAGTATGCCGCAAATTTAATTTATTTCACCCCAAAAGGGTGTATATTGAATAGCAGAATAGAAAAAAGGATATAAAACTGTTTATCTCACACGTACAAACACAGACTATGCCCCGATTACAATTTTTTTGTACCCTAAAAGGGAGGATGAGGAAGAGGAGTAGGAGGAGTTCGGAACAGGAGGCAAACTGAAGCGCCCTGCAATCCTCGGCGGTGGAAGGAGATGCGCCAAACAAATTTAAAAAGGTGTATCTCACATGTACCGATACAGACTATGCCGTAATTTAATTTTTTACACTCCAAAAGGGTGTATATTGAATAGCGGAATAGAAAAAATGTTATAAAACGGTGTATCTCACACGTACAAACCCAGACTAGGCCCAGATTACTATTTTTTGTACCCTAAAAGGCAGGATGAGGAGTAGGAGTTCGGAACAGGAGGCAAACTGAAGCACCCTGCAATCCTCGGCGGTGGAAGATGCACCCCAAAAATTTGGAAGGTGTATCTCACACGTGCCGAAACAGACTATGCCGCAATTTAATTATTTTTACCCCAAAGGGTGTAGATTGAATAGCGGAATAGAAAATATGATATAAAATTGGTGATTTTTCAATAGCACATGTGAACACAGCAGTGTCTTATCTTTTATGTTTCAGTCAGCTCTACAGCAGGCTATGAAGGGAAAAAAAAAGAAAATTCCCCTTTAAGTTTGTAATTTTTAAATAGATTAGTACAGACTATGCCACAATTTATTTTTTTTTAACCCAAAAGGGTGTATATTGAATAGTGGAATAGAAAAAAGTGTATAAAATTGAAAATCACTCAATAGCACATGTTGTAATGTTCTGGTACCTTTGGTACCCTAATTCCACTTTCCTTAGTGTATGCGCCCCACCATTCTCTTTTGGTAAGGTGCGCATACACCTTTAAGACCGATGCTGTCATCATTGAGCGTCGCAGGAGCGGCTATTTCAACCGCCGGCGATCTCACTAACATTGTTCGTTCAACGCCGCATAACCTGCCTTGAAGCTCACATGCTTGCAGGCATGCCTCGCTGTCGGAACCTCGCTGCTGATCCCTGTATCCCGCTACCGGATCACCCGCTCATACCGAGCCTCTCTACTGCTGCTTGCTACTAGTGATGGGTACCCCGCAGGGGAATCCTCCATAAACCTTCATACTAAAGCTTGCACTAACTAGCTCTGTATACTAAGGACTGTTACTGTCATCTGCACTATCTAGATTGCTAGCTCTTGAGCCTACTGGCATCTATCCTTGCACTGGGTTAGTCTCTCCTGTATGTCATCTGCTATCCTATCATCTACTACCATACATGATTGCTAACCTATCTGCATCCTACCTGTTACCATCTCATTCTCAAGAACATTCCTCTCAAGTGTCTGTCAACTATTGTCTCTACTTAAACCTGTCTCTTCAGCCTATCACCACTATACTACTATATACATAGATCACTCCAGGAACATCTTATTGAGTGTGTATATTTGTATGCTGAATCAGAGACTATCCACAGTGATGAGTCTTGGGAGTTGGGATTGGTATCTCAGCGTTTCTCTACATGACTACTGAGTGGAGTAATTCTGCAGCTGCAAATCCACATTGTTCAGAAAACGTAGGAGCGTTACAGATTGAATGAACCTTAAAATGGATTCAGCAGAATTAACCACTCAGGTGACACAATTAAAACAACAAGTAACTGCGTTAATACACGCACTTACTGAATTAAAAGAAGACAATCAGGCTCTGACGCAGCAGGTAACCAGGCTGTCACAACTTGCCACTGCTCAGCACCCTGAACCCAAAATAAATCCTGCTTTAGTATTTACAGGGGATCGCAAAAAATTTAGTGAATTCAAAAATGCATGTGAGTTACTTTTCTTGCTAAAACCTCGTACCTACCTTACTGATCATATCAAGGTTTGCACTATCATTTCTTACCTAACAGGCGATCCACGGGCCTGGGCAGACTCTCTCTTTGAGAAAAACGATCAGCTTCTCAACTCCTACGCTTTATTTATAGCGGAACTTGCTATTCTATATGATGACCCCAATAGGCAGAGTACTGCCGATCTTCAATTGAGGTCCTTAAAACAAGGTAGGAGACCTGTGGAGGACTTTGTGGCGGAGTTCAAGAGATGGACCCTTGATTCAGGGTGGAATGATGCATCTCTGAGAACTCAATTTAGACTTGGCCTATCAGAGGCCGTTAAAGACAAGCTCGCCCGAGCGGATTTGCCGAAAACCCTGGATGCTTTGATACAACTCAGTATCACCATAGATAGAAGACTACGAGAAAGAAAGGCTGAAAAAATGGGAATGCCATTATCCAGTTCTTCTCGGATTTCGGCCGTTGACCCTACTCCTATGGAGGTAGGAACCATACGCCCACCTCTATCAACTACTGAAAGAGCCAGGAGACGATCTAGTAATCTCTGCTTGTACTGTGCATCCCCGGATCACATGATAAACGTCTGTCCCCTTGTCTACAAAAAAAAGGGTGAGTGTTCATATGTCCTCCTAGGGGGATTGACAACTTCAATTACTAACCCTTACCTTTTTGTTCGCTTGACATTGCAGTGGGACCAGACCAGGATTACTACTAAGGCCATGATTGACACAGGATCTTGTGGAAATTATATCGACATACGTTTTGCTATTATTTCTAAACCTAAACCTGTCTCAGTGAGTCTTATTAACGGTATTCCTTTATCTTCTGGCCCGATCACTGATCAGACACAAGCACTCCTAGTCACCACTAACGAGTCTCATATGGAGACCACCACCTTCGACCTAATACCTTCACCCCACTTTCCCATTGTTTTGGGACTTCCCTGGTTACACACACATCAACCAACCATAGATTGGAAGAAACGGACCCTGGCCTTCCTCTCTTGCTATTGCGAGGGTACGTGTAACCTCCCGTCTTATGGTAAGATTCTGTCTGTGGTGTCAGATGAGATTGCACCACTATGCTATCAGGATCTGTCCGAGGTTTTTCTTGAGAAAAATGCTCAAGTACTGCCTCCCCATAGGGATTATGATATTACTATTGATCTACTCCCAAATAGCAAATTGCCGTTTGGTCATGTTTATCCTCTTTCGCAGGATGAACTTTCCCATCTCAAGGAATACTTGGATGAGAATTTGACAAAAGGTTTTATTAGACCTTCCACTTCTTCCACAGCAGCAGGACTCTTTTTTGTCCGCAATAAGGTCTCAGGCCTATTATCGACTATAGGCAATTGAATGCTATTACAATAAAAGATTGCTATCCTCTACCGCTTATCCCTGAGCTCATTGAGCAAGTGCGTGGAGCTACCTATTTTTCAAAATTGGACCTGAAAGGGGCATACAATCTAATCCGAATCCGTGATGGAGATGAGTGGAAGACAGCATTCAGAACCAGATACGGTTTGTTCGAATATCTTGTAATGCCATTCGGGCTATGTAACGCTCCCGCAGCCTTCCAACGATTTATAAACGATATCTTTAGAGACTTACTTGATGTCTGTGTTGTGGTATATCTGGATGATATACTTATTTATTCACGATCCTTGTCTGAACATATAAAACATGTAAGACTTGTGTTATCCAGATTGCTTGCACACAATCTATACGTGAAGCTAAAAAAATGCTTATTTCATAAAGAAGAAGTACTATTCCTAGGATACATCATATCCAAAACAGGAATCAAGATGGATATGAGTAAGATATCCTGTATTCAGGATTGGCCTATACCAACCACCCGCAAAGCACTACAGCGATTCCTTGGATTTTCAAACTTCTATAGGAAGTTCATCAAGAACTTCTCTGCCATTGTGAGACCCCTCACACAACTCACGAGTATTAAGAGACCATTCAAATGGTCAGATGAAGCAAATGAAGCTTTTCACTTGTTAAAGGCAAGTTTTACCTCTGCTCCCATACTACACCATCCAGACCCATCCCTCCAATACATTCTGGAAGTAGATGTGTCAAACATGGCAGTAGGAGCAATACTCTCCCAACGACCAACTAATACTTCACCACTCCATCCAGTCGCTTTCTTCTCTAAATCTTTAAGCAGTCCAGAGGTAAATTACCCAGTGGGTGAAAAGGAACTGCTTGCTATAAAACTGGCTCTGGAGAATTGGCGACATCTACTTGAAGGCACCCGATTACCAATACTCATATATACAGATCATAAAAATCTTCAATATCTTCAGACTAACAAAACCCTCTCCCACCGGCAGGTACGATGGACACTATTCTTCCTAAGGTTTAACTTTCTAGTGACCTATACACCTGCAGACAAGAATAAAAAAGCAGATGCGCTATCACGACTAACTGAAGATAATTACTTCGAAATCCCTTCCGTTCCTATAATACCCTACAAGCGTATTATTGGGGTTGTCCGTTCCTTGAAGGAAGAGGTTCTGCACAGTATAGGTTTGGATTCACCCCCACCACAACTAAGTACTGATGCAGAAGGCTTCCTCTACTACAACGACAAACTTTACATACCCCCTACCATGCGCACCAAGATCTTGGAATTGTCGCATGATGTGCCTATGGCAGGACACATGGGCATGACAAAAACCCTTAATTTGCTTACCAGGCAGTTCTGGTGGCCTGACATGAAAACATCTATACAGAAATTCGTCTCTTCATGCAACGTCTGTGCCAGGTCCAAAATAGACACTACAAAACCATCCGGTCTACTATGCAGTCTACCAATACCCCAGACTCCATGGGAAGTTGTGTCCTTGGACTTTATAGTAGAACTACCTCCTTCCAAAGGATTTAATACCATCTTGGTGTCAGTGGACCATCTGACAAAAATGGCACATTTCGTTGCTATTCGCAGACTACCTTCGTCCAAACAAACAGCGGAACTACTGATGAAACATGTCTTTAAGTTACATGGTATTCCGAAAACTCTTTTGTCTGACCGTGGATCACAATTCATCTCCAAGTTCTGGCAAGAACTATGTCACATACTACGAATTGAGTGGAAGCTCACTTCTCCCTACCTTCCTCAGACCAACGGACAGACTGAAAGAGTCAACCAGTGCATCGAGCAATATTTACGTTGTTACACATCATACCAATAGGATGATTGAGTGGATCTCCTCCCTCTGGCAGAATTTGCCTACAACAACGCAACCCACAGTACGACCAAATAGAGTCCGTTCTACTTGAACTATGGGTTTCATCCCACTATTCTTCCACCACGCATCCTTCCTTCAAATAACCCAGTAGCCTCAGACTATCTTACCCAAATAAAGGACTCTCTGGGTTTACTTAAAGCGGAGTTCCGGGCACAAAAACGATATTTTTTTTTTGTGCCCGTCCGCTAGTTCAGCCTAACCTGAAAAGGAATTGGATAGTTAGATTTTTTTTTTTAAAAACTCACCTTGTAATTGACGATCGTAAATACTCACCTCAGGGTACTTCCTCCTCCAGCGCCGAGGCTCTCCCCGTCACTTCCTGCCTCGCGATGATTCCTGGGAGCTAAACGTCATAGCTCCCAGGAATCAATGCGACGGCACCGGCCCCGCTCGTAATTTCCGGGCGACGCCGCATTCCCCTGCTAAACAGCTTCTGGGCATGCCCAGAAGCTGTTTAGGAATGCGGCGCCACACCGGAAGTGACAAGAGGGGCCGGTGCAGTGCATTCTGGGACACGAAGACGTGGAAGAAGACAGAGAAGAGGACCGCGCCGTCTTCAGCTGCCCACAACAGAGATGGAAACGCTGTGGAAGAAATTTTCTAAGTTAGTATTTCTTCTAAAAGGTAAGTGCTAACCGGGACAGATCAGAGGCTAGCCATTGTGGAATGTGCTAGCCCTGACTGTCCCGGGGGTATGTTCAGTGAAAAAACGTTTCTGTGCCCGGAACTCCGCTTTAATACTACCATCTCACACGCTCATAGTCAACAAAAGAAGTACTATGATCTTCGTAGAAGACCTTCTCCTCAGTATACTATCGGGGACCTCGTTTGGCTCTCAACAAAAAACTTAAGATTAAAGATCCCTAGCAAAAAGCTTGGGCCTCTGTTCTTGGGACCTTTCCCAATCAGGAAACTTATTGGAAAAGCTGCAGTACAGCTCACATTACCAACAGACCTCAAAATACATCCCATCTTCCATGTGTCGCTACTGAAGCCCCATGTTCCTGACCAAGGAATAAGGCCTACTATCCCACCTCCTCCTCCTGTACAAGTTGAAGGTGGAGAAGAATATGAGATAAAAGAGATTCTGGATTCTCGTATCCACAGAAGAAGACTCCAATATCTAGTCCGATGGAAGAACTATGGGCCCCAAGACGACACCTGGCTAAATACCTCTGACATACATGCCCCTAGACTAATTCGCAATTTTCACGCAAAATACCCGGAAAAACCAGCTCCAGAGGCCTTCAGGAGCCGGCCTTAAGGGGGGGGGGTACTGTAATGTTCTGGTACCTTTGGTACCCTAATTCCACTTTCCTTAGTGTATGCGCCCCACCATTCTCTTTTGGTAAGGTGCGCATACACCTTTAAGACCGATGCTGTCATCATTGAGCGCCGCAGGAGCGGCTATTTTAACCACCGGCGATCTCACTAACATTGTTCGTTCAACGCCGCATAACCTGCCTTGAAGCTCACATGCTTGCAGGCATGCCTCGCTGTCGGAAACCTCGCTGCTGATCCCTGTATCCCGCTACCGGATCACCCGCTCATACCGAGCCTCTCTACTGCTGCTTGCTACTAGTGATGGGTACCCCGCAGGGGAATCCTCCATAAACCTTCATACTAAAGCTTGCACTAACTAGCTCTGTATACTAAGGACTGTTACTGTCATCTGCACTATCTAGATTGCTAGCTCTTGAGCCTCCTGGCATCTATCCTTGCACTGGGTTAGTCTCTCCTGTATGTCATCTGCTATCCTATCATCTACTACCATACATGATTGCTAACCTATCTGCATCCTACCTGTTACCATCTCATTCTCAAGAACATTCCTCTCAAGTGTCTGTCAACTATTGTCTCTACTTAAACCTGTCTCTTCAGCCTATCACCACTATACTACTATATACATAGATCACTCCAGGAACATCTTATTGAGTGTGTATATTTGTATGCTGAATCAGAGACTATCCACAGTGATGAGTCTTGGGAGTTGGGATTGGTATCTCAGCGTTTCTCTACATGACTACTGAGTGGAGTAATTCTGCAGCTGCAAATCCACATTGTTCAGAAAACGCAGGAGCGTTACACATGTGAACACAGCAGTGTCTTATGTCACAGTCAGCACTGCTGCAAAAAGGCTATGAAGGGGGGAAAAAAAAATCCCTTTTAACTTGTAGTAAAATATAGCTGATGAACGCTGCACACAACTGACTGATAAAAATAGATTTTTTTTTCTCCCTTCTCCTCCTCCTCCTCAGTGGGCTCAAGTGAGGGCAAAAAGATTGTTCACTGCACCAGCCCCCACACAGCAAAATCGATGTATACTGTCCCTGCCTAATCTCCAGCCTGTCCCTAATATGCTCAATAAGATCGTTCACTGCACCACCCCCCACAAAGCAAAATCGATGTAGAAGACTGACCCTGCCTAATCTCCAGCCTGGCCCTAAAATGCTCTAATAACTTTCCCTGCCTGCACTCCGACCTGTCCCTGCATTCTTTTGGGACACAATTTTTCACAGAATCACTGTCTGTCCCTAATCAGCAGCCAGCACGTATGATGTGTGCTCTGTCCCTAAACTATAGCAGAATGACGCGGCACGCTGGGTCTCTCGAACTTATAAAGACATGGTCACATGCTTCAGATGGCCAATCACAGCTACTAATACATTAGTAGGCATGGCTGGGATGGCTTAAGGCACACCAGTTAAACGCTTGTTGATTGGCTGTGGAAAGCCCACCATTAAAAGCGCGCCATTACATACAAAACAGGAAATAAAATGACCGAACACGGATTTTAAACCCGAACATACAGTAAAGTTTTCGGGTCCGTGTTCGGGTAAAAAAAAATCCAATTATTCGGTACGAACACGAATAATACAGTCCGTGTTCGCTCAACACTATTCATATACTATTGGCAGCAGAGATGTATAGTAACTAAGTAGAACTACTTCACTACTGTACTTAAGTACGGAAAGGCGGTATCTGTACTTTCCTAGAGTAGAATTTTTTTTCTCCTACTTCCACTTTTACTTCACGACATTTTTTCAATGATTTCAATACTTCTACTCTGATATTTTTTTTTGTGCTGCATAGTTACTCGTTACTATTATAAAAATTACCACTGCCAGAACAGTAGATGGCAGGTTTCATGAAGCTCAAAACATGTGTATTATCAGCGCATACAAAAATAAATGCTACTGTATGTATAAATAAAAGCTGCATTTGAAATAATAAAAAACAATATGATGTTCAAACTTTTGACTTTTTTCTTTAATAACTATATAACACAGTACTTGTACTTTTACTTTCAGTACTTGAGTAGCAAAACTTAAACTACTTGCAATACTTAAGTACAAAAAATGTTGAATACTTTAGTACTTCTACTCAAGTCACTTTTTGATCGAGCACTTCCACTTCTACTCAAGTCACTTTTTGATCGAGCACTTGTACTTTTACTCAAGTATGGGTTTCGAGTACTTTCTACAACTCTGATTGGCAGTGTTTGTTGGGGTGATGTGATGGCTGGTGACTCTCTTACATGGTCATATTCTCACCCGGCCCGCTGTCATTGTGTGATGATAATCTGACCTTCTTCTATTCTCCATGTTTACTGGAAGAGTTATTAAATGGCCGGCTACGTCCTTATCAAGACAACCAGAATCTCTGCCCTGTTACCAGTGTGACTGCCCTGTTATACTGACATTGCTGTACTGAAGATCTGACTGGGTTTTATATATAATATTATTCTGTACAACTCTCTCATTGTACCCCATTATCTCCATTTAGGAAAACGTCGATCAGGTTGGGGTCACTTCCTGTCATCCGGTGCGGTCTTTGTCCTCTACACTGTGCTCCTCATCTTTATACTCAATGATCTGAGGAAGATGAAGAATGAGAGGAATCGGAGGGAGAGGAGGAGGAGGAGAAGGGATCAGGTGGAGATGGAAATGGAACCAACTGACTATGATGACTGCAACTGAAACATCTTCTGTGCTGGATTTGTAGATTTGCAAGGCTTTACCCTCATCCTATGAGAGACATTTATCTGACATTTTGTATATATATATAGTTACCCGCTGCTTAACCTTCTCCCAGCACATATTGATAATTTCTCTTTATAAAACTTATTAACAACTGTATGACTATAAGACCCGCCAGTAACTTATGAAACTAATGGACCTTTTACCTTCTTTGGATATTAGTGAAAGCCAAAATAGTTAACTGCTTAGCTTCTGGACTACAAATCTCCCTCCTATTGGTCATTTCATGTATAATGTATTCTGTGTCCTCCCAGTCTGGGATGGAATCTCATTACCTATGCTGATTTACTTGACTTATAATCATCTGCGTTCAATGGGAAGATCAGAACAATTTTCTCTTTTTATTGTTTTCACATATATGGTTGATGGGATATTGATCTCTTTGAATATTGATTTTCTGCAGAATTTAATAATTTACAGCTATTTGCAATGCTTATGAAACTAGGGCTGGAGAACTACTTTAAGGTTTAAAAATGTTGTATTCAGGAAATGGTTTGGCATAGAAAATGGAGAAGTTGCTGGCTTAGCTTAACCACAAGTATCTGTAAATATCATTAGGAACATAAAGCAATCACTTAGTAAGTACATTTGTAGGTGGGGTTTCAGGTAATGTGTTCACACATGGGGCTGTATTTTGGGGAGATAAACAAGCACATCCCAAATTGTTTAATGTGTTCATATTTAAAAATATACAGTATCTGACAAAAGTTAGTACACCCCCCACATTTCTGTAAATATTTTATTCTATCTTTTCATGTGACAACACTGAAGAAATGAGACTTTGCTACAATGTAAAGTAGTGAGTGTACAGCTTGTATAACAGCGTAAATTTGCTGTCCCCTCAAAATATCTCAACACACAGCAATTAATGTCTAAACCACTGGCAAAAAAGTAAGTACACCCCTAAGTGACCATGTCCAAATTGGGCCCAATTAGCCTTTTTCCCTCCCCGGTGTCATGTGACTCGTTAGTGTTACAAGGTCTCAGGTGTGAATGGGGAGCAGGTGTGTTAAATTTGGTGTTATCGCTCTCACTCTCTCATACTGGTCACTGGAAGTTCAACATGGCACCTCATGGCAAAGAACTCTCTGAGAATCTGAAAAAAATAGTTGTTGCTCTACATAAAGATGGCCTAGGCCAGTGGTGGTGAACCTTGGCACCTCAGATGTTTTATAACTACATTTACCATGATGCTCATGCACTCTGTGGTGTAGCTGGGCATCATGGGAAATGTAGTTCCAAAACATCTGGGGTGCCAAGATTTGCCATCACTGGCTTAGGCTATACAAAGATTTCTAAGACCCTGAAACTTAGCTTCAGCATGGTGGCCAAGACCATACAATGGTTTAACAGGACAGGTTCCACTCAGAATAGGCTTTGCCATGATCGACCAAAGAAGTTGAGTGCACGTGCTCAGCATCATATCCAGAGGTTGTCTTTGGGAAATAGTTGAATAAGTGCTGCCAGCTTTGCTGCAGAGGTTGAAGGGGTGGGGGGGGTCAGCCTGTCAGTGCTCAGACCATACGCCGCACACTGCATCAAATTGGTCTGCATGGCTGTCGTCCCAGAAGGAAGCCTCTTCTAAAGATGATGTACAAGAAAGCCCGCAAACAGTTTGCTGAAGACAAGCAGACTAAGGACATGGATTACTGGAACCATCTCCTGTGGTCTTATTAGACCAAAATAAACTTATTTGGTTTAGATAGTGTCAAGTGTGCGTGGAAGCAACCAGGTGAGGAGTACAAAGACAAGTGTGTCTTGCCTTAGTTGCCTACAGTCAAGCATGGTGGTGGGAGTGTCATGGTCTGGGGCTGCATGAGTGCTATTGGCACTGGGGAGCTACAGTTCATTGAGGGAATCATGAATACCAACATGTACTGTGACATACTAAAGCAGAGCATGATCCCCTCCCTTTGGAGACTGGGCCGCAGGGCAGTATTCTAACATGATAACGACCCCAAACACACCTCCAAGATGACCACTGCCTTGCTAAAGAAGCTGAGGGTAAAGGTGATGGACTGGCCAAGCATGTCTTCAGACCTAAACCCTATTGAGCATCTGTGGGGCATCCTCAAATGGAAGGTGGAGGATTGCATGGTCTCTAACATCCACCAGCTCTGTGATGTCATCATGGAGGAGTGGAAGAGGACTCCAGTGGCAACCTGTGAAGCTCTGGTGACCTCCATGCCCAAGAGGGTTACGGCAGTGCTGGAAAATGATGGTGGCAGCACAAAATATTGACACTTTGGGCCCTTTTTTGGACATTTTCACTAATGCCTCGTACACTCGCAACGATTATCGGCCGGCCGATCGTCTGACTTTTGTCCAAGTTGTGTTTTGTTGGTTGGAAGGAATGTGCCTAGACTGCACACAAATTTTCTCGGCCAACAAAATTCTACTTCAGAAGTGATGTCATGTGTTGGTTTGTTTTCTTTGTGTTTTTTCTTCACTGAGCATGCCCAGTCTTGCTCATCAGATTTTTGCCTGTCGAAATCTGTACTGACTGCACGAAAATCGGCCGTTATGTTGACGGCCAACAAAAATTTTATAGTCTGCACACCAGATTTTTTTCGGCCGAAAAGTCGGAGTTGGTTGTCGGAAGCATCATACTAACAAGCCGAAAATCGGCAGATAGGACGTTGGCCGAAAATTCCCTGCCAATTTTCGACGCGTGTGTACGGGGCTTTAGGGTGTACTCACTTTTGTTGGCAGGGGTTTAGACATTAATGGCTGTGTGTTGAGTTATTTTGAGGGGACAGAAAATTTACACTGTTATACAAGCTGTACACTCACTACTTTACATTGTAGCAGTGTGTCATTTCTTCAGTGTTGTCACATGAAAAGATAGAATAAAATATTTGAAAAAATGAGAGGGGTGTACTTACTTTTGTGAGATACTGTATCATAGATAGGTGACACCCCCATGTCATATGATATCCTGAACTGTATATCCTGTAATGTAACTGTTTAAAAGAGCTGAAAAGAGGAAATAAGGCTGAGTGTTGTACCGAGTTTATTGTAACATGTATGGCACTCCCTGTGCCGTGGCCGAGAATGCTGAATTTAGGTAATATATTATTTAGATAAGGTAAAATAGTAGAAATAGAAACTAACAATGGTAAATAAAGCTTTGATCACCAAAAAACTGAGTCTTTTGTTCCTGGAGATGGGTGTGGTCCACATTGTCAGGACATTTAATGGTGCCCCGTGTGAGGATATACTGACTACTTGGATAACAAGTGATTTCAATGTGGAGAACTAAGTCAGATCAGACTACAGGGGCCAATGGTGAGCATTACTTATCTATTTTTGTTTGCTGTCATCTCTGTCTTCCTCCTCTGGTCTGACCCCCTGAGTCAGTGGGTCTATGCTGAACTAGGGATAGCCGACCTGTCCTGGGTTCAGTTTGAGCAGGGTTCTGTCAGGATCAGAGGGGTAAACAGGCTTCTGGGAGACAATTCAGTAACCTAAAATCCGTTTTTTTTATTACCAAACAGAAAAATGACTGGCTTTTTCTTCAGGGGCAGCTCAAACACCACAACTAAATCTTCTCATCAGATAACTTAATCCTCTAGAAATAACATTCAGCATACGCAGTATTGCAAAGTCCCAGTTACAGGCAAGCTCACCCAGCAGATCAAAGTCAAAGTATGGAGGCTTCCATGCAGCATCCGGGTCTCCTCACCACAGATAGCAAAAAAGCCATCAACCAGAATCTCTGACCAGCTGCCTAATAAACAGGCCTGAAAGGGAAGTACCTGCCTGTTTTTCTTACGTTTATCTAGTAAGGTTACTTTGCGGTATAAACAAGGAAGCTGAGACCTCTGCAGTGTATAAATGTGCTTTTACTATACAAAATATGCTGTACATACAAAATATTACAATATTGGGAATACAATTCAAGACTGACAGATATACCTATACCAAGCAAAAGCCTAACAAATAAACAGAAACTATGGTCTATACAAAGTAAAAGTATGCTTAAAAGTTACTTAACTCAGGTTACAGTGGGTTCATGATCTGCATAGCAACTAGGACCCAAGCTTCTATAAGCAGTTGCTGGAGATCAGGCGACAGCGTCTTCTTCTGATCTGGCACAGACCTGGCTTGGTTTTAAGGAATGATGGAGTCCTGTCCAGCGACTGTCTCACCCCTCAGGGTCCACCTGGGCGGTAACATTGTGGGGGAAAACTGTATAAAAGAGCAGTTGTACCATTAAACCTAAAGTTCTACTTCACCCTCAATCTAGAGTCCTGTCTCTTATTGGGGGAATCTGCTAAAAGGGATTGCTATGCTCTTCATACTCCCTTGAATAATCACTAAGCTCTTATAAGAGCTTGTTCCTGTTCCTGGTTCACTCTCTGGGAAAAGAGAGGTTTCCCCACTGGAACCTGGAGCATTGTCATAGGTCCAGGGTGGGTAGAAGATGGCAAGACTCCAACCAAGCTGCAGCAGTTCGTGGGGTCTGAGGTGGTTACGGTGTCTGGTGGAGTGCTTGGAGCCCTTGGGAAGAACTAGGAGCATCCGTCAACGGAGGTACCTGGTCGGGGTACTGGTTGATCTGTTACAGAGAGTATACTCATCCCATCTGGTAAGTTCATAGAAACGTTGAAGCCATAATTTTCATGCAGGTGAAGACATCTCCCAAATGTCCATAGTTCATGGTCCCATCACCAAAAGGGCTGGCAGGAGGGGTGGATGGTGTGTATGCCTGACCGGTTTTACCAGACATGGGACGGCTGCTTCAGAGGCTTTCCTCTCCCACCGGAGAGCCTGGAACGGCTCTAACTGTCAGTATGCTGTGGACTGCACAGAGAGGAACTGCCACTGTTCCTCCCTCTCCGTGACACCAGAAGTTGGATGTGACGAGGATGGTGTCACTTCTGGATTCCGGTTAGTGGTCGGTGAAGCAGACGATCCGGTTGATCTGTGTCTGATAGGCTGCTTAGGAGGCCAGAGGAGAGATCGGGGGTCTAAAAAATAAAAACAAATTGCCCCCCCCCTCCCCCATGCTTACGAGCAAATGTGAATGCATACGAAAGTCCTGCATGCATGTGTAAACAGTAATCGCACCACACATGAGTCATTGCTGTGAATGTCAGAGTGGGAGCGATACTTCCAGCGCCGCTCCTCCTGTATAATTCTAAGCTGGTAACCTGGAAGCTTCTTATATGGAGATGTTTAGGGACCGTAGTTTAGCGCTAATCCACAGGCGTATGCAATTTTAAAGCAGCAAAAGTGTCATCAGTTCAAATCCCAACCATGGCACCCCCTACCTGGAAAATTGCAAGTAGAAATAGTGAAACCGCACTCAGGTAGATGAAAGCAAATGATGTGGTTTATTCTTCAAAATCATGGATATACAGACAGTGCGGGGAACAGATGATCCAGGTTAACGCGTTTCACGGCTCACATGGCCGCTTACTCATAACCGTAGTGATGAATAACGGGAATCGGTTTCTTATACATATTCTAGATGATTAATGTAATTGCTTACACCTTTGTATAATTGACTCAATGATCTTGCAATGAGAGACCGATTGGACCGTGATTCAGCACCTGGGATATAAAGATGTACACAAAAAATACCTCATAATGAGGCAAGATAACATGACAGCAAACATTCAGTGTATGAAAAGAGAAAAAAAAATATAAAAGATATATATTATTTGCATAATGTATACCAATAATGTTGTGACGTTAAAAACATTGTTGACAAAAAGGAAGAATCCAAAACGGCATAAATGACATAAACACAGGAGGAGAAGATGAAAAGTTTAAGACTTATATATACATATAGAGGTATCATCTTCTAATTCTACCTGTGTAGACATTAAGTATAAAGACATGCTTCATGGAACAAGTAATATTGAAAAGTACTTATGTGTGAAAGAACAAAGTAAATGAATAAAAATCGTGACACGAATAATGAAAATGAGAATGAGAGTGAAAATCTCTCACCTTTAATCAATTAATTGTGAAAATAGATGTGCAACACATCTATGGATATGTGTATGAAATATACTAAATCCATGTATAGGTGCATACATGAACATGTACCAAAATATGTGTGAAATGAAAATGCTAAGTAGTGCATGTCATATGGCGCACCAATCAATTTTTGTCTGGGATTGTCAAAAATAGCAAAGCCAAAAATGCATTAGAAAGATTGAATACATGTAAATACAAAAATAAATATAAATATAAAGCATGTATATATAAACATGTCAATACAAATGCAATTGGCTGCAGGAAAAAACACCCCGATGCTGTGAATGTTAGTCTACATGTGTAATTCAAAAAATGTTGTATAAAAAGTATATATAAATAAATAAGTAAATAATATATCGAATATATATGTATATATAAAGTGATGACGGTGAATAGTGAAACAGTCGTGGATAATCCCAAATATAACAAAGTGTCATCAGCATACATGCTGATTTTCTCCTCCAGCGGTCCCTTACGTAGGCCACGAATCCTGGGATGTGCTCTAATGGCCATCGCCACGGGTTCCGCGGCCAGGGCATACAGCAGGGGGGAGAGGGGGCACCCCTGTCGAGTGCCACGGGATAAAGGGAAGGCGGTCGACTGCCAGCCGTTGGCCAGGACCCTAGCTACCGGGGCGCTATATAGAAGTTTGACCCACTTAATAAAATTAGGTCCAAAGCCGTATCGGTCCAGGCAGGTCCATAGAAATGGCCACTCTACCGAGTCGAATGCTTTAGCCGTGTCCAAGGAGACCACCACCCTGCCACCCATTCCGTCGTGTTGTGCCTGGAGATTCATGAATAACCGGCGAAGATTAAATGAGGTGTTCCTCCCAGGCATGAACCCGGCCTGGTCCGAGTGTATGAGTGAAAGGATCACCTTGTTAAGACGGAGAGATAAAATTTTCGCAAGGATTTTAGTGTCTACTGGGAGCAAAGAGATGGGACGGTAAGACTCTGGGGCGTGCAAGTCCTTGCCCGGCTTGGGGATGAGCACAATTAGCGCCTCCCGCATAGAAGGGGGCAGGGCTGCGTCTTTGAACAGAGATTGAAACAAAGCCAATAATTTAGGAGAAAGGAGTTCCGAATATTGGGAGAAGAATTCAATCGGGAGGCCGTCTAGGCCGGGGGCCTTAGATCTAGGGAACTTGGACACGGCTGCTGCAATCTCCTCCACAGAAATGGGTGCCTCGAGGGTCGCCAACTGGTCGGGTGTCAAAGTGGGAAAGTCAATAGAGTCCAGAAAGTCATGCATGTCAGTGCAGTCAGCGGGGGCCTTAGAGGTGTAAAGTGTACTAAAAAATGATCGGAAACACTGTGTCACCGCAGCAGGATCAGTGATCTCATTACCCAGGTCATCCTTTAAAGTAATAACTACCGGGGGCCTATCCTCACAATGGACTAAATATGCGAGGAGTTTCCCCGCCCGCTCTCCATGTGCAAACAGATTCTGCTTCTGAAAAAACATCTTAGATTTCGCCTTCTCATATTCAAGTTGGGAAAGGACTTTAGAGGTCAATTTATACTGGGATTCATGTGTCGGAGTCGGGTCCGCCATAAAGGCCTGATCAGCTTCAATTAGATTTGTCGTTGCCCTGGAGATCTCCTCAGCAGCCCGCGCTCTAACAGCTTTGATTTTGGAAATCATAGTGGATCTAGCGAACAGTTTAAATGCCTCCCACACTGCAGCCGGGGAGGCAGTGCCCTCATTATCAGAAAAGAATTGTGTCCAGGTCCCCTCAATGTCGTTCCCATCAGACACCAAGGGGAGCCAGGTGGGATTCAGGCGCCAGGCCGGGGGAGGTCTATTGCAGGGCAAGGACAACAGTATCCAATAAGGGCAGTGATCAGACAGAGTCCGTGGGGCGAAGCCTGCCGCCAGTAACCTGGGGAGCAGGGTTCGAGACAACAATATCAGATCAATGCGTGACATAGAATGGTGTGCAGCCGAGAAACAGGAGTACGCACGCTGAGCGGGGTATTTGCTGCGCCAAGAGTCGGCCAAACCAAAGCTCTCCAACAATCGGGAGAACCTGGTCGGGGAAGACCCTGGCGGCGCCTGGGAGGCGCCACCGGATCTATCCAGACCCGAGTCCATCACATTGTTAAAGTCGCCCAGCCAGATCACCGGGGCCCCCGGGCATTGTGCCATAAACGCCAATCCCTCCATTATAACCACAGCAGAGTAAGGGGGGGGCACATAGAAAGCCATCAGCAGCATCAATTCCCCATAGACTGACGTTTTGAGAAAGACATATCTACCCATTGGGTCAACCTGAGATCCTAGGAGCTGGAAATGTACCGATTTGGCCACCAGAAGCGCCACACCCCTGGAGTGCGAGCTATATGCAGAGTGCTGCACCCAGCCAACCCAGGGCCGTTTGAGAGACTGCTGTACTCGGCCCTCCAAATGTGTCTCCACCAGTACTATAATGTCAGCCCGGACACGGCGTAAAACATTAAAGACAGCCGTCCGTTTAATCTTATCGCGCATATCCCTGACATTCCACGTCAACAATTTCAATGCGGCCATGGCAGGGGTAATACGGAGCGTGGAGCGGAGGCTCCCAGGATCTCAGGCAATAAGGCCACAGAACTAACAAGTCCACGGTCATACACTAGCATTAATAAACGGCAGCAAAAGAGCAGGCAGTCATTACTTGAGGTCAATGTGCATAGAACAGAAACAGTATAGAGATTGTACCAAATATAAACTGTAAACAATGGTAATACCCCAATCCCCCCTCCCTGCCCTGCACCAACCCCAACTTGTGCGGGCATGTTCCCAAACAAGTGCCTCAACCAGAACAGGCCCACATGCGACTGGTAAAGAGCAAGATCAGGAGGCCAGGGACCCCCAGGATAGTCAGCAAAAATACAGCAAAATACAACTAGGACAAGCAAGGGGGCCCGGGGGCCCAGGTCCAACAGAAGTCGCAGGGGGCAACAGGGGAGTTGGGCACAAACACACGCCTGAGCGGGTGTAGGGGGGCGAAAACCAACAGGTGTATCGCTGGGTAGCAAAGCCTATGGGCAGGTGGAAATCCATAGGAAGAGAACAGAAAAATCTGTTCCATCTGTGGAGCTAGGGCGCTCCGCCGGGCAAACACAGGAGCAGTAGTGCAGGGAAATGAGGGGGGAGGGGGGGGAAGGGGGATGCAAAGTCTTGAGTTCCGCAGGATCTACAAAACCCCCTCCACCTCTGCAGCAGCGTAAGGCATAGGCAATCAGGGAGAAAGTATCATGAAGTCGCCAGGGCAAGGTGGTCAGGCTCTAGCTTCCAGTCCTTCTAACCAGGAGATGGCGGCTTCCGGATCCTCAAAGAAGTGGGCTCGGTCCTCACCCTCCACTCTAAGACGGGCCGGGTACAACATAGAGTATTTGATATTCTTGATACGCAGCCTGCGTTTGACCTCCAAAAAGCTCTTGCGGCGCCTCTGGACCTCAGCAGAGAAGTCGGGGAAAATCGCTATTTTGTGATTTCCAAATGGAATGTTCCCCTTAACTCTGGCCAGGCGTAATATGGCATCTCTGTCCCGATAGTTCAGGAATTTAGCGATGAATGTGCGGGGGGTGCACCCTGAGGGGGGGGGGACGCCCTGAGAGGCGATGTGCACGTTCCACAACAAAAGTGGGTGAGAAGGATTCTCTGCCATATGTCTGAGTGAGCAATTGTTCCAAATAAGATGAGGGGTCTGCACCTTCAGAGCCCTCCGGGAGGCCAATGAACCGCAGGTTACAGCGGCGCAGCCTATTCTCCATGTCATCTTGTTTTTGAAGGATAAGGTGTACTTGTTGCTGCAGCCTGTCTGAGGAGCTTTGCAATGGGGGGAGGGAGTCTTCCACCTCGCTAATTCTGTGTTCAGCCTCACCAACTCTGTCCCTTAGCTTCTGCATATCCTGACGCATCAATGATATATCTACCTTCACCTCCTCGATTTTAGTTGTCAGCATGGTCTGGCAATTGGCAATCGCTTCCAATACCTTGGATGTAGCAGGGCTCTCGGGCTCCTCCACCACAAGCGACGGGCCGGCGCCATCTTGGATCGGGGCCTCCTTCTCCAGCCTCCGGAATGCAGCTAGTTTTGCCGCAGCTTCAGAGCCTTTCTTCGGCGGAGACATGCAGAGGTCAGTGCCGCGGGTGTGCGGGAGGTGAAGGGAGGATTATCGTGCCCGAAGGGCTGCAGGATTAGCGGTAAAGGATATCGGTCCGGCGGAGCTCCTCTCACACACGTCCTCTCACATGCTGCGCCAGGCCACGCCCCCCAGTCGTGGATAATCCCAGTTATCCAAATGATAAAAGCTGGGAGAAGATAATGAACACAAAATGACATCACCCTGCTGTGATGAACGTTAAAAACTTTAATTGAAAGAGAATTACATGTGAAAAATAATGAATGGGTGATGTGGAACAGTGTAAAAATGTGTTATTGGTGCTGATGTGTGATGGTGTTTTGATTATTGATATGTATAAATGTTGAAATCTGTAACATGAAGCATGTTGAGAAAAATAATAATAAACATGATGCCGAAATGGATAATTCCAATAAACATGATGTACATAAACCCGCTGGAAAGGGAAGAGGAAGGGGTCACAAGATTCCTATTTTTTTATTTTATATATACAAAAAGTCAAAAGATCAACCAGAGACATTAAGTAGAAAAATTATTATAATGTCTAAAAAATGGCACGAAATAGATTGTAAGAAGTTTATATCATAAAAATTATTATTATAAGTGTGATATACTGACCAAACAAATAATTAAGTGCCTGTTGACAATGGAATGTGGGACCCCATTCCAGCGGGGAAAGTTGGAAACACCCCCATACAAATACAAAAATTGTATATATGGTGTAAAAAAGTGGTGGTGATGAATATCTAATTGGCTAATCAAGCTTCCACACACATGAACACCGATCCGATCTAGCAAGACATACATATAAACATTTCAAAAGAATATGTGTAACAGTGTCTGGCACGGTCGGAGGAAAGGACACTATGTATAGTTAAGTACACATGAGCACATATATACACATGCGCATGAACACATAAGTATACATGAGCACGTATATACATATGCGCATAAATATATTCATTATTGAAGCAAGATCATAGAATTAAATACTATAATGAATCACAAAAATTAGGACTGCAAAAAATGGACTACAAAAACTTGGACTATAAAGATTTAACTACAAATAAGTAGGAAAAAGGAAAAAGGATAAATGCCAAAAATTAGATGAAATAAAAACCAGGAGAGGGCGTCACTCATAAAAATGAGTGACATCCCACTCCCAGTTCAAACCTTGTGGCATACGTGTGTGTAACTTAAAAATCCATAGAACTTCCCTTTTACAGAAGAGTTTGAAAACGTCACCACCTCTAGGAGGTCTGGTGACATGATCAATAATTTGGACTTGTACCAAGGACAGGTCACCATGATGCATGTTGTTGAAATGCTTAGCTATATTAGTGGATTTGGAGGTGCGAATATCACTCAAATGCTCGCGAAATCGATCTTTTAATCTCCGAGTTGTTCTGCCCACATATTGAATAGAACATGACTTACATGTGATCAAATAAATGAGGTATTTGGTGTTGCAATTGAAAAAGTTTTTTATGTTGTATAACTTATTATCATAAGTGGAGACAAAACTGTCCCCAATGATGATATGTGAACAGGTGACACATTCTGTTCATGCCACATTTATAATTTCCTCTGCAGAAAAGCCAAGTTTTGGATGTATTGGGTTTATTTGAAATATAAAGACTGGGAGATAAAAAATTACCTATAGTGGCAGCCCTTCTAGCTACTATATTTACCCCATCACTGAGAACATTGGCACAGATGTCATCCGTGTACAATGTAGGTAGATGTTTATGAATAATCTTTTTTATCTTTTTAAATTCTAAGCTGTAGGGTAAGGATAATGTGATGGAAGGGATCATTGATTTAATACTCTTAGGTATGGATTTATTAGTGGTTCTTGGCTTGGATCTGTTGCTGTGGCTATTGTGGGTGGCCATACCCTGTTGCATGTAAAGTGTATTATTAAGAGTATCCATTGCTAAAAGGTCCGAGCGATCTTTATTTAAAGCTAAGTAATACGCCCTGTTCAACATCCATATAGGGTAACCCCTGTCTAGAAAGCGATTGTATAATAAAGAGGCTTGTTTCTTGAAATCATCTAAGTTACTGCATATCCTACGAGCTCTAAGGAATTGCCCTACAGGGATACCCTTGATGGTGTGAACAGGGTGACTAGAATGTGCATGCAATAAACTATTTCCGGACAAAGGTTTTCTATACAAGTTTGTTATCACCTTGTTATCAATATGACTCAATGCAACATCCAAGAATTCGATTGTATCAGCACTTGAAACACCTGTGAATTTTAAGTTTACCGAATTGTGATTCAAGTATGATAAAAAATCGTCCAAAACCACACTCTTGTGGCAGACAAAGATCAGGTCGTCTATATAGCGATAATATAAAACGACCCGATCTCTGTATGGATTGTCACCTCCAAAGATGTGGGGTCTCTCCCACCAACCCATATATAGGTTGGCGAGAGAGGGGGAAAACTTGGCCCCCATCGCTGCCCCACACCTTTGGAGGTAAAAATTGCCATCAAAAGAAAAGAAATTATGTGTCAAAAGAAACATTCTGGTTTTTATTTCATCTAATTTTTGGCATTTATCCTTTTTCCTTTTTCCTACTTATTTGTAGTTAAATCTTTATAGTCCAAGTTTTTGTAGTCCATTTTTTGCAGTCCTAATTTTTGTGATTCATTATAGTATTTAATTCTATGATCTTGCTTCAATAATGAATATATTTATGCGCATATGTATATACGTGCTCATGTATACTTATGTGTTCATGCGCATGTGTATATATGTGCTCATGTGTACTTATCTATACATAGTGTCCTTTCCTCCGACCGTGCCAGACACTGTTACACATATTCTTTTGAAAGGTTTATATGTATGTCTTGCTAGATCGGATCGGTGTTCATGTGTGTGGAAGCTTGATTAGCCAATTAGATATTCATCACCACCACTTTTTTACACCATATATACAATTTTTGTATTTGTATGGGGGTGTTTCCAACTTTCCCCGCTGGAATGGGGTCCCACATTCCATTGTCAACAGGCACTTAATTATTTGTTTGGTCAGTATATCACACTTATAATAATAATTTTTATGGTATAAACTTCTTACAATCTATTTCGTGACATTTTTTAGACATTATAATAATTTTTCTACTTAATGTCTCTGGTTGATCTTTTGACTTTTTGTATATATAAAATAAAAAAATAGGAATCTTGTGACCCCTTCCTCTTCCCTTTCCAGCGGGTTTATGTACATCATGTTTATTGGAATTATCCATTTCGGCATCATGTTTATTATTATTTTTCTCAACATGCTTCATGTTACAGATTTCAACATTTATACATATCAATAATCAAAACACCATCACACATCAGCACCAATAACACATTTTTACACTGTTCTACATCACCCATTCATTATTTTTCACATGTAATTCTCTTTCAATTAAAGTTTTTAACGTTCATCACAGCAGGGTGATGTCATTTTGTGTTCATTATCTTCTCCCAGCTTTTATCATTTGGATAACTGGGATTATCCACGACTGTTTCACTATTCACCGTCATCACTTTATATATACATATATATTCGATATATTATTTACTTATTTATTTATATATACTTTTTATACAACATTTTTTGAATTACACATGTAGACTAACATTCACAGCATCGGGGTGTTTTTTCCTGCAGCCAATTGCATTTGTATTGACATGTTTATATATATACATGCTTTATATTTATATTTATTTTTGTATTTACATGTATTCAATCTTTCTAATGCATTTTTGGCTTTGCTATTTTTGACAATCCCAGACAAAAATTGATCGGTGCGCCATATGACATGCACTACTTAGCATTTTCATTTCACACATATTTTGGTACATGTTCATGTATGCACCTATACATGGATTTAGTATATTTCATACACATATCCATAGATGTACATCTATTTTCACAATTAATTGATTAAAGGTGAGAGATTTTCACTCTCATTCTCATTTTCATTATTCGTGTCACGATTTTTATTCATTTACTTTGTTCTTTCACACATAAGTACTTTTCAATATTACTTGTTCCATGAAGCATGTCTTTATACTTAATGTCTACACAGGTAGAATTAGAAGATGATACCTCTATATGTATATATAAGTCTTAAACTTTTCATCTTCTCCTCCTGTGTTTATGTCATTTATGCCGTTTTGGATTCTTCCTTTTTGTCAACAATGTTTTTAACGTCACAACATTATTGGTATACATTATGCAAATAATATATATCTTTTATATTTTTTTTTCTTTTCATACACTGAATGTTTGCTGTCATGTTATCTTGCCTCATTATGAGGTATTTTTTGTGTACATCTTTATATCCCAGGTGCTGAATCACGGTCCAATCGGTCTCTCATTGCAAGATCATTGAGTCAATTATACAAAGGTGTAAGCAATTACATTAATCATCTAGAATATGTATAAGAAACCGAATCCCGTTATTCATCACTACGGTTATGAGTAAGCGGCCATGTGAGCCGTGAAACGCGTTAACCTGGATCATCTGTTCCCCGCACTGTCTGTATATCCATGATTTTGAAGAATAAACCACATCATTTGCTTTCATCTACCTGAGTGCGGTTTCACTATTTCTACTTGCAATTTTCCGGATGACGGGTCTTACCAGCACCAGGTCGGACTGACACACCTGAGCGGCTTGTTCCTTCCTTTCTTTACCCCCTACCTGGAGTTTGCATGTTCTCCCTGTTCCTGTATGGGGTTCCTCCAGGTACTCTGGTTTCCTCCCACACCCCAAAGACATGCTGAGAAGTTAACCACTTAAGCCCCGGAGGATTTGGCTGCTCAAAGACAACGGGCCTACAGTATTTTGCGATTCGGCACTGCTTGACTTTAACTGACAATTGCCTGTCGTGCGATGCTCTACCCAAATGAAATTGAGGTCTTTTTCTTCCCCACAAACAGAGCTTTCTTTTGGTGGTATTTGATCACCTGTGCGATGTTTAATTTTTGCGCTATAAACAAAAAAAAGAGTGACAATTTTGAAAAAAATAACAATATTTTTCACATTTTTTTTATATGAAATTTCCCCCCCCCCAAAATGTAAAAATCAAATTTTTTTAGCATTTTAGGCCAATTAGTTTTCTGCTACATATTTTTGATAAAAAAAAAAAAAAAACGCAATAAGCGTATTTTGATTGGTTTGTGCAAAAGTTATTGCGTTTACTAACAAAGGGAAAGATTTGTCATTTTTATTGTTATTTTTTTTAACTAGTAATGGCAGCAATCTGCGATTTTTTTTGTTTTTTTTGCGGGACTGCGACATTGCGGACAGATCGGACCCCTGACTGACATTTTTGACACTTTTGGGAGTACCAGTGACATTGCTACAGTAATCAGTGCTATACATATGCACTGTTACTGTAAAAGTGACACTGGCAGGGAAGGGGTTAACTTTATTAGAGATCAGTGGGTTAAATGTATCCCTAGGGGCGTGTTTCTAACTGTAAAGGGGTGTGGCTTTTGATGTAACCACAGAGACATACGATCCTACATAGCAGGATTGTATGATCTCTGCAGTTACACAAGGGAGAATGACAGGCGGCTTTGTTTACATCAGCCGCCCGCCTTTCTCCCTCTCCAGCGGGAATTCGCGAGTGACCGGCGGACATCGGAACCGCCGGCCACTCGCACGGGGATCCCTGGGATGAGTGGGGGCGGGAGCACGCCTCCAGCAGCGTGCGCTCGCCCCCTATTGGCTCGTGGGCGAGTGATGTACCGGTACGTCACTTTGCCCAGGAGAGGCTGACCGCCGCAGTATATGTACTTGCGGCAGTCGGCAAGTGGTTAATTGGCTCCTGTATAAAATTGGCCCCAGTATGTGTATGTATGAATGTGAGTTAGGGACCTTAGATTGTAAGCTTCGGGGCCGGGAATGATGTGACTGTACAATATACTGTAAGAGTGCTGTGTAAACTGACAGTCCTATATAAGTGCCTGTAATAAAATAAAATAAAGCTCCACATATTTGGAATTTATTTACTTGGTATAAAAGAATATTTTATATTTTACCAAAAAATTGGGCATTACTGTATATCGTTTTTGTGTGCTAAAAAATGTAATACATGTTTTTTTTTCCCCAAAAAATTTTGAATTTGAAAAAACGCTGCACAAATACCATGTGACCTACAGTATCTGACAAAAGTAAGTACACCCCTCCCATATTTTTAAATATTTTATTCTATCTTTTCATGTGACAACACTGAAGAAATGACACTTTGCTACAATGTAAAGTAGTGAGTGTACAGCTTGTATAACAGTGTAACTTTACTGTCCCCTCAAAATAACTCAACACACAGCCATTAATGTCTAAATCGCTGGAAACAAAAGTGAGTACACCCCTAAGTGACAATGTCCAAATTGGGCCCAATTAGCCATTTTCCCTCCCCGATGTCATGTGATAAGGTCTCAGGTGTGAATGGGGAGCAGGTGTGTTAAATTTGGTGTTATCGCTCTCACTCTCTCATACTGGTCATTGGAAGTTCAACATGGCTCCTCATGGCAAAGAACTCTCTGAGGATCTGAAAAAAATAATTGTTGCTCTACATAAAGATGTCCCAGGCTATAAGAAGATTGCCAAGACCCTGAAACTGAGCTGCTGCCAGCATTGCTGCAGAGCTTGAAGGGGTGGGGGGTCAGCCTGTCAGTGCTCAGACCATACGCCGCACACTGCATCAAATTGGTCTGCATGGCTGTCATCCCAGAAGGAAGCCTCTTCTAAAGATGATGCACAAGAAAGCCGGCAAACAGTTTGCTGAAGACAAGTAGACTAAGGACATGGATTACTGGAACCATCTCCTGTGCTCTGATGAGACCAAGATAAACTTATTTGGTGTCAGATGGTGTCAGGCGTGTGTGGCGGCAACCAGGTGAGGAGTATAAAGACAAGTGTGTCTTCCTACAGTCAGGCATGGTGGTGGGAGTGTCATGGTCTGGGGCTGCATGAGTGCTGCCGGCACTGGGGAGCTACAGATCATTGAGGGAACCATAAATGCCAACATGTACTGTGACATACTGAAGCAGAGCATGATCCCCTCCCTTCAGAGACTGGGCCACAGGGCAATATTCCCACATAACGACCCCAAACACCTCCAAGATGACCACTGCCTTGCTAAAGAAGCTGAGGGTAAAGGGGATGGACTGGCAAAGCGTCTCCAGACCTAAACCTTATTGAGCATCTGTGGGGATCCTCAAACAGAAGGTGGAGGATGGTGATGGAAGGTCTCTAACATCCACCAGCTCTGTGATGTCATCATGGAGGAGGGGAAGAGGACTCCAGTGACAACCTGTGAGGCTCTGGTGAACTCCATGCCCAAGAGGGTTAAGGCAGTGCTGGAAAATAATGGTGGCCACACAAAATATTGACACTTTGAGCCCAATTTGGACATTGTCACTTAGGGGTGTACTCACTTTTGTTGCCAGCGGTTTAGACATTAATGGCTGTGTGTTGAGTTATTTTGAGGGGACGGTAAAGTTACATTGTTATACAAGCTGTACACCCACCACCTGGTGGACAAATAGTTACATTTCTACTCAGGCCTCATTCACATGGGGGGTAGTAAAGTATAGATCTGTGTGAAGGCCGCGTTTACTCCCATGGGGGTGCACAGGAGCTCCATTCATGTCAATTGTGACAGTCACTGCTCCTAATCTGTGTGGGGGTGGGGGCGCAGGGACATGCACTTGCACCCACGTGGATGTTAAATGAAGAGTAGCGGCTGTACTGCCAGTAAATGAATAGAAATCTCCAAACAGGGGCTGCTATTCATTTACAAACTGAAGCACAGTAAACAGTTTACTATGCTTCAGTAATGAAGGAACACAGGAGCGATTGGTACCGATCATTCGCTGTGTTCATTTGGGAAGGGGCATGTTTACCAGCCCCCCCCCCCCCGCTCTCCATCTCCAGCAGCTGCACTGATTTCCCACCCCAGCAGCAGCTACAGCTGGTAGGAGGGGGAGGAGGGGAAGCCGGCCAGCAGCTGCAGGGAGGTGGGCGCGGGTCGGTGCTGCAGTGGGGAGCCCGGTACAGGAAGTGCTGGAGGGCTATGGAGGGAAGAGGATTTGGATTCCCTGGTCCTGAAGCTCCCCTGCAGTAGCTGAAGCCATCCCAAGGGAAGCCGGCCAGCAGTGCTGCAGGGAGGTGGCATGGGGCATTGGTGAGGGGGGGAGCAGTATGGGAGTCGGAGCAGTGAGGGGATCTATTATTGGAGGTAACTCCCCTGCAGAGCTCCAAATCAATGGTAAGGTCGAGGAGGCAACAGCTGCAGAGATGTCACATCGGTGGTGGAGGAAAGGCAGAGCATAAGCAAGCAGCACTCCCCCATGTGTGCATTGTACATATAGACTGTATACTGCATACCTGCCAACTGTCCCTGTTAATCAGGGACAATGTAAATCATTTAAAAAAAAAAAAAAATTGTGCCACAGTGTCGCTCTCACCCCAGCTAGGTGTTGTAGTTCTGGCAGCAGGTTGTCTCTCTCTCTGTGCCCGCTCACTCTTCCCGTCTGTCGCAAATTTAACGTGTCACCGGAGGCAGGGTGTCAGCGTGGTGCACTTTCCAAAATCCGCCAGCAGGGGGAGGCAGCCTTCCGACAAGCTGGAAGCCTCACACTCCATTAATTACTACTATTAACCGGTTGCCGACCGCAGCACGACTATATACTGCGGCGGTCAGCCCCGGCCAGGCAGAGTGACGTATGGGTATGACACTCGCCTGTCACTGACTTGAGAGCCAATTGCGGGCGGGCGCGCGCCCGCCGTGGCTCGTTCACAGACAAGTCAGTGCGTGTGACCGGCGGACCCGATGTCTGCCGGTCACACTACGATCGCTCCGGTGAAGGGAGAAAGGCAGAGCGGCTTATGTAAACAAACCGCCTGTCATTCTCCCTGGTGTAAAAATGAAGATCAGACGGTTCTACTATGTAGGACTGTTGATCTTTGTTTTTACACCAATAGCCATGTCCCTATACAGTTAGAAACACGCCCCTAGGACACACTTAACCCCTCCCTCTCCAAAACAGTTAACTCCTTCACTGCCAGTGTAATTTTTGCAGTAACAGTGCATATATATAGCACTGATTACTGCAGTAATGTCACTGGTACCCCCAAAAGTGTCAAAAATGTCAGTCAAGGGTCCGATCTGTCCGCCGCAATGTCGCAGTACCGAAAAAAAAAAATCACAGATCGCCGCCATTACGCGTTAAAAAAAAACACCAAAAATGACAGAAATCTTTCCCTTTGTTAGTAAACGCGATAACTTTTGCGCAAACCAATCAAAATACGCTTTTTGCAATTTTTTTTACCAAACATAGGTAGCATAAAACAAATTGGCCGAAAATGTTAAAAAAATTTTGATTTTTACATTTTTTTGGGGGGAATTTCATATAAAAAAAATGTGAAAAATATTGTTATTTTTCCAAAATTTACGCTCTTTTTTTGTTTATAGCGCATGATCTAAAAATCGCACAGGTGATCAAATACCACCAAAAGAAAGCTCTGTTTGTGGGAAAAAAAAGGACGTCAAATTTGTTTAGGTACAGCGTCGCACGACCGCGCAATTGTCCGTTAAATTAAAAAAATCGCAAAAAACCCCCTGGTCTTTTAGCAGCCAAATCCTCCGGGGCTTAAGTGGTTAATAATGTTTTTTTTATAGATATAATTTTTACACCTGTTAATTGATACATATATATCGTTTTCTAGCTCTAGATAAATGTGTGTACATATCCGTGTGTGTATGTGTATGTATATATATATATATTGCTCAAAAAAATGAAAACAGACCTCAATCCTCAATGGGAAAAATCTCATGCTGGATATTTATACTGGTATGGACTGGGTATGTGTTCGGATAATATGGACTGGGTAATGTGTTAGGATCTATACTGGTATGGACTGGGTAATGTGTTAGGATCTATACTGGTATGGACTGGGTAATGTGTTAGGATGATATGGACTGGGTAATGTGTTAGGATCTATACTGGTATGGACTGGGTAATGTGTTAGGATCTATACTGGTATGGACTGGGTAATGTGTTAGGATCTATACTGGTATGGACTAGGTAATGTGTTAGGATCTATACTGGTATGGACTGGGTAATGTGTTAGGATCTATACTGGTATGGACTGGGTAATGTGTTAGGATCTATACTGGCATGTACTGGGTAATGTGTTAGGGTCTATACTGGTATGGACTGGGTAATGTGTTAGGATCTATACTGGTATGGACTGGGTATTGTGTTAGGATCTATACTGGTATGGACTTGGTATGTGTTAGGATCTATACTGGTATGGACTGGGTATGTGTTAGGATCTATACTGGTATGGACCTGGTAATGTGTTAGGATCTATACTGGTATGGACTTGGTATGTGTTAGGATCTATACTGGTATGGACTGGGTAATGTGTTAGGATCTATACTGGTATGGACTTGGTATGTGTTAGGATCTATACTGGTATGGACCTGGTAATGTGTTAGGATCTCTACTGGTATGGACTTGGTATGTGTTAGGATCTATACTGGTATGGACTGGGTAATGTGTTAGGATGGTATGGACTGGGTAATGTGTTAGGATCTATACTGGTGTGAACTGGGTAATGTGTTAGGATCTATACTGGTATGGACTGGGTAATGTGTTAGGATCTATACTGGTATGGACTTGGTATGTGTTAGGATCTATACTGGTATGGACCTGGTAATGTGTTAGGATCTCTACTGGTATGGACTTGGTATGTGTTAGGATCTATACTGGTATGGACTGGGTAATGTGTTAGGATGGTGTGAACTGGGTAATGTGTTAGGATCTATACTGGTATGGACTGGGTAATGTGTTAGGATCTATACTGGTATGGACTGGGTAATGTGTTAGGATCTATACTGGTATGGACTGGGTAATGTGTTAGGATCTATACTGGTATGGACTGGGTAATGTGTTAGGATCTATACTGGTATGGACTGGGTAATGTGTTAGGATCTATACTGGTATGGACTGGGTAATGTGTTAGGATCTATACTGGTATGGACTGGGTAATGTGTTAGGATCTACACTGGTATGGACTGGGTAATGTGTTAGGATCTACACTGGTATGGACTGGGTAATGTGTTAGGATCTATACTGGTATGGACTGGGTAATGTGTTAGGATCTATACTGGTATGGACTTGGTATGTGTTAGGATCTATACTGGTATGGACTGGGTATGTGTTAGGATCTATACTGGTATGGACCTGGTAATGTGTTAGGATCTATACTGGTATGGACTTGGTATGTGTTAGGATCTATACTGGTATGGACTGGGTAATGTGTTAGGATCTATACTGGTATGGACTTGGTATGTGTTAGGATCTATACTGGTATGGACCTGGTAATGTGTTAGGATCTCTACTGGTATGGACTTGGTATGTGTTAGGATCTATACTGGTATGGACTAGGTAATGTGTTAGGATCTATACTGGTATGGACTAGGTAATGTGTTAGGATCTATACTGGTATGGACTAGGTAATGTGTTAGGATCTATACTGGTATGGACTGGGTAATGTGTTAGGATCTATACTGGTATGGACTAGGTAATGTGTTAGGATCTATACTGGTATGGACTGGGTAATGTGTTAGGATCTATACTGGTATGGACTGGGTAATGTGTTAGGATCTATACTGGCATGTACTGGGTAATGTGTTAGGGTCTATACTGGTATGGACTGGGTAATGTGTTAGGATCTATACTGGTATGGACTGGGTATTGTGTTAGGATCTATACTGGTATGGACTTGGTATGTGTTAGGATCTATACTGGTATGGACTGGGTAATGTGTTAGGATCTATACTGGTATGGACTGGGTAATGTGTTAGGATCTATACTGGTATGGACTGGGTAATGTGTTAGGATCTACACTGGTATGGACTGGGTAATGTGTTAGGATCTATACTGGTATGGACTGGGTATTGTGTTAGGATCTATACTGGTATGGACTTGGTATGTGTTAGGATCTATACTGGTATGGACTGGGTATGTGTTAGGATCTATACTGGTATGGACCTGGTAATGTGTTAGGATCTATACTGGTATGGACTTGGTATGTGTTAGGATCTATACTGGTATGGACTGGGTAATGTGTTAGGATCTATACTGGTATGGACTTGGTATGTGTTAGGATCTATACTGGTATGGACCTGGTAATGTGTTAGGATCTCTACTGGTATGGACTTGGTATGTGTTAGGATCTATACTGGTATGGACTGGGTAATGTGTTAGGATGGTATGGACTGGGTAATGTGTTAGGATCTATACTGGTGTGAACTGGGTAATGTGTTAGGATCTATACTGGTATGGACTGGGTAATGTGTTAGGATCTATACTGGTATGGACTTGGTATGTGTTAGGATCTATACTGGTATGGACCTGGTAATGTGTTAGGATCTCTACTGGTATGGACTTGGTATGTGTTAGGATCTATACTGGTATGGACTGGGTAATGTGTTAGGATGGTATGGACTGGGTAATGTGTTAGGATCTATACTGGTGTGAACTGGGTAATGTGTTAGGATCTATACTGGTATGGACTGGGTAATGTGTTAGGATCTATACTGGTATGGACTGGGTAATGTGTTAGGATCTATACTGGTATGGACTGGGTAATGTGTTAGGATCTATACTGGTATGGACTGGGTAATGTGTTAGGATCTATACTGGTATGGACTGGGTAATGTGTTAGGATCTATACTGGTATGGACTGGGTAATGTGTTAGGATCTACACTGGTATGGACTGGGTAATGTGTTAGGATCTACACTGGTATGGACTGGGTAATGTGTTAGGATCTATACTGGTATGGACTGGGTAATGTGTTAGTATCTATACTGGTATGGACTGGGTAATGTGCTAGGAAGGAATGGATGCCATATTGTTTTATGTAAATGAAAATTATCCCCCTACAGAGGGCTGAATTCAGAGACAGGTGAATAAAGTGTGAAATGTGCTCAGGTGTGACCATAGACAAAATGTAATATGGAAATATAAATAAAGTGCAAGGTGTAAATAAGTACAATAAAACCTAATTATAGCAGATAGTATAATCATACTTATTTACACCTTGCACTTTATTTATATTTCCATATTCCATGTTTTCTATGGTCACACCTGAGCACATTTCACACTTTAGAATTGCAGGGAATTGTGATGAGAAGTAGTGCAGCTGAATGGGAGAATTATTCCAACTCTGATACTTTGGCCTCAAGTTTTCATTTCCCTTTTCAATTTCCTGTAATTCTCTCTTTATGAAGTAGACCCTATAATCTGATAAGTAGGCAAAGATTAATTATGCGGAGTGGCGGAGCTTCAGGGAAGTGGGTGTGGTAAGTAATTGATAGCTGCACTGCAAAGTGTCCCTGGAAATTTTTTTCAAATGTTGGCACCTATGATACTGTGCCCACGACATGCAGACTCCATGCAATACCAGTCACACCCAGTCTATGCCCACAGCTCCCCAAATACATACATACACAGCCCAGGGGGGGGGGGGGGGGGGGGTGCCAGGTACAGACCTCCTATGCCCACCCTCCCAGCACCCAGCACATGACTCTCTGATTAGCTACACTGCATTCTATTTCCATTTAGAAAAGCCTTGCCAGGGATTACCCCCCCCCAGGTGCCCACATAAAGGGTACACAACACAAAGTTTCATCCCTCGTCCCTTACTTGTGGCACAGGGAAGAAAGATGCAGCCCAGTACAGGGACAGCAGCCATGCCCCAGGGCTCCCCTGTGTGCCCGGGTGCTCTCCCACCACGTGTGCCTGATCAATATCCCCCTCCTCCTATGTGCATGGCTGCTCTCCCCCCTCCTGTGTGCCTGGCTGCTCTCCCCCCTCCTGTGTGCATGGCTGCTCTCCCCCCTCCCCCGGTGTGCCTGGCTGCTCTCCCCCCTCCCCCGGTGTGCCTGGCTGCTCTCCCCCCTCCCCCGGTGTGCCTGGCTGCTCTCCCCCCTTCCTGTGTGCATGGCTGCTCTCCCCCCTCCCCCGGTGTGCATGGCTGCTCTCCCCCCTCCCCCCTCCCCCGGTGTGCCTGGCTGCTCTCCCCCCTCCCCCGGTGTGCCTGGCTGCTCTACCCCCTCCCCCGGTGTGCCTGGCTGCTCTCCCCCCTTCCTGTGTGCATGGCTGCTCTCCCCCCTTCCTGTGTGCATGGCTGCTCTCCCCCTCCCCCCATGTGCCTGCCTGCTCTCCCCCCCCCTCCTGTGTGCATGGCTACTCTCCCCCCCATGTGCCTGGCTGCTCTCTCCCTCCGCTCCTGTGTGCATGGCTGCTCTCCCCCCCATGTGCCTGGCTGCTCTCTCCCTCCGCTCCTGTGTGCATGGCTGCTCTCTCCCCCCATGTGCCTGGCTGCTCTCCCCCCATGTGCCTGGCTGCTCTCTCTCCCCCCCATGTGCCTGGCTGCTCTCCACTCTGCTATGTGTGAGGCTCACACAGGAATGAGGATCACACACTGGAATCTTCCACGGGGGGGGGGGGGGGGGGGGGTCATCAGTGCCTAGTAATATGAGTTGGAAGAGCTCCCCTCCGGGGCACACATGGTACGGCCTGGATACAGGCACAAGGGAGGATTGGAGACGTCATCGGGGACACGGCTGTAATATAATGGGCTGGCCTCTTCTTTTTTGGGCAGCTGGGCTTATAATAAGGGAGGGGCCCGGAGCTGCAGCTCTAATAACCTCTGACCCGCCCACAGCGATGTCATGTGATTAGAAGTTGAATGAATGAAAGATATAAAATGTGAGATGATGAGTGATAGATTATGCGGATCATTCATGAGAAATAAGAATATAAAGTCTCCCCCCCCCTCCATAACTCCGCCCCAATGTCATGTGACTGAGCCTGTCTCACCAGAGAGGCTCCTCCCCGGGAGCGTTTTTGGTGCATTTTTATCCCCATAGAAATGAATGGAAACGCATCATTCACGCATGTTTGTGCGCATTTGCACGATTTTCTGCTCAAGTGAAAAATTAAAAAAAATTAAACAGTAATAATATATAAATAAATGAACGAAAAATACATAAATAACAAAAATCATCATAAATACTAAATAAAATAAATAATATGTAATAATACATGAATAATAATAATAAACCCCTAACCATATTATTACTAATAATAATAAAAAACGTATTATACATAAACACCCAACCCAAAAAAAAAAAAACTAATGCTATTACTATTATAATTTATTTATTTATTTTGGGTTAGGGTGTTTAGCTATTTATTATTATTTTATTTTATTTTTTTTAAAGGGTTAGAGGTTTAAGTTAGGGATTATTTATTTATTATTACTTAGTACTCATTTATTGAATGTATTTATTATTATTTATGATTATTTTTATGTGTATTGTGTATTTATTTTACATTTATTTATTCATGTAAAAGTTCTGGAGCTTTGTTTGTAGCTCGAATCAGGCAGATTTGAGTGTTTTGCTGCGTTTTTATTCCCATAAAAATTAATAGAAACGCATCATTCGCGCATTTTTGTGTGCATTTTTGCATTTTATTGCACGTATTTGCGCAATTGTCTGCTCAACTGAAAAAAAAATTAAATAGTAATAATATATGAATAAATAAATGAAAAATAAAGAAAATCATCATAAATAATTAATAAATAAATAATATGTAATAATACATAAATAATAATTAACCCCCAATCTTATTATTAATAACAAATAATAATATATAAACACCCAACACAAAAAAAAATACAAAAAATAATAATAAAATAGAATAATAATAATAATAATAATAATAATAATAATAATAATAATTATAAATAAACATCAAACCCCCCCAAAAAATGAATAAATTAAATATTACTATTATAATAATAATGTATTTCTTTGGGTTAGGGTAAGGGTGTTTAGCTATATATTATTATTATGTTTTTAAGGGTTAGAGCTTTAAGTTAGGGGTTAATATTTATTTATTATTAGTTTATTGAATGTATTTATTATTAATTACTTATTATTATTTTAGATGTGTATTTATTTTACATTGAATTTATGTATTATTATTATCATTATTATTATTATTATTATTATTATTATTATTAGTAGTAGTAGTAGTAACATCCTAACATAAAAAAAAATAATAATATATAACCCCAACCTAACCTTACCACTTACCCTAATGAGCAATAATAAAAATAATAATAATAAATGAATAATAATAAATTAATAATAATAATAAATGAATAAAATATGAAAATCTGAACTTCCGGCTGCAGATGATATTTCTCTCTATTGGGTGATAAAATAACGGCAAAGCTCAAAATTGATGTATAAAAATGCACCAAAATCGCACATAAAAAGGCGTGAATAGAAATGGTTGGAATATGCGGCTCTCAGGCTGGGGAGGAGCCTCGGGGCTTCTTTACACTTCACTAAATTTCTAACACTTACCAAACCCTCCAATCACAGGAGTGTGCAGACTATTACATTAGGGGTGTGACCTCACAGCTCAAACACACGCCCCTTTCTCTGCACAGTGAATGAATGGGAGGAGCTCTGTGCTGTCATTCACACACTGAAGCATAGTAATCACAGTTTGCTATGCTTCAGTTATGAATGGACACAGTGAGTGGGTGTGTTCATTTAGAAATGGGAGGGGCCAGTAAATGACATATTTACTAACCCCTTCCCCCGCTCTCCAGGGGAGAGGAGGGGAACCAGCAGCACTGCGGGGCCAACAAGGAGGGGGAGCCTGGGCAGGAGGGGGAATCGGCACCACACATTGTGATTAGTATGTGCCCAGACACACCTGACACACCCCTGTGCACTCCTATGACTCATATAGCTTTAGGCAGGCGGTTTACAATTGGTAATGAGGGGTAAAAATGCCCCCCCCCAACCCCCTATGGGCAGATTTAAAGCGTTTGATGAGCGTTAAGGCGCGTTACATCCGCTCCACTCCATTCCAGTAATAATCTAATCTTACTGCCCCCCAACTGCCTGCCAGAGCATTGCAAAGCGTTACCATAGAGACCTGAATGAGAGGAGCTTAAAGTCTTCATACCCCTCCTGACCCCACATGTGGAGTGACGCGCCGCTAACGCTTCATGACCAGCGCTGTGCGCTCTGCATTGTATCCTCTACAGGAATATCACCGCCCATATTATACCCCCACTTTTACCTCCCTTCTGCCCCCGAACATTTACCCCCCTTCTGCCCCCGAACATTTACCCCCCTTCTGCCTCTGAACATTTACCCCCCTTCTGCCTCTGAACATTTACCCCCCTTCTGCCTCTGAACATTTACCCCCCTTCTGCCCCCGAACATTTACCCCCCTTCTGCTTCCGAACATTTACACCCCTTCTGCCTCCGAACATTTATTCCCCTTCTGCCCCTGAACATTTTCCCCCCTTCTGCCTCCGAACATTTACCCCCCTTCTGCCTCCGAACATTTACCCCCCTTCTGCCTCCGAACATTTACACCCCTTCTGCCCCCGAACATTTACCCCCCTTCTGCCTCTGAACATTTACCCCCCTTCTGCCCCCGAACATTTACCCCCCTTCTGCCCCCAAACATTTACACCCCTTCTGCCTCTGAACATTTACCCCCCTTCTGCCCCTGAACATTTACCCCCCTTCTGCCTCCGAACATTTACACCCCTTCTGCCCCCGAACATTTACCCCCCTTCTGCCTCTGAACATTTACACCCCTTCTGCCCCTGAACATTTACCCCCCTTCTGCCCCCGAACATTTACCCCCCTACTGCCCCCGAACATTTACACCCCTTCTGCCTCCGAACATTTACACCCCTTCTGCCCCCGAACATTTACCCCTCTTCTGCCCCCGAACATTTACCCCCCTTCTGCCCCTGAACATTTACCCCCCTTCTGCCCCCGAACATTTACACCCCTTCTGCCTCCGAACATTTACCCCCCTTCTGCCCCCGAACATTTACCCCCCTTCTGCCCCCGAACATTTACACCCATTCTGCCTCCGAACATTTACCCCCTTTCTGCCCCTGAACATTTACCCCCCCTCCCCTCATCACCAGGCCGTTTTTTGCGATTCGGCACTGCGTTACTTTAAGTGACAATGGCGCGGTGGTGTGACGCTGCACACAGATATAATGGATGTCTTTTTTTTTCCACAAATAGAGCTTTCTTTTTTTTGCTGGGATTTCATCACCTCTGCGATTTTTTTACGTTTTGTGCTATAATCAAAAAACATCCAATAAAAAAATGTAAAAAATCAAATTTCTTCATCAATTTATTTCAATTTGTATTCTGCTTCATATTATTGGTAAAAAAAATTCCAATAATTGGATATTGGGAATTTTGTGAAATATTGAATATTACATAAACAGCGCATCTGCTAGAAGAAAATGGTGCAGGTGAAATGCTGGGTGGAATAGAATGTAGATTGGTGATACCGGATGTATTGGTATTGACACCAATAAGTCTACCTGTAACTTAGGGGTTGCTGCTGTAGGCGGCCCTGAGGGTGTTTGTATGATACTAAAAATTGTAGCAAATATCACCTACAGCGCATACCTACATATAGGAGGAGTGTGATGTCACCTATACACTATTCTCCTGTGCTACAATAAATCACAAACAATATTGTGCATATACTGCGCCTGATTAGACTTTGCAGTCATAAACGGAAAAATGCACACACTAATCACGTGTGCTTAGACATTAAGTGCCGGTTCACACTTCCGCATGTGCGGAGATCGCATGTAATATCGGAGCGCACTGCTCCTTCATTACATGCGATCGGATGTGCGGTGCGAATTCAGTCATACGCTTTGTAAGGCTAAATTCGCACTGCACCCGCACAAAAGTCGCACATGAGGCATTTTTTCAGCTGCATCAGAATCGGATCGCACAGTGGTTCACACTTGTGCGATCCGATCCTGTGCGAACTGTCAGATCGCACTGCGATATGCGATCAAACTGGGGGTGTCGCTAACATTTCATTGACACCCCCAGCGTATCGCATATGGCAGTGTGAACTGCCAGGGGTGCGTTTGCGATGCGGGAACAGGCTGCGAATTCACAGCGTTCCCGCATCGCACAAGTGTGACCCGGCACTAAAGTGCATAGACTGTGCAAACAAAGATAATATACACACTTGTAAAATACATCATATACACAATTATAAATCATATAGCTGTGGTGACCTAAAAATTCATTAAAAAGTCCAGAAAAAAGTGCTTAGTGCATAGAGGTGGTGTCCATGTACTCCAAAATTAAATAATAATTCCCAGTGACTGTTCTGAATTCAGTGCCGATATTTTCCAATCAACAGTGCAATGGTGGTGTCACCCTTCGTGCCCCTGTATACATAGGATAGGCAATTCAAACTCACCAGATGTTGTTGACCCCCAATGTCTTACGGCAAGTGGGTCAAATGAGCTTGTATGGTGAGTGTCCAGCGGGGTCCCAGCCGTCCGTGTTCGGGTGGTCCTGGATCCTATTAGTTGGTGTGTTGATGAGAAAAAAATATCGCACTCCTCATGGTGTAGTAAAAAGATATCCAAGTTTATTTAAAAATTGCAATGATAATTAAAAGTTCTTATAAAAACGTTGGTGGTACAGTATAAGAAAAAACAGTGGAATCCTGCATAGAAACCGAGTGCTTCCGAAGACGTCACACATTGATGACGAAACGCGTCAAGTTGAACCGCACGTAGCCTCGTTCCCATTGTGGTACGTGGAACGCAAGCCTGAGCTACACCCGGAAGCTCCGTGTAGAGAGCGGGCGGACCTATACTGGTGTCCCGCAAAGCTTCTAAGCACTCGGTTTCCATGCAGGATTCCACTGTTTTTTCTTATACTGTACCACCAACATTTTTATAAGAACTTTTAATTATCATTGCAATTTTTAAATAAACTTGGATATCTTTTTACTACACCATGAGGAGTGCGATATTTTTTTCTCATCAACACACCAACTAATAGGATCCAGGACCACCCGAACACGGATGGCTGGGACCCCGCTGGACACTCACCATACAAGCTCATTTGACCCACTTGCCGTAAGACATTGGGGGTCAACAACATCTGGTGAGTTTGAATTGCCTACCCCATGTATACAGGGGCACGGAGGGTGACACCACCATTGCACTGTTGATTGGAAAATATCGGCACTGAATTCAGAACAGTCACTGGGCATTATTATTTAATTTTGGAGTACATGGACACCACCTCTATGCACTAAGCACTTTTTTCTGGACTTTTTAATGAATTTTTAGGTCAGCACAGCTATATGATTTATAATTGTGTATATGATTTATTTTACAAGTGTGTATATTATCTTTGTTTGCACAATAAAATAAGCACAGTCTATGCACTTTAGTGCCGGGTCACACTTGTGCGATGCGGGAACGCTGTGAATTCGCAGCCTGTTCCCGCATCGCAAACGCACCCCTGGCAGTTCACACTGCCATATGCGATACGCTGGGGGTGTCAATTAAATGTTAACGACACCCTCAGTTTGATCGCATATCGCAGTGCGATCTGACAGTTCGCACAGGATCGGATCGCACTAGTGTGAACCACTGTGCGATCCGATCCTGATGCGGCTGAAAAAAATCCTCATGTGCGACTTTTGTGCGGGTGCAGTGCGAATTTAGCCATACAAAGTGTATGTGTTCTGTTCTCACTACACGTATGCCCCAGGCGTGTGCAGCTCAACATACAGCTAAACCTTTAATCCTGCAATAACCAGTCCTTTTGTAACTTAAGGCTTTATTCCAGAGATAGAATAGTGGTCACATGAACAGGTTACAAGTCAGAATGGATATGCGAATAGGATTGTGAATAGAGGTGAAACTGTGAATAAACAGATAAACATACAATCAATGTACAAACACAAACAATATATGCATTGAGTATACTGTATATGCAACAGTTCTGAGCATACCAGCGAAGCTTCCGAGAGGGGTTCAGGAATCTTCCCACAGGAACCTCAGATGCTGTCTGGCTGTGTCACAAGGTGTTCTAAAATGGAGATTTCCTCAGAGAGGGGTGGAACTAATATCCAGCAATAGAGAACAGGAAATACCATAAAGTGCTGTACAACAGTTGTATTGTCACAGTGGCATCTTGTGGACAATATTGGTATTACAAGTTCCAATAGAATTAATTACTTCCAAGCTGAAGGCATGACAGTATGGCTGAACTCGCATCCGCACAGGAGATCGCATGTAATGAAGGAGCAGTGCGCTCCGATATTACATGCGATCTCCGCACACGCGGAAGTGTGAACCGGCACTTAATGTCTAAGCACACGTGATTAGTGTGTGCATTTTTCCGTTTATGACTGCAAAGTCTAATCAGGCGCAGTATATGCACAATATTGTTTGTGATTTATTTAGCACAGGAGAATAGTGTAAAGGTGACATCACACTCCTCCTATATGTAGGTATGCGCTGTAGGTGATATTTACTACAATTTTTAGTATCATACAAACACCCTCAGGGCCGCCTACAGCAGCGACCCCTAAGTTACAGGTAGACTTATTGGTGTCAATACCAATACATCCGGTATCACCAATCTACATTCTATTCCACCCAGCATTTCACCTGCACCATTTTCTTCTAGCAGATGCGCTGTTGATATAATATTCAATATTGCACAAAATTCCCAGTTCCCAACCCCGAGGGGTTAATCACAGCAGCAATCCATTATCACATCGAGTATAGAGATTGGCGTGAGTGTTTTTTCTTTTTCAATAATTGGATATTGATTGGTTTGTGCAAAAGTTATCACACCTCCAAACTAGGGGAATATTTCATGGCATTTTTATTGTTTTTTTTTTTTTACTAGTAATGGCGGTGATCTGCGATTCTTTGCAGGACTGCGACATTGCGGCGGACAGATCGGACACCTAACTGACATTTTTGACACTTTTAGGGGGACAAGTGACATTAATACAGTAATCAGTGCTAAAAATATGCACTGTCACTGTACTAATGACACTGGCGGGGGGGGGGGGTAACACCAGGGGTAATCAAAGGGGTATATGGGGTCTCCAAACTACAGCCCTCCAGTTGTTCAGGAACTACAACTGCCATCATGCCTAGTCATGTCTGTAAATGTCAGAGTTTTACAAAGCTTCATGGGAAGTGTAGTTCCACAACGGGTGGAGGGTGGTAGTTTGAAGATCCCTGCCCTAGGGAGTGCTTTCTCTCTGTGTGGGGGAGGGACTCATTGGATGAACACAGAGATCCGTGTTCCTGAATAGCAGGAAGATCTCTGTGTTCACCTATGACAGAACAGCGCTCCCCTGTGGTTACATCAGCAGACCGCCGTTCTGTCCCTCTGAGGAGTGATCAGGGGTGGCCAGCGGACATCCTGCCTGCCAGACCCGCTGATTGGCTCCCCCTCTGGCCAATCAGTGCGCCCCCCGCTGGCTGTTGAGTGAAATGGCGTTCAGGTACGCCGTTTTACATATTAGAGCCGATCTGCCGCACTATATGTGATTATACCCGTGTGAACTCCGTCTTAATCTGTTGTTCAATCAGCGCTGGGTCGGAGGTTATCCCACTTGGCTTGAACCCCGAGATCCCATCACACCATGTCATGCTGGGAGAAGATAAAGAAGGTCCGCCTCCAATGGCCGATTACTTCCAACAAACACTCATTTATTACAACATTCCACCCCCATTTATAACCCTTGGTAATGTCCACTTCCGGAGCGCCCGCCGCAGTTATACATCGGTACTTTGACGGTAAATACCGGGGTTATGGCAGCAGATAGCAGAGAGCAGCCATAACCCTGGTATTTTTTTAAACTGCCAGTGGTCCTCTTTCACATAAGAGAGGTCCCAGCAGGGGATTCACCACATGATCACCCTTATGGGCGGTGCAGTGCCACCTCCTCCCTCCCGGTCATTTTCCCCACTTACCGGACCCGCCAGAAGCGGGAAAACGCTCCTCACAGGCAGGAAGTGGAGTGAGGGCAATATGGCCCACACTCCTCTCTATGGCCTTGGAGGACTGGAGCGACATCAAACGTTGTTTCCTAGCAACGTATTTAAAGATACCATTTTTTTCCATCATGAAAAAAAAATAACTTTTTTTTTTTTTTTTCTTTATGGCCCCTTTCACACGTGGAGTCCGTTCAGATCCGCTTGTCCGTTTTTCAGGCGGATCGGAACGGTCCCCCCATGCATCTCTATGGGGCATCGGATGTCAGCGGAGACATGTCCACTGACATCCAATCCGATCCGTCAAATCCATCAAAACCGGACGGGTGGAAACCCTATTTTCCAAGTCATCCTCCAGGACGGTCACATGAGAGAGATGGCTCCTCCTCCTACAGGAAACACAAGCACAGTTTAGGCTCCGTTCACATGTAGGCGTTTTTGGGGCGTTTTGGGGCGTTTTTCTGCTCTAGGATCAGCTCTCAAAACGCCCAACAAGACAAATCCTATTCATTTCAATGGCCCCTGTTCACATCTCAGCGTTTTGACGCCGTGAGAAAAACGCCCAACGCTCAAAAAAGTACATGAGCTTCTTTTTGGCAGATTGCAGGCGTTTCCCATTGGTCTCTATTCAATCTAAAAACACCTGCACAAAAAATGCCTGTAAAAACGCCTGTAAATCGCGGTAAAAATCGCGCAAAAACGCTACGCTCAGGTGTGAATGTAGCCTAAGTTAAAAGGCCGCCCATCTGGCTGCCCCTCAGTTTCCTGTGTTTCCTGTCCCGATTACACAAGCACGGCCTTTCATCCCCTGATTGTTATTTCTTTCCCTGTCCTGGGCAGGCGTCCCGGGACACCTCCTCCCCCCACCTGCGCACAGCCGGTGAAGACGTCAGGCGGCAGGTACCTGAACTGGGGGTTGAGAGGGGAGGACTTCCCGGGGGAGGGGGGGTGAGGTCCTCCCCCTCCTTCTTTAACAGGGCAAGCGCTGACTACCCCTAGCTAATGGGGGTGGGCTGGTTGCGAGGTGTCAGGAGGCAATCCTCAGCCCTGTTAGCTTACCTCACACCTCGAGGGGTCTCACATTCTGCTTATTTCTATTATAAGGGATGTTTACATTTCTTGTAATAGGAATCAAGGAAAAGTGATCAACAATTTTTTATTTTTTTTTAAACTGTAAAAATAAAAATAGATAAAATAAATAGGAAAAGAAAAAATGAAAGCGCCCCGTCCCTCCGAGCTCATGCGCAGAAGTGAACACATACACAAGTCCCGCCCACATGTGAGGTATCGCCGCGATCGTTAGAGCGAGACCAATAATTCTAGCACCAGACCTCCTCTGTAACTCTAAACTGGTAACATTTTTAAAGTTTTGTGTAAAAGTAAAGGTGCGCTAATTATAACATTAATGAAAAATTATATTAATCATTCCATCAGTAATAAATAAAATGAAATTGGTGAAAGTAATAGTGCAACAATGTTCAGAACATATGCATTGTGATCAGTGATCAATAACACCCTGGTGTAATCAAACAAATTAACATAACAATCTGCAAGGTGCCGAATGAAAATAAAAAATGAATAAAGTGACAGTCCAACAATTCTAGTCCATATAAGCGTGCAATCAATGTGAAAGAAGATCAAAGGATTCAAACTTCAAAGAGAAGGTGAATGAGATCCAAGCACTTATCCCTCAAGGTGCTGCATGCGATCCCTCTGTGCTCAAACAATTGGAAAGCCGCTTAGCGGATCTCACATCACACTTGTCTTATAGAAAGAAGTAATGCTGTGATAACCCAACCAGGTGCTGATAATCACCGCACTGACTGCAAGGCTTCCTCCCTCTCAATGGATAGATATTCCTCACATCCAGGGCTGGAAACCAACACCGACTCTTAGTATGTACACCCCCTTGGACACCAGCATAGAGCTCCCATAGATGGAAGGGGCTTGGCAGCAGCTCACACAATCCGCCATAGAGATAAAAGAAAGCAGCCAATAGTGCATAAACCTTTTACAACTTTTATTAAAAACCTAAGGGTGCACTTACATAGGATGAAATACGGACAACGGGTAGAAGAATGGATGGCTCAGCCGCGCGGACCGAGCCGTGTGACGGTATAGCTCTCCACCCTTCACTTTTATACCACAATTTAGATTCCCAAGATTCAGGGATTTCAGGCGCTTCTTCTTATTCCAGGTTTAGCGCATCCATTTTTTTAAAATCATTTTTAAAGCGTCGCCTATGGGGATTTTTATGTACCAATGTTTATCGCCATTCCACGAGTGTGCGCAATTTTGAAGCGTGACACGTTGGGTATCTATTTACTCAGCATAACATTATCTTTCACATTATAGAAAAAAATTGGGCTAACTTTACTGTTTTCTTATTTTTTAATTTAAAAAAGTGAATTTTTTTTCCAAACAAATTGTGTTTGTAAGACCTCTGTGCAAATAAAAAATATTGCAACAATCTCCATTTTATTCTCTAGGAACTCTGCTAAAAAAAATATATATATATATAATTTTTGAGGGTTCTGAGTACATTTCTCGCAAAAAAAAACTGATTTTAACTTATAAACAACAAGTGTCAGAAATAGGCCCCGCCTTAACCACTTGCCGACTGCCGCACAATTATTTACGTTGGCAGTCAGCCCCTCACAGGCAGAGCGACGTAGGGCTACATCGCTAGCCTATAAGGGTTTTGGGAGCGAGCGCCGCCGGATGCGCGCTCCCGCTCGGTCACGGACCCCCCCGCGCGTGTGCCTGGCGGACCCGATGTCCACCGGGCACTCGCGATCGTCCGTGACAGCGGGAGAAAGGAAGGCTGCTAGTGTAGACACAGCCGCCTGTCAGTCTCCCCTGTGTAAGAATGGTGATCAAATGGTTCTACTATGTTGGACCGTTGATCACTGTTCTTACACATCAAGCCACAGCCAATCACAGTTAGAATCACGCCCCTAGGGACACACTTAACCCCTCCCTCTAAAAAAAAAAAGTTAACCCCTTCACTGCCAGTGTCATTTTTACAATAACAGTGAATATGTATAGCACTGATTACTGTAGTAATGTCACTGGTACCCCCAAAAGTGTCAAAAATGTCAGTCAAGGGTCCGATCTGTCTGCCCCAATGTCGCAGTCCCGCAAAAGAAATCGCAGATCGCCGCCATTACGCGTTAAAAAAAAAAAAAACAACAAAAATGACAAAAAATTTTCCCTTTGTTAGTAAACGCAATAACTTTTGTGCAAACCAATCAAAATACGCTTTTTGCATATGGTAAAAAAAAAAAAAAATTAGCCTAAAATGTTAAAAAATTTTGATTTTTAAATTTTTTTTTGGGCATTTCATATAAAAAAATGTGAAAAATATTGTTATTTTTGCAAAATTGACCCTCTTTTTTTGTTTATAGCGCATGATCAAAAAATCGCACAGGTGATCAAATACCACCAAAAGAAAGCTCTGTTTGTGGGAAAAAAAGGACGCCAAATTAGTTTAGGTACAGCGTCGCACATACATAGTTACATAGTTACATAGTAGGTGAGGTTGAATAAAGACAATAGTCCATCCAGTTCAACCTGTGTAGGTGTGTGTGGCTGTAATCATCTCACATAGCCCTTAATGTCCTGATCCTTGAGATGTAAGAGCCCATTCACACTAGCACGACTTGTGAGACGACTTGTGTAGCCCCAGGTCGCTTGACATAACAAAAGCAATGTTAATCAATCAGTGCCGTCTTAATTGGCACTACTGAAGTCGTTCCGACTTCAGAAAAGGGTCCTGTACTACTTTGAGGCGACCTGTGATCCGACTGTCCCATATACTTCAATGGGAGTCGCCTCCTTATCTTAATTGAAGCGACTTGTTATCAGACTTTCCAGTAAGAAGAAAGAGATTAGCCAGGCATTCCCCACAGACAAAGTCGCCTGTCTCTTCAAAGTAGTGCACAATCTCTTCCAAGTCTCTTCCAAGTCTCTTCCAAGTCTCTTCCAAGTCTCTTCCAGTCACGGGGCAACTTTCTGGTCGTGGTAGTGTGAACCGGCTCTAAGTCTAAGAGTCTTTTGAAAGCCACCATACTTCCCGCAGAAACCACCTCTTGCGGTAGAGAATTCCACAATCTTGTAGCCCTAACAGTAAAGAACCCCCCACGTTGCCTGAGGTTAAAACGCTTCTCCTCTAATCGCATTGTATAGTGTGCCCTTTTTTCTAAGCTGAGATCCCCATTGAGATATTTAAAAATTGCTATCATGTCCCCCCTCAAGCGTCTTTTCTCCAGGAAGAATAAATCAAGCGATTGCAGACGCTCTTCATAATTAAGGTCCTCCAATCCCCTAATTAGTTTAGTTGCCCTTCTCTGGACTCTCTCCAGCTCCAACACATCCCTCCTGAGGACTGGCGACCAGAACTGGACAGAATACTCCAGATGTGGTCGGACCAGAGTTTTATAAAGTGGAAGGATTATAGTCTTATCTCTGGAATACATCCCTTTCTTTATGCATGCTAAGTTTATCCAGCCTTTCCCTGATTTCCCCCTCTGTTAGCCATAGTGGCAAGTCCTGTGTATTACTACTAACCATACAGTCATGGTCAGTGTACCCCATACAGTCATGGTCAGTGTACCCCATACAGTGATGGTCAGTGTACCCCATACAGTCATGGTCAGTGTACCCCATACAGTCATGGTCAGTGTACCCCATACATTCATGGTCAGTGTACCCCTCCTTTTCCTGTGTAATGACTGACTAGAAAAAAGCATTCAGCACGGTTGCTTTTTCAGTGTCCTCTGTAACCATCCTCCCATCATTGTTAATTATGTGTGCAATATGCTCTGCCCTAGTTTTTTTGCTGTTGATATATTTAAAGAATTTCTTTGGGCTTTTTTTACTATCCTCCGCTATTTGTCTCTCAAAGTCTATTTTAGCCATCTTGATTTCCTGTTTACTTTTCTTATTTGCCTCCTTGTATTGCTGGAAGGCCGATACTGTGCCCTCTGATTTATATTTCCTGAAGGCCAATTTTTTTCCCGTAATAAGTTTTTTAATGCTACGGTTTAGCCAGCCAGGTTTGGCTTTGTCTCTTCTAAATGTATTTCCCATAGGAATGCACTGCGAGATGCATTTGTTTAATATGTTCCTAAAACATTCCTATTTTTCCTCTGTGGTCAGTGATCCCAGGGTTTGGTCCCAGTTTACCCTTTCCGTCAATGAGTACAATTTTGGAAAGTTTGCCCTTCTGAAGTTTAGGGTTCTTATGTTCCCCTCTTGCCTTGTTATATTGTTATTTACGCTAAATGTGATCATCCTGTGATCGCTAGAGCCCAGGTTGTCCTGGACTCCTACCTCCGAGATTAGGTCTGGGTCATTAGTGATCAATAGATCCAGGACTGCGTTTTCCCTAGTCGGAGAATCCACCAGCTGAGACATGTAATTATCCTGTAAGGTTTCTGTGAATAGACGGGCCTTATGTGAGTGTGTAGTCCCCTCGTCCCAGTCAATGTCGGGATAATTGAAGTCCCCCAATATGATGACTGATCCCAGTTTTGCCACTTTACCCAATAGTGCTAAGAATTCCAGCTCTACCTCCTCCCTTTGGTTGGGTGGCCTATAGCAAACCCCGACAATTACTTTTCCCTTTTCTCCTTCCCTATGGAGTTCTACCCACACAGATTCTAACTCCATGCTCATCCCTTCCGTAATGTCACTCCTCTCTATCACCCTTACATTGTTCTTGACGTAAAGACATACCCCTCCCCCTCTTTTTCCTACCCTGTCCTTCCGGTACACCGATTACCCTTGGATATTTGCCAGCCAGTCATGTGAGGGGTCGAACCAAGTCTCCGCTATTCCCACAAGGTCTATGTCCTCCTCATGTACTAACATTTCCAACTCATCCATTTTATTAGCTAGGCTCCTGGCATTAGCATATACCCCTCTTAGTTTTACGGAAGTTAAACGTGATTGGTGGTTATGTTTATTCCTGTTTGGTCTGAGGTTTTCCCGCACAGAGCTACCAATTGACGTTATGGAACTACTGTCACTGCTGACTCTAATACTACCTTCTGTCCTTTGCTCCCTCCTGACTGATTCTACTTCTGAACCCTCCCCCCCATCTCCTAGTTTAAAAGCCCCTCCAACTTGGTGGCCATCTTTCTCCCCAAAAGAGCTGTACCGTCCCCATTAAGGTGCAGCCCATCCTTACTAAAGAGCCGGTAGCCGACTGAGAAGTCAGCCCAGTTCTCCAGGAACCCAAACCCCTCCTTCCTACACCAGTTCCTCAGCCACTTGTTAACTTCCCTAATCTCCTTCTGCCTCTCCTGTGTGGCTCGAGGTACAGGCAGTATTTCAGAGAAAACCACCTTGGAGGTCCTATTCCTCAATCTATTACCTAAGTCCCTGAAATCGTTCTTTAGGATCCTCCACCTTCCTCTTACTTGGTCATTAGTGCCCACATGCAGCATGACCGCTGGGTCATCCCCAGCCCTGCCCAATAATCTGTCTGTCAGATCTGCGATGTGCCGAACGCGGGCGCCCGGTAAACAACATACTGTTCGGCTACCGAGATCTTTTTGACAGATTGCCCTCTCTGTCCTCTTGATAATTGAGTCCCCAACTACCACAACCTTTCTAACCTTTCCTGAGTTACGGCCCCTCTTCTTCCTTGAGCCGCCCCTCCCCTGGCAGCTAAGGGAGGGCGCATGCTCCAGCACTGCCACCCCTGAGCTGGTATCCCCCTCAACCTGCAACTCGGCAAATTTGTTAGGGTGTACCAACTCAGGCCTGGCCTCCCTAACGCTCTTCCCACTAACATTCCTAACAGTCACCCAGCTGCGTACCTCTGCTGCCTGCGTCTCCTCTATTCCTCCCACCTCTATGCTGGCCCCTACCAGCGCCTGATGGGTAATGTCCAAGCTCCTTTCCAGGTTGTTGATGCTATGCAGTGTTGCCACTGTGTTCTCTAGATCCAGTATCTGGTCTTCCAGAGCAACAAGTCGCTCACATCTTGCACAGCAGTATTCGCCCTCGATTGGTTCATCAAGGAACTCATACATGGCGCAAGAAGTGCGGCATCACCAATCCTGTCGGACATTATTACCCACTACTCTATGGAGATAATATTAACGACCTGCTCTTCCTAACCTACCCTACCTCTAACTTCCCTGGTACTAAACCTGGGGTCCTCACCAGTCGCTAGTATACTATACTACTGCGCAATTGTCCGTTAAAGTCACGCAGTGCCGAATCGCAAAATAGGCCCTGGTTAGGAAGGGGGTAAAATCTTCTGGGGCTTAAGTGGTTAAAGTGTTTAAAAAGAGTCACCTATGGAGAATTTTAAGGGCCGTAGTTTGCTGCCATTCTGCGGGCGGACACAGTTTTAAAGCGTGACATGTTGGGTATCTATTTACTCAGTGTATCATCATCTTTCACATTATAGAAAAAAATTGGGCTAATGTTACGGTTTTTATTTATTTCTTTTTTTTAATTCATGTGTTTTTTTCCCCTAAAGAATTGCATTTGAAAAAAAAAAAATGTAACTATGTAACTATATATGTAAGATTTTTACATGTAGGAGGAGTCAGAATAGGCCTGAGAAGGAGGTGGGTGACCACAAGATGGCGCTGTGTCCGGTGCAATGGTTTTGATAAAGCAGGCTAGGATTAGAAGCTTCTCTGTGTTTATAAATGGGAAATTAGAAATGCCAATTATTGTAATACTTTTAACTGGTTTTAGGAAGGTTTTCCCTCGTTTTATTATTTATGTAATTTTTTCATATTTTGTGTTTCTGTTTCCTTCTCTGTGAATTGGGAGGCTCGCTGGTTTCATTTCCTGTGCTTGGACCGCTCAGGGTAAGAATATTCCAAAAGCACAGGAGGAGTATCCCCTCCTCTTCCCACCTGTGGACCGCAATCAATGCCGCTGTTACCACCTCCCCCTCCCCCCCACACCTGGTTTTCCTATATATATAGTATCTCACAAAAGTAAGTACACCCCTCACATTTTTGTAAATATTTTATTCTATCTTTTCATGTGACAACACTGAAGAAATGACACTTTGCTACAATGTAAAGTAGTGAGTGTACAGCTTGTATAACAGTGTAAATTTACTGTCCCCTCAAAATAACTCAACACACAGCCATTAATGTCTAAACCGCTGGCAACAAAAGTCAGTACACCCCTAAGTGACAATCTCCAAATTGGGCTCAAAGTGTCAATATTTTGTGTGGCCACCATTATTTTCCAGCACTGCCTTAACCCTCCTGGGCATGGAGTTCACCAGAGCTTCACAGGTTGCCACTGGAGTCCTCTTCCCCTCCTCCATGATGACATCACAGAGCTGGTGGATGTCAGAGACCTTGCGCTCCTCCACCTTCCGTTTGAGGATGTCCCACAGATGCTCAATAGGGTTTAGGTCTGGAGACATGTTTGTGGTTTTGGCGCCTCATGCCAGGTAATTGGGACTTTATGGGCAAGAGTAAGGCAAATAATATGGGGTAAATCAAAACATCCCGCACACAAAGGGACTTAACGCTGTCAAAAAAACACTAGACCGACAAAGTCAACATGACCAAAAGTTCAATGAATTCATCATTGATATGTTGGACTTCATTTTGAACCACAACGTGTTCACTTTCTGTGGCATATATTATCTTCAAACTTGCGACGTAGCTATGGGAACCAGCTGCGCCCCCTCGTATGCAAACATTTACCTTGGTATGTGGGAACAAGAGTTTCTATCAAAGGAAGAAAATAACAAATACTCAGACAAAATTTTAATCTGGCAAAGTTACATAGATGACATACTAATCATCTGGAACAGACCAGAGTCCATGATTCACGATCTATTGAAGGAGATGAACCAAAATGAATACAACATGTTCTTCACAATGAACTACAGCAGAAGTCAAGTTTCGTTCCTGGACATCTGGATCCAGAAGAATCCCTCCAGAAAAATCTCAACCACATTGTATAGAAAAGAGACTGCGGGCAACACTATATTACATGCCTCGAGTTTTCACCCAACACCCCTAAAAAACTCCATACCGTACAGCCAATTCCTAAGGCTGAAATAAACTGTACAAATCCCAGGGATTTCCAACTGGAAGCAGATGCCCTAACCGACAGACTCCTACAAAGAGGATACACCAAGACTTCACTGAGGAAAGCTTTCAACAGGGCCAACAAAAAAGAAAGAGAGGAACTCCTCTTCAAAGATAAAAAACAAGAGAGCAAGGAACCTACCACCAGGATAATAATTATGAAATTTACCAATGAGCACCAACAAATCAGAAGGATTTTAAATAAACACTGGCCTATTCTGAAAGAAGAACCCAGCATCACCGGCCTATTACCGGAATATCCACCTATCACATTTAGAAAAGCTGGATCCCTCAAATAAACCTTGGTCCACAGTGAACACAAAGATGGATCTAGGAAAGATCCATGCAAAACAAAGGGAACTTTTCCATGCGGTAGTTGCGCTCAATGTTCAGTCATCCGCCAAACTATAGATACCATTCTTCCTAATGGGGATAGCTTCAAGCCTAAACACTTTTGCAACTGTAAGACAAAAGGAGTAGTCTACATGATGCTCTGTGAATGCCGATCGTTCTATGTCGGAAAAACCCGACAAGAACTGGGAAAAAGAGTGAACAAGCATCTCCAAACAATGCGTATCGGAAATTACTATGTCCCACTAGGAAGACACGTGGCCTACGACCACAAATATAAAATGCCAGATGTAAAATTTATGGCTCTTGATCGACTCCATATCCCAGTAAGAGGAGGGGACTGGAACAAAACCCTGCTACAAATGGAAATGCGGTGGATCAGCCTCCTCAATGCTACTCACCCACCAGGTTTGAATGAAGCGGAAAGCTTCCGCCCTTTTTCTGGAGGGTTTTTCCTCCAGAAAAACCTATTAAAAAACATTTTTTCATCCATTCACAACATCTATTGTCCGGTCAAAAAACAAGACACAAGCACCCTGTCTTGTTTTTGTTTGATTATTATTTTTTCTTATCAATCCTTTCTTGGTATTTTCCCTCAGGAAAAATGGATTAGAAAAACTTCCTCATCCATTCATAACATATATCGTTTAACCATAAACAAGACACAAGCCCCCTGTCCTGTTTTTGATTGATGTATTTATTTATTTATTTCTCTTTACAATCCTCCCTGTATTCTCATCGACGGGAGCATGGATAATAACATATGCCATCCTTGTCTCGTTATCTCCAAAACTGATAAAAAACAACTCAGGTTGCTGTCCCTTATAGACTAAACGTGTCTTTAAAAAACTCTCCCTATCCTGGAAATTTATGCCCATGCACATTCATGGGTTGTCACCCTTGTCATCAACCCGGCAAAGCCATCCTGGCACAAGTGTTGCCTCCTCCTATCCAAAATGTACAACTGCTGTTAATTTAACTTCTTGGAATACCTTTTATGTTTGACACAATTGTGTCCTCCTTATTTATTTCTTCTCCTATATTTTCCTTTTTGTTTCAAAAGAATGAAGCATAAATGTTTTCTGTACTTTGAAATGTTCAGTCCATTCAAGCCATGCCCCACCCCCAGTTCCAGTTGATCCCGGTGTTCCGTGAGAATTACCTACCCGTGAGAAAAACCTACCCTCGTCACTTCCGGTGTACGGCAGTGTGTGTAATGCAGCGGTTACATTAAAACAACTGTGCTGCAATACGAGTCATCTCCGCTCCTATCCCAGTCACTTCCCTGCTCTCGGCAAGTAAATATTAAAGCGGCGGCGGCTGTATGAAAACATAAATCACAGAGCCGAGAGCCGCTTTTATATTTACTAGCCAAGATCAGGGAAGTGACAGGGATAGGAGCGGGGATGACTCATATTGCAGCACAGCTGTTTTAATGTAACCGCCACGTGGGTAGGTTTTTTTCACGGTACACCGTGATCGTTTCATACTAGTGCGCATGCGCACTAGTCAGCTCCTCATCTGTTCCATTACGTATCCGGGGCTGGGAGCATGCGCACTGCTGCGCTGCTCAGCTGTTCCTGGCCGGAAGTAACGAGGGTAGGTTTTTCTCATGGGGTAGGTAATTCTCACGGAACACCGGCACAGAAAAGCCCCAATCTGATGATCGAAGCATTTGGAGCCAAAGGACGGTGTCTGCACCTCCTGCAATCCCGCTCCTCGGGACTGTTTGGACTCCCTCCAGCTGTGTCGGCGGCCTACGTGGCACGACCTGACAGCCTCCAGGGATGCGCTACAGCCTATGGTGCCTGCGCACTAAGGACGGCTACGTCATGATCGTGTCACACGTCGTCACGCAGCGCCGCTGTGTGTATGCGTGACCCGCAATAAAAGGCTGGGAAACACTCACAGGCATTCAGTCCCTCTCTGCTTGAGGGAGAGGATATGCCTGAAGACCTGTGCTGCCAAGTTTTTCCTGCAAACACCTGCATGCAAAATGTAAGTCTAACAAGAGACTCTCCACTCTCTTATTTATTACCAAGTAATACCCTTACCAGTGATCATGACACACTAATCTCCAATAGCCTAAACTTGGATACAATATCCACAATCATTCTTTTTTTTTTCCTCAAACTCAAACTGCACCATGGATCTTTTTGACACAAGAACAAAATTTACTCCGCAGATAACTAATCTCTTGGATTGACGGCAGTTACCGAGGCTCTGTATTCTAAGGGAACCGCACAGGATCCCATGCTAAACGCTATTGGTCTAGCCCAAGTAAATGTACAATTTAAACTATTTACTTCATTATTCACATCAACATATCTAGTATGCACCCTTTTTACAAGCTCTATGGTGTTTAAAACTTTATTCTTTCCTCCAAGCAGGAGGTTTAAATGATCTCATACTGTAACATGTCACTTTAGAAGCAGCACAAGTTCCCGTAGCATCTTTAGGAATCCGGGGAAGGCATACATGCATGAAATGGACTAAAAAAGACGTATGTAACACACAAAACATGAAATATATTGCATGAATCTAATTTGAGTTTATGCAAGATTTATCATCTATATCATTTTTCATTTATAGAAACGGTGATATATTCTTGAAAAAGGCCCTCTACAGCCGAAATGCGTAGGTAAATTCATTGGACCTCTCCTCTGAATCAAGTTCCAAAGATACATGGAACAACAGAGCAGAACGTCCTGTTAAATGTCACCTATTCTTCACTTGTCACTTACCTTTCTATACTTTTTCACCATCAACACAATGGGCCTTCACCCATTCACCAAAAACCTTGTATGATACTGTAAATATTATAAAATATAATAAATTGTTTGATTTACCCCATATTATTTGCCTTACTCTTGCCCATAAAGTCCCAATTACCTGGCATGAGGCACCAAAACCACAAACATAATCTTCGGGACGGTGGCAAAAAATGACTATAGGGCTCCACTGAGATCAAACCCCCCCCTTTCCATAGGTCTGGAAACATGCTTGGCCAGTCCATCACCTTTACCCTCAGATTCTTTAGCAAGGCAGTGGTTGTCTTGGAGGTGTTTGGGGTCGTTATCATGTTGGAATACTGCCCTGAGGCCCAGTCTCTGAAGGGAGGGGATCATGCTCTGCTTCAGTATGTCACAGTACATGTTGACATTCATGGTTCCCTCAATGAACTGTAGCTCCCCAGTGCCGGCAGCACTCATGCAGCCCCAGACCATGACTCTCCCGCCACCATGCTTGACTGTAGGCAAGACACACTTGTCTTTGTACTCCTCACCTGGTTGCCGCCACACATGCTTGACACCATCTGAACTAAACAAGTTTGTCTTGGTCTCATCAGACCACAAGAGATGATTCCAGTAATCCATGTCCTTAGTCTGCTTGTCTTCAGCAAACTGTTTGTGGGCTTTCTTGTGCATCATCTTTAGAAATGGCTTCCTTCTGGGATGACAGCCATGCAGACCAATTTGATGCAGTGTGCGGCGTATGGTCTGAGCACTGACAGGCTGACCCCTCCCCCACCCCTTCAACCTCTGCAGCAATGCTGGCAGCACTCATACGTCTGTTTCCCAAAGACAACCTCTGGATATGACGCTGAGCACGTGCACTCAACTTCTTTGGTCAACCATGGCAAGGACTGTTCTGAGTGGAACCTGTCCTGTTACACCGCTGTATGGTCTTGGCCACCGTGCTGCAGCTCAGTTTCAGGGTCTTGGCAATCTTCTTAGAGCCTAGGCCATCTTTATGTAGAACAGCATTTCTTTTTTTCAGATCCTCAGAGAGTTATTTGCCATGATGTGCCAAGAGGTGCCATGTTGAACTTCCAGTGACCAGTATGAGAGAGTGAGAGCGATAACACCAAATTTAACACACCTGCCCCCCATTCACACCTGAGACCTTGTAACACTAATGAGTCACATGACCCCAGGGAGGGAAAATGGCTAATTGGGCCCAATTTGAACATTGTCACTTAGGGGTGTACTCACTTTTGTTGGCAGTAGTTTAGACATTAATGGCTGTGTGTTGAGTTATTTTGAGGGGACAGCAAATTTACACTGTTATACAAGCTGTACACTCACTACTTTACATTGTAGCAAAGTGTCATTTCTTCAGTGTTGTCACATGAAAAGATAGAATAAAATATTTACAAAAATGTGAGGGATGTACTCACTTTTGTGAGATACTGTATATACTGGGATGTCGTGCATTGATCACGCCCATGATGACATCATTGATGAGGATTCGTGAGGTGTGACGTCATCGTGCACCAGGACGCAGCAGACATTTTGTTGCCTAGGAGCTTTGGTTTCTCTGTTCTATTGCTAGGTTTGATTTTAAACCCAGATACCGTGGGCGGTGAAGGAGCATCCTAATAGGAAGAGCATGGTGATTCATTAGCAGGATCATTCTGAATATGCTTGTCTGACCTTCCTTGGTGGAGGTCATTGAGGGGTAAGAGGTAGTGATGAGCCTTACACCCCCCTGTTCGGTTCACACCAGAACATCTTGAAAAGGGGAAATGTTCTAGCGAACATGCAAACTCCATTAAAGTCTATGAGACACAAACATGAAAAATCAAAAGTCCTCATTTTAAAGGCTTAAATGCAAGTTATTGCCCAAAAGAGTGTATGGGGGTCCGTGTACTGCCCTGGGGGACATGAATCAATGCAATTTAAAAAAAAAAAAACAATAGCTTTTACAGGAGCAGTGATTTTAGTTATGCTTAAAGCGAAACAATAAAAATTAAAAATTCCTTTAAATATCGTGCCTGGGGGGGTCCCCTTAATGTGCCTGTAAAGTGGTGCATCTGTACGATGTATAGAGCCTAAAATGAAATAAAGATGTTCCCATATTGGCCTCTAACCTTAGTCAAAAAACCTATAGAGGATGATAAACAGTACCTGTTGATCAGGGCGTATATGAGCAAAAAAAGGGTGAGAGTGGGTGGACAGCAGAGTGACCCTCCTACCGACCCCCGCCAAAAAGAGATCAACACACAGTACCAATAAAACAATAATAGAAATGTACTGCTAAAAATTATCAATTTTATTGGGCACTTATGCCTGGAAGAAAAGGTTTGCACATGTAATCACCAAAGACACCACAATGTATAAAAACAATTAAAAACAACAGATGAACATGCACATATCTGGGGCCTGAAATGAATGGTAATTCAGACTGATACAATTGGGCACATAATGCTAAGCAACATGCAGGTAAACCAGCTATATGAATGGCTGAAAGGGATCCGTAAGTACCCTGATGGTAATTATGCTGGGAAGCATATGCAGCGCACTCCCACTGGGCCCATTAGGTGGATGACAAAAAAATTGGGTGAAACATTTCCAAAAGATAAATGAAAATAGATTCCTCAGCCCTTGGGGTGTACTGATACTATCCTCAAAAAGATCAGGTTGTTGCTCCTGAATGGAGATGAAGATCAAATCAGGAATGATTTCATATACATGAAAGGAGTGCTGATGTAATGCATATAGTCCCAAGAACTAGTGAAGTGAGATCCGGGATATAGACCCTCCAATGCTTGAAATAAAGTGCTGGCCGTGGGCAAATGCCAATTAGCTGTGCAAAGTTATATGCATGAAATGGACAAAGCAAACTCCTCCATAAAGTTGCAATGGATAGCGGTGCCACAAAGTACAGCCAATATAATCATACGTCCATACCTCTGTGTGTTAAGCAATGACTCAGCCGGCATCTGTGTTCCTCATGCGACGTTCCCTCCTGAGCTCGCTCAAGCCTTCTTCCAGGTGGCGGCGTGTAGGTCAGTCAGTGGCGGCCTGACGTCATCTCCGGTGCGGCGAGTCTCGAGCTGGGGGAGCCGTGAGGGGCCGGCCGTGCCTGAGTCAAGCTCACAGAGAAGGCTGATCCAGAGTGTGCTGTTCGATCGGTGCTGCCGCTGACGCGTTTCACCGACTTTGCGTCGGTTTCCTCAGAGCTGATTGTGGGAATATGGGGTCTATACATTTATAGTGGTTGTCTACTAATAAAAAATAATCAGATACAGGTGTATATAATCAATTAAACAACCGGAAGGTGTTACCATCTTCTCCCACCGGGTGTCAGTATCTGGCTATTAGAGAGAATCAAGACCCCTGCCCACTAGCACCAAGTAGATTGACTTCCATGAGAATCACATACATATTTTCATTAAATTATCAAAACCGATCATGAGAGATATAATTGGCATATTGGCATTCCCATGAAAGTGAATCAAATTGTTATAAAATATATATTGCTGAGAGGGTAAAGATGGTCTTCCCATGATAGATTTATCAAAAATTCAAAAAATAAAAATAAAAATAAAAATACATATAATTCTGCCACCGGTGCTGTGCCACAAACAAACTCAAATGACTATCCCATGATTCTCTCCTATGCCTCTATCATTCGCAGAGTCCCCCTTTATGTTTATTTACCAAGCACAAAAGTGCCAAGATCATATCACCGTCAGACGCAAATCTATGCCCATTACTGATATGCTGCGAGAAGTCGTGTGTATCGTCTCTCCACACCCAATATTGTATATACGATCCCCGACAAGGGGGGGTTGTGGGTCAGGGTAACTTGTCACAACCATCTAGTTACAAATAGCCCATATATTAACCACACTGACATAAAACTATGTATAGTGACCCCAATAAGGGTAAGGCCATTGTGCGTACAGGAAACAGATTAGACGAATAAGGGCTCACATCTGAACGAGGATGAGGCATAATTCAGTGACCTAATAGGCAGAAGAAGAGTATCCTACATCTGCCAGGTTTACTCAGCAAAAACAAAAAACCAAGAGCTAAGTAATAAAATAGCAAAGTGAGTCATCTACCCACACTCCTAGGAACACCCTAAAGCGATATATGTCGCTCATCTACAGAGGGGAGGGGGGAGGGGGGGACCAAAAGGCCCAAGGACCCCTCTGTTATGGACCCAATGTCCGTACTTATATTGAATTAAAAGGGATCAAACAGAATAGGGACCAGAATCGAAAGCCCCACCCTATTTGATCCCAATATTGTTACCCCTGTTTGATTGGATACATCAAAACCGAAAAAGAATGAAAGTAGGGTTCACAATATACCTAGGGGGACAAAAAGTCTTAGAGTGTCTTAGAGTTGATTACTAATTTGCAGATGGAACACTTCCCACACGCAAACATCCCCTTCAATGGGGGTAGTGATGTTAACCAATTTCCCTGTTTTTTGGTTCTAGTGAATTCTGAGTGAACCAAGCTGTCCTTAAGATTTTTGGCCCGTTTAGTGGTGATTAAAGGCCTGGGTCCAACAATTTTCTCTATCAATGGCGAAACTGTTAGTACTTGCCGATGCTTGGAAATTACTGATTTCACTTGGTCCCATTGAGTTCCGAAACAAGTCACAATCCGTGGATAAGCTTGCTGGGGTTGTTCGGACAGAGACAAGGAATTTCCATTGTCACGGAGTAAATCGGACCTTTGTCTGAGTGCCACCTTCTTGCGTGCCCGCTTAATTGTCCTATGGGAATATCCCCTCTCTCTGAAGCGCTTATGTAAATCCCTTGCCTCTGTTTAATAGTCTACTGGGTCTGTGCAGTTCCTCTTGAGGCGGAGGAACTGACCGACCGGGATCCCCTCAATCAGAGATTTGGGGTGATGACTGTCCGCAGCCAACAAGGTATTGGCTGAGGTTTCTTTGCGGTACGTAGTTGTTTTAATTGTTGTATTGTCCCATGAGATAAGAAGATCAAGAAAGGGTAAGTTATTTGGGGTGGCGGTATATGTTAATTTAATATTCCTGTTATTACAGTTCAGTTCTCCAACAAATGCCTCCAGCTCAGATAATGTCCCCCCCCCACAGGAGCAAGACATCGTCAATGTACCTCAGCCACATGGAGCAGTGGCTGAGGTACATTGGGGATGGATATATTACCTGCTCCTCCCAGAGTCCCAGATGGAGGCATGCGTAGGCCGGAGCCCACGGGGCCCCCATCGCGGTGCCTCTGGTCTGCTGGTAGAAGGAGAACAAGAACTGGAAGAAATTGTTGCCCAACATGAACTGTAAGAGCTCCACAACGAATTTGTTGTGGGCTCCTAGATGTGGGAACTTCCGTTACAAAAAATGAGCAACCGCTTTTAGACCCCATTCGTGGGGAATTGATGTGTAAAGGCTTTCAACATCAATCCCCACTAGTAACAGCTGGGTAGGAACCGAGATGTCAGATAGTTTACTTAATACATCCCTGGTGTCCTGCACGTATGAGGGAAGGTCGGTGACCATCTCCTTGATCAAAGCATCAACGTATTTACCCACTCTTTCCAACGGGCCACCTATAGCTGAGACAATCGGTCTCCCTGGTGGCTGAGTTAATGATTTATGTAATTTTGGAATAATGTAAAAAGTGGGTACGTTGTAGCATTTGACCAGGAGATGGTCAGCTTCTTTTTTCGAAATCAAGTTGGCATCCCTGGCTAAAGTGATTTTTTGATTTAGGGCAGCGACAAGGGAGGGAAAGGGGTTGTTACTCAATTTCTTATATGTACTAGTGTCATTGAGTTGTTGTAGTACTTCCTTTTCATACATATCCTCCCCTAGGAGAACTACATTTCCTCCCTTGTCACTACCCCTAATCACTAGATTTGGTGCTGCCTCAAGTTCCCTGAGTGCCAGTCGCTCTGTCTTGGAGAGGTTGTCAACCCCCACCCCGCGTTGCCAGTTAATTTTATGGAGGTCTTCCTGGACCAAATCCAGGAATACCTTAATATTGTTATGTTTGGTTAAGGATGGCATTTTCAAAGAACGAATACGAATATTAGCGTCCCGTCTGATTTGATCCAGATGGTCAGTCTCATCCTCAGAAAGGCAACCTTCCAATAGCAAGGAAGTGAGGGTCTCAAGTGCCTCTCTATCCTGCTCAGTCAATGGAACATCCTGATCAGCATCCGTTTTTGCAACGTTATGCCACATCTGAAAGATCACCCTTCTGAGGAACAGACTGACATCCTTAACCACCTCCCACCTGGCCATAGTATATATACGGCAGGGCGGGAGTCTCGTCCTTCTGAATGGACGTTCCGGAACGTCCTTCAGAAGGAGAGAGATTGTGCCGCCGCGGGCACGCGCAGCGGCGCGATCTCGATGTGCCTGTGTCCCTCGGACACATAGCGACATCATTCGGCAGGAGGGCCCTGTGATTGGCCCTCCTGATCACATGAAGGCTGTGTCCAATCACAGCCGTCATGTAATGTAAATAGAGCCGTTGTAACGGCTTCGATCTCTTCTCCTCACTGACAGATCCTGTCAGTGAGGAGAAGATCAGAGGATCGGTGCTGCTGCGGGGGTGATCAGTGAGTATTTCTAATTACTCACTGATCACAGGGGGGGTCTGTGCTGGTAATCAGAACATTGATTACCAGTGCAGCCCTGGGGGGGAGGGGTGCCACTAAGCCACCAGGGATGCCCACCCATGACCACCAGGGATGCCCACTATGGCCACCAGGGATGGCAAGCAGGGCTCAGAGAGCCCCCCAGTGCCCTTCCTATCAGTGTTGCCCACCAATGGCATCTATCAGTGCTGCCCACCAGTGCCATTATTGCCATCTATCAGTGCCGCCCACCAGTGCCCATTATTGCCCACCAGTGCTGCCTATCAGTGCCCATCAGTGCCCCCCATCAGTGCCGATCAGTGACACCCATCAGTGCCGATCAGTGCCGATCATTGCTGCCCAACAGTGCCACTATCAGTGCCCATCAGTGCCCATCAGTGCCGCCAATCAGTGCCCATCAGTGCTGCCTATCGGTGCCCATCAGCACTGCCTATCAGTGCCCACCAATGCTGCATATCAGTGCTATCTATCAGTGCTACATATCAGTGCCCATCAGTGCTGCATATCAGTGCTACCTATCAGTGCCCATCAGTGCTGCATATCAGTGCCACCCCATCAGTGCCACCCCATCAGTGCCACCCCATCAGTGTCTCCTCATCAGTGCCTGTCAGTGCGGCATCATCAGTGCTCATCAGTGCAGGAAAAAACATATCTATTTACAAAATTTTATAACCTAAACAAAAAAACTTTTTTTTTTTTTCAAACTTTTCAGTCTTTTTTTATTTGTGCACCAAAAAAGATCAAATACCACCAAAAGAAAGCTCTATTTGTGGGGAAAAAATGACACAAATTTGGTTTAGGTACAGCGTTGCATGACCGCGCAATTGTCATTCAAATTGTAACAGCGCTAAAAGCTGAAAATTGGTCTGGGAAGGAAGGGGGTTTAAGTGCCCTGTATTGAGGTGGTTAAACACCTCAAACTCTGACATTATAGAGGTTGGTGAGAAGGACAATCCTTTACTAAGCAAATCGATGTGTCTCTGTTGTAAATTGAACTCAGATAAATTCACTACCTTCAGATCCCTGATATCCCCCTCTATCTGTGACTTTTGGCTGTGTGACCGTGTTGATCTTGGTGGGGCTGTTTTGTATTGGGTTTCTTTGTTTTTGACTTTGTGGTTTGCTCTTTCTTTTTGTATCCCCTTTGGGGTGTCTTGATGTTGTGACAATCCCCCCCTGCTTTCCAGCTCTGTCTCCAGCACTAAAAAAGAAACGGACTTGTCACCAATCTCCGAATCACTACCAGAGGAATTCCCTTGTTCCAACTAGAGTTTCTACGTTTTCTGAAACTCCCCCTGGATCTACTCCTACTCCTGTACTGGGTAGGATCAAATAGATCCTCCCGTTCACAATCCAAAATATTCTGTTTAAATTTGTTTTGTTTCGTTGTTTTAAGATTTTTTGGGGTCCGTTCCACCTCCTTTTTGAGATTTTCATTGAGTTTGACAAACTCCTCTTTTTCTTTAAAGGATTCTAAAGCAGCCGTGCTTTTTTCTATTTCTATCTGAAGAGCAGCAATACTGACATTTCTAAAGGAAAAAATGTAATTTAAACTTGCTCGTGGCTACCGGCAATACAGATAAAAAAAATGAGAAAAAAAAAAAAATGGTATGGGGTCCCCCCCCCAGTCCATACCAGGCCCCCTCGGATCTTTTTTTAAAAAATGGCGTGGGGTTCCCCCTAAAATCCATACCAGACCCTTATCCGAGCACACAGCCTGGCTGGCCAGGATGAGGGTGGGGGCGAACGAGCGCCCTCCCTGAACCATACCAGGCCACATGCCCTCAACATGGAGGGGTGGGCACTTTAGGGCAGAGGGGTGCTCTGCCCCCCTACCCCAAAGCACCATGCCCCCATGTTGATGGGGGCAGGGGTCTCTTTCCCACAACCCTGGGCTGTGGTTGTGGGGTCTGTGGGGGGAGGCTTATCAGAATCTGGAAGCCCCCTTTAACAAGGTGACCCCCAGATCCCGCCCCCCCCCCCATGGGAATAGATATCGGTTACATTGTACCCCTACCCATTCACCAAAAAAGTGTACAAAAAATAAATAAAGACAAAAGCCAGTTTTGGGCAAGTCCTTTATTAAAAAATGAAAATAAAAAAAATAGTGTCCCCCAATGATCAGTGGACCGCCCGCCTGCCCGAAAAATAGAAAAAAAGAAAAGCTCCTGCCTCTTCAGACGCTTCCTAATGAGCTGATTGAGTTTGACAGCTCTTTTATAGGGATCTAACATCACAAGCCATCATGAGCACATGACATCATGTAATTTATTCACTGCACCTGAGCAGTGCATTGTGGGGTGGCTCGTGACGTCAGATCTATAAAAGAGCTGTTAAACTCAAACAGCTCATTAGCATGGGAAGCATCCGAAGAGGCAGGAGCTTCTTTTTTTTTTTTTTTTTCAATTTTTCGTAAAAATTTTTTTTAGCTCTGCTTGGGTGCTCCCATAGCAAGCTGCTTACTGTGGAGACACTCAATAGGAGGGATGGGGCAGGCTCAGGAATGAGGGACCTGAGAAGAGGAGGATCCGGGCTGCTCTGTGCAAAACCAACTGCCCAGAGGAGGGAAGTGTAACATGTTTGTTATTAAAAAAAAAACAAGACTTTTCCATCATTTTAAGAAATGAGTTACTGAGGATTTAGATAAACTTTCCTTTAATAAACCACGGAAGGAACACACCATAAGAAAGAGTATAAACATGTTAGAAGAAAGGAAGGTAATAGTAATTACCCTGGTGGATAAGGGGGGGGGATTGAGGTATTATATATAACAAAAACTATCAACGCAAAAAAATATCAATAGTGAATGGCGCAATAAACAAATGATATAAAGACCGGCTGCACACACTAAAAGTGTCTAAACCACACAATGGAAACGAAATAAACAAAAAAGTAGTGTTGCGCTAGTCATGTGCACACATAGTGTAATAAAACTCAAAATCAGTGTCCATACATGTTCCAATGTCCATACAATCAATCAAATAAATGGTGAATCCACGTGTCCAAAAGAATCTTGTGCAAAACTTAATTAGTGCGAAAAGCACTAATTAAGTTTTGCACAAGATTCTTTTGGACACATGGATTCACCGTTTATTTGATTGATTGTATGGACATTGGAACATGTATGGACACTGATTTTGAGTTTTATTACACTATGTGTGCACATGACTAGCGCAACACTACTTTTTGGAATTGAGGTATTGACAAAAGAAAAATATAAATTAGAAATGGAAAAACTACTGAGAGATCGTAATATCTACAAAGTCCTTACTAACAACCCAACAATGCAATATAAAAAAGAGCCAGAGATGATCAAATATGGGGCCAAAAAAGACATTCTAATCAATAAGGAAGAACAATATCTAATACTATCAGTATGTAAGATACTGATAATCTATTGTGTGCCAAAAATCCATAAACATAATAAACAGCCACCAGGATGACCCAATATTAATGGTATAGAATCCCTGACAGTGAGATTAGAGGAATACACAGATCACTTCTAACAGCCATTGCTACAAAACATGAATTACCTAAAAATAGAAAAATATTAGTTTTAGACTCAACCAGACATGGAAAGGGAATGTATTTATATAACAATCTTCATTATTCACTTTATATTTAATTATCTTTAGTATACGACTATATGTTATATATATATACTGTATATTAATAAAAGCCAAGTGTCTCTGCGTCCACTCCACACCATCCCTGTGTCAGTGGAAATGCGCTACTGCGCATGTGCCGCACGAACAGCCGTTGGGACGCAGAGAGACTTCGGGCGGCCGGCCGGTGCTGGGGGTGGCGTTCCGATCTGTGGAGACTGCCACCCCCCGGAGTGCGGAGACTGCAGCCGGCCCGCGGCCTTTAGGAGAGGCCGGGGATCGGGCCTGCACGGGGCGCCCAGGATGATGGACACCCTACGGATTTCCACCCTCTGTGGAGGAGGTGCCGGGAGGACTGAGGAGACGCGGGAAGCCGGGGACTGAACTGAAGAGAAGCTGCCGTGACTGTGAGGTAAGTGCACAGACGGGGGGGGGGCGCTGGCATCTCTGCATTGATTAGGGGCATTGCTGTGGGCACTCTGCAATTGGAGGCATTGCTGTGGGCACTCTGCAATTGGGGGCATTGCTGTGGGCACTCTGCTATTGGGGGCATTGCTGTGGGCACTCTGCGATTGGGGGCATTGCTGTGGGCACTCTGCGATTGGGGGCATCGCTGTGGGCACTCTGCGATTGGGGGCATTGCTGTGGGCACTCTGCATTGACGCCCCCCCCAATTGCTCAGTCTAAAGGTTTGCGCTCAGAAAATGTTTTACTTGCTCAGCACAGTAAAAAAATAGAGGGAACATTGGCAGAATAGGTAGGGAATTTTGATAACATCGTAAGGGCTGAGGCACAAGTCCTACTGCGCATGAGCGGGTGCATGCGCACCAACGGATCGGGCAGCGCCATCTCTTATAACAAACATACATCCCATCTCCATGGCACACACTGCACCGATCGGACAATCCTTTTCCCTACCCACACGCGCACGCCCACTGTCTCATTGTCGGGTCGGCGCAGTGTGGGGCATGGGGATTGGATTGTCGATTCGGTGCAGTGTCGGGTCAGGGCAGTGTGTGCCATGGAGATTGGATGGATGTTTGTTATAAGAGATCCCAATGCCCGACCCGTTGGTGCCCATGCACCGGTGCATGCACACTAGGACTTTTGTCTGACCCCTTACAATGCTATCATAATTCCCTACCTATTCTGCGCATGCCCAATAGGACGTGTGACGCAGGTACAAGCTGCTGCATGATGAATCCATAACTGATCTCAATCGGAAATGATGTAGATAGGGAAATCTGATAGAACACCGGGCGAAACTGTTGAAGCGGCGGGTGTGGGGTAGGGAAATCTGATAGAACACCGGGCGAAACTGTTGAAGTGGCATGTGTGCGCGAGCACGTGGCGGATGTGCGCTCGCGCAGACTTACTGCTAAGCGTAAGGCGGGTGTTACAAGTGGCGGCGGGGGAGCGATGTTATGCGAGAGCCGCTCGGTCAGCTCTGCGCGTGTCCCCGATGTTGCTAGGGCAACAGGGACGCTATGCGCAAAGCTGGCTACGTCATGCGGTTCTCGCGTTGTTAGAAAAAAAGAACGAGATAAGCGAGAGCCGCTCAGTCAGCTCTGCACATGTCCTCGATGTTGCTAGGGCAACAGGGACACAGAGCTAACAGAGGCTCTCGCTTAACTGGAACAAGTCTGTTTTTACAAATGTTTGACCCCATATGTTCTAGCGCCCGTTAATTTAACGGGCTTAATGTCTAGTATATTATATTGTTCTTATTCCAAATATATATATATATATACAGTATATATATACACATACATATTTATTTTTTGACTGCTTTGTTTGTATATACTAGATTTGTAGAGGGAGATATGGAGAAAGAACCCCCGAAGAAGCAGTCTGTACCGCAAAACATGTTGATGGACCATTTACATCATATTTGATTACTCTTAATGTAGTACTGATTTTATCTGCCTGTGGGCTTATATTTGCCCTTTTGTTGATTGATGTGTTTTTTTATGTATGAATAAATTACTTTTGTATTTTTGGACATCTATGTATTGATGTATAGGCAATTCAGATACCGAGGGGTCACCATTTAACGCCCATTGATATATTTCTCCTCTTCCCTCCTATTTATATAACAATCCTGATAGTCTGATAGCACGTTATACATTATTGTTTATTCTTAAAAACAATTTTAAAATCCTCCACTGTACTACAAATGGATGACCAATGGCATACTAATATGAACTGAACACGGAGTATTTGACGTTGTAAGGATAAATCCTTGTACATATATTGTGATGCCCAAGCAGTAAAAATGTTGAAAAGATGTGTCCATAAGAGGAACTAATGTCGATCAAATAATGTTGGATCAAATACAACACATGCAGTGTCTATATAGAGATTTGTGTCCATATAGTGATATGTAAATTCATGAACTTTGAAAGCCATCATAGATGTAGGACAGTGTTGTAGTGTGGTCTGGGGGAGGGCAACTAAATAAGGAGAAAAACCTGCAGACATACAACCACCTCCTTTCACACTGTGGTAATGAAGTTTGTTTCCAGGAAGTTGTTAGACCTTCGTGTGAACAATATAGACCACACACACCTTAGTTGGTGGCTAATGAGCAATCACAGAATTGCATGTAGACAGCTTAATGGGTAATAATCAGTGGTGTGGTTACACATACAGGTCATAAAATTAGAATAATAGAATTAGAATTTCATCAAAAAAGTTAATTTATTTCAGTAATTCATTTCAAAAAGTGAAACTCATATTTTTTATAGATGGGTTACATACAGAATGATATATTCTAAGCATTTCTTTTAATTTATGGCTTACAGCTAGTGACACCCCAATTTTTTTTAAATACAGAAATGTTGTCTTAGTGAAAAGTCAGTCCATGTACAGTATAGTATGCACTCAATACTTGGTCTGGGTTCCTTTTGCAGCAATTACTGCATCAATGCGGCACGGCATGGAGGCGATCAGCCTGTGGCACTGCTGAGGTGTTATGGAAGCTCAGGTTGCTCTGAAAGTGGCCTTCAGCTCCTCTGCATTGTTGGGTCTGGTGTCTCTCATCTTCCTCTTGACAATCCCCCACAGATCTCTATGGGGTTTAGGTCAGGCAAGTTTGCTTGCCAATCAAGCACAGTGATCCAATGATCATGTGACCAGGTATTGGTAGATTTGGCAGTGTGGGCGGTGCCAAGTCCTGCTGGAAATAGAAATCAGCATCTCCATAAAGCTGGTCAGCAGAGGGAAGCATGAAGAGCTCTAGAATCTCCTGCTAGTTTTTTTAAACTATCGATGCTCCCTGCTGATACCACTATTGTGGAAGAGAATTCCACATCCTTACTGCTCTGACAGTGAAGAACCCCCTACGTACTTTAAGGTTAAACCACCTTTCCTCTAGTTTTAGTGAGTGGCCACATGTCTTATTGTATTCCCTTTCTCTTAATAGTTTGTTCCTAGGGTCGCCAGTACAGTATTTGTACATTGATATCATATCCCCCTCAATCGTCTCTTCTCCAGAGAGAATAAGTTCAGTGCTTGTAGTCTTTCCTCATAGCTGATGTCCTCCATTCCCCTAATTATTTTTGTTGCCCTTCTCTGGACTTTCTCCGGTTCCAGCACATCCTTCCTGAGGACCGGTGCCCAGAACTGGACAGCATACTCCAGATGTGGCCGGACCAGAGTCTTGTAGAGTGGGAGAATAATCTCTTTATTTCTGGAGTGAATCCCCTTTTTTATACATCCCAGTATTCTGTTGGCTTTGCTTTCAGCGGCTTGGCATTGCATGCCACTGCCAAGCCTGTTGTCTACCAGTACCCCCAAGTCTTTTTCCATCCTAGACTCACCCAGAGGTACCCCCCCCCCCCCCCCTAGTGAGTTTGCTTGCTTTCTGGTTTCTGGCACCCAGGTGCATTACTTTACATTTTTCAACATTAAACCTCATCTGCCATGTAGTTGCCCCTCCCCCACCCCATAATTTTGTTCAGGTCCCCTTGTAAGGTTTCCCCATCCTGCATAGAAGATATTGGCATGCTTAGTTTAGTATCATCTGCAAAAACTGAGATCGTGCTAGATATCCCCTCCTCTAGATCATTTATGAATACATTAAACAGGATTGGCCCCAGGACAGAACCCTGGGGGACCCCACTGTCCACACCCGCCCAATCCGAGTACTCCCCATTAATCGCCACCCTCTGGACTCTCCACTGGTGCCAGTTCTCTATCCAGGTACTCATCTAATGGTCCATACCTACCTTCCTTAATTTGAACAGTAAGCGTTTGTGGGGAACGGTGTCAAAGGCCTTTGCAAAGTCCAGATACACCACATCCACAGGCTTACCTTTATCTAGGTGGCAGCTCACTTCATCGTAGAAGGTTAATAGATTGGTTTGGCAAGAACGATTTTACATGAATCCATGAATCCAAATCATCACTGACTGTGGAAACTTCATACTGTACCTCATGCAACTTGGATTCCATGCCTCTCCACTCCTCCTCCAGACTGGGAACTTTATTTCCAAATGAAATACAAAATTTTCCACAGTCAGCGTCCCTGACAATGTCAACCTTGTGACGAAGCGTGTTGGGTGGAACCAGACGCAACGTCACCATGCCCCCAAGCCGGCTTTACTACATGGACGCTGCAGCCTATGTTTTTATACTGATCTTTGGAGATTAGTGATGGATGAACATCGGACGGGGCGGTTCGCAAACGTCAGCCGCAAATTTTCTCAAAAGTCCGCGGCGGGCCCCATTGACTTTAATGGGAGGCGAACTTTAAAAACCTTTAGGTCATATTTGCAGCCACAAAAGACTTACTAGCTGTGCTCAAATAGTCCCAGCACATGGACAATGTCATAACAGAAGTATGGCAATTGGAAAAGTTGCCCTAAGATTATTATTTTTTTTTACAGCAATTTTTTTTTTCCTAAATCAGCCAGAACTGACAGCAGCCGGTAAATACATGTCAAATACATATAGGGTCCATGCACACATCTGTAAAATAAGCCCGCATCCATTCCACAATTTGGCGGAACCTTTACAGACCAATTGATTTTCAATTCCAGTCTGAAAAATTAGGAATTCACAGGATAAAGAAGTAAGGCTCCATGTACACGGGACGCTGGAAATGGCCGTTTAGGAGCAGTTGGGCGTTTTTTTCAGAAGCCCCTGAACCCAGCTACATGTAATCTTATCTGTCCATGTACACAGGGTCGTTTATAGTCATTTGCAGGCAGTTGAGTTCAGGGATGTTTTTTGGAACGCAATTATTTGCGTTCAAATGTGTGTTTCCCGGCGTTTCAAATGCAAAAATGGGACCGAACGCGACCAAACGTGATGAAGTACGTTCAGCCACGTTATACATTTTTTTCTTCCATTCAAAATCAATGATTCCCTATGGGAGCCTATTGATTTGAACGGAAGTAGCACCGCAAGTCGGATCAGGATGATCCGACTTGCGGTGCAACTTGCGCTGTGAGAATCTTGAGGGGGAACTCCACGCCAAAAATGGGAAAAAAACTGCTTGGGGGTCCCCCCCCCCAGGTTCCAAACCAGGCCCTTCGGGTCTGGTATGGAATTTGAGGGTAGCCCCACACCGAAAAAACGGCGTGGGGTCCCCCCCAAAATCCATACCAGACCCTTATCCGAGCATGCAGCCCGGTAGGGCAGGAAGGGGGAGGGGACGAGCGAGCGGCCCCACCCCCCCTGGACCATACCAGGCCACATGCCCTCAACATGGGGGGGTGTTGGTGCTTTGGGGCAGGGGGAGCTCTGCACCACCCACCCCAAAGCACCTTGCCCCCATGTTGATTAGGACAAGGGCCTCATCCCCACAACCCTGGCCGGTGGTTGTGGGGGTCTGCGGGCAGGGGGCTCATCGGAATCTGGAAGCCCCCTTTAACAAGGGGGCCCCCCAGATCCCCTCCCTATGTGAATGGGTATGGGGTACACTGTACCCCTACCCATTCACCCCATAAAAGGCAGTGTATGTAAATAACGGCAGGAGACGTTTTGAAAAGTTTATTAAAAATCTTCATCCGATCTTCTCCCTCTGCTCTGGTCTTCTCCCTCTCTACTCTTCTGCTCTTTTGCCCTCGGCTCTTCTTCTTCCTCCGGTCCTCCTCAGACGATGTTTCTGGTGATTATGCCGGTCTCCGGTCTCTGCAGCTTGTTATATAGCCATTGTGGGCGTGACCTCCTGGTGACGTCATCAGGAGACCCCGCCCCCTCATGTCACAGATGACCTGTGACATGAGGGGACGCCGAGGGGAAGAGCCGAGGGCAAAAGAGCAGAAGAGCAGAGAGGGAGAAGACCAGAGCAGAGGGAGAAGACCGGATGAAATTTTTTAATAAACTTTTCAAAACGTCTCCTGTCGTTATTTACATAACTGCCTTTTATGGGGTGAATGGGTAGGGGTACAGTGTACCCCATACCCATTCACATAGGGAGGGGATCTCGGGGGGCCCCCTTGTTAAAGGGGGCTTCCAGATTCTGATGAGCCCCTGCCCGCAGACCCCCACAACCACCGGCCAGGGTTGTGGGGATGAGGCCCTTGTCCTCATCAACATGGGGGCAAGGTGCTTTGGGGTGGGGGGGTGCAGAGCTCCCCCTGCCCCAAAGCACCAACACCCCCCCCACATGTTGAGGGCATGTGGCCTGGTATGGTCCAGGGGGTGGGGGCGCCTTTTTTTGGCGTGGGGCTACCATGAAATTCCATACCAGACCCGAAGGGCCTGGTTTGGAACCTTGGAGGGGGCCCCACGCAGTTTTTTTCCCATTTTTGGTGTGGAGTTCCCCCTCAAGATTCTCACAGCGCAAGTCACACCGCAAGTCGGATCATCCTGATCCAACTTGCGGTGCGACTTCAATTCAAATCAATAGGCTCCCATAGGGAACCATTGATTTTAAATGGAGGCAGAAAAAACGCTGCTAAAAACAACGTGGCCAAATGTGCAATAACGCCAATGGAAAAAGCTACTGAAAGCACGTTTAACAGCTGCTTTTTCCCGGGGTCAGAACTAGCTTTGCAGGACGTTTTTTCTAACGTCCCGTGTACATGGAGCCTAAGTGTCTGCCATTCCAGGGCCCAAAAATTAGCCCACATGGGTTTACCTGACAGCTAAGAACGTTGTATTCTGTGGTTGAAGGTTCATTGGGCAATCACAGGATACAGAAGTAAGTGTCGGCCAGTATCGGCCCCAAAAATTAGCCCACATGGGTTTACCTGACAGCTAAGAATGTAGTATTCTGTGGCTGAAGGTTCATTAGGCATTCACAGGATACAGAAGTAGGTGTCGGCCAGTATTGGCCCCAAAAATTAACCCACATGTGTTTACCTGACAGCTAAGAACGTAGTATTCTGTGGCTGAAGGTACATTAGGCATTCATGGGATACAGTAGTAAGTGTCGGCCAGTATTGGCCCCAAAAATTAGCCCACATGTGTTTACCTGACAGCTAAGAACATTGTATTCTGTGGCTGAAGGTTCATTAGGCATTCACAGGATACAGAAGTAGGTGTCGGCCAGTATTGGCCCCAAAAATTAACCCACATGTGTTTACCTGACAGCTAAGAACGTAGTATTCTGTGGCTGAAGGTACATTAGGCATTCATGGGATACAGTAGTAAGTGTCGGTCAGTATTGGCCCCAAAAATTAGCCCACATGTGTTTACCTGACAGCTAAGAACATTGTATTCTGTGGCTGAAGGTACATTAGGCATTCAAAGGATACAGAAGTAAGTGACGACCAGTATAGGCCCCAAAAATTAGCCCACATGGGTTTACCTGACAGCTAAGAACATTGTATTCTGTGGCTGGAGGTACATTAGGCATTCACAGAAAAAATAATTGTCGGCCCTGTGTAACGTTCATGCGTTTTGTTTGTGGATGGATTTACAGCTGCAGAATTATTACACTCAGTAGCCTTGTAGAGAATCTGTTGAACAACATATCCAACTCTCAGGACTTCATCACCGTGTACAGCCTGTTATATACTATATATATATTAATAGATGTTTAATGGAGGGATAGAGTATATGAGGATATATAGATGAGAGACAGGCTATTGTATGGTGAGCACTAGAAGTAGTATTAGGAGAGTTGCAGGTGATGGTAAAGCAGATAGGTTCTGATGTCAAGTATAGTGCAGATGGTAAGAGGACACAGATGGAGTATACTTAGACAGAGTAACCTAGTGCAAGGATAGTTCAAGGTAGTCCCAAGAGCTAACAGTCTTATGCAGATGATAGTGAATAGATAGATACAGATAGTCTTGGCAATTGCAGTAGATGACAGTAGGAGATTGGTTAGCAAGAATCCCCTGCGGGGTACTTATGACTTAGATGGGTTTAGGAATAACAGTGTCCATTGGAGAGGGGTGATCCCGTAGTGAGATACGGATCACCAGCGAGGTTTCCGGCTTCAGTTCAGCAAGGGAGGTATGTCAGCAGCTCCGACTTCTCAGGCGTAGGTGCGATGAACATGTGGGTTTGAACGAGCGATGAGTGAGAGCAAACCGGCGATTGAAATAGCCGCTCATAGCGGCGCTCGGCAATGATGTCATCCGGTCTTAAAGGTATATGCGTCCCTTGTTACACAAGATGGGACGCAATTAGGAGAGGAGAAATATGGAGACAAGGGTACCAGAGGTACCGGAACATTACACCCTGAAAGGCCCCAAAAATTTGGCATTCAATGGACATGAAATGCCTTTTATGTCACTGTATTTAGCGAAGACAAGGACCAGGAATTGTTGTGGGTGGATGGCGGTCTGGCGGATATTTTTGGCCTGGCATGAGGAATTTCAATGAAAAATGGTCTACTGGTCACATGTGTTGAATTCCTCAGAGATCCATGCCTCAATCATTTTTTATAAATGTGAGGTAGTCTACACTGTCATGAGCTAGGTGAGTGCGCCAGGGGTTCATCACTCCCCAGAGTGTCAACATCGGCCGTTAACCCGATGTAGTCAGACACCTGTTGGTCTAGGCGTTTCCTGATGCTGGATCCAGAGTACGGCTTTCGATGGGTTGGCTGAAAGAAGGATCTCATATCTGAAGTGACCAAGACATCTTCAAACCCCCCTCTTCTTGCAGCCGCTGTTGGATTGCTACCCGCAACTGTCTCTCTGTGACTGGAAATTCCTCTGCCAGCGCACGGAAAAGCAGAATGCAGTATTTCCCGCAGCAAGGCCTGAAAGTGCTGCATTCTGACCGCCCTCTGTGATGGTGGTAACATTTCCACCATTTTTTGTTTGTTCTGGGGGTCTAAGTACTTTGCCACCCAGTACTGGTCCTTTGCCTTTATGTTTTTTATACGGGGGCCCCCTTAAAACACTGGAGCATGAAGGCCCCATTCGCACTAAACCGGAAGCGGTGTAGTGACCTGCTTCCAGCTCATCATCCAGGATAATGTCGTCCTCATCCTCCTCCCCATCCACGGATAACACCAGGGATCCCAGAAAGGTTTAAATCATGCTCTTCTTGCTCCTCCTCATCCCCCCGGCACCATCCTCCTCTGACTCCTCTTCAGACTCCTGCTGTTGACTTGTCTCAGATGGAGTAGCACCCACTGGGAATTCATCCAACATTGCGACTTCCTCATCTTCCTGCTCCTGCTCCTCGACGGCTTGATCAATGACACAACGCAATGCACGCTCCAGAAAGAAGGCGTAAGGTATGATGTCACTGATGGCACCCTGGCCGTGACTGACCAGTTTGGTGATCTCATTGAATGGTCGCAGAAGTCTGCATGGGTCGCGCATGAGCAGCCACTGGCGAGGTGAAAAAAACCCAAGCTCCCCAGAACCTGTCCTGCTGCAGAGTTTGTACAGGTAGTCGTTAACTGCACGTTTCTGCTGGAGCAGCCTATCGAGCATATGCAACGTTGGGTTCCATTGCGTCGGGCAGTCACAAATTAGACGCCTGATGGGCAGGTTGTGTCGCCGCTGAATGTCAGCAAGGCGAGCCATGGCTGTATAAGATCTTCTGAAATGGCCCAAGATTTTCCTGGCCTGCCGCAAGACGTCCTGGACCCCAGGGTATTTGGCAACGAATCGCTGCACGACCAAGTTCAGGATGTGTGCCATGGATGGCACGTGTGTTATTTTTAAATAGATAAAGTGCAGCGCCAAATATTGAACAGATCCAAAATAAAGGTAGTAGCCTGTGGATCTAAGAAACAATATGTCCTAATGCATATAAACAAATATGATATAATCCATTAAACATGCATAAGAACTATATGTGCCTGGACAGTTCATCCAAAATAGAAGGAGCATGAGACAAAAAAAGGGGTGATGATGTTAACAAGTCCCTTAGTGCCACAGAAGGTAGATGGAAGACAAAGGAAACGGTCCCCGCTGCCAAGGATGAGATCTAATTCCACCGCTGTGCCTTAAATGGATATGCTCTTACCAGAAGAAGTGGACCGCCCAAATGAATGAGTGGTCAGACGAGCCTGTGTGCTTAACAAGCAACCATCATCCGCAATCCATAAAGGTAAGAACGGCGTTCCTCAGTCTTATCCGATACACATATAAATATAATCCCCCTCCAAGTAAAGCCCCCACTGGTCAGGGTAAGCCTCAGATGGACCTCAGTGGAAGCAAAAACTCCAGATGGTGTAGTACATAAGGAATGCTTTTATTGATAAACAGTACAAACTACTCACATGTCCATAGATGAATACCGGCATGTAAACAAACAAAATGGCCGCGCCGTGTGCGTGCTTGCCTCGACGCTGGCGTGCTTGATGCGTTTCGTCATCGGTGACATTATCAACGGCGTAGCCCATGTCTGCAAGCACGCTGTAAATACATACAACACCGGAAATTACGCGCCCAAAATTATTCAGGCGCATCCCGGAAGTTCTCAGTAGAAGCTTGCGTTTCACCACAGAAACCAGAAGCAGGAAGAACATTGTCAGTACAGTCGCCAGAGCTGGACGGAAAGAAAGGAGGAAAAAACCTTCCAGCTCCTATCAACAACTGTAATCCCGCAAGCATATATATTTAGTGAGGACAATGAGAAACTTCACAGTTCATTTAGCTAAAAAACAATATTCTATGACCACTGATGAAGCAAAAAACATGTACATCATATATAAGATAATAAAATATCAGTATTCAAGACATAAATTATACTACAGATAAAAACCATATATATGTTAACATAATATGGATAAATATAAAATATAAATATGTTAAACTTAAATAAATATTCCATTAATGGATAACCAGCCCACTCTTAATTAATTAAATAAGCCAAAACATTGTGTGATATTAGAACACTCTTTTGGCACAGTGAACATGAGGGGCATATGATGATCACAAACCACTCATGAGTAGTGTTGAGCGAACACGGACTGTATTATTCGTGTTCGTACCGAATAATTGGATTTTTGTTACCCGAACACGAACACGGACACTTTACTGTATATTCGGGTAAAAATCTGTGTTCGGTCGTTTTATTTCCGGGTTTTGCATGCTTTGGCGCTCTTTTCATGGCGGGCTTTCAACAGCCAATCAACAATCGTTTAACTGGTGTGCCTTAAGCCATCCCAGCCATGCCTGCAAATGTCTCAGTAGCTGTGATTGGCCGTCTGAAGCATGTGACCAAGTCTTTATAAGTTCGAGGCAGCCGCAGCGGCGTCATTATGCTGCTTAGATCAGGGACAGAGCACACATCAACGTGCTGGCTGCTGATTAGGGAAAGATAGGCAGGAAAAAACCATTTGTGTCCGGATAGAATTGAGGGACAGGTCGGAGTGTTTAGGCAGGGCGAGTTGTAGGCATTTTAGGGATAGAGTCTGCTGAATTATAGGGTCAGTGTCTTCTGCAAACTACAATCGATATTGCTGTGTGGGGGGTGGGGTCTGCACTCAATCCTGATCTACGATCTCTTCTCAATCCTGTTAGGGAGAGGCTGCTGCTGAATTTTAGGGTCAGAGTGTTCTACAAACTACAATCGATATTGCTGTGTGGGGTGGGGTCTGCACTTAGTTCTCCTGATCTACGATCTCTTCTCAATCCTGTTAGGGACAGAGTCTGCTGAATTTTAGGGAAACTGTGTTCTACAAACTACAATCGATATTGCTGTGTGGTGTGGGATAGGAGATAGGCAGGTGTCAGTGATCCACATCCATTTTTCTGTGTGTGGGCTGCAGTGAACACAATCTTTTTGGGGTGCAGTGAACACAATCCTTTTGGAGTGCAGTGAACAAAATCTTTGTGGGGTGCAGTGAACAAAACCTTTGTGGGGGTACAGTGAACACAATCTTTGTGGGGTGCAGTGAAGACAATCCTTGTGGGGTGCAGTGAAGACAATCCTTGTGGGGTGCAGTGAACAAAATCTTTGGGGGGTACAGTGAACACAATCTTTGTGGGGTGCAGAGAAGACAATCCTTGTGGGGTGCAGTGAACAAAATCTTTGGGGGGGTACAGTGAACACAATCTTTGTGGGGTGCAGTGAACAAAACCTTTGTGGGGTGCAGTGAACACAATCTTTGTGGGGTGCAGTGAAGACAATCCTTGTGGGGTGCAGTGAAGACAATCCTTGTGGGGTGCAGTGAACAAAATCTTTGGGGGGTACAGTGAACACAATCTTTGTGGGGTGCAGTGAACAAAACCTTTGTGGGGTACAGTGAACACAATCTTTGTGGGGTGCAGTGAACACAATCTTTGTGGGGTGCAGTGAACAAAACCTTTGTGGGGTGCAGTGAACACAACCTTTGTGGGGTACAGTGAACACAATCTTTGTGGGGTGCAGTGAACAAAACCTTTGTGGGGTACAGTGAACACAATCTTTGTGGGGTACAGTGAACACAATCTTTGTGGGGTGCAGTGAACAAAACCTTTGTGGGGTACAGTGAACACAATCTTTGTGGGGTGCAGTGAACAAAACCTTTGTGGGGTACAGTGAACACAATCTTTGTGGGGTGCAGTGAAGACAATCCTTTTGGAGTGCAGTGAACAAAATCTTTGTGGGGTACAGTGAACACAATCTTTGTGGGGTTCAGTGAACAAAATCTTTGTGGGGTACAGTGAACACAATCTTTGTGGGGTGCAGTGAAGACAATCCTTGTGGGGTGCAGTGAAGACAATCCTTGTGGGGTGCAGTGAACAAAATCTTTGGGGGGTACAGTGAACACAATCTTTGTGGGGTGCAGTGAACAAAACCTTTGTGGGGTACAGTGAACACAATCTTTGTGGGGTGCAGTGAAGACAATCCTTGTGGGGTGCAGTGAAGACAATCCTTGTGGGGTGCAGTGAACAAAATCTTTGGGGGGTACAGTGAACACAATCTTTGTGGGGTGCAGTGAACAAAACCTTTGTGGGGTACAGTGAACACAATCTTTGTGGGGTGCAGTGAACAAAACCTTTGTGGGGTACAGTGAACACAATCTTTGTGGGGTGCAGTGAAGACAATCCTTTTGGAGTGCAGTGAACACAATCTTTGTGGGGTACAGTGAACACAATCTTTGTGGGGTGCAGTGAACAAAACCTTTGTGGGGTACAGTGAACACAATCTTTGTGGGGTGCAGTGAACAAAACCTTTGTGGGGTACAGTGAACACAATCTTTGTGGGGTGCAGTGAAGACAATCCTTTTGGAGTGCAGTGAACAAAATCTTTGTGGGGTACAGTGAACACAATCTTTGTGGGGTGCAGTGAACAAAATCTTTGTGGGGTACAGTGAACACAATCTTTGTGGGGTGCAGTGAAGACAATCCTTGTGGGGTGCAGTGAAGACAATCCTTGTGGGGTGCAGTGAACAAAATCTTTGGGGGGTACAGTGAACACAATCTTTGTGGGGTGCAGTGAACAAAACCTTTGTGGGGTACAGTGAACACAATCTTTGTGGGGTGCAGTGAACAAAACCTTTGTGGGGTACAGTGAACACAATCTTTGTGGGGTGCAGTGAAGACAATCCTTTTGGAGTGCAGTGAACACAATCTTTGTGGGGTACAGTGAACACAATCTTTGTGGGGTGCAGTGAACAAAACCTTTGTGGGGTACAGTGAACACAATCTTTGTGGGGTGCAGTGAACACAATCTTTGTGGGGTGCAGTGAACAAAACCTTTGTGGGGTGCAGTGAACACAACCTTTGTGGGGTACAGTGAACACAATCTTTGTGGGGTGCAGTGAACAAAACCTTTGTGGGGTACAGTGAACACAATCTTTGTGGGGTACAGTGAACACAATCTTTGTGGGGTGTAGTGAACAAAACCTTTGTGGGGTACAGTGAACACAATCTTTGTGGGGTGCAGTGAACACAATCTTTGTGGGGTGCAGTGAACAAAACCTTTGTGGGGTGCAGTGAACACAACCTTTGTGGGGTACAGTGAACACAATCTTTGTGGGGTGCAGTGAACAAAACCTTTGTGGGGTACAGTGAACACAATCTTTGTGGGGTGCAGTGAACAAAACCTTTGTGGGGTACAGTGAACACAATCTTAGTGGGGTGCAGTGAACAAAACCTTTGTGGGGTACAGTGAACACAATCTTTGTGGGGTGCAGTGAAGACAATCCTTTTGGAGTGCAGTGAACAAAATCTTTGTGGGGTACAGTGAACACAATCTTTGTGGGGTGCAGTGAAGACAATCCTTGTGGGGTGCAGTGAAGACAATCCTTGTGGGGTGCAGTGAACAAAATCTTTGGGGGGTACAGTGAACACAATCTTTGTGGGGTGCAGTGAACAAAACCTTTGTGGGGTACAGTGAACACAATCTTTGTGGGGTGCAGTGAACAAAACCTTTGTGGGGTACAGTGAACACAATCTTTGTGGGGTGCAGTGAAGACAATCCTTTTGGAGTGCAGTGAACACAATCTTTGTGGGGTGCAGTGAACAAAACCTTTGTGGGGTACAGCGAACACAATATTTGTGGGGTACAGTGAACACAATCTTTGTGGGGTACAGTGAACACAATCTCATACTTCTGAAGCTTTGAGGGTGCTGCCTGTTCTATACTCCTCCTCCTCCTCCTCATCCATCCTTTTAGGGGTACAAACAATAGTAATTGGGGCCTAGTGTGCTTCTGTACGTGTGAAAAACATACACTTTTTTTTGATCATATTTCCTATTCCGCTATTCAATAAAAACCTTTGGGGCTCAATTAAATTGCGTGATAGTCTGTGTCTGTACGTGTGAGATCCACCTTTCCAAGTTTTTGGGGTTCATCTCATACTTCTGAAGCTTTGAGGGTGCTGCCTGTTCTATACTCCTCCTCCTCCTCTTCCTCATCCATCCTTTTAGGTGTACAAACAATAGTAATTGGGGCCTAGTGTGCTTCTGTACGTGTGAAAAACATACACTTTTTTTTGATCATATTTCCTATTCCGCTATTCAATAAAAACCTTTGGGGCTCAATTAAATTGCGGAATAGTCTGTGTCGGTACGTGTGAGATCCACCTTTCCAAGTTTTTGGGGTTCATCTCATACTTCTGAAGATTTGAGGGTGCTGCCTGTTCCATACTCCTCTTCCTCATCCTCCCTTTAGGGTAGGAAAAAATTTAATCGGGCCTAGTCTGTGTTTGTACGTGTGAGATACACAGTTTTTTATCCTATTCCGCTATTCAATACACACCCTTTTGGTGTAAAAAACATTAAATTGCGGCATAGTTTGCATATTTGACTGTGAGATACACCCGTGCGATACTGTTGTTCTTTTGTTCCGCTATTCAATAAACACCTTTCTAGGGCAAGATCTTAAATTTCAGAAATATGAGGAGAGCGTCAAATAGGGGCCGTGGCCTGGGTCGTGGTGGTGCTGCTGCTAGAGCTCCTGTTGCAAGGAGAGGACGTGGTCGATCTGTGCCAGCTACACGCACAAGTGAAACACCTTCCTCAAGTGTGAGTAGGCGACAGAACCTGCAGCAGTATTTGGTAGGGCATCATACGCCCCTAGAAGTGATGAGGCCAGAACAAGTGGAGGCGATAGTAGATTGGTTTGCTGCTGACAGTGCCTCCAGTTCCTTCACATTGTCTCCCACCCAGTCTACTGCAGAAAGGTCACAGTTGGCACCTGCAGCCGATGTCCAACTGTCTTTCACCTCACCCCCTTGCAAATCAGGCAAGCAGTCTGAGCCCCAAGCCATACAGCAGTCTCTTCTTCTTTTTGATGACTCTGTCAGCAGGGTTTCCCAGGGCCATCCACCTAGCCCTGCCCCAGAAGTGGAAGAGATTGAGTGCAGCGATGCCCAACCACTTATTTCTCAAGATGAGTACATGCAAGGATCATCGCAGCACGTCTCCGATGATGACGAAACGCAGGTGCCAACTGCTGCGGCGTTCAGCATTGTGGAGACCGACAAGGAGGGCAGGGGTGAAGACTGGGTGGAAGATGATGTGGAGGACGATGAGGTCCTCGACCCCACATGGAATGAACGTCATGCAGGTGACCTGAGTAGTTTGGAGGAAGAGGCGGTGGTCGCACAGAGCCACCAGCACAGCAGAAGAGGGAGCAGGGTGCAGAAGCGGAGCGGCCGTGCCCTAGACACTACGCCCGCTACTGCCCAACGCAGCAAGGGAACGAGCGCACCAAAGTCAGCTAAAAGGAGTTCTCTAGCGTGGAAGTTCTTTAGAAAATGTGCTGATGACAGGACACGAGTGGTTTGCACCCTGTGCAATCAGAGCTTGAAGCGAGGCATAAACCTTCTCAACCTGAGCACAACCTGCATGATCAGGCATCTAAGTGCAAAGCACGAGCTGCAGTGGAGTACACACCTTCAAAACCAAGAAACGTCTCTGGCTCATCCTGCTTCCTCTTCTGCTGCAGTCTCGGCCGCTCCAGCCACATCTGTAGTGATACCGGCACCTGCCACCCCGCAAACAGACGATCTGTCAGCAACACCACCACCTGGGTCACCAACAACCATCTCCACAATGTCCCGTGGAAGTGTTCAGCTTTCCATCTCCCAAACACTTGAGAGGAAGAGGAAGTACCCCCCTACCCACCCGCGATCCCTGGCCCTGAATGCCAGCATTTCAAAATTATTGGCCTTTGAAATGCTGTAATTCCGTCTGGTGGAGACGCCCAGTTTTAAAAAGCTTATGTCGGTGGCTGTCCCACAGTACGTCGTGCCCAGCCGCCACTACTTTTCCAGGCAAGCCATCCCTTCCCTGCACAACCAAGTGGGGGAAAAAATCAGGTGTGCACAGCGCAACGCCATCTGTGCCAAGGTCCACCTAACTACCGATACGTGGACCAGTAAGCACGGTCAGGGGCGTTATATCTCCCTAACGGCACACTGGGTAAATGCAGTGGCGGATGGGCCTGAGGCGGATAGCAATTTGGCGCATGTCCTTCCACCACCGAGGATTGCAGGGCGCTTCAGTTTGCCTCCTGTTCCTAACTCCTCCTACTCCGCTTCCTCATCCTCTACCGCCTCCTCATCCGGACAGCGTAACACCTTCACCACCAACTTCAGCACGGCCAGGGGTAAACGACAGGAGGCAATTTTACAACTTGCCTGTTTGGGGGACAAACCACACACCGCGCAGGAGTTGTGGAGGAGCATGGAACAGCAGACAAATGAGTGGTTGCTGCCAGCGAGCCTCAAGCCCGGCCTGGTGGTGTGCGATAACGGGAGAAATCTCATAGCAGCTCTGGGCCTAGCCGGTTTGACGCACATCCCTTGCCTGGCGCATGTGCTGAATTTGGTGGTGCAGAGGTTCCTTAAAAACTACCCCGATATGTCAGAGCTGCTGCAGAAAGTGCGGGCCGTTTGTGCGCACTTTCGGCGTTCTCACCCTGCTGCTGCTCGCCTGGCAGCGCTGCAGCGTAACTTCGGCCTTCCCGCTCACCGCCTCATATGTGACGTGCCCACAAGGTGGAACTCCACCTTGCACATGCTGGAAAGACTGTGCGAGCAGCAGCAGGCCATAGGTGAGTTTCAGCTGCAGCACGCACGCGTGAGTCGCTCTGCGGAACAGCACCACTTCACCACCAATAACTGGGCCTCCATGCGAGACCTGTGTGCCTTGTTGCGCTGTTTTGAGTACTCCACCAACATGGCCAGTGGCAATGACGCCGTTCTCAGCTTAACTATCCCACTTCTATGCCTCCTTGAAAAAACAATTCGGGCGATGATGGAAGAGGATGTGGCACAGGATGAGGAGGAGGAGGAGGATGAAGAGGTAACATTTCAAAGGCTTTCAGGGCAGTCATTCGCAAGGGGCTCCGAGGGTGGGTTCCTGCACACACAAACGCCAGGGACACAATTATCCAGCAGGGGCACAGTTCTGGAGGATGAGGAGGATGAGGAGGAGGAGGAGCTGGAGGAGGAGATGGAACCATGTTCACAGCAGGGTGGCACCCAGGCCAGCTCATGGCCATCACTGGTGCGTGGCTGGGGGGATACAGAGGACACGGACGATACACCTCCCACAGAGGACAGCCTTTCGTCGCCTCTGGGCAGCCTGGCACACATGAGCGATTACATGCTGCAGTGTCTCCACAACGACCGCCGAGTTGCCCACATTCTAACTTGTGCTGATTACTGGGTGGCCACGCTGCTGGATCCCCGTTACAAGGACAACGTACCGTCCTTAATTCACTCACTGGAGCGCGATCGCAAGATGCGCAAGTACAAGCGCACGCTGGTAGACGCGATGCTGCTGGCATTCCCATCTGACAGCGGGGCCACAGTGGAAGCACAAGGCAGAGGAGGAGGAGGAGGAGGTCGCCAACTTAACCAGGGCACCGCCAGCACCTCAGAAGGCAGGGTTAGCATGGCCGAAATGTGGAAAAGCTTTGTCAGCACGCCACAACAAACAGAAGCACCAGCAGCTCAGATGGAACGTCTTAGCAGGAGGCAGCATTTTACCAACATGGTGGAGCAGTATGTGTGCACACGCCTACATGTAGTGAATGAGGGGTCTGCCCCCTTCAACTTCTGGGTCTCCAAATTGGGCACATGGCCTGAGCTTGCCCTTTACGCCTTGGAGGTGCTGGCGTGCCCTGCAGCCAGTGTATTATCTGAACGGGTATTTAGCACGGCTGGGGGTGTTATAACAGACAAGCGCAGCCGCCTGTCCAGAGACAATGTGGACAAGCTCACGTTCATTAAAATGAACCAGGCATGGATCCCACTGGACTTTTCCGTACCTTGTGCAGAATAGCAATGGATACCGACCTTACCCAGCCATTGTTCCATTTTTGCTCTTTCTCACTCTTTTGGGGTGTACCCTCATTTAAAATTTGTGAAAAGAAGCAGTGTTGGCTACCTCGTCCTCCTCCTCAGGGCCAGATTAACGTAGGGGCTATTGGAGCTGCAGCTCCATGCAGGCCCCTACCTTTTATATAGGCCCCGGGTTGGCCATATTCACTGTGACCGCTCTTCTGTCACTTGTAAACACAGAAGTCTGGCTTCTATGCTCGCTTCCCCAGGCAGCACCCTCAGAACCTCCCCACACAGCGCGAAGGCCGGACAAGGAGGGACAGTTGCCAATGCATGGATGTGTTTATGGGCTTCAGAGACAGCATCCCATGTTGAATTAGGCATGCATGGCTGCACCCTTCCTCCTCTGGGTGCATGCCAAGGCACGGCCCTTAAGGCCCTTCAAAATCCTCAGCACCAAGACCATGATGCTCTTAATCCGGCCCTGGTCCTCCTCCACCGCCGCTTCCACCTACACCGCCCATAGGTGTGCGCAGCCTATTGCATTAGGGTGTGCACCCCAAAGTTGAAATACACATGCATGTGTTTGCCTACATGTACATGGCCCCGATACATTACTCTCCCTGCTGGCAAAGAGAAATAGAGCAGAGCAGGTGCGAGGGAGATCTTTCCCATCTCCTCACTGGCAAACAGAGCGATAATGCTATGTGCCCTAGGTGATTAGGGTGTGCCCAGGTACACCAGGCACACCCTGTGCGCACGCCTATGACACCGCCACATCCACCACCACCTCAACCTCCCTCCTACGCCATATGGGCCTCGTCCTTCAGAGATGAAGAACATTGTTTTATTTTTCTGTTTTTTTTTTGTTGTTTTAAGTTATTTCCCTATCCACATTTGTTTGCAGAGCACTTGCCATGCTCTTAACTACATTTTGCTGCCATTTGCAGCACTCTAGCCCTTTCCATTGGTGTTTTAGAGCCATTTTAGTGCCTTAAAGTTCGGGTCCCCATTGACTTCAATGGGGTTCGGTGTCCGGGAAAAGTTCGGTAAAAGTCCGGGACACGGACCCGGACTTTTTTTTTAAAGTTCGGCCGAACCCGTCGAACACGGACATCTAGGTGTCCGCTCAACCCTACTCATGAGCGCATAAAAAACATGAGAAGTAGAAATCAAATGATATATAAGAAAATGACATAATAATCCAATTACATGGAACCCAGCATGTAAATCTAAAAAACATGCAATTAGTCAGCAAGGCCCTAATCTTGGAAATAAAAATCAGCACAAATATTAAAAACACCAGCAGGTAAAGAATAATTTGTCAACTATTGCTAATATAGCAATTGACGTCCCAATCAACATTCAAGCCATGGGGGGTGTAACATCTGAGATCATATATCCAGCAGGTCTCTCTCTTTGAGATTTCCCATCTGACATTACTAGAAGTGGCAGTGTTTTTTTTTGCTATGGCATTCCAGATAGTATCGGGAGACAGAATGTTTGGGAAATCCCCGCCTTATGTTACCAAGATGCTCATTAACCCTCACCTGCATAGCCCTGATGGTACAGCCCACGTATTGAAGGCCACATGGGCATTCAAGAAGATATACCACATTTTTTGTGGCACAGGTGATGAATGACTCAATTGGGTAAGAGCGGTGTGTAATGTTAGACTGTAAAGAACAAACCCTCCTAGTCGTAACATTGTTAACCTTGCACACTGCACATTTTCTGCAGGGGAAAAAGCCTTTTAGGTCTAAAAAAGGGGGGTCTGGTGGGCAAATCAACAATGTTGGGAGCCACCCGTAACCTCAAAGGAGGGACACCCCGATACACCACTGATGGCTTTTCCCCAATAATTGGTGCCAGAACTTTATCATTTTTTAACACCTTCCAGTGACTAGAAAAGATACTTTTCATATCCCTCTATTGATGATTATAGGAGGTGATAAAGGATCATGGCATATATAATTTGGCGGATATTTCTCTAACACAGAAAGAGACCAATATTTTAAATGCAGGGCTTAAATGTGCCAAACATAAACCCCTAAATAAGTTCAATGTGTACATTGATGTACATAAATATAGCCGCAAAATAAATTTAAAACGTTATTTCCTTAATCCGAATAGGGTTACCAATCGGAATCCGGTAAATAATAATGTACCAACTATAGGTGTTGATAGTGGCTTAAAAAAACACTCGTTGTTCAATCCTCCACAGAATTCTAATCAGTATGTAGAAGTTTTCAAGAATTTAGTTATTCAGGATGTGAAAGCTCTACAACCTAAAAAGGTAGTCAATCCTCGACATATTCAGGAGGGTTTAGATGCTTTGGAGAAAAGGAAAGATGTTATAATTAGACCAGCGGATAAGGGGGGCGGGGTGGTTATCCTTAAAAAAGAATTCTATCATACGCAGCTGTGTGATTTATTATCTGACACGGAGACATATGTGGAATTAAAGGGTGACCCCACTTCGGAATATCGGAGGATATTGAAGGATTTAGTATCTTATGGGTATGATCAGCGGGTGCTTTCTGAAAAAGAAAAGAGGTATCTTATACCTAGTTACAATCGGATCCCCACGATCTACACGTTACCCAAAATACATAAAGATGCACTCAATCCCCCTGCCAGACCTATAGTGAATGGGATTAATTCAATCACTGCCAGATTGGGTGAGTATCTGGACTTCTTCCTGCAAACAAGTGTGGTGGACTTAAAGTCTTATCTGAAAGACACTAAAGATTCTCTGTGTGCCCTGAAAGAAGTCCAGATATCCCCAGAAAAATATGTATTTTTGGTAACGGCTGATGTTTCCTCCTTGTACACGGTGATTCAACATGAGGATGCCCTATTAGCCTTGAATTGGGCATTTAGTAAGAGAACCGACCTCCCGGACCCCCAGAAAAGGTTTCTTAGACGTGCCTTGGAATTTTGTTTGGCACATAATTATTTTTGGTTATTAAATTATTTTTTATAGTCAGAAACGAGGCGTGGCTATGGGAGCCAAATTTGCCCCTAGCCTCGCCAATAGCGAACACAGACTATATTATTCAGGTCCGTACCGGATAATTGGATTTTTGTTACCCGGACAGGGACCCAAAAACGTTACTGTATGTTCGGGTTTAAAATCCGTGATCGGTAATTTTATTTCCTGTTTTGTATGTAATGGCACGCTTTTAATGGCGGGCTTTCAACAGCCAATCAACAAGCGTTTAACTGGTGTGCCAAAGAAGCCATCAAAGCCATGCCTACTAATGGCATGGCTGCGATTGGCCAGCTGAAGCATGTGACCCAGGTCTTTATAAGCTCGAGACACAGCGCGGTGCGTCAGTCTGCTGTTGTGTAGGGAGAGAGCACACATCATAACGGTGCTGGCTGCTGCTGATTAGGGACAGACAGGGTAAAACAACATTGTGCCCGAAAAGAATGCAGGGACAGGTCGGAGTGTAGGCAGGGAAAGATATTTGAGCATTTTAGGGACAGGCTGGAGAGATTAGGCAGGGAGAGATTAGGAGACACAGGACAGAACAATTGTCCGTTAGAGATCTACATCGATTTTGCTGTGTGGGGGGTGGTGCAGTGAACAATCTTTTTGCCCTCACTTGAGCCCACTGAGGAGGAGGAGGAGGAGGAGGGAGAAAAAAATATATTTTAATCAGTCTGTTGTGTGCAGCGTTCAGCTATATTTTACTACAGATTGCTGTTCTTATCTGCTATTTAAAAATTACAAAGTTAAAGGGGAATTTTTTTTTTCCCTTTATAGCTTGCTGCTGACGGTGACATAAAACATAAGACACTGCTGTGTTCACATGTGCTATTGAAAAATCACCAATTTTATATACATTTTTCTATTCCGCTATTCAATATACACCCTTTTGGGGTAAAAATAAATAAATTGCGGCATAGTCTGTATCGGTACGTGTGAGATACACCTTTCAAAATTTTTGGGCGCATCTTCCACCGCCAAGGATTGCAGGGCGCTTCAGTTTGCCTCCTGTTCCGAACTCCTCCTACTCCTCTTCCTCATCCTGCCTTTAGGGTACAAAAAATTGTAATCGGGGCCTAGTCTGTGTTTGTACGTGTGAGATACACCGTTTTGTAAATTTTTTTCTATTCCGCTATTCAATATACACCCTTTTGGGGTGAAAAAAATGAAATTGTGGCATAGTCTGTATCGGTACGTGTGAGATACACCTTTCAAATTTTTTGGGCGCATCTTCCACCGCCGAGGATTGCAGGGCGCTTCAGTTTGCCTCCTGTTCCAAACTCCTCCTACTCCTCTTCCTGATCCTCTTCCTGCCTTTAGGGTACAAAAAATTGTAATCGGGGCTAGTCTGTGTTTGTACGTGTGAGATACACCGTTTTATAAAACTTTTTCTATTCCGCTATTCAATATACACCCTTTTGGGGTGAAAAAAATTAAATTGCAGCATAGTCTGTATCGGTACGTGTGAGATACACCTTCTTATATATACTTTTTTCTATTCCGCTATTCAATATACACCCTTTTGGGATGAAAAAAATGAAATTGTGGCATAGTCTGTATCGGTACGTGTGAAATACACCATTTTATAAATTTTTTTCTATTCCGCTATTCAATATACACCCTTTTGGGGTGAAAAAAATTAAATTGCGGCATAGTCTGTATCGGTACGTGTGAGATACACCTTTTTATATATACTTTTTTCTATTCCGCTATTCAATATACACCCAACTCCATTCAGCATGCCGCAAGGTAAACCCAAAATACTGTACCAGGCATTTAAAAACTTCACGGACACGGAGGGAGAAATAGATGGGTATTTGCAAGACTTCGAGAGGCTGTGCCAGTTACATAACATTGACCCAGAGGATCAGGTACAGATATTGGCTGGGAAATTGTCTGGCCGGGCGGCTGATGCATATCGGGCAGTCCCTAATGCCGACATCCGGGACTACCAGAAAGTTAAGCAGGCGATTTTGACCAGGTATGCCATCACCTCCGAGGCATACCAACTCCAATTCCGGGTTCTTAAAAAGCAGGACCAAGATTCCCACACTGAGTTTGCCCATCGTTTGCACGGGGCGGCCACCAGAAGGTTAGATGCAGCACAAGCCACTTCACGAGAGGATGTTTTGCAATTATTATTGTTGGAGCAGTTTTTTCGGAGACTACCTCAAGAAATGCAGCTCTGGGTAAGGGACCGTAAACCTTGCACCCTTTCAGAGGCTTCTAAATTAGCAGATGAGCACCAAGACACTAGACTGGAACAACTACCACCGCCTAGGGTAGTTGCCCAGCAACCCTATCACCGACCAGCCGTCACTGAACCAGCACACCCACGTTCAGGAGGAGGTAACGGTCAGTACCCCAGGTACCAACCACTAGCCCATACCCGGTGCCATCTCTGCAACCAAAGACTGTCCCCGAAATCGGCCTCGTCAGCCCTGGCCGAATCAGGGCTACACACCAGCACCTCGAGCCGCTGTACACTGTTACCAAGCAGCCCCTGCATTACAACCCTCCACAGCAATCCAAATGGAGGAACCCCTGGGCACCCTACACGAGGTTAACCCCATCCAAGCGGCATCGGACAATCGACAAAACCACCGACATGCTGTGCACATGGAGGGGAGACAACTAGAAGGGTTACGTGACTCTGGGGCTACCATCACGTTGGTCCAGAATCACCTTATTGCATCCAGACAACTCACTGGGGATTCTGTAGCTGTGCGAGTAGCGGGGGGAGCCATTTTCAAAGTTCCCACTGCGAAATTACACTTGAATTGGGGAGCTGGGTCAGGGAATGTGGAGGTGGGCATGATGCAGGATTTACCCGCAGACGTTATTTTGGGCAACGACCTGGGGGAGCTGACTTCAGCTTTTGTTCCTCAATCTACCATCCAAGAAGCGTATTCGGTTGTTACCCGGCAGCAGGCTCGCACCACAGGACCCCTACTACCACAGATGGGGCGAAACTCCTCCAAACACCAGACACCCAGATACCCGTCCCGCAGTGGGGTACAGTGCCACAGGTGCAAGCAGTTTGGGCACTATCGACGAGACTGTACCCAGAGCAGGAACCAAGCTGCATGGATCCGACCAGGGTCACCCCCTTCGGCACAGATAACGGTCCCCTACTATCCCACAGAGGTTCCCCCAGTCGTACCCAGGTTCAAACACACTGAGGAGCAATGGGGTACCCTTCATGAAGCTAACCCGGTGCAAGCCGCTACGGAGAACCAACAGCATCATCTACAATTGGTCCAGTTAAATGGAATGCCCGCTCAAGGTCTCCGAGACACGGGAGCCACTCTCACCTTGGTCAAGCGACACCTGGTTCCAGATGCCGCCCGAACCGGAGGCTCAGCAGTGGTACGGATGGCAGGGGGAGCAGTACACCGACTACCCACTGCGAGGGTCCACTTGAATTGGGGTGCCGGGTCAGGTCTGATTGATGTGGGGTTGATACGGGAGCTCCCCACCGACATCTTACTGGGGAACAATCTAGGCTAGTTGCCCTCAGCGTTCCTGTCAGTCCAGACCCCAGGCCAACATCCCGGAGACCTAATGGCATTCTGAGGTCCAGACGCTTCAATGTTTGAATTAAGAACAGTATTGAGCCCGGTTGGGGAAGATGGCAGAGAACAACCCGTAACCTACTTAAGCAGAGAGTTTCTCCCCAGGGAATGAAGCTTCAGCCCTACTTGTATGGACAACAGTTCACGGATCACAACCCGTTGGTATGGCTAAACCGAGTGGCAGGGGACAATGCCCGGTTGTTGCACCGGAGTTTGGCGTTACAACCTTATGACTTTACTATTCACTACCGCCCCGGAAAACAGAATGGCAATGCTGACGGGTTATCGCGACAAACTGAACTGGAAAAATTATCTGTGAGTACTCCCCAGACATCCCCAAGCCGATCCGTTATGTGTATTCCGGCTTGGTTCTGGGGGAGCATTGTGGCAAACACAGCCACTGTATATTGTCCTTCGTGTATGCATTATGTGTATTGCATGTGTATACCTTTAAGAACCAAATGTTTGTAGTGTGGGTTGTGTGGAGAGAGTGAGAACTCTTTCACTTGGGTCTATCATATGTCTGAGCAGTGTCCCTCAGGAGATGGGTGGGGGTTTGTTATTGTTAAATACCTGCCTTCTATTGTCCTATTGTTTCTGTCTGGCAGAGTAAGGTTACTATGGGATGTTCAGCTTTGTGTGTGGAATGTCTCGAAGAGGGAGGGGTTTTGGGAGAGTGTAAATCCCTTGTGTTTTCAATAAACAAGGCAGTCTAGTTTTGACCTCCAAGCCATGTGTCGTCTGGTTATTGGAGGGTTGGGAATATTATACGCTACCAGGATTATTGTATGCTGTGTCTGACTACCAGTGGAGATATCGTGGATCATACTGCTACTCCGCTACACCGCCGAACACGGACATCCAGGGGTCCGCTCAAACCTAGTTACCTTGTATAAATGGAGGTTTTCAAATACAAAAAAAGGGGATTCCACCTGATAAGATCAATATAAGATTCTATATTGGCCTGCAAACCATATAGATATTGATTCTCTTTTTATAATGTTTTAAAATTGTTCACTATTGTTGATAAATAAAATTTGTAAAATTATTTTATGAAAAATGACTTTTTCTCCATCATTTATTTTTGTTGCACCTTAAAAGTCCCATAACAAGCCTTTCTACACAATTCTAGTTTGTCTCTAGGTTCTGGTGCACCTTTTGCTCCCAGTTGGGTATTCGACTCTCCTTCTCCTCAGCCTACCATCCCCAGTCCAATGGTGCCACTGAACATTCCAACCAAGCTCTGGAGTAATTTCTCAGCTGCTATATCTCTGATCATCAGGACAATTGGGTTAATCTGGTACCCTCGGCAGAGTTTGCCAGGAACTCTGCCGTCAACTTGTCCCCCGGAATGTCTCCATTTATGACCAATTATAGGTTCCAACTGGCTGTGTTGCTCGAGTCATTCTTGCTAGTGATGAGCTGAACACCCCTCCAGTTCGGTTTGCACCAGAACACCGTGAACAGAGTAAAAGTTTGTTTGAATAAACAAACCCCATTGAAGTCTATGGGAGTCGAACCTCGAAAATCAAATACCCTCATTTTTTTTTTGAACATTAAGTTTTTATTGAAAATTTTCAAGAACAGGGTTACACAGAAAACAATGCAGATCATAGTAGAGCATTAAGATAACAGTAGCATCGAGTGAGAAGTACAACATCCTAACGATCTATACATCCATGACTAGGCAAACAATAGGGTTTTGCATATTGTGCTCATTCCTTAAGTTAGTCTGTTACAGAATAGGGGGGGGGGAAGAGAGAGAGAGAGGGAGGGAAGGGAAGAGGCCAGAAGGACGGAAGGAATGAAGGAAAGAGGGGGGGGGAGGAGAGAGGGGGGGGGAAGGAGAGGAAGAGGGAGAGAGAGAGTGGGGGGGGAGGTGAAGTAGAGGATAGAGATGAAAGGGGGGGAGGGGGGGGGAAGATGGGAAGCAAGATAGGAGGGAGAAGCGGATAGGAGGGAGGCTCAGGGGGGGAGAGTAATGAAGAGGGTAGGCTAGGGAGGGGAAGAAAGGAAGGAGGGGGGGACAGATAGGGGGGGAGAGGAGGAGGGAAGGGGGACAGAGGGGGGGGGGAGGGAATGGGGAGGAGGAGGGAGGAAGCAAGAGTGGCGGAAAAGGGGTGGATGGTAAAGGAAAAGAAGAAAAAGAAGGGGGGAGGAGGGAGGGGTGAAGGGGGGAAGGGGAGAGGTAAAGGGAAGGGAACATAGGGAGGGAAGATACTAGCAGCTTTATCGTTCAAATAGTCACAAGTAGCGCACTTCACACTCTATCAATCCTGGAGTCTTCAGTATAACCAACGTAGTACTAAAGGGATCTACAGTAGTGAACTAGAATAGGTGGATAGTTCAGGGAGGGGGGGGGGTCAGCTCAAACATATTATAGATATACGTAAATACATATCACAATTTTTATCTCAAGTTTCAGAAATCCAGGAATACCACAACTTCCAGTTGTTATCGTTTTCAGACCCTTTGCCCGCCTTTCGAGTGAGCATTGTCTCATACATTTGATTGGTCTTGACCAAGTCTAAGACTGTGGATACGCTAGGTGTCTCAGCCTCTTTCCAATTACGAGCTATCAAGCCTCTAGCAGCCAAGAGGATATGTGATACTACACATCTGCTATCCTTGGGAAATTTGTCTATGCCCACGTTCAGAATGGCTAGTGCCGGGGAAGGTCGGGTGATGTAATGTTCCGGTACCTTTGGTACCCTAAATTACACTTTCCACAAGTGTATGCGCCCCACCATTTACTTTTGGAAAGGTGCGCATACACCTTTAAGACTGGAGCTGTCATCACTCAGCGCCGGACTAGATGGCTATTTAAAGCGCCGGTTCTCACTCACAGGTGTTCGTTCAAACACCCTTACCTGGATGCTAACCTTGCTTGAAGCTTCCATGCTTGCAAGCTTACCTCGCTGACGGAACCTCGCTGTGCTGATCCCTGTATCCCGCTACTGGATCATCCGCTTCTCCTGAACCACCCTTCGGCTGTATCGCTAATAGTGCTAAGTACCCCGCAGGGGAATTCTCTATAAACTTATACTAAGCTTACACTATCTAGCTCTGCATAGTAAAGACTGTTTATCACATCTGCATAACTAGATTGTTAGCTCTTGAGACTACTGCTATTTTTCTGCACTGGGTTGATCTCTCTTGTATGTCCACCTGCTACTCTGTCATCTGCTATCATACAACATTGCTAAACCTTCCTGCATCCATCTGCTACTGTCTCACCTTCAAGTGTCTATCACCTACCACCTCCACTCAACCTATCCCTCAAACCTTCATCATTGTGTTACCACATACATAAAATCACTCTAGGAACCAGCTTGCTAATTGTGTGTATTTACTGGCTGAAATAAGACCTTCCACACATGATGAGTCATTGAGGTTGGGAATGGTATCTCAGTATATCTCTTACATGACTACTGACGTGGAACTATTTCTGCAGCTGAAAATCCACACCATATAAGAAACGCAGGAGCGTTACAGGTGAGAACTCCTGTGATATCAGAAATAATGGAAAATAGTTTGTTCCAGAAGCTGGTTAGGTTCCTGCAAGACCAAAATACGTGCTTAAGGTGGGCTATCTCCCCACAGTCCCGCCAGCATAGAGGAGAGTGTCCTGGTATGAACTTAGATAGTCAGTAGGGAGTAAGGTACCAACGCAAATTAATTTTCTGAGAGAGTTCCCAGTGATTTACACATGAGGAGGCGGATCTGACGGAGCGGAGTGCGGTACGCCATTGTTCGTTAGTAAATACCTCTCCCAGATCCGTCTCCCACTTAAGCAAGGGTGCAGACTTGCGAAATACCAGCTTTTGTTGGAGGCAATTATAGAAAGTGGACGTGCCCTTCGCCGTCCGCGAGGCGCCCAACAGAAACATCCATCCCGCAGATGGGAGATATAAATGAGGGGACGGTAGAGAGCGGAGCAAATGGGATATGCTCACGTAGGTGAGGAAATCATTAGGGTGGAGGGCATATGTGGTCTGCAGCTGGGAAAACGGCTTTAAGGTGGTGCCGCTGAGCAAGCTGTCAATCGTGGAGATGCCCCTATCCACCCAATGTTTAAGAGACACGTGGGGTAAAATTAGTTCTAAGACGTGAAGGGGTATGGGCACTTTTACTAGCAGAGAGTGGTCCAGTGTAGACGAGGCAAACTCCCTCCAAGCCAGGAGAGAAGCCTGAATCGACAACGGCTTGTCCTTCAGTGGCATGGGGCACCACTTATCGGCCAGAAGCACCGACCGCAGGGAGGAAGAGGCACAGAACTCACTTTCCATAACACTCCATGTAGTCTCATGTTCGGCTGAAACCCAAGCACGTAATTGGGCTAGGTGCGATGCCAATAAGTAGTCCTTGACATCTACCATGCCCATTCCTCCCGCCGACCAATGCCTAACCAAAAGAGCATGCTTACTCCTAGGGCGTTTTCCCCTCCACACCAGACCCTTCAGGGCAGCCTGCAGTTGTGTAAGAAATTTGCGCGGGATGGGGACCACTAACGTTCTAAAGATATAAAGGATTTGTGGTAGGATAAGCATCTTGAATGATGCAAGACGTCCTGACCAAGTGAGTTCAGTTTTTGAGATTCGCGCACACTCGGCAGCTACTCTAGTTATTAATGGTGGTAGGTTAGCCTCAACTAATTGTGAAGGCTTCGGGGTTAATTGGATACCTAAATAAGGAATGCTATGTTTTTTCCACGTATACGGGTATTGTGCGGCCAGGGAATTGCATTGCTTAGGTGGTATAGCTATTGGCAAAATAAGCGATTTCGCAAAATTCACCTTATAATATGATACCAGGCTAAATCTTTGCAGTAAGTCGTGAGTTGCAGCCAGGGATCGTACAGGATCCGTTAGAAAGATGATGACATCGTCTGCGAACAAGTTCACTACATGATGTCTGGAGCCTATCTGTAAACCACTGATGTTGCCTGAGGATCTAACTGCTTCCGCTAGTGGCTCAATTAACAAATTGAAAATGGAAGGAGACAACGGACATCCCTGTCTAGTACCATTCGTAATGGAAAAAGGCTGAGACAGCATACTGGAGGTGTACACCCTAGAAGATGGATTTGAGTACAATGCAAGAATTGCCGAGGTGATGGGGCCCTGAAAGCCGAACTTCAGCAAGACCTGAGACATGTACGCCCAATGCACTCGGTCGAATGCCTTCTCCGCATCCAAGGACAGCAGCAGAGAAGGCATCCGACCAGAGTTTGCTTTTTCAATGAGGCCAATCACCCTTCTTGTTGCATCCGAGGTCTGGCGGCCCCGCACAAACCCAGCCTGGTCCGCCCGGACCAGGTCAGGCAGGACAGGGTGCAGCCTCAGCGCAACAACCTTTGCATACAGTTTCACATCCGTGTTCAGGAGGGAAATTGGCCTGAAATTTGGGGGGGATGTAGGCTCCTTCCCCGGTTTAGGCAATGTCACAATGTAAGCCTGCAGCATCTCTTGTGGTAGGGAGGCAGAGGAGACAGCATTCTCGAACACCAGCGATAGGTGTGGACTGAGCACTTCGCCAAATAATTTGTAATAGAGGTTAGGCAAACCATCGGGGCCTGGTGATTTTCCACTCGGCAACGTACGGATAGCTTTCATAATTTCCAGGGGAGAAATCGGAGCGTTCAGAGCTCGAAGTTGGTCTGGAGAGAGGCGGGGTAGATTAATGGAGGACAGAAAGTCCGAAATGGACTGATCCGTAGGTTGCGGGGTGGAAGGGTCATCCTTTAAATTATATAAAGAGCTGTAATAGCTCGCAAAAGAGTTTGCGATAGCCTGAGAGTCCATTATTTTTGCCTTGGTAACCGGATCGAGCAAGTGAGCGATTTTGTTACTGACCCTTTTCGCTTTTAAGCGGTTGTCCAACACCCTGCCCGCCTTGTTGCCCTGTGAGTAGTGGGAGAGTTTGAAAGCCCTGAAGAGGTTATCTTGATTGGCAATTAATAGTTGACGGAGATCTAACCTGAGGCGGGAGAGTTTTTGGGCAAGCGGTTGAGAGGGGGACACCTTATTCAGAGGTTCTAATTTTTTGATCTCGTCCAAGATGTTGTCGATCTGCTGACTCCTCTGCCTCTTAAGCCTAGAGCACAGCTGTATAAGAATACCTCTTATGAAAGCTTTGTGAGCGCACCACACAGTCGCATGGTCCGCCACAGAGCCAGCATTGTCACAAAAATACTCTTTCAAACAGTTAGCGATATATTCGGCATGATGTGGAGATTCCAAGACTTGGCTGTTGGCTCTCCATAGATACGCGGGACCAGGTGCCCCGGACTCGCGCAACACTACGGAGACCGGGGCGTGGTCCGACCACGTGATATCGTGTATCTCTGCAGACTCTGTCATCTGGAGCAGACGTTTGTCAACCAAGATCATGTCAATGCGAGAGTATGAATTATGACACTGGGAGTGGTGAGAATAGTCCCTTTCACCCGGGTGTAGACACCTCCATGCATCATACATGTCCATAGAGTGCAGTAAAGGCTGTAAGGCTGGAGGCGCACGCCGGGGGGATGAGGTGGTATCAATTTGCGGGTCTGATGTGATGTTAAAGTCCCCGCAGATCACAACAGAGCCACGCCTCAGGGAGGAGGCCATACGTAAAATCTTCCTCCAGAAACGGAGTTGGTGTGTATTGGGGGAGTAGGCATTGATCAAAGTCAGTGGCATATTGTTCACCTCACAGATAACTATGATATACCTTCCATTGGGATCAGTTTTAAGGTCTATCAATGAAAATGCCACAGAGTCTCTAACCGCAACCAGTACTCCTTTCCGTTTTTGCGAGGCAGATGCCTGGAAGACGTGCGGAAAGTTCTTATGAGCCACAGTAGGGGCGGAAGACTGATGTAGGTGGGTTTCCTGTACACACAAAATATCACTCTGAAGCTTCAACGCCTCAGACCACAGAGATGACCTCTTGGCCGGGTGGTTCAGGCCCCTAACATTAAACGTTGTAATTTTAATGGGCATATATCACTAAGAATGAATGGGATAGAGTACCTGCAGCTAAATGCATCAAACGAACCTCAAGGTGGAGATCCACAGTGGCACAGGAGGACATTGCTGGGTGACGTCTGTCGGGAGTTTCCAGGTGAGGAGACAGTCCAAGTTTCCATATGATGAGCTGACCACATTGGTAGAGGGTAGGGAGACGCTTACAGGGAGAGAAAACAGAAAGGATAAACACAGAAACAGTCAATAAAAATAAGAGAACGGTTTCGAATGCAGCAACGCTGCACAACATTGCAGGGGGGAGAAAGTACTAGTGGCCTGAGCAGCCGTATGTCCAGGGACCTTCAAGTATTGGTAACGTGAGGCGGCGTTCCTTTGGAGGATTTCTTTCCCTTCTTCCCATATGCGATCGTGTGCCACTCTTCCAGAGGGGACACCCTGGTGGACGGTGTGGAGGGATCCGCTCCGGGAGTAGGAAGAATTCCCCATGACTGCAGCAGATCCAGCTCAGCTTGCATAGATGTGATAGTGTGGGCCTTATTGTGGTATGTGACCAGAGATGTATAGTAACGAAGTAGAACTACTTAAGTACTGTACTTAAGTACCGAAATGCGGTATCTGTACTTTCCTAGAGTAGAATTTTTTTCTCCTACTTCTACTTTTACTTCACTACATTTTTTCGATGATTTCAATACTTCTACTCCGATATTTTTTTTTTTGTGCTGCATAGTTACTCGTTACAATTATAAAAAATTACCACTGCCAGAACAGTAGATGTCAGGTTTCATGAAGCTCAAAACATGTGTATTAGCGCATATGAAAATAAAAGCTACTGTATGTATAAATAAAAGCTGCATTTGAAATAATAAAAAACAATATGATGTTCAAACTTTTGACTTCTTTCTTTAATAACTACATAACACAGTACTTGTACTTCTACTTTCAGTACTAGAGTAGAATTTTTTTTTCAAAACTACTGGTACTTTTTACTTTTAGTACTTAAGTAGCAATTTTTTTAAAAAAACTACTTGCAATACTTAAGTAAAAAAAATGTTGAATACTTTAGTACTTCCACTTAAGTAACTTTTTCTGCGAGCACTTCCACTTCTACTTAAGTCACTTTTTGATCGAGCACTTGTACTTTTACTCAAGTAGAAATTTCGAGTACTTTATACAAGTCTGTATGTGACAGTCAGCTTAACCGGGAATCCCCACTTGTATACAATAGCGTGATTCCTCAACGCCTTGGTAATCGGTTGGAGGTTCCTCCGTTTTTGGAGAGTATGTTGGGATAAGTCAGCAAACAGCTGGATCCTGGCATACTGATCCGGGACAGGGGTCATTTTGCGGAACTCCGACATCAATCGGTCTTTTATGTGGTAAAAGTGAATTCGCATGATAACATCCCTCGGTATATCTTCAGAGATGTGGGAAGGTTTATGGAGGCGGTGTATGCGATCAATCACCAGCTCCGAGGATGGTGCAGAAGGAAGGACTGCGCGGATCAGATCCCTGGCGTAACGTTCGAGATCAGTGGGCTGGATAGATTCGGGGACCCCCCGAATTTTGACGTTGTTACGCCGGGATCTGTCCTCCATATCAGCAATTTTGTTTTTTAATTTATCTATCTCTTCCTCATGGGAGTAGTGGGAGTCAATTAGTTCGTTGTGGGATGCAGCAAATTCCCCCATTTTGTTCTCCACTTTGTCCATGCGGCCACCCAAGGCCTTGACCTCTCCCTTGAATGATTTTACACAGGCCATGAAGTCAGCGTGCATGGAGGCCCTTAGGGACATCATCATGTCCCTCAGCTTCACTTCCGAGACCGGCCGGTCACTGACAGGGAAGGAGTCTATGTTAAAAGCAAGCTCTCTGGTGGAATTTAGTGAGGAGACCTCCTCATGGCTTACCTCCCCATGTGGCGAGTCCTCCATCAGCCGTGGTCTGCTTTTCGCCGGGCTGCCTGTGAGCGGTGTTGATGCAGTGGGAGACCGGGGCTGTCCTGCCTTCTGGCACTGCTGAGGAGTAGGGCTGGGTTGCGCCGGAGAGGTCCCGCTCGAGGAGGCCGGGGAGCTACTGCCGGTGCCATCTTGGCTCCTCTGATGGCTATGGGGCATAAAGAAATGTTGAAGTTGACGGGGCTTCCCGCCGTCTTTCTTCTTCCGAGCCATACCGATGGACGCCGGAGGATGAGGTGAAGCCGATGAGGGTCCTGGTGAGGCAATCGGATGAGTCGGAGCGCCGATGTTGCTGGATAGTTATCCCTGGGTCGGCGGAGCAGCGAGCTCACACGTCCATACAGCTACGCAGCGGCCACGCCCCCCCATCCAAATAGCCTAATTTTGAAGGCTTAAATACAAGTTATTGCCCCAAAAAAAAGTGTATGGGGGTCCGGGTACTGACCTGGGGAACATGTAGCAATGAAAAAAAAGTTTTTAAAAACAATCGTTTTTAAAGGAGTAGTGATTTACTGATTTTAATGTGGCTTAAAGTGAAAGTATAAAAATGAAAAATTCCTTCAAATATTATGCCTGGGGGGTCCCCTGAATGGGCCTGTAAAGTTATGCTTCTCTACGATGTATGTAGCCTGCTGGTGCAATACTGACATTTCTAAAGCAAAAAATCTCATATACAAATATACATACAAATTTCAAATGGCATGTACTTCGCAGTTACTATTGCTGGGCGCAGGAACGGGCCCTGCTGCTAAAAATCCATACAAATTTGAAATTGCATGTACTTGTCATACAGGTGCAGAAAAATTGGGCATTGGTTGTTGCTGGTGCCTGAACACCGCAACCTCTCGTAGTTACTCTTGCTGGGTGCAGGAACGGGATCTGCTGGTAAGAATTCCATACAAATTTGTAATTGCATGTACTTGTCATACAGGTGTAAAAATATTGGGCCTTTGGTGTTGGTGGTGCCTGAACACCATAACCCCTCACAGTTAGAAGAGCACAGTGACAGGGCCTGCTGTTAAAAATGACATACAACATTTAAATTGTATGCACCTGTCATACAAGTGCAGAAAAATTAGGCCTTGGGGTTTGGTAGTGACCTAAACCAAAAACATTGTTGGAAGCTAGCAGAATCAAGGTAGAGGAATAGGATAGGCAGCATATGCAGTCTTAAAGGGATGGCAGACCCTTAGCAAAATCAATCAGTTACATTAGCATCAGGGGCTTGATAGCTCTTGTTGATCCAGGACTGGTTCATTTTGATAAAAGTCAGCTGGTCAACAGAGTCTCTGGACAGATGCACTCTTTTGTCCGTCACAAAACCTCCAGCAGCACTGAACGTCCATTCGGAAAGCACGCTGGAAGCAGAACAGGCCGGTAGCTTCATTGCATATTGAGCTAGTTCTGGCCAGTGGTCCATCCTCAAGACCCAGTAACCCAGTGGATGCTAGGCTGGAAAGGTCTCCAAGTCTGCTCTTGCACCTAGATAATAATGCACCATATGATAGAGACGCTGCTGATGGTTGATTAAACCTAACAGTCCTGGGTGCTGCTGAGGACTAAAGAACTGTTTAAAGGCATCGGTCAGCCGGCCGCCTTCTCCACCGCTCCTCCTTTGGCTGAACGATGCCTCAGAAACACGTCCAGAGAATGTTGACCTCCCGGTGTCTGGAAAGGTGGTACACAAATTTTTTTTTCAAGGCCTCCTCAAGATGTTTCATCCTCTGCTCCCTCTGCGAAGGCAGGATGAGATCTGAAACTTTATCCTTGTAACGTGGATCAAGAAGTGTTGCCAACCAGTAATTATCCCCCTCCTTGATAGCACGAATCCTCGGGTCCTTTTGCAGGCTTTGCAGAATCAGGGAGCCCATGCAACGTAAGTTGGAGGAGGCATGAGCTTCTGCGTCCTCTGGGTCACTAAGGATGACATTGTCAGCAGGAGCAACCTCTCCCCAACCACGTACAACTCCTGGGGTTTCTGGGGAATCAAAACCATCCCTTGAAGACTGCTGTATGCTATCCTCTACATCCATGCTGCCTAAATCCTCTTCCTCCTGTGTGTTTTTTGGCCCTGCAGGAATTATATCTGCATAAAGGGGGCCTTGTGAGGAAAGGAAGTCCTCCTCTTCCTCCCACTATTCTGCTTCAAGTGCCCTGTCCATGATTCCACGCAGTGTGTGCTCCAGCAGGTAGACTAGAAGGATAGTGTCACTGATGCATGTATCGTCCCGGCTCACCATCCTTGTGGCCTCCTCAAATGGTGACAGGACGAGGCATGCATCCTTTATCAAAAGCCACTGGCGTGGGGAAAAAAAGCCTGACTGCTCGTGTAGCCCCTTGAACGTTTAGGGAGCGCTGCTGCTTCAGAGAACAATTGATCAGAAAGGACATGGAGGAGGAGGAGGTGGTGGAGTAGCCAGATGTGGCAGAACCAGCACCAGGTTTTTGGAGGCGTGGTGGCAAAACAAGCTGCAACACCGGACCCTATCCTGCATCCTTCCCAGCTGCCAGCAGAGTTACCCAGTGCATCGTTAATGAAATGTAACGTCCCTGTCCATGCCTCCTGGACCAAGAGTCAGCAGTAATGTGCACCTTCCCGCTGACCGCTTTGTCCAATGAGGCCAAAACACTACCGTCCACATGACAGTAGAGATCCAGAATGGCCTTACATGAAAATAAATGCCTTTTTGGGATCTGCCACTGTGGTGCAGCACATTCCACAAATTCGCGAGAGGGGGCAGAGTCTACCAGATGAAAAGGCAGCAGTTGTAATGCTAGCAATTTGGCCAAGCTAGCATTAAGACGCTGAGCATGTGGATGGCTGGGACAATATTTCTTTCTATGGTTCAGCAACTGGGGTAGTGAAATTTGCCTGCTGCTCAAATCAATCGGTGGTGTACTGATAGCAGATTGGGTGCAAGTCTCTGTGGCACTCATTTCTATACCATCATCCCTCTCAATGCTGGTATTTGAGAAGGCATGAGGTATAGTAGGGTTAGAGATCACAGATGAGGAGCAAGGTGATGTATGCTTGTTTTGATCTGTTGGTCTTTTAGGTGCTGTTACCAACAGACTGTATGGCAGGTCGTGGCCTGTGATCGTCTGCCTCTCCTTGTCGGCCTTTCGGACATGATGTTGATACAGATCAATATAGGGTATACGCAACTGACCGATAGATACTCAATGACCTGATATGATGTATTCAATAGCCCTATATATAGATAGAGATGTGATGGGTATAGGGTATATGCAAGTGACTGATTAAATTACTCTATCTATCACCTGATATGATGTAATCAATAGCCCTATATATAGATAAAGATGTGGTGGGTATAGGGTGTACGCAAGTGACCGATTAAAATTCTCTGAATGGCCTGATATATACTCAAATGACATATATATATATATATATAGATATTTAAAAAGAATAGCGCACACATGCAAAATGCACACTCATAATGGGGTACTTTGACGCAGTGGTGGGCTTGAGCACTATATGGCCATAGGGACCAAATCCCCATTTTTTTTTAATGGATTGTCTTCAAATTTGGTAGTTTCTTTTGCATGTGTGCGCTATTCTTTTTTAATATACATGTGTCTTGGTTCATAGCTGCACCAGCTTTAGAAATACATGGGTATGCTCCCCCAAATTTTTTGCTTGTTTATTATATATATATAGATATCAATGTATGGTTTATACAGAACTGACCGATAGATACTGAATGGCCTGATATATATACTCAAGTGGCATATCTATATTAATAAAGCGCAAGTGTCCCTGCATCCGCTTTCCCTGCTTTTCCCTGTGTCCCTGAGAATGAGCTACTGCGCATGTGCTGAACAAACAGCCGTTGGGATGCAGAGAACACTGCCGCGGGAAAATTGCTGTCACGGGCGAACCAAAGGTGCTAGAGACCCCAAAATTGTACCGCAGGTGGCCAAGACACTTCCCTACAGCTGAGAAAAATTTTGGGGTGCGGGCATGAAAGGGCGCGGAGCAGTGACCGCGAGAACCGGGCCTCCCCCGCCATAGACTCCAATGTTAGACCTGGTCACCTCGCGGTTAGGTCACGGCCGGTTCTCGGGGTCACTGCTCTGTGCCCTTTCATCCCGAACCCCGAAATTTTTGGGGTCTCCAGCGCCTTTGGTTCGCCCGTTACAGCAATTTTCCTGGGAGGGGAGGCGGTGGTGTATTTGGGTGTCTTTTCCTATTGAATGATCCACTGTTCTGTGTGTGTCAGGAGCTCCCCCCTCCTCTCTGATTTCCTGCCCTCACATCTCCCCTCCCCAGTGGCGTCGGCAGGGGGGGCTGACAGGGGCTATAGCCCCGAGTGTTCCTCCGAAAAGCCCCGGGTCTCCTTTTCCTGTTATATAACTATTAGCCCCGAGCCTCCTCCACCCTGTGCTGGCTGCTGGGCTGCCCTCACCTGGCTGGCTGTACTTGTTCTTCCTGGCCTGCTGCAAGCCGCGGACACACTGGTTGCTACTCGGCCTGCCGCTTGGCGTCTAGCAACCAGTGATGTCACGTGACGTCAGCAGCGTCAGGTGACAGCAGGAGCACAGCAGCCATAGCGCCCGTCGGCCCCGAGAATTCTGCCTCCGCGTCTAGAAGTCAGACTCCACCCACCAGCCACCTCCCTCTTCTGCAGGAACTGGCGATGTTTCCAGTCAGACAGGACATGTGCTCACCAGGACCAGGACCAGGACCAGGTAGGCGGCAGACCAAAGCTTCTATGAGCTGTTTACTAACAGTTTTTATCTACTCTGTACCTTGCTATTGAAATATTTGAATGCCCATGAGTGTAGGTGTCAATGGGGGGGGGGGGGGGGTCAGTGTAGGAGTGTCAGTGGGGGGGGGTCAGTGTCAGTGTGGGAGGGTCAGTGTAGGTGTCAGTGTGGGGAAGGGGGTCAGTGTAGGAGTGTCAGTGTGGGGGGGGGGGTCAGTGTCAGTGTGGAGGGGTCAGTGTGGGGGGGTCAGTGTAGCTGTCAGTGTGGTTAAGGGGGTCGTGTCAGTGTGGGGAAGGGGGTCGGTGTCAGTGTGGGGAAGGGGGTCAGTGTAGGAGTGTCAGTGTCAGTGTGGGGGGTCAGTGTAGGTGTCAGTGTGGGGAAGGGGGGCAGTGTAGGAGTGTCAGTGTGGGGGGGGGGGGTCAGTGTGGAGGGGTCAGTGTGTGTGGGGGGGGGGGTCAGTGTCGGTGTCAGTGTGGGGAAGGGGGTCAGTGTAGGAGTGTCAGTGTCAGTGTGGGGGGGTCAGTGTAGGTGTCAGTGTGGGGAAGGGGGTCAGTGTAGGAGTGTCAGTGGGGGGGTCAGTGTCAGTGTGGAGGGGTCAGTGTAGGTGTCAGTGTGTGTGGGGGGTCAGTGTAGGTGTCAGTGTGGGGAAGGGGGTCGGTGTCAGTGTGGGGATGGGGGTCAGTGTAGGAGTGTCAGTGTCAGTGTAGGGGGGTCAGTGTAGGTGTCAGTGTGGGGAAGGGGGTCAGTGTAGGAGTGTCAGTGTCATTCTGGGGGGTCAGTGTAGGTGTCAGTGTGGAGGGGTCAGTGTAGGTGTCAGTGTGGGGAAGGGGGTCAGTGTCAGTGTAGGTGTCAGTGTGGGGAAGGGGGTCAGTGTAGGAGTGTCAGTGTCAGTGTGGAGGGGTCAGTGTAGGGAAGGGGGTCAGCGTAGGAGTGTCAGTGTCAGTGTGGGGGGATCAGTGTAGGTGTCAGTGTGGAGGGGTCAGTGTAGGGGTCAGTGTGGGGAAGGGGGTCAGTGTAGGAGTGTCAGTGGGGGGGGGGGGGTCAGTGTAGGTGTCAGTGTGGAGGGGTTAGTGTAGGTGTCAGTGTGGGGAAGGGGGTCAGTGTCAGTGTAGGTGTCAGTATGGGTAAGGGGGTCAGTGTAGGAGTGTCAGTGTCAGTGTGGAGGGGTCAGTGTAGGTGTCAGTGTGGGGACGGGGGTCAGTGTAGGAGTGTCAGTGTGGGGGGGGGGGTCAGTGTAGGTGTCAGTGTGGAGGGGTCAGTGTAGGTGTCAGTGTGGGGAAGGGGGTAAGTGTAGGAGTGTCAGTGTCAGTGTGGAGGGGTCAGTGTAGGTGTCAGTGTGGGGAAGGCGGTCAGTGTAGGATTGTCAGTGTGGGGGGGGGGTCAGTGTCAGTGTGGAGGGGTCAGTGTAGGTGTCAGTGTGTGTGTGGGGGGGTCAGTGTAGGTGTCAGTGTGGGGTCAGTATCAGTGTGGGGGGGGGTCAGTGTAAGTGTCCGTGTGGGGGGGTCAGTGTGGAGGGGTCAGTGTAGGTGTCAGTGTGGGGGGGGGGGTCAGTGTGGAGGGGTCAGTGTGGGGGGGTCAGTATCAGTGTGGGAGGGACAGTGTAGGTGTCAGTGTGGAGGGGTCAGTGTAGGTGTCAGTGTGGGGAAGGGGGTAAGTGTCAGTGTAGGTGTCACTATGGGGAAGGGGGTCAGTGTAGGAGTGTCAGTGTCAGTGTGGAGGGGTCAGTGTAGGTGTCAGTGTGGGGAAGGCGGTCAGTGTAGGATTGTCAGTGTGGGGGGGGGGTCAGTGTCAGTGTGGAGGGGTCAGTGTAGGTGTCAGTGTGTGGGGGGGGGGTCAGTGTAGGTGTCAGTGTGGGGTCAGTATCAGTGTGGGGGGGGGATCAATGTAAGTGTCCGTGTGGGGGGGTCAGTGTGGAGGGGTCAGTGTAGGTGTCAGTGTGGGGGGGTCAGTGTGGAGGGGTCAGTGTGGGGGGGTCAGTATCAGTGCGGGAGGGACAGTGTAGGTGTCAGTGTGGAGGGGTCAGTGTAGGTGTCAGTGTGTGTGGGTGGGGGTCAGTGTAAGTGTCAGTGTGGGGGGGGGTCAGTGTCAGTGTGGAGGGGGGTCAGTGTTGGTGTCAGTGTGGGGGGGTCAGTGTAGGAGTGTCAGTGTGGAGGGGTCAGTGTAGGAGTGTCAGTGTGGGGGGGGGTCAGTGTCAGTGTGGAGGGGTCAGTGTAGGTGTCAGTGTGGGGGGGGGGTCAGTGTAGGAGTGTTAGTGTGGGGAAGGGGGTCAGTGTAGGAGTGTCAGTGTGGAGGGGTCAGTGTAGGTGTCAGTGTGGGGGGGGGCAGTGTAAGTGTCAGTGTGGGGGGGGTCAGTGTAGGTGTCAATGTGGGGGGGTCAGTGTAGGTGTCAGTGTGGGGAAGGGGGTCAGTGTAGGAGTGTCAGTGTCAGTGTGGAGGGGTCAGTGTAGGTGTCAGTGTGGGGGGGGGTCAGTGTAGGAGTGTCAGTGTTGAGGGGTCAGTGGAGGTGTCAGTGTGGGGGGGTCAGTGTAGGGGTGTCAGTGTGGGGGGGGGGGGGTCAGTGTCAGTGTGGGGGGGTGAGTGTAGGTGTCAGTGTGGGGGGGGGGTCAGTGTAGGAGTGTCAGTGTGGGGGGGGTCAATGTCAGTGTGGAGGGGTCAGTTTAGGTGTCAGTGTGGGGGGGGGGGTCAGTGTAGGTGTCAGTGTGTGGGGAAGGGGGTCAGTGTAAGAGTGTCAGTCTGGGGAAGGGGGTCAGTGTAGGTGTCAGTGTGGGGGGGCAGTGTGGAGGGGTCAGTGTGGAGGGGTCAGTATCAGTGCGGGAGGGTCAGTGTAGGTGTCAGTGTGGAGGGGTCAGTGTAGGTGTCAGTGTGTGTGGGTGGGGAGTGTAAGTGTCAGTGTGGGGGGGGGGGTCAGTGTCAGTGTGGAGGGGTCAGTGTAGGTGTCAGTGTAGGAGTGTCAGTGTGGGGAAGGGGGTCAGTGTAGGAGTGTCAGTGTGGGGAAGGGGGTCAGTGTGGAGGGGTCAGTGTAGGTGTCAGTGTGGGGGGGGGGGTCAGTGTAAGTGTCAGTGTGGGGGGGGGGTCAGTGTAGGTGTCAATGTGGGGGGGTCAGTGTAGGTGTCAGTGTGGGGAAGGGGGTCAGTGTAGGAGTGTCAGTGTCAGTGTGGAGGTGTCAGAGTGGGGGGGGGGTCAGTGTAGGAGTGTCAGTGTTGAGGGGTCAGTGGAGGTGTCAGTGTGGGGGGGTCAGTGTAGGGGTGTCAGTGTGTGGGGGTCAGTGTCAGTGTGGGGGGGTCAGTGTAGGTGTCAGTTTGGGGGGGGGTCAGTGTAGGAGTGTCAGTGTGGGGGGGTCAATGTCAGTGTGGAGGGGTCAGTTTAGGTGTCAGTGTGGGGGGGGGGGGGGTCAGTGTAGGTGTCAGTGTGTGTGTGTGGGGGGGGTCAGTGTAGGAGTGTCAGTGTGGGGGGGTCAATGTCAGTGTGGAGGGGTCAGTGTAGGTGTCAGTGTGGGGGGGTCAGTGTGGAGGGGTCAGTGTAGGTGTCAGTGTGGGGAAGGGGGTCAGTGTAGGAGTGTCAGTGTGGAGGGGTCAATGTAGGGGGGTCAGTGTGGGGGTCAGTGTAGGTGTCAGTGTGGGGGGGGTCAGTGTAGGAGTGTCAGTGTGGAGGGGTCAATGTAGGGGGGTCAGTGTCAGTGTGGGGGTCAGTGTAGGTGTCAGTGTGGGGAAGGGGGTCAGTGTAGGAGTGTCAGTGTGGAGGGGTCAATGTAGGGGGGTCAGTGTCAGTGTGGGGGTCAGTGTAGGTGTCAGTGTGGGGAAGGGGGTCAGTGTAGGAGTGTCAGTGTGGAGGGGTCAATGTAGGGGGGTCAGTGTCAGTGTGGGGGTCAGTGTAGGTGTCAGTGTGGGGGGGGTCAGTGTTAGTATGGGGGGTTCAGTGTAGGTGTCAATGAAGGGGTGTCAGTGTAGGTGCCAATGAAGGGGGGTCAGTGTAGGTGTCAATGTGGGGGGGAGGGGTCAATGTAGGGGGGTCAGTGTAGGGGTGGTCATTTTGGGAGTCAATATGTAGGGGGGGTCAGTGAAGGGGTCAGTGTAGAGGGAGTCAGTGTAGGGGGGGTAGTCTAGGGGTCAGTGAAGGTTTCGGGATCTAGGGTCAGTGTAGGTGTTCTCTCCTCACCCCCTGTTCTCCTCTCCTCACCTCGCCCCCTGTTCTCCTCTCCTCTCCTGACCCCTTGTTCTCCTCTCCTCGCCCCCTGTTCTCCTCTCCTGACCCCCTGTTCTCCTCTCCTCTCCTGACCCCCTGTTCTCCTTTCCTGACCCCCTGTTCTTCCCTCCTCTCCTGACCCCCTGTTCTTCCCTCCTCTCCTGACCCCCTGTTCTTCTCTCCTCTCCTCACCCCCTGTTCTCCTCTCCTCACCCCTTGTTCTCCCCTCCTCCTCACCCCCTGTTCTCCTCTCCTCGATTCTCTCCACTGTTCTCTCTTCTCATCTGTTCTCTCCTCTCCTCCTGACCCCCTGTTCTCCTCTTCTCCTCTCCTCCTCTCCTCCTGACCCCCTGTTTTCCTCTCCCTTCCTCCTGACCCCCTGTTCTCCTCTCCTCTCCTTCTGACCCCCTGTTCTCCTCTCCTCCTGTCGCTCTCCATAGCACCCCATGTCTGACTCTTGACTGAGGGGGGCATTGGGTGGAGCTTGGGCGGTACTTTTAAATATGGGAGGAGCTTGGGCGGGACTTTAAAATGTGGGAGGTGTTATCAAATTTACCTTCGGGCTGAAGCCCCTGGTCTTTTTCCCACCTAGCAACGCCCCTGCCCCTCCCCCACACCAATCTCCAACCCGACATTTATCGTTCAATCCCCCCCATACACTACAATCCCCTCCCCTTCATACAATACAATCCCCTCCCTCCCCCATACACTACAATCCCCTCCCTCCCCCATACACTACAATCCCCTCCCTTCCTCATACACTACAATCCCCTCCCTCCCCCATACACTACAATCCCCTCCCCCCATACACTACAATACCCTCTACCCCCCCCCACACTACAATCCCCTCCCTCCCCCATACACTACAATCCCCTCCCTCATACACTACAATCCCCTCCCCCCATACACTACAATCCCCTCTACCCCCCCACACTACAATCCCCTCCCTCCCTCATACACTACAATCCCCTCCCCCCATACACTACAATCCCCTTTACCCCCCCACACTACAATCCCCTCGTCCCCCCACACTACAATCCCCTCCCTCCACCATACACTACAATCCCATCCCTCCCCCACACTACAATCCCCTCCCTCCCCCCACACTACAATCCTCTCCCTCCCTCCCCCCACAATACAATCCCCTCCCTTCCCCATACACTACAATCCCCTCCCCATACACTACAATCCCCTCCCTTCCCCATACACTACAATCCCCTCCCCCCAACACACTACAATCCCCTCCCTCCCCCCACCCACGCTTCAATCCCCTCCCTCCCCCCAACACTACAATTCCCTCTCTCCCCCCTCATACACTACAATCCCCTCCCCCCCCACACTATAATCCCCTCCCTCCCCCCCACACTACAATCCCCTCCCTTCCCCATACACTGCAATCCCCTCCCCATACACTACAATCCCCTCCCCCCAACACACTACAATCCCCTCCCTCCCCCCACTACAATCCCCACCCACCCACGCTTCAATCCCCTCCCCCCCATACACTGTAGAACCCATCCCACCATGCACTGTAGAACCCCTCCCCCATAGACTATAATCTCCCCCCCCATACAATACAATCCCCTCTGTCCCCCCATAAACTACAATCCCCTCCCTCCCCCATACACTACAATCCCCTCCCCCCATACACTACAATCCCCTCCCTCCCCCATACACTACAACCCCCCACTTCCCCATACACTACAATCCCCTCCCCCCATACACTACAATCCCCTCCCTCCCCCATACACTACAACCCCCCACTTCCCCATACACTACAATCCCCTCCCTTCCCCAACACACTACAATCCCCTCCCTTCCCCAACACACTACAATCCCCTCCCCCCAACACACTACAATCCCCTCCCCCCCCCCCCCCCATATATATAGCTCCTTCTGTTCTAAGTATACTAAATAATCTATACATATAATGTACAAGTGTCTCTGCGTCCAGTCCCTGTGTGCGTGGGATTGCGCTACTGCGCATGTGCCCGACGGACAGTCGCAGAGACTTCGGGCAGCCGGGCAAAACTGTTGGAAGCGGCTGGTGTGCTGCTAAGTCTGTTTTTACAAATGTTTGACCACATATGTTCTAGCGCCCGTTAATTTAACGGGCTTAATGTCTAGTACAGTATATATTAGTAATTTATGGTATATACTGCCCTGCTGCTATATACGGAACTGAGCGATAGATACTGAATTGCTTGATATAAACTGAAGTGCCTATACATATATATAGTAGTTTGTGGTATATACTGCACTGCTGAATACACTTCACTATCTGATCTCTTAAATTGTAAAAAGCACAAATCTCTCTCCCTGCCTAACTGACTGCTAGCAATGTCTTAACTAGACAACTCTGCACTGCACTGTGTGATAGAGTGAAAATCACGTTCCTCTCCCTGACTCCCACTTCCTATCGCGCCCTCACGCTCTATACGCTGCTGTGTGTGAGCAGCCTTATATAGTGTGGGGCGTGTTCTTAGCCCCTGAGCCATGATTGGCTAAAGGCAGCCTGCCTTTGTCCAATCATGGCAGAGATGATTTGATTGGCCAAAGCATGGAGGTTAGGGTGCATGCTTTGGCCAATCACATAATGAGCTGCAAGTGTGCAGTGCAGTATGGATGCGGGCGCTGAAATTTCCCACGAAGAAGCCCATTTGTTCACCATTTGGTGAACAGCCAATGTTCGAGTCGAACTTACGCTCATCCCTATTCATGAGTATCTCTGGCTTCTCCTTGACAAGTATGGCCTGGAGGATGGGTTTATATGATGGATGAAGACTTTGTACAGAGAGAGCTTCATGCTTGTTAACGGTTGGGTTGGACAGCCCTTCAGGGTTGGTTCGGGGACTCGAACATGAAGCTCATCCCTTCTTAAAAGCCTGCCTCTGGTGATCCACTGTCCTTTTCCAGGCCTGTGTCAGAGAATGGTGTACAGAAGAATTGGCACATCTGCCAACACTCAACAGGGCTGCCGACGATGTTTGCAGGCAGTCAGGTGTTTGCCCATGCGAATGCGCATGCGTGTGGCTGTGAACATTGTTGCACATTTGTGCACACGTGTGTGTGCCATGGCGTAAGCAAAGCGTGACAGATCCTGGCGCCCAGTGGCCAATTTAAAGTCAGCAGTCTGATCCACAAGTTACTGGATGATCCTGAGCCCCGGTATTTCCCGGTGTTCCTGTCTATGCTGTTATTGGATTCCCTGATACTGACCCAGCTTGCCTTTCACCTGTCTTGTCTCCATCCCTGGCTCTGAACCCTGGATTGTTCTACTGACTCTACTTTTGCCTGATCCCCTGTGTATGATCAAGGTTTGTTTCAGATTCCCCTACTTGCTTCTGCTCCTGGCTGAACTCCCTAGCATGACAACTGGCCTGGCTGATGACCCTGATCCAGTCTCACCCTACTGCCAAGTATTGCCTGGTACTTCTAAGGGACTTTTGACCTGCAGTGCATCCTGCTCGTCCAGCCATCATCTGGTGAACATTTCCTCAGCACTTCAGCCTAACGCAACTGGCAACCCATGCTTCTTTGAGTGTAGAATCTCTTGTTACCAACTTCCGGGGTTCTCTGCACTCAGCTGCAAGGGAACCCTCTCAGCACTCTGGCCTCCAACTAGGTACGTGACAACCTGCCTCTGGTAATACACTGTCCACTGCCAAACCTGCCTTTAGTGATCTGCTTTCCACAGCTAAGCCTGCCTCTGGTGATCCACTACAAGCCTGCCTCTGGTGATCCACTACAAGCCAGCCTCTGGTGATCCACTACAAGCCAGCCTCTGGTGATCCACTACAAGCCAGCCTCTGGTGATCCACTACAAGCCAGCCTCTGGTGATCCACTACAAGCCAGCCTCTGGTGATCCACTACAAGCCAGCCTCTGGTGATCCACTACAAGCCAGCCTCTGGTGATCCACTACAAGCCTTCCTCTGGTGATCCACTACAAACCAGACTCTGGTGATCCACTACAAGCCAGCCTCTGGTGATCCACTACAAGCCAGCCTCTGGTGATCCACTACAAGCCAGCCTCTGGTGATCCACTACAAGCCAGCCTCTGGTGATCCACTACAAGCCAGCCTCTGGTGATCTGCCGCTAAGCTTGCATCTGATGATCCACTGTCAAGCCAGCCTCTGGTGATCTTCTGTCGTCTGCCAAGCCTGCTTTTGATCTGTTGCCAGCTGCCCAACTGGCCTGTGATTATCTGTTGCCCAACCAGTCTGTGATTATTTGCTGCCCGCTGCCCAGCTGGCCTTTACTGATTCTATGGCCACTGCCCAGACAGACTTTGCTGATTCCCGGGTTGCTGCCCAGCTGTATTTTGCTGATTCCCTACCTGCTGCCCAGCTGGGCTCTGGATGAATGGATCAGAAGCTTCCGAATTTCCATTGTTGTCATGTAGCTTGCAATGGTTACCTATTTGGTTTAAGATCCCTATTGTTGCCTGTCCCAAATCTCTTATCAGCCATTTGCTCCTGTTGTGCCAAGGCTGGGAGGTCCAGATTTCCACATTGAATGTGAGAGCTGCATCCACTATTTAAGTCCCAGCAGTAGAGGTCTTCTCTGGAAGGATCAAGTTTCATTGAACCTTGTCCTGACCTAGGTGGTATCAATGCAATTCCAGATACATTAGGGGACACCGTTTGGGTAACCTATACCTTAAGTAGACCTGAGTGGAAATTAAAATACAGAGCAGTTTCTAGCAATCTAGATGGGGAAGGTCTGGTTGTGATGGGACACCCTGGCATCAGGGTACCTGTATGGACCAAGGACTCTGGTGTTAAAAGAGAAGTATGGGTTTGGCGTTTACCCCAAATTCATACTTACCTAGGAGGCATCTGCCCTCCGGTGCCTCTGCACTGAGAACCGAGCTATAGAACACCACCGATCGCTCGGTTCTGACAGTTCCCCAAGCAAAAAGCTGCTGACTGTCAGACAGAAGCACTCTGCTCTGCCCCCTCCTCGCTTATTGGAGTGCTGGGCTGTGGAGGGGCGGGGAGCGGCCAGCTCAGACTCTCAGCGGCTCGCTGGGAGGCTAAGCTGGGGTGTTGGTCCAGGCACCTGGCGGATCCGGACTCCGTGGTGGTGATGATGCAGTGCCTGGACCAACATCTGTGACATCAACAAAGAGAGGACTTTGGACCGCTCTCTGCTATAAATGGGTCACAGGAATGCAGAACGAACTGCACTCCTGTGATCCATAGGAGATGTACAGCCAAACAAGCTTTCCCTGTACTTCTCCTTTAAAGTGATACTAAAGTCTCTATTTTTTTGTTTAAAAAAAATGACTCCTCATTGGCTCACTGACTTTGATTGACAGCATCAGGAGACAATGGCGTCCATTGCTTTCTCTTGTGCATCATCACTGGATCCAGATGGGCCAAGGTAAGTATTAAAGGGGCTGCTGCAAACAGAAGGTTTTTTATCTTAATATATAAAATGCATTAATTCTACCTTTAGAACCACTTTAAGCCTTCAGGTTGCCTTTGGAATTCCAGTGTTGGGACAAATGCTACATTTAGGAATTGTAAGCCCCTAGTGTTGCACCTCCTCAGAGATCTGACCAGCAGGGAACCCAGCCAGCTTTAAAGCCCCAGCAGCGGAGTACCCAGTCTGCTTCCAGACCCCTGTGGTGGGACACGATGGAGCATCTGGAGGCCACTCCTTAAAGGGGGCAACTGTCAAAACCTGAATCACCTGCTGGTGGCCCTGTGCTTTCCAGAGAGGTCAGTTGTAGTTCTGATGTCCACCAGTGGTGGTCGCCCTTCAGCCAGTAGATGCCAGTAATCAGTTTCCCCCTGATGCTGGCTGTTGGGAGGGTATTTAGTTTCCCCTCTACATTTCCCCCTATGCTCCATTGTTTAACTTACTGCCAGATACTGCTTGCTGTTTATCCTGTTCCTGATCTGGATCATGTTTTTTGCCTTGTACCTATACCCGGAACCCTCCCCCTTGTTCTGATCCCAGTTTTGGTTCTCCCTTTCTATATGGTCCCTGCACCTCCAGTTTTCCTCTGTTTTTTGTGTTCCCCATTTTGTATATATTGTATATAGTTAGGCTTTCTGCTCCTATGTTAGGTTGTTAGTTAGATATTTTGTTTCTGGGTTTTTGGTTCACTTATATCTTTATGTTTGCTGTGTTTGGACAGATTTTGGTTTCACTGTAAATAAATGGTCCGGTCTCGGTTTCCTGAGCTATGTTGGCCATTCCTGCTGTTGACTCCGAACACAAAGAACACAGCGAATAGAACTTCACTAACTTCACTAATACTACAACAAACACAACAAGATAATTCAAGGTTAGAAGTTGTTTTTTTAATATATTTTTATTAGAAAGTTTTCACAGTTTATGATAAAGTAAAATGTAGTACAATATTCAAGTGAAAAAAGGGACCCCTCAAGTCCAACATAAAAACCCCTCATCTCCTGTGAAGGACATTGTGAGTGATAATTCTATTACAAAGGAAAAAACATTCAGTAAAGAAGAAATTTTCAACAGTTTGCTGGAAAATGAGGACATAGGAGGACGCAATCAGTTCTGAAGAAGAGTCTTCCAGGCACAGGGCCAATGCGGTATAGTCAGTGATGTAACGGTAGAGTCCTGGTTACACCGGGAAGAAGAGTCTTCCAGGCACAGGGCCAATGCGGTATAGTCAGTGAGGTAACGGTAGAGTCCTGGTTACACCGGGAAGAAGAGTCTTCCAGGCACAGGGCCAATGCGGTATAGTCAGTGATGTAACGGTAGAGTCCTGGTTACACCGGGAAGAAGAGTCTTCCAGGCACAGGGCCAATGCGGTATAGTCAGTGATGTAACGGTAGAGTCCTGGTTACACCGGGAAGAAGAGTCTTCCAGGCACAGGGCCAATGCGGTATAGTCAGTGAGGTAACGGTAGAGTCCTGGTTACACCGGGAAGAAGAGTCTTCCAGGCACAGGGCCAATGCGGTATAGTCAGTGATGTAACGGTAGAGTCCTGGTTACACCGGGAAGGAGAGTCTTCCAGGCAGAGGGCCAATGCGGTATAGTCAGTGATGTAACGGTAGAGTCCTGGTTACATCGGGAAGGAGAGTCTTCCAGGCACAGGGCCAATGCGGTATAGTCAGTGAGGTAACGGTAGAGTCCTGGTTACACCGGGAAGAAGAGTCTTCCAGGCACAGGGCCAATGCGGTATAGTCAGTGATGTAACGGTAGAGTCCTGGTTACACCGGGAAGAAGAGTCTTCCAGGCACAGGGCCAATGCGGTATAGTCAGTGATGTAACGGTAGAGTCCTGGTTACATCGGGAAGGAGAGTCTTCCAGGCAGAGGGCCAATGCGGTATAGTCAGTGATGTAACGGTAGAGTCCTGGTTACACCGGGAAGAAGAGTCTTCCAGGCACAGGGCCAATGCGGTATAGTCAGTGATGTAACGGTAGAGTCCTGGTTACACCGGGAAGAAGAGTCTTCCAGGCACAGGGCCAATGCGGTATAGTCAGTGAGGTAACGGTAGAGTCCTGGTTACACCGGGAAGAAGAGTCTTCCAGGCACAGGGCCAATGCGGTATAGTCAGTGATGTAACGGTAGAGTCCTGGTTACACCGGGAAGGAGAGTCTTCCAGGCAGAGGGCCAATGCGGTATAGTCAGTGATGTAACGGTAGAGTCCTGGTTACATCGGGAAGGAGAGTCTTCCAGGCACAGGGCCAATGCGGTATAGTCAGTGATGTAACGGTAGAGTCCTGGTTACACCGGGAAGGAGAGTTTGGACTACTTGGTGTTCAGGGCTGCAAACAGCAAGGACAAAGAATGAGACAATCCAACTCATTATTAAAGTAAAACATTAACCAGTTTTGGACCGGAAGGTTTTACCCCCTTAATGACCAGGCCATTTTTTGCGATTTGGCACTGCGTGACTTTAACAGACAATTGCGCGGTCGTGCGACACTGTACCCAAATACAGTATTTGTATATTGTATATGAAATTTGATTACAAATACAAGCTGCTAGCTGTGGAGGCACTGAGCAGGAGCGAGCATGGGGGGCGCACGTAGCGATGTGCGGGAGGGAAAGCTGATCTGCGCGGCCAGCGGCTGTGATTGCTGCTGGGCACCGGTGTTCACTCCCCGGGAAGACAGAATGGTGGTCTGCCATTGTAAACACAGCAGACCGTTATTCTGTCAGTTATCCTTTCAGGGCTACTGTGATCCTCCTATTTAGGAACACAGGGCCCTGTGTTGATCCAATAAGCCCATCCTCCTCACAGTCAGAATACACCCCTTAGGCTCACATTTAACCCTTTGATCCCCCTGGGTTAACCCCTTCCCTGCCAGTGTCATTATTACAGTGACAGCACATATCTTCAGCACTGCTTACTGTAGTAATGTCACTGGTACCCCCAAAAGTGTTAAAATGTCAGATAGGGGTCCGATCTGTCCGCCGCAACATTGCTAAAAATTGCAGATTGCCGCCATTACTAGTAAAAAATAAATAAATAAAAATGACATAAATCTTTCCCCTAGTTTGCAGACGCGATAACTTTTGCACAAACCAATCAAAATACGCTGATTGGGATTTTTTTTACCAAAAATATGTAGCAGAAAACAAATTGGCCTAAAATGATGAAAAAATTTGATTAAAAAAATTTTTGGGGAATGTTTTATAGCAGAATGTAAAAAATATTGTTTTTTTTTTTTTTCAGGATCTTCGGTCTTATTTGTTTATAGCGCAAAAAAATAAAAATCGTACAGGAGATCAAATATCGCCAAAATAAAACTCTGTTTGTGGGGGAAAAAGGACGTCAACTTTATGTGGGGACAGCGTCGCAAAACCACGCAATTGTCAGTTAAAGTAACAAAGTGCCAATGATAAAAGCAATAAAATCAGCGCAGGTACTCTGAAGTTGGTGAACCATCACTATAAGCAACTCACTTTATAATGCATAAAAAACAATGAATATCAAAATATAAAATGTCCAATCTGTGCCGAGATAATAAATAGATAAAAATGTGAAGGTAAAATATGAAGCTCAGCAATAAGCGTGAAGATCTGAAATCCGTGAACCCAAACTTAAAAAGTGGGACAGAAATGAAGGATAACAATAATGATTTGCAGAAAAAAAGGGGGGAAGTGGTGAATTCTTCCAATAATAGATGTGAATATCGTTAAGAAGTGTTCAATAATAATCACTAGATGGACAAAAAAATAAACGTGTAGTAGAAATAGGAAATAACCCAAACAATGAAATACAGTGCCCTATGAAGAGTAAACCACAGTCGCTCTTCATAGACAGTGAAAAAATAGGGATCAGCGACACAGGTGATGACTGAAATAAATAGTATCAGCAAATGAAGAAAAAAAGTGTGGAAAGATTGTGAAGAAAAAATATATTAAAAAGTCCTCTGAAGAGTGAACCCCTGTCGGCTCTTCAATATATTCAAATATCAAAAATTCTAAAAAAGTGACGTAGTGGATAATAATATCACAAGGTGAGTCATGCACTGAAAATAAATAATCAATCAGAAAATCAAAAGAGTCCCAGACTAGATAGCAATCAGTGCAAAATTCAGGTTCATAGCAGGTGAAAGGATTGCGGAGATTCCCAGTGCGACTCTTTAGTGAGCTGAAATATCAGAGAAATGAGTGCAATGGCCGCTCACCTCCACTAACACTCATATCAGCGTTTCAGGTGTCACTCGTCATCCTGGAGACTTATAGGGGGGTCTCCTCTAGATCCTCAAATGGACATCAGAAGGGGGACTGACCAGGAACTCACAGATCCGCCATCTTACTACACCCAGAAATAATGAGGAAGACTTACTCACAAAAAATGGCCTGGTCATTAAGGGGGTAAAACCTTCCGGCCCAAAAGTGGTTAAATAAAACTGATACAATGTTTATGGAGTAGAAAGGAATTGAAGGACGGGGGAGGGGAGAGTAGAAAGGAGATGAAGGACGGGGGAGGGGAGAGTAGAAAGGAATTGAAGGACGGGGGAGGGGAGAGTAGAAAGGAGTTGAAGGACGGGGGAGGGGAGAGTAGAAAGGAGTTGAAGGACGGAGGAGGGGAGAGTAGAAAGGAATTGAAGGACGGGGGAGGGGAGAGTAGAAAGGAGATGAAGGACGGGGGAGGGGAGAGTAGAAAGGAGATGAAGGACGGGGGAGGGGAGAGTAGAAAGGAGTTGAAGGATGGGGGAGGGGAGAGTAGAAAGGAGTTGAAAGACGGGGGAGGGGGGAGTAGAAAGGAGTTGAAGGACGGGGGAGGGGAGAGTAGAAAGGAGTTGAAGGATGGGGGAGGGGGGAGTAGAAAGGAGTTGAAGGACGGGGGAGGGGAGAGTAGAAAGGAGTTGAAGGACGGAGGAGGGGAGAGTAGAAAAGAGTTGAAGGACGGGGGAGGGGAGAGTAGAAAGGAGTTGAAAGACGGGGGAGGGGGGAGTAGAAAGGAGTTGAAGGACGGGGGAGGGGAGAGTAGAAAGGAGTTGAAGGACGGAGGAGGGGAGAGTAGAAAAGAGTTGAAGGACGGGGGAGGGGAGAGTAGAAAGGAGTTGAAGGACGGGGGAGGGGAGAGTAGAAAGGAGTTGAAGGATGGGGGAGGGGAGAGTAGAAAGGAGTTGAAGGAAGGGGAGGGGAGAGTAGAAAGGAGTTGAAAGACGGGGGAGGGGGGAGTAGAAAGGAGTTGAAGGACGGAGGAGGGGAAAGTAGAAAAGAGTTGAAGGACGGGGGAGGGGAGAGTAGAAAGGAGTTGAAGGACGGGGGAGGGGAGAGTAGAAAGGAGTTGGAAGGACGGGGGAGGGGAGAGTAGAAAGGAGTTGAAGGACGGGGGAGGGGAGAGTAGAAAGGAGTTGAAGGACGGGGGAGGGGAGAGTAGAAAGGAATTGAAGGACGGGGGAGGGGAGAGTAGAAAGGAGTTGAAGGATGGGGGAGGGGAGAGTAGAAAGGAATTGAAGGACGGGGGAGGGGAGAGTAGAAAAGAGTTGAAGGATGGGGGAGGGGAGAGTAGAAAGGAATTGAAGGACGGGGGAGGGGAGAGTAGAAAGGAGTTGAAGGATGGGGGAGGGGAGAGTAGAAAGGAGTTGAAGGATGGGGGAGGGGAGAGTAGAAAGGAGTTGAAGGATGGGGGAGGGGAGAGTAGAAAGGGGTTGAAGGATGGGGGAGGGGAGAGTAGAAAGGAGTTGAAGGACGGGGGAGGGGAGAGTAGAAAGGAGTTGAAGGACGGGGGAGGGGAGAGTAGAAAGGAGTTGAAGGATGGGGGAGGGGGAGTAGAAAGAAGTTGAAGGACGGGGGAGGGGAGAGTAGAAAGGAGTTGAAGGATGGGGGAGGGGAGAGTAGAAAGGAGTTGAAGGACGGGGGAGGGGAGAGTAGAAAGGAGTTGAAGGACGGGGAGGGGAGAGTAGAAAGGAGTTGAAGGATGGGGGAGGGGAGAGTAGAAAGTAGTTGAAGGATGGGGGAGGGGAGAGTAGAAAGGAGTTGAAGGATGGGGGAGGGGAGAGTAGAAAGGAGTTGAAGGACGGGGAGGGGAGAGTAGAAAGGAGTTGAAGGATGGGGGAGGGGAGAGTAGAAAGGAGATGAAGGACGGAGGAGGGGAGAGTAAAAAGGAGTTGAAGGACGGGGGAGGGGAGAGTAGAAAGGAGTTGAAGGACGGAGGAGGGGAGAGTAGAAAAGAGTTGAAGGACGGGGGAGGGGAGAGTAGAAAGGAGTTGAAGGATGGGGGAGGGGAGAGTAGAAAGGAGTTGAAGGACGGAGGAGGGGAGAGTAGAAAGGAGTTGAAGGATGGGGGAGGGGAGAGTAGAAAGGAGTTGTAGGATGGGGGAGGGGAGAGTAGAAAGGAGATGAAGGACGGAGGAGGGGGGAGTAGAAAAGAGTTGAAGGATGGGGGAGGGGAGAGTAGAAAGGAGTTGAAGGATGGGGGAGGGGAGAGTAGAAAGGAGTTGAAGGATGGGGGAGGGGAGAGTAGAAAGGAGTTGGAAGGACGGGGGAGGGGAGAGTAGAAAGGAGTTGAAGGACGGGGGAGGGGAGAGTAGAAAGGAGTTGAAGGACGGGGGAGGGGAGAGTAGAAAGGAATTGAAGGATGGGGGAGGGGAGAGTAGAAAGGAGTTGAAGGATGGGGGAGGGGAGAGTAGAAAGGAGATGAAGGACGGAGGAGGGGAGAGTAGAAAAGAGTTGAAGGACGGAGGAGGGGAGAGTAGAAAAGAGTTGAAGGACGGGGGAGGGGAGAGTAGAAAGGAGTTGAAGGATGGGGGAGGGGAGAGTAGAAAGGAGTTGAAGGAGGGGAGGGGAGAGTAGAAAGGAGTTGAAGGATGGGGGAGAGGAGAGTAGAAAGGAGTTGAAGGATGGGGGAGGGGAGAGTAGAAAGGAGTTGAAGGATGGGGGAGGGGAGAGTAGAAAGGAGTTGAAGGATGGGGGAGGGGAGAGTAGAAAGGAGTTGAAGGATGGGGGAGAAGAGAGTAGAAAGGAGTTGAAGGATGGGGGAGGGGAGAGTAGAAAGGAGATGAAGGACGGAGGAGGGGAGAGTAGAAAGGAGTTGAAGGACGGGGGAGGGGAGAGTAGAAAGGAGTTGAAGGATGGGGGAGGGGAGAGTAGAAAGGGGTTGAAGGATGGGGGAGGGGAGAGTAGAAAGGAGTTGAAGGACGGGGGAGGGGAGAGTAGAAAGGAATTGAAGGATGGGGGAGGGGAGAGTAGAAAGGAGTTGAAGGATGGGGGAGGGAGAGTAGAAAGGAGTTGAAGGACGGGGGAGGGGAGAGTAGAAAGGAGTTGAAGGATGGGGGAGGGGAGAGTAGAAAGGAGTTGGAAGGACGGGGGAGGGGAGAGTAGAAAGGGGTTGAAGGACGGGGGAGGGGAGAGTAGAAAGGAGTTGAAGGATGGGGGAGGGGAGAGTAGAAAGGAGTTGTAGGATGGGGGAGGGGAGAGTAGAAAGGAGATGAAGGACGGAGGAGGGGGGAGTAGAAAAGAGTTGAAGGATGGGGGAGGGGAGAGTAGAAAGGAGTTGAAGGATGGGGGAGGGGAGAGTAGAAAGGAGTTGAAGGATGGGGGAGGGGAGAGTAGAAAGGAGTTGGAAGGACGGGGAGGGGAGAGTAGAAAGGAGTTGAAGGACGGGGGAGGGGAGAGTAGAAAGGAGTTGAAGGACGGGGGAGGGGAGAGTAGAAAGGAATTGAAGGATGGGGGAGGGGAGAGTAGAAAGGAGTTGAAGGATGGGGGAGGGGAGAGTAGAAAGGAGATGAAGGACGGAGGAGGGGAGAGTAGAAAAGAGTTGAAGGACGGAGGAGGGGAGAGTAGAAAAGAGTTGAAGGACGGGGGGAGGGAGAGTAGAAAGGAGTTGAAGGATGGGGGAGGGGAGAGTAGAAAGGAGTTGAAGGATGGGGGAGGGGAGAGTAGAAAGGAGTTGAAGGATGGGGGAGGAGGAGAGTAGAAAGGAGTTGAAGGATGGGGGAGGGGAGAGTAGAAAGGAGTTGAAGGATGGGGGAGGGGAGAGTAGAAAGGAGTTGAAGGATGGGGGAGGGGAGAGTAGAAAGGAGTTGAAGGATGGGGGAGAAGAGAGTAGAAAGGAGTTGAAGGATGGGGGAGGGAGAGTAGAAAGGAGATGAAGGACGGAGGAGGGGAGAGTAGAAAGGAGTTGAAGGACGGGGGAGGGGAGAGTAGAAAGGAGTTGAAGGATGGGGGAGGGGAGAGTAGAAAGGGGTTGAAGGATGGGGGAGGGGAGAGTAGAAAGGAGTTGAAGGACGGGGGAGGGAGAGAGTAGAAAGGAATTGAAGGATGGGGGAGGGGAGAGTAGAAAGGAGTTGAAGGATGGGGGAGGGGAGAGTAGAAAGGAGTTGAAGGACGGGGGAGGGGAGAGTAGAAAGGAGTTGAAGGATGGGGGAGGGGAGAGCTAGAAAGGAGTTGGAAGGACGGGGGAGGGGAGAGTAGAAAGGGGTTGAAGGACGGGGGAGGGGAGAGTAGAAAGGAGTTGAAGGATGGGGGAGGGGAGAGTAGAAAGGAGTTGTAGGATGGGGGAGGGGAGAGTAGAAAGGAGATGAAGGACGGAGGAGGGGGGAGTAGAAAAGAGTTGAAGGATGGGGAGGGGAGAGTAGAAAGGAGTTGAAGGATGGGGAGGGGAGAGTAGAAAGGAGTTGAAGGATGGGGGAGGGGAGAGTAGAAAGGAGTTGAAGGACGGGGGAGGGGAGAGTAGAAAGGAGTTGAAGGACGGGGGAGGGGAGAGTAGAAAGGAGTTGAAGGACGGGGGAGGGGAGAGTAGAAAGGAATTGAAGGATGGGGGAGGGGAGAGTAGAAAGGAGTTGAAGGATGGGGGAGGGGAGAGTAGAAAGGAGATGAAGGACGGAGGAGGGGAGAGTAGAAAAGAGTTGAAGGACGGAGGAGGGGAGAGTAGAAAGAGTTGAAGGACGGGGGAGGGGAGAGTAGAAAGGAGTGATAGGTGGGGGAGGGGAGAGTAGAGTTGAAGGTGGGGGAGGGAGAGTAGAAAGGAGTTGAAGGATGGGGGAGAGGAGAGTAGAAGGAGTTGAAGGATGGGGGAGGGAGAGTAGAAGGAGTTGAAGGATGGGGAGGGGAGAGTAGAAGGAGTGAAGGATGGGGAGGGGAGAGTAGAAAGGAGTTGAAGGATGGGGGAGAGAGAGTAGAAAGGAGTTGAAGGATGGGGGAGGGGAGAGTAGAAAGGAGATGAAGGACGGAGGAGGGGAGAGTAGAAAGGAGTTGAAGGACGGGGGAGGGGAGAGAGTAGAGTGATGGTGGGGGAGGGGAGTGGAGAAAGGGGTTGAAGGATGGGGGAGGGGAGAGTAGAAAGGAGTTGAAGGACGGGGAGGGGAGAGTAGAAAGGAATTGAAGGATGGGGGAGGGGAGAGTAGAAGGAGTTGAAGGATGGGGGAGGGGAGAGTAGAAAGGAGTTGAAGGACGGGGGAGGGGAGAGGTAGAAAGGAGTTGATGGATGGGGGAGGGAGAGTGAGTAAGGAGTTGGATGGACGGGGGAGGGGAGTGGTGAAAGGGGTTGAAGGACGGGGGAGGGGAGAGTAGAAAGGAGTTGAGGTCGGGGGAGGGGGGAGGTAGAATGGAGTGGTAGGACGGGGGTGGGGAGAGTAGAATGGGTGGTTGGACGGGGGAGGGGAGAGGTGTAGGTGGTGATGGACGGGGGAGGGGGGGTGTATGGTGGGATGGTCGGGGGTGGGGTGGTGTAGGTGGGTTGGAGGGGGTGGGGAGTGGTGTAAGGAGTGGTTGGTCGGGGGTGGGGTGTGGTGTTGGTTGGGTTGGTGGGGGAGGGGAGTGGTGTATGGTGGGATGGTGGGGGTGGGGTGTGGTGTTTGGTGGGTTGGTGGGGGGTGGGGTGTGGTGATTGGTGGTGTTGGTGGGGGTGGGGAGTGGTAGTTAGGAGGGGTTGGTGGGGGGTGGGTGTGGTGTTTGGTGGTGTGGGTGGTGTGGGTGGAGTGGGGTGGGTGTGGGTGGAGTGGGTCTTGTGAGGTACTTGTGGTTGGTACACGATCACTGTTGTTAGTATCTAACGGCAGATGGGCGTTTCCGCTGGGCATCGTATGGGTGGTCTCCCCGTTAGCTGCCATGTGTTGTGGGTTGGAGGTGAGATGGAGTAGATGCGTGGGCGCGGTGCCGACAGAAGGGGGTGGTGGGGCGTCAGTGAGGTGGTGACTGGAGCTGTCGTATGGAACTGCGGCGTGGGCGGAGGGTGGGGGGTAGATAGGGTGGGGACTGAGGGGGTGTATGGTTGGGACGGGGGGGGTGGGTGGTGGGGTGAGGGGGTAGGTAGTGGGGTTGTGTGGGGTATTGAGAATGTATTGAGAATGTATTGAGAATGTATTGAGAATGTATAGAGTAGAAGGGAGTAGAGAAAAGAAAAATGAAGGATTAGAAGGGAGTAGAGAAAAGAAAAATGAAGGATTAGAAGGGAGTAGAGAAAGAAAATGAAGGATTAGAAGGGAGTAGAGAAAAGAAAATGAAGGATTAGAAGGGAGTAGAGAAAGAAAAATGAAGGATTGGAAGGGAGTAGAGAAAAGAAAAGGAAGGATGAGAAGGGAGTAGAGAAAAGAAAAGGAAGGATTAGAAGGGAGTAGAGAAAAGAAAAAGGAAGGATTAGAAGGGAGTAGAAAAAGAAACGGAAGGATTAGAAGGGAGTAGAGAAAAGAAAAGGAAGGATTAAAAGGGAGTAGAGAAAGAAAAAGGAAGGATTAGAAGGGAGTAGAAAAAGAAAAAGGAAGGATTAGAAGGGAGTAGAGAAAAGAACAAGGAAGGATTAAAAGGGAGTAGAGAAAAGAAAAAGGAAGGAATTAGAAGGGAGTAGAGAAAAGAAAAATGAAGGATTAGAAGGGAGTAGAGAAAAGAAAAAGGAAGGATTAGAAGGGAGTAGAGAAAAGAAAAATGAAGGATTAGAAGGGAGTAGAGAAAAGAAAAATGAAGGATTGGAAGGGAGTAGAGAAAAGAAAAAGGAAGGATTAGAAGGGAGTAGAGAAAAGAAAAATGAAGGATTAAAAGGGAGTAGAGAAAAGAAAATGAAGGATTAGAAGGGAGTAGAGAAAGAAAAAGGAAGGATTAGAAGGGAGTAGAGAAAAGAAGAAGGAAGGATGAGAAGGGAGTAGAGAAAAGAAAATGAAGGATTAGAAGGGAGTAGAGAGGAGAAAAATGAAGGATTAGAAGGGAGTAGAGAAAAGAAAAATGAAGGATTAGAAGGGAGTAGAGAAAAGAAAAATGAAGGATTAGAAGGGAGTAGAGAAAGAAACATGAAGGATTAGAAGGGAGTAGAGAAGAGAAAAATGAAGGATTAGAAGGGAGTAGAGAAAAGAAAAATGAAGGATTAGAAGGGAGTAGAGAAAAGAAAAATGAAGGATTAGAAGGGAGTAGAGAAAAGAAAAAGGAAGGATTAGAGGGGAGTAGAGAAAAGAAGAAGGAAGGATTAGAGGGGAGTAGAGAAAAGAAGAAGGAAGGATGAGAAGGGAGTAGAGAAAAGAAAATGAAGGATTAGAAGGGAGTAGAGAAAAGAAAATGAAGGATTGGAAGGGAGTAGAGAAAGAAAAAGGAAGGATTAGAAGGGAGTAGAGAAAAGAAAAAGGAAGGATTAGAAGGGAGTAGAGAAAAGAAAAAGGAAGGAATTAGAAGGGAGTAGAGAAAAGAAAAATGAAGGATTAGAAGGGAGTAGAGAAAAGAAAAATGAAGGATTAGAAGGGAGTAGAGAAAGAAAAATGAAGGATTAGAGGGGAGTAGAAAAAAGAAGAAGGAAGGATGAGAGAAGGAGTAGAGAAAAGAAAAATGAAGTATTAGAAGGGAGTAGAGAAAAGAAAAATGAAGGATTAGAAGGGAGTAGAGAAAAGAAAAAGGAAGGATTAAAAGGGAGTAGAGAAAAGAAAAAGGAAGGAATTAGAAGGGAGTAGAGAAAAGAAAAATGAAGGATTAGAAGGGAGTAGAGAAAAGAAAAAGGAAGGATTAGAAGGGAGTAGAGAAAAGAAAAATGAAGGATTAGAAGGGAGTAGAGAAAAGAAAAATGAAGGATTGGAAGGGAGTAGAGAAAAGAAAAAGGAAGGATTAGAAGGGAGTAGAGAAAAGAAAAATGAAGGATTAAAAGGGAGTAGAGAAAAGAAAAATGAAGGATTAGAAGGGAGTAGAGAAAAGAAAAGGAAGGATTAGAAGGGAGTAGAGAAAAGAAGAAGGAAGGATGAGAAGGGAGTAGAGAAAGAAAAATGAAGGATTAGAAGGGAGTAGAGAGGAGAAAAATGAAGGATTAGAAGGGAGTAGAGAAAAGAAAAATGAAGGATTAGAAGGGAGTAGAGAAAAGAAAAATGAAGGATTAGAAGGGAGTAGAGAAAGAAAAATGAAGGATTAGAAGGGAGTAGAGAAGAGAAAAATGAAGGATTAGAAGGGAGTAGAGAAAAGAAAAATGAAGGATTAGAAGGGAGTAGAGAAAAGAAAAATGAAGGATTAGAAGGGAGTAGAGAAAAGAAAAAGGAAGGATTAGAGGGGAGTAGAGAAAAGAAGAAGGAAGGATTAGAGGGGAGTAGAGAAAAGAAGAAGGAAGGATGAGAAGGGAGTAGAGAAAAGAAAAATGAAGGATTAGAAGGGAGTAGAGAAAAGAAAAATGAAGGATTGGAAGGGAGTAGAGAAAGAAAAGGAAGGATTAGAAGGGAGTAGAGAAAAGAAAAGGAAGGATTAGAAGGGAGTAGAGAAAAGAAAAAGGAAGGAATTAGAAGGGAGTAGAGAAAGAAAAATGAAGGATTAGAAGGGAGTAGAGAAAAGAAAATGAAGGATTAGAAGGGAGTAGAGAAAAGAAAAATGAAGGATTAGAGGGGAGTAGAAAAAGAAGAAGGAAGGATGAGAAGGGAGTAGAGAAAAGAAAAATGAAGTATTAGAAGGGAGTAGAGAAAAGAAAAATGAAGGATTAGAAGGGAGTAGAGAAAAGAAAAAGGAAGGATTAAAAGGGAGTAGAGAAAAGAAAAAGGAAGGAATTAGAAGGGAGTAGAGAAAAGAAAAATGAAGGATTAGAAGGGAGTAGAGAAAAGAAAAAGGAAGGATTAGAAGGGAGTAGAGAAAAGAAAATGAAGGATTAGAAGGGAGTAGAGAAAAGAAAAATGAAGGATTGGAAGGGAGTAGAGAAAAGAAAAAGGAAGGATTAGAAGGGAGTAGAGAAAAGAAAATGAAGGATTAAAAGGGAGTAGAGAAAAGAAAAATGAAGGATTAGAAGGGAGTAGAGAAAAGAAAAGGAAGGATTAGAAGGGAGTAGAGAAAAGAAGAAGGAAGGATGAGAAGGGAGTAGAGAAAGAAAAATGAAGGATTAGAAGGGAGTAGAGAGGAGAAAAATGAAGGATTAGAAGGGAGTAGAGAAAAGAAAATGAAGGATTAGAAGGGAGTAGAGAAAAGAAACATGAAGGATTAGAAGGGAGTAGAGAAAAGAAAAATGAAGGATTAGAAGGGAGTAGAGAAGAGAAAAATGAAGGATTAGAAGGGAGTAGAGAAAAGAAAATGAAGGATTAGAAGGGAGTAGAGAAAAGAAAAATGAAGGATTAGAAGGGAGTAGAGAAAGAAAAGGAAGGATTAGAGGGGAGTAGAGAAAAGAAGAAGGAAGGATTAGAGGGGAGTAGAGAAAGAAGAAGGAAGGATGAGAAGGGAGTAGAGAAAAGAAAAATGAAGGATTAGAAGGGAGTAGAGAAAAGAAAAATGAAGGATTGGAAGGGAGTAGAGAAAAGAAAAAGGAAGGATTAGAAGGGAGTAGAGAAAAGAAAAGGAAGGATTAGAAGGGAGTAGAGAAAAGAAAAAGGAAGGAATTAGAAGGGAGTAGAGAAAAGAAACATGAAGGATTAGAAGGGAGTAGAGAAAAGAAAAATGAAGGATTAGAAGGGAGTAGAGAAAAGAAAAATGAAGGATTAGAGGGGAGTAGAAAAAAGAAGAAGGAAGGATGAGAAGGGAGTAGCGAAAGAAAAATGAAGTATTAGAAGGGAGTAGAGCAAAGAAAAATGAAGGATTAGAAGGGAGTAGAGAAAAGAAGAAGGAAGGATTAGAAGGGAGTAGAGCAAAGAAAAATGAAGGATTAGAAGGGAGTAGAGAAAAGACAAAGGCAGGATAGCGGGGTAGAGAACAGAACAGACGACAGAGCTAGAAGGGAGTAGAGAAAAGAAAAGGAGGATTCGAAGGGAGTAGCGCCCCGACCTCGGCATTCACTGGTCGCGCCAGGCACTTCTCCGTACTCTCCCCTCCCCCATCCTTCAACTTACACTCCCTCCTCCTTCTACTCTCCTCCCCCATCCTTCAACTCCTTTCTACTCTCCCCTCCCCGTCCTTCAACTCCTTCTCCTCTCCCTCCCCCGTCCTTCAACTCCTTTCTACTCTCCCCTCCCCATCCTTCAACTCCTTTCTACTCTCCCCTCCCCCATCCTTCAACTCCTTTCTACTCTCCCCTCCCCCATCCTTCAACTCCTTTCTACTCTCCCCTCCCCGTCCTTCAACTCCTTTCTACTCTCCCCTCCCCCGTCCTTCAACTCCTTTCTACTCTCCCCTCCCCCATCCTTCAACTCCTTTCTACTCTCCCCTCCCCCATCCTTCAACTCCTTTCTACTCTCCCCTCCCCCATCCTTCAACTCCTTTCTACTCTCCCCTCCCCCATCCTTCAACTCCTTTCTACTCTCCCCTCCCCCGTCCTTCAATTCCTTTCTACTCTCCCCTCCCCATCCTTCAACTCTTTCTACTCTCCCCTCCCCCGTCCTTCAATTCCTTTCTACTCTCCCCTCCCCCATCCTTCAACTCCTTTCTACTCTCCCCTCCCCCGTCCTTCAATTCCTTTCTACTCTCCCCTCCCCCGTCCTTCAACTCCTTTCTACTCTCCC